>NC_052319.1:3835428-4474666 GCF_016432855.1 Salvelinus namaycush | reverse complement strand
AGGCATCTTTCTGGTAAGAAAAGGGGCGGGGGGGTATGCCTTATGATTAACGAGACGTGGTGTGATCATAACAACATACAGGAACTCAAGTCCTTCTGTTCACCTGACTTAGAATTCCTCACAATCAAATGTTGACCGCGTTATCTACCAAGAGAATTCTCTTCGATTATAATCACAGCCGCATATATTACCCCACAAGCAGACACATCGATGGCCCTGAACAAACTTTATTTGACTCTATGTGAACTTGAAACCACATATCCTGAGGCTGCATTCATTGTAGCTGGGGATTTTAACAAAGCTAATCTGAAAACAAGACTCCCTAAATTCTATCAGCATATCGATTGTGCTACCAGGGCTGGTAAAACCCTAGATCATTGTTATTCTAACTTCCGCGATGCATATAAGGCCCTCCCTCGCCCTCCTTTCGGAAAAGCTGACCACGACTCCATTTTGTTGCTCCCTGCCTATAGACAGAGACTAAAGTCTGTTCAACGCTGGTCCGACCAATCTGATTCCACGCTTCAAGATTGCTTCGATCACGTGGATTGGGATATGTTCCGGACTGCGTTAACCTTTCTGAACCACCCATCCTGGATCCAGGATAATTGTCATCAGAAACGCTGACTAGCATAGCGTAGCATAGCGCCACAGGTAAATAATATTACTAGAAAATATTCATATTCATGAAATCACAAGTGCAATATTGCAAAACACAGCTTAGCCTTTTGTTAATCCATCTGTCGTCTCAGATTTTGAAATTATGCTTTACAGCGAAAGCAATACAAGCGTTTGTGTAAGTTTATCGATCGCTCGACAAAACAATAAGTACACCTAGCATCAGGTAACTTGGTCACGAAAATCAGAAAAGCAATCAAATTAATCGTTTACCTTTGATGATCTTCGGATGTTTTCACTCACGAGACTCCCAGTTAGACAACAAATGTTCCTTTTGTTCAATAAAGATATTTTTTAATATCCAAATACCTCCGTTAGTTTGATGCATTATGCCCAGGAATCCACCGGAAAGAGCGGTCAGGACAACGCCGACAAAAATTCCAAATTATATCCATAATGTCCACAGAAACATGTCAAACGTTTTTTATAATCCATCCTCAGGGTGTTTTTCAAATATCTATTCGATAATATATCAACCGGGACAGTTGGCTTTTCACTAGGACCAGGAGTAACAATGGCTGCCTTTCCCTTTTGCGCACAACTCACTCTGAGAGCCCCCACCTATCCACTTACGCAATGTGGTCGTTCACGCTCATTCTTCAAAATAAAAGCCTGAAACTATGTCTAAAGGCTGTTGACACCTTAGGGAAGCCATAGAAAAAGAAGTCTGGTTGATATCCCTTTAAATGGGCAATAGGGATGCATAGGAACAGAGAGGTTTCAAAAACAGGGACACTTCCTGATTGGATTTTCCTCCGGTTTTCGCCTGCAATATCAGTTCTGTTTAACTCACAGACAATATTAAGACAGTTTTGGAAACTTTAGAGTGTTTTCTAACCTAATCTGACAATTATATGCATATTCTAGTTTCGGGGGCTGAGAAATAGGCAGTTTCAAATGGGTACGTTTTTTGCCAAAAACGAAAATACCGCCCCCGAGTCTTAAGAAGTTAACCTCTTGACGCTAGGGGTCAGATTTTTTTTTTAAATAACGTTCCCAAGGTAAACAGACTATTTCTCAGGTCCAGATCGTAGAATATGCATATAATTTACAGATTAGGATAGAAAACACTCCATAGTTTCCAAAACTGTCAAAATATTGTCTGTGAGTATAACAAAACTGATTCTGCAGGCGGAAACCTGAGGAAATCTAATCTAATCTAAAAAATAAATAAATAATTATCTGTGTTTCCTTGCCCGTCTTTCTTCCATTTAAAGGGGTATCAACCAGATTCCTATTCCAATGGCTTCCTCAGGCTGTGACCAGGCTTTAGACATAGTCTCAGGCTTTTATTTTGAAAAATTCGCGAGATTTTTCAAAACTAGTCAGGTGTCCTTTGATTAGTTCCTGCGCACGAGACGGGTAGCTCTCCATTTTCTTTCTCTCTTTTATTGAATAGGTTACGGTCCGGTTGAAATATTATCGATTATGTTTGTTAAAAAAAACCTGAGGATTGATTATAAAAAACATTTGACATGTTTCTACGAACATTACGGATACTTTTGGGAATTTTCGTCGAACGGAACGAGGCTTTGGTTTTCTGAACATAACGCGCAACCCAAATGGTGTTTTTTTTGTTATAAAAGTAATATTTATCGAACAAAAATAACATTTATTGTGTAACTGGGAGTCTCGTGAGTGCAAACATCTGAAGATTATCAAAGGTAGGCAATTCATTTTATTGCTTTTCTGACTTTCGTGAACATGCTAATTTGGGGCTAGCTGTTGTAGCATTGATTGGTACACTTACAAAAGCTTGGATTGCTTTCGCTGCAAAGCATATTTTCAAAATCTGACACGATAGGTGGATTAACAACAAGCTAAACTGTGTTTTGTTATATTTCACTTGTGATTGCATGATTATATTGTATATTGTTGTTAGTAATATTTTGCGCCCTGCAATTCAGCGGTTGTTTAGGAAAATGATCCCGCTAAAGGGATCCGTAGCGCAGAGAAGTTAACATTAGTAGCCTCCTGCCTAAGTTTGTTTTATTCACTGCTTTAGAACACTCTGCCAAAACCCCTGAAATTTCCATCCCTAAATATAAAATTTTCCGAGAAGATAGAACTGCCAAAGGGGGCAGAGTTGCAATCTACTGCAGAGATAGCCTGCAGAGTTTTGTCTTACTATCCAGGTCTGTGCCCAAACAATTCGAGCTTCTACTTCTAAAAATCCACCTTTCCAGAAACAAGTCTCTCACCGTTGCCACTTGCTATAGACCACCTTCTGCCACCAGCTGTGACCTGGACACCATCTATCTTCAGACCACGTGCTGTTAGGTGACCTAACCTGGGACATGCTTAACACCCCGGCCATCCTACAATCTTAGCTTGATGCCCTCAATCTCACAAACTATCAATGAACCTACCAGGTACAACCCCAAATCTGTAAACACAGGCACCCTCATAGATATCATCCTAACCAACCTGCCCTCCAAATACACCTCTGCTGTCTTCAACCAGGATCTCATCAATCACTGCCTCATTGCTTGCATCCGTAATGGGTCTGTGGTTAAATGACCACCCCTCATCACTGTCAAACGCTCCCTAAAACACTTCAGCGAGCAGGCCTTTCTAATTGACCTCGCCCGGGTATCCTGGAAGGAGATTGACCTCATTCCGTCAGTAGAAGATGCCTGGTTATTCTTTAAAAGTGCTTTCCTCACAATCTTAAATATGCATGCCTCATTCAAAAAATATAGAACCAAGAACTGATATAGCCCGTGGTTCACTCCAGACCTGACTGCCCTTGACCAGCACAAAAATATCCTGTTGCGTACGGCATTAGCATCAAATAGCCCCCGCGATATGCAACTTTCAGGTAAGTTAGGAACCAATACACAGGCAGCTAGGAAATCAAAGGCTAGCTTTTTCAAACAGAAATGTGCATCCTGCAGCACAAACTCCAAAAAGTTCTGGGACACTGTAAAGTCCATGGAGAATAAGAGCACCTCCTCCCAGCTGCCTACTGCACTGAGGAAAGGAAACACTGTCACCACCGATAAATCCACAATAATTGAGAATTTCAATAAGCATTTTTCTACAGCTGGCCATGCTTTCCACCTGGCCACCCCTATTGTGGTCAACAGCTCTGCACCCCCCACAGCAACTTGCCCAAGCCTCCCCATTTCTCCTTCACCCAAATCCAGATAGCTGATGTTCTGAAAGAGCTGCAAAATCTGGACCCCTATAAATCAGCAGGGCTAGACAATCTGGACCCTCTCTTTCTAAAATTATCAGCCAAAATTTTTGCAACCCCTATTACTAACCTATTCAACCTCTTTATCGTCTGAGATCCCCAAAGATTGGAAAGCTGCCGCGGTCATCCCCCTCTTCAAAAGGGGGAGACACTCTAGACCCAAACTGCTACAGAACAATCTATCATACACTGCCTTTCTAAGGTCTTCGAAAGCCAAGTTAACAAACAGATCACCAACCATTTTGAATCCCACCGTACCTTCTCCGCTATGCAATCTGGTTTCCGAGCTGGTCATGGGTGCACCTCAGCCACGCTCAAGGTCCTAAACGATATCATAACCGCCATCGATAAGAGACAATACTGTGCAGCTGTATTCATCGACCTGGCCAAGGCTTTTCACTCTGTCAATCACCACATTCTTAGGTCTACCAGAGGTCCGGCCTGTTGTCCGGACCTCTGGTAGACTCTATGGGGGTGCCACAGGGTTCAATTCTCGGGCCGACTCTCTTCTCTGTATACATCAATGATGTCGCTCTTGCTGCTGGTGATTCTCTGATCCACCTCTACGCAGACGACACCATTCTGTATACTTCTGGCCCTTCTTTGGACACTGTGTTAATTAACTAACCTCCAGACGAGCTTCAATGCCATACAACTCTCCGCCCGTGGCCTCCAACTGCTCTTAAATGCAAGTAAAACTAAATGCATGCTCGTCAACCGATCGCTGCCGCACCTGCCCGCCCGTCCACTCTCTGGATGGTTCTGACTTAGGATATGTGGACAACTACAAATACCTAGGTGTCTGGTTAGACTGTAAACTCTCCTTCCAGACTCACATTAAGCATCTCCAATCCAAAATTAAATCTAGAATCGGCTTCCTATTTCGCAAACAAAGCATCCTTCACTCATGCTGCCAAACATACCCTCGTAAAACTGTCTATCCTCGACTTTGGCGATGTTATTTACAAAATAGCCTCCAACACTCTACTCAGACTGTATCCAATTTGCTATCACAGTGCCATCCGTTTTGTCACCAAAGCCCCATATACTACCCACCACTGTGACCTGTATGCTCTCGTTGGCTGGTCCTCGCTTCATATTCGTCGCCAAACCCACTGGCTCCAGGTCAGTTAAGTCTTTGCTAGGTAAAGCCCTGCCTTATGTCAGATCACTGGTCACCATAGTAGCACCCACCCGTAGCACACACTCCAACAGGTATATTTCACTGGTCACCCCCAAAGCCAATTCCTCGTTTGGCCGCCTTTCCTTCCAGTTCTCTGCTGCCAATGACTGGAACGAATTGCAAAAATCACTGAAGCTGGAGACCCATATCTCCCTCACTAACTATAAGCACCAGCTGTCAGAGCAGCTCACAGATCACTGCACCTGTACATAGCCCATCTGTAATAGCCCTATTGTGTTATTGACTGTATGTTTGTTTATTCCATGTGTAACTCTGTGTTGTTGTTTGTGTCGCACTGCTTTGCTTTATCTTGGCCAGGTCGCAGTTGTAAATGAGAACTTGTTCTCAACTAGGCTACCTGGTTAAATAAAGGTAAAATAAAAAATTAAGGGGAAACATTTAAATGTCTTGGAATGGCCTAGTCAAAGCCCAGACCTCAATCCAATTGATAATCTGTGGTATGACTTAAACATTGCTGTACACCAGCGGAATCCATACAACTTGAAGCAGCTGGGGCAGTTTTGCCTTGAAGAATGGGAAAAGATCCTGGTGGCTAGATGTGCCAAGCTTATAGGGACATACCCCAAGAGACTTGCAGCTGTAATTGCTGCAAAAGGTGTCTCTACAAAGTATTGACTTTGGGGGGATGAATAGGTATGCATGGTCAAGTTCTCTTTTTTTGTCTTATTTCTTGTTTGTTTCACAATAAAAATATTTTGCATCTTCAAAGTGGTAGGTATGTTGTGTAAATCAAATGATACAAACCCCCCAAAAATCTATTTTAATTCCAGGTTGTAGGTCAACAAAATCGTAAAAATGCCAAGGGAGGTGAATATTTTCACAAGCGACTGTTTACCTCTTGACTTGCACCTTTATCCAAAGTGACACGTTACAGGAAGTGTACATGTATTTAGAATGTGATCCCTGCTGGAATTTAATCCATGACCTCGGGAATTGCTTGTGCCATGCATTGCTACATATTAAGCCACACAGGATCACATCTAAGATTTTTCCATCTGAGGTAAGCATGTTTACGGGAATGTGACAGATCCTTTTTCCAAAATCTTAACTTGACCCAGTTTCTCACAGCAGGAAAATAATCCTGCAGTAACAGGAAATGCAAATTATTATGTGGAATAATTATTAATGGACATTTTTTTATGGGTTGAAACATTTTGCGTTAGGGCAAACCGTTTTGTTTTTTCAAGTGAAAATTGAAACCTTGAACACACTACAAGCTTGCAGGAAGATTATTGCAACAAGATAATCAAATGAAGATATGGCATCTGTAGTCAACTTCCATTGTCCTTTGAGAATTTCTGAATATTTTTCCCATTTCCAGGTAGCTCCTTTATTCATGCACCTCGGTTAGAAAGGGAGATAGCTAGCAACAGTAGGGGAAAGTGGGTAAGTTGAGCCACCCTTGTTTTCAGGAAACCGTACACTAAATTAATAATTTGACCAAATATTTAGAGCTCATCATTTCATGGAGTCTGAGAAGGAATAAACCACATGGAAAAAGTGGTAAGCAAATTACGTTTTTTTGTGCAAGCCATGTTTTCAAAATTGTAACGTTTACATGTATTCTGATTATTTCCAGGTATAAACAACATCCTGAAATATATGTAGATATCTTTGTTAGAAAAAGTATAATATTTCCCTAGACAGTGATGCTGAATGTAAAAAATTGCTCAACTTAAACCCACTCTCCCCTTTGCCTTTTCCTCTTCACCATATCCCTGGAAGCGCTTAGATTAGGGTCACATATTACAGAGGAGGAGAAAAGGAATCTCCTGTGTTCATTCCATTCTAACTCTGCCACCTCATTGGTTCTTTACTGTTGCCTTGCTGGAGGTGAGGAAACAGCCAGTTTTCTTAATTAGCCTTGGGGGTTTGTCACATCCTTTCTGCTCACCGGTAAGTGGCTTCCATTTTAATAAGAGGCTCCGAAGCCAGTTCCAGACAGGGAAAAGTGCACCTTAAATAATGCATAGCAATGCCCGTCAGCTGTGTGCCGAGGCCTTAACGACGCGTGAGTGCTGTTACTGTACGCGTCTGGGCATAACTAGAGAACCAACGAGTGGGCAAGGAGAGAGACAGCAGGCAGGCCAGACGTCACAGACACACACACACACACACACATATGCAGACAAACTTCAGGGGGGATCTCTAATGAGTCAGTTTGTGGTGAAATAATGGGAAAATGCATACAGTAAGCCATATCACACACACAAACACATCCAATGTAATATAACTGACCATAGCAGTTCAGTGCGGAAAAAGCTAAGGCACCCAATGAGTCTGAGAATCTGTGGTGTATTCTGCTCGCGAATCAGATGAATATTGGAAGACCACCTCCGTCCACAGTTGTTTACATTTGTGTCCATGCGTCCATGTATCATACAGATGATTTATTGTTGGTTTTGCTGTATTGTATATTCATTGTGTTATCCTTTGCCTGCATACCAGGTTGTGTTCTAATCTATTTAATATGCTGTATATGTCTATGTGTTTTTGAATTGCTATTATAGTACCCAATACAATCATAATTGTTTGGTTTTATGTTTTATTAGTGGTATGTACGGGATACACATGGAATACATCTTCCAACGAAATGCTTATTCGAAAGGATCCTTCTCGACAATGCAACAAAAATAAGAAATAATAAAAAGTGTGTGTGTAAAAAGTGAGCAGTATAATATGAGTCTGGTAGCTGTGTGTGTGTGTGTGTGTGCTTCGTTGCAGAGAATCAGAGCAGGTTGTCAGTCCAGTTCAAGTGTTCAGCAGTCTGGCTTGTAGATAGAAACAGTGGAAAAAGTGGTGTCAGGATATACTGTATGATAAACAAAGTAGCAGCAGTGTAAATTATGACTGTTTAGTCTAAGAATATTTTGAATATAAATACACAACAGTTTGATTGCAAGGAATTCTAATTGGTCAACCACAGGCTAGGGCTGGGTTATAAAACTACATCCTGTCCCTTTGTTCTGAGGAGAGAATCACAGGAGAGAATCACTTAACATCTCCTCTTTGAATAAACCTATTTTTCTCCCCCTGATTTGCTTTGGGATCTGTTATTGAAGAGTAACATCAACTGCTAACATTAGTGTTTGTGTGTGTATGTGAGTCAGTATGAATATGTGTGCATGTTATGTATGTGTTGGAGTGTAAGTGTGTGCGTGTAGAGTCCTGTGAGTGTGCATATAGACAGTGCAAAAATAAAACGCAAGGGTCAACTCAGATCATGTAGCCATTCTGTTAGCTATTTAGCAGTCTTTTGGCTCGGGGATAGAAGCTGTTCAGGAGCCTGTTGGTCTCAGACTTGATGCACCGGTATTGCTTACCGTGCGGAAGCTGAGAGAACAGTCTATGGCTTGGGTGGCTGGAGTCTTTAATGATTTTCCGGGCCTTCATTTCACACTGCCCGATATAGAGGTCCTGGATTTCAGGGAGCTCCTCGGCCCCAGTGATGTACAGGGCTGTTTGCACCACCACTGCAGTGATGCAGCCAGTCAAGATGCTCTCAGTGGTGCAGTTGTATAACTTTTTGAGGATTTGAGAGCCCATGCCAAACCTTTTCAACTTCCTGAGGGTGAAGAGGAGCTGTCGCACCTTCCTCACTACTGTGCGAGTGGACCATTTTAAGTCCTTAGTGACATGGACACCGAGGAACTTGAAGCTCTCGACCCGCTCCACTGCAGCCCCGTAGTCCACGATCAGCTCCTTTGTCTTATTGATGTTGAGGGAGAGGTTGTTGTCCCGGCACCCCTCTGCCAGGTCACTGACATCCTCCCTGTAGGCTGTCTCATTGTCGCCGGTGATTCGGCCTATCACTGTTGTCTTCATGGTCACGTAGTCATGGGTGAACAAGTAGTACAGGAAGGGACTAAGTGTTAACTCGAAATGACACAACGACAAGGTTCCAGTTTAACAAAGTTTACTCAACTATATGAACACACTACAAGGTAGCCATTACACTCCAGGCTAGGTCCAACAACGAACAGACTTCCAGCGCATGCGCACTCTTGACTCCGTGATAGCCCCGTAATAACAGGAGTATAGGGATACTTAAAACATGAACTTAACAATCTCCCCCTTTTCTTTAAAGACAAATAAAACATCAACAACATAATTAAAGGTCCAAGTATTATTCAAGATCCCCATTACAAATGGGTTGTGTTACAGGCTGCCACTTTCCATTACTGAGAGCCTGTAGGAGCGAGAGCCTGTAGGAGCACAAGACCGGATGCTCCCTTTTTAGTCAGACAGTCAGCAAGCTGTTCCTTTGTGGTCGACCACAGAATCCGCTGGATTCTCTGTGCTTGAATAAGTTCCTTGATGCTGCTAATCTCAAAGTCTTTTCTCTGTGACAGACTTGGTTGACTTCACAGCATCAACTAATGAGTAGTTGTCAGTGACACAAACTACAGGTAGGAAGTGCCGTTTTGTCCCACCAGTGATAACCTAGCGAAGCATCACTGAAGACAACTAGTTTCAAAGAGTCATCTTTTCCAACATGCTGAAACTTTAACGTCACTTGTTGTGATTCCAGTTTACGAACAACTTTGTTTGCCTCATGAATGGTTTGTACAGTGGCGTGTTTTGTGTTAGATGCCAAGTTGCAACCATCAAACCAGGTCTACTCTGTCTCGCAGCCCATAAAATTTGTCCCATCTTTGACCTCAATTGACCAGCTTCAATTCCACAGAGGGGAATTCCTTTGTACGGCTCTTGAAGAATCCATGTGGATAGGTTGAAGATTCTTGATATAGCTCTCCTGTTGCATCAGTATTTTTCCATCAACTGTAATAAACTCTATGCCAACATAACAAAAATGATCATGCTCCTCACGGCCAACCTAGAAAACAGCTTTGAGGTGTGGAATCACAGTTGAAGCAAAGGTCTGTGAGCCACCCCAGATAAAGTCATCAACATGACAGGCAAGTACTCCAGTCACATTGCAGTCTTGATCAAGCCAATAGAAGACTGCAGGATCCACTTGTGACATTTTTCCACCTGTATTCAGCATTGTTGCCTTGACTTTGTTGTACCAGTAGAGTGATCCATCTGCCAGTCCATACACACACTTTTTTAGTTTCCACAGTGTTCCTTCACTTTTAGCTTCGGGCGGAGGTCGGATGTGAATGTCCCTTGACAGCTCTGTTCCCTGCAAAAATCCAGATTTGATGTCTATGGAATTAAGTTTCCATTTTTTCTGGCAGATCACTGACATCAGCAATCTGAGTGACTCTGAGGCCCATGTCGGTGAGTCTTTTGGGAGTTCTTTAGCAGCCAGCTCCTCAAAAACTCTAGCCACTAGACGTGCTTTGGGCACTATTCCAGTTAAGGATTCTTTAAGGGTACACACCCACCTTGTTGAGACGCACTTTTGGCCAATGTCTTTGACTTCCTCAAACACTCCATTTTTCCTCCAATTACTGAGCTCATCTAGCTTAGCTGAGTCAAATGACACGTCCTTTGTTTCAAGTACATCATCATTTTGAATGTCATTCTGTTTTTCTCGATTTTCCATTGATTCAATTCTGATATTATCTACAAGTGGCAGGTCAGCTGACCCTGTTGTACCAGAAAGTGTAGCTGGTTCAGAGTACTGCAAGTTGTACCAGTTCTTGTGTTTTGCTTTTCCTGCTCGTCCAATGACGGTTGCTGTATGTGGAATACCACTTTCTCTGTCCGTGTATTTAACAGGTTGTCCAGTTTTCAGATTGGAACAACCATGTTCTCTTAACACATGTGGCTGTTGAATGTTTTCCTCATTTGAACGCTCAACAGTATTACCTGTGTCATGGTTGAAGGTCTCTGCTCCATTTCCTATGTCAGTTTCGGTGTCCATATCATTGGATGCGACATCTGGTAGGTTTGTGTCTGTTACTGTGTCCTTTTTGTCATTTTCATTAGGAGACTGATTCTCAGCAACAGCCCCTCTATCTTGTTGATCATTTACTTTCCGCAATCTTGAGTGATGCACCCTGACAATCATGCCTCCGTGCCTCACAAATATCACCACACCATCTTGACCAATGACTACTCCCGGTCCTTTCCACTCTTGACAGTCAACTCGTTTGTAGTACACTTTGTCTCCAGACTCGTACTTCTCATCATCATTATTCCCTGAACTGCTGAGTAACTTTTGAAGTCTGTTAACTGTATCATGTCCAAACTGTTTGTAAAGCTTTAACAATACTTTGTGTTTTTCTTTAGTGCTCATGTTCTCTGTGACTGTCAGAATCTTCATGTGCTCTGTGTCAGTCAGAATCTCATTTTTGCATGGACACTGTGTGATGTCTTTGTCTAAAATGTTTACACAATAGTGGCCTGAGGTAGTAAGTTCAAGAGTCACTGGTTGTTTAAACATCACTGCCTTGTCATTTTTTATGTCTAGTACAGCCTCTGCCTTCTTGAGGGAAGCTTTGCTTAATAGTAAGGGGATATCTGTAGGGACCACCTCTGTTTCAATGTGACACTTAGTCTGACCAATTTTTGCTGGTATCTTAACTCTCTTGGTAGAATGGACAATTCTCCCGTCTCCAAATTTGAAAGCTCTGTTGCTTGGTGTGTCAATCATATTTTGTACTTCCTTCATATTTAGTTCACTGACATAGCTATCAAGCCATTTTGCACCACACACTGTCCGTGTACATGCAGTATCAATCACAGCAGATCCTAAGGATTCAACTATAAAAATCTCAGTATCAGAAGCAGATTCATTTGAAAACAGTGTAATGTTACACTGCTCTATCTCTGTGTTTACATTTTCCTCTGTTAGTTTAACTTGTTCATTTTTATGAGGACAGTCTTTAACCCAATGGTAAGTGCTTTGACAAATAGCACATTTCGATCTCCTTCCATATGTGTCCAGTGGATTTGTGCCGGGAAATGGCGCCCTCTTCTGGTTATCTTGAGAACGTGACTTTTTGGCGCCTTTTCTGTGCTGCTCGGTGTAATATGCTGCGTCACTCACTTGCATTCCATCTGTTATTGGCGCGACAGACGTCTTTTCACCAAATATTCTTTTTAGTGCCGACTTCATAGATGCAAAAGTCAGCACAGTACAAGCAGTCAACGCCAACTGTTTCTCCCTACCATCTAGACAAGCAGTGTCTAGCAACTTGAACCCTAACACTGCATCTGGGAGAACCATGTCGTACTTGCGCATTCTATTGTACCTCTGTTCGAAATCAATGATGTAGTCCGCCATTGCAACCGAAATATCTCTCGTAACACTGTCAAAGTTTGAATATGCCTCGTAGGCACGGTCTTTCTCTTCTTTAAGAAATACAGAATCCAGTGCTGTGATCAAAGTTCCCATACCGTCATCCTTGTTCAAATCCTCAACGGATATCTCCAGTGCTGTATCTCTCGCTCTTCCCTCGAGCGATAATACCACCGCAAGTGCTTGCTTTTTCGCGTCCAGATTAGTAACGCGTGTCCAGATTCCCAGTTCATTTTTCCAACTTTCGTACGACCTCTTCTCGTCGAAGCGAGGTGGCACGTTGTAGTTAGAAGCCATCGTCTGCTACCAATGTTAACTCGAAATGACACAACGACAAGGTTCCAGTTTAACAAAGTTTACTCAACTATATGAACACACTACAAGGTAGCCATTACACTCCAGGCTAGGTCCAACAACGAACAGACTTCCAGCGCATGCGCACTCTTGACTCCGTGATAGCCCCGTAATAACAGGAGTATAGGGATACTTAAAACATGAACTTAACACTAAGCACACACCCCTGTGGGGCCCCCGTGTTGAGGGTCAGCGTGGCAGAGGTGATTTTGCCTACCCTCACCATCTGGGGTCGGCCCGTCAGGAATTCTAGGGTGGTGTTCAGTCCCATGGCCCTATGCTTGGTGACAAGCTTGGATGGGACAATGGTGTTGAATGCTGAGCTGTAATCAATTAACAGCATTCTCACATAGGTATTCCTCTTATCTAGGTGGGTGAGGGCAGTATGGTGTGCAACTGAGATTGTGTATGGATCTGTTGGGGTGGAATGCAAATTTGAGTGGGTCTAGGGTGTCTGGGATGATGTGTTCCATAACCACCAGCCTTTCAAAGCACTTCATGATCAGAGATGTGAGTGGTACAGGATGTTAGTCATTGTGTCATGAACAGGAATGATGGTAGTCATTTTAAGACTTGTGGGGATTACAAACTGGGACAAGGAGAGGTTGAAAATTATGCCTGCCGGCTGATCTGCGCATGCTCTGAGAACGGGCCCTGGAACACCGTCTGGCCCGTGGCCCTGCAAGTGTTGACCTGATTAAAGACATTACTCACGTCGACCTCGGACAGCGAGATCACCTAGTCCTCTGGGTCGGTGGGGGCACGCATGGTACGACGTTGTTATTGCTGAAGTGTGCATAAAGGGTATTGAGTTCGACTGGAAGAGAGGCATCGTTGGGCAGATCATGGCTGCGTCTTCCTTTGTAATCCATAATGGACTGTAGCCCCTGCCACATGCGGTATGATTCCAACTTATTCCTATATTGTCTTTGCTCGTTTGATGACTCTGCGGAGGTCATAGTTGGACTTATTGTACTTGTTCTTGTCCTCAGCCATAGCCTCAGGAATTTCTGCCATAGCCATGTGTGTGGTGGCCCTGTCCTTAGCTCTAACCTCAGTGTTAACACTAGAACCGCCAAGAGGGTCAATCTGATCATTTTCAATATAGTAATTTCAATAGCTTATTTTCAATAACAACCTTGAACCCACCAGTCCCTGACTATTCCTAAATACAGTGTGTATTTTACACTCTAGCAGAACTGTGAGATAAATAACATAAAGACAAATACATTCTGATGATTTCTACCTCAAAGCGTCATGACGTATGCATATTTAACAGTAGAATAGCCAGGCCTCGACGAAAACCTATAGCCACCAATCTAATAAATAAATGTAATATCACAAAGATATTGATTTTAAGATTTCGTTTAGGAAAGTCATAAAAAAACATGTTACTAAGACAATTCATTTTCTAAAGAATAGCATCTTTTGAGTTTCTTTTTAGGTCTACAGTGGCTTGAGAAAGTATTCAACCCCTTTGTTGCCTTACAACCTAGAATTACAATAGAATTTTTGGGGGTTTGTATCAGTTGATTTACACAACACTTTGAAGATGCAAAATATTTTTTATTGTGAAACAAACAAGAAATAAGACAAAAAAACAGACAAACAGAGAACTTGAATAACTATTCACCCCCCAAACTTTGTAGAGCCACCTTTTGCAGCAATTACAGCTGCAAGTCTCTTGGGGTATGTCTCCTATAAGCTTGGCACATCTAGCCACTGGGATTTTTGCCCATTCTTCAAGGCAAAACTTCTACAGCTGCTTCAAGTTGGATGGGTTCCGCTGGTGTACAGCAATATTTAAGTCATACCACAGATTCTCAATTGGATTGAGGTCTGAGCTTTGACTAGGCCATTACAAGACATTTAAATGTTTCCCCTTAAACCACTCAAGTGTTGCTTTAGCAGTGTGAATAATGTCATTGTCCTGCTGACGGTGAACCGCCGTCCCAGTCTCAAATCTTTGGAAGACTGAAACCCGTTTCCCGCAAGAATTTCCCTGTATTTAGCGCCATCCATCATTCCTTCAATTCTGACCAGTTTCCCAGTCCCTGCCGATAAAAAACATCCCCACAGCATAATGCTGCCCCCACCATGTTTCACTATGGGGATGATGTTATCGGGGTGATGAGAGGTGTTGGGTTTGCGCCAGACATAGCGTTTTCCTTGATGGCCAAAAAGCTCAATTTTAGTCTCATCTGACCAGAGTACCTTCTTCCATATGTTTGGTGAGTCTCCCACATGCCTTTTTTTCTTTAAGCCACTCTTCCTAAAAGCCCAGCTATGTGAAGTGTACGGCTTAAAGTGGCCCTATGGACAGATATTCCAATCTCCACTGTGGAGCTTTGCAGCACCTTCAAGTTTATATTTGGTCTCTTTGTAGCCTCTCTGATTAATGCCCTCCTTGCCTTGTCCGTGAGTTTTGGCCACCTCTCTTGGCAGGTTTGTTGTGGTGCCATATTCTTTCCATTTTTTAATAACGGATTTAATGGTGCTCCTGGGATGTTCAAAGTTTTGGATATTTTTTATAACCCAACCCTGATCTGTGCTTCTCCACAACTTTGTTTCTGACCTGTTTTGGAGAGCTCCTTGGTCTTCATATTGCTGCTTGCTTGGTAGTACCCCTTGCTTAGTGGTGTTGCAGACTCTGGGGCCTTTCAGAACAGGTTTATATATACTGAGATCATGTGACACTTAACTTCTTATGGCTGGGGGCAGTATTGAGTAGCTTGGATGAATAAGGTGCCCAGAGTAAACTGCCTGCTACTCAGTCCCAGGTGCTAATATATGCATATTATTAGTATATTTGGATTGAAAACACTCTTACGTTTCTAAAACTGTTTGAATGATGTCTGTGAGTATAACAGAACTCATATGGCAAAAACCTGAGAAACAATCCAACCAGGAAGTAGGAAATCTGAGGTTGGTCATTTTTCAACTAATTTCCTTTTGAAGATACAATGGGATATTGGTCATGTTGCACTTCCTAAGGCTTCCACTAGATGTTAACAGTCTTTAGAACCTTGTTTGATGCTTCTACTGTGAGGTAGGGCCGAATGACAGGGGATTGAGTAAGGTCTGCCATGAGCTGAACATGCGCTGACCATGCGCGTTCACGTGAGAGCAAGCTCTGTTCCATCGCATTTCTGAAGACAAAGGAATTCTCCGGTTGGAACATTATTGAAGATTTATGTTAAAAACATCCTAAAGATTGATTCTATAGTTCGTTTGACATGTTTCTACGAACTGTAATATGACTTTTCGTCTGAGCTTTTGCCTGGACCTGCCCACGCGTCGTAGGTTTAGATTGTGTACTGAACGCGCGAACAAAACTGAGTTATTTGGACATAAATTATGGACATTATCGAACAAAACAAACATTTATTGTGGAACTGGGATTCCTGGGAGTGCATTCTGATGAAGATCATCAAAGGTAAGTGAATGTTTATAATGTTATTTATGACTTCTGTTGACTGCACAATATGGCGGATATCTTCTTGTCTTGTTTGAGCTCTGAGCGCCGTACTCAGATTATTGCATGGTTTGCTTTTTCCGTAAAGCTTTTTTGAAATCTGATACAGCGGTTGCATTAAGGAGAAGTGTATCTAAAGTTCCATGTATAACACTTGTATTTTCATCAACATTTATAATGAGTATTTCTGTAAATTGATGTGGCTCTCTGCAAAATCACCGGATGTTTTTGAAACTACTGAACATAAGGTGGCAATGTATACTGATATTTTTTTATATAAATGTGAACTTTATCGAACAAAACATACATGTATTGTGTAACATGATGTCCTATGAGTGTCATCTGATGAAGATCATCAAAGGTTAGTGATTAATTCTATCTCTATTTCTGATTTTTGTGACTCCTCTCTTTGGCTGGAAAAATGGCTGTGTTTTTCTGTGACTTGGCTCTGACCTAACATAATCGTTTGAAAGCCTTTTTGAAATCGGACACTGTGGTGGGATTAACAAGAAGTGTATCTTTAAAATGGTGTGAAATACTTGTATGCTTGAGGAATTTTAATTATGAGATTTCTGTTTGAATTTGGCGCCCTGCACTTTCACTGGCTGTTGTCATATCGATCCCGTTAACGGGATCTCAGCCACCTGTGTGCAATCTAACTAATTATGGGACTTCTGAAGGTAATTGGTTGCACCAGATCTTAGGGGCTTCATAGCAAAGGAGGTGAATACATATGCAAGCACCACTTTTACGTTGTCATTTTTTATAATTTTTTGAAACAAGTAATTTTTTTCATTTCACTTCACCAATTTGGACTATTTTGTGTATGTCAATTACATGAAATCCAAATAAAAATCTATTTAAGTTACAGGTTGTAATGCAACAAAATAGTAAAAACGCCAAGGGGGATGAATACTTTTGCAAGGCACTGTAGAATGGAGGGAAGAGGTGGCCGGTTTTCCCTTCGGCTTAATCTCGCCAGGACTCCCCCTCCCCTGCCACTGTAATGCTGGCATTTCCTCTTGCATACCCTGAAAATTGGGTCGGTATTGACAGAAAGAGCCCATGAGTCGAAGTAAGTAACTGCCGATCTGATGTTCAAAGGTTCTTGTTGGCTATACGAAATGATAGCGGATACATTTCGTGAAAATAAGTTAAAGATATACTCCAAAAGAATCACAAACAAGCAAAAGCTACACCGCCATCTTCCCCATCCAATTTGGCGCCATGGGAGAGAACAGCTCGTCCTTGATGATGCTGCGTGTCTTCCTCAGGCACTGTTTCGAGTAGATGTCCTTGAAATAGTATCCATAATACGTATGTCTACCTCCTCATATCTTGCCAAATAACATTGTACATACTATAGATATGTCCAAACTGCCATTTGAACTGAGAATTCATTATTTTGTATAGGCTGTCTCTCCTAAATTGATGTATGTTCTTATGTCCCACTCCCTTACACACATACACACACTCACACACCTGCAATTCTCCATTTAGTACTGCGTTACACCCATGTAACTGCTTAGTGAGAGCGGGGACTGCAAGCCATGGACTTTCATCGAAACTCCAGACAGGCAAACAAACAGCCTCGTTCATTCACATTCATCCCAACCCTACATGACCTTGCATATTATTTTCTGACCGAAATTTCTGACTGGCAACTGATGGCTATATTCCTGCACTTCGGTTGCAGAAATCACCACCATATTTAATGCCTGGGTAATAACGTTTGTTTTCTTGACATCTCGGTCATTACTGCGAGCAGGGACCCCTCTCTAGCGGCCCGGATAATGACCGGGATGCGTCACTCAATGACATTACAGCCATATTGATGCCGCCATTAACCACAATTCTTGCCTTCTGCGGGCACCCTATGGTGGCCTTTAAAGAAAGCGGGAGGCAATAAAGGCCACTTACAAAGATGCATGCCTGCGATTTCGATAATTCTTTATTCAGCCATTTTAAACATTAATGATAGAAGCGTTCTTTCCCATAATGCTTTAAAGTAATTGTCTCCCCTAAAAAATGCATTGGATGCTTGGCCTTGCAGCTGGCCTCGACTCTAAGTTCTGCCCTTACAGATTACCTTTGTCTTGAGCATAGAATAAACCCTCGCTTTTTGCCCTCTGCTGAACAGAATTAATACAGAGGATTTTCAAACTCTGTGGACAAAAATGGGTTTATCGCAAGCTCTGGCTAATTCGGTATCACAGCTGGAAATGTTGGTTTCTTTTAATTAAATGCTGCAACCTGTGACTAACAACCAGGACAAAATAAACCTTGATTTTTCGTTTGAGGGAACAAAAACCACCCCATCATGCTTTGAAAGTGTGTGTAGGTGAGGTGCAAGTGAAGGGCAACCGAAACGGTTACATCAAGTTATATATTTTCAAACAGCTGAAATAGCTTTGACTGGGTCAATGTGTTTGATTTATCACAATGGGGACACAATTAAAATGCTGCATTGACGGTCTCGTCAGCTTGGAGTCAAGTATGCCTGGTAGCGAGCGGGAAGGGAAAATCGGGTCTTTAGGCAGTGGTCTGCAATGCAATGTGGGAGGCCCAGTCATGGTGAAGAATGAGGCGAGGCATTAATATAGAGAAGCAGAGGACCAGTGGAATCCCATCAGGTGCCACATATAACCCGCCCTCTCTTCCCGAATGATTGATTGGTATTCTTTATTCATTGATTCTAGCAGATCATTAAATCACTCAACCAGAAATGTGTAATCAGTTCCATCCATTAAAAAAAATATATAATAATAATTATAAGAAAACACTAAAAAATATAAATGCAACAATTTAAAATATATTACAGTGTTATAGTTCATATAAGGAAATCAGTCAATTGAAATAAATTCTTTAGGCCCTAGTCTGTCGATTTCATATGACTGGGAATACAGATATACATCTGTTGATCACAGATGCATAAAAAAAAGGGCGTGGATCAGAAAACCAGTCAGTATCTGGTGTGATCAGCATTTGCCTCATGCATAGAGTTGATCAGGCTGTTGATTGTGGATATTGGTGGGTACTGGAACACGCTGTCATACACGCCAATCCAGAGCATACCAAACATGCTCAATGGGTGACATGTCTGGTGAGTATGCAGGCCATGGAAGAACTGAATGTGTATAGATCCTTGCAACATGGGGCCGTGCATTATCATGCTGAAACATGAGGTGATGGCGGCTGATGAATGGCACGACAATGGGCCTCAGGATCTCGTCACGGTATCTCTGTGCATTCAAATTGACATGGATAAAATGCAATTGGGTTCGTTGTCCGTAGCTTATGCCTGCCCATACCATAACCCCACCACCACCATGGGGCACTCTGTTCACAACTTTGTCCTCAGCAAATCACTCACCCACACGACACCATTCACGCTGTCTGCCATCTACCCGGTACAGCTGAAACCGGGATTCATCCATGAAGAGCACACTTCTCCAGCGTGCCAATGGCCATCGAAGGTGAGAATTTGCCCACTAAAGTCGGTTACGACGCCAAACTGCAGGTCAGGTCAAGATCCTGGTGAGAACGACGAGCATGCAGATGAACTTCCCTGAGACGGTTTCTGAAAGTTTGTGCAGAAATTCTTTGGTTATGCAAACCCACACTTTCATCAGCTGTCCGGGTGGCTGGTCTCAGATGATCCTGCAGATGAAGAAGCCGTATGTGGAGGTCCTGGGCTGGCGTGGTTACACATGGCCTGCAGTTGTGAGACATGTTTTTCATACTGCCAAATTCTCTAAAACAACGTTGGAGGTGGCTTATTGTAGAGAAATTAAATTAAATTCTCTTGCAGCAGTTCTGGTGGACATTCTTGCAGTCGGCGTGCCAATTGCTTGCTCCCTCAAAACTTGAGACATCTGTTGCATTGTGATGACAAAACAGTAAGTTTTAGGACTTTTATTGTCCCCAGCACATGCTGTGTAATGATCATGCTGTTTAATCAGCTTTTTGATATGCCACACCTGTCAGGTGGATGGATTATCTTGGCAAAGGAGAAATGCTCACTAACAGGGATGTAAACAAATTTGTGCACAAACTGAGAGAAATACGCTTTTTGTGTGATCGGAAATGTCTGGGATTTTTAATTTCAGTTCATGAAACATGGGTGCGTTTGCATTTTTGTTCAGTATAGATGGTATCTATCTACTATGTATTTGTGGCACACATAGTAGTGATACTAGTTCAAGGAGGACTTTTAGAGGGCTTTATCGTGGGATTTGAGGTACAACATTGGAATTGTAACTTAAAAGCTGGACCTTTTGTAATGATATCAAGTCTACAATGAAAGGGAAAACCAAACCATGCTTGTGGCATTTGTGATATAAATATTCAGGGGACATGGTTGGTCTGTTGCCTCATGGGGATGGTAATGTGCTGATAATCTGAATTATCGGAAACTCAGGACCAAAAGCACCTGGTCATGTCAAGACTTCTGAAGTTCAAAACTGTCAAAAATAGCTTGTAGAAATTGGGTAGCATTGTTGTGTTCCCAGTTTTCAAGTTCAATATTTCAGAGCATCTTAGTTCTGAGTAATTTACAGTAATACTGTACATGAATTAACTATTACAAAACCACAACCATTGACTCATACAATCATGTTTCTTTAATCCTTCCTTTTATAATAGGAAATAGATCACTAGTTATTTGAATCTGTATAAAATAGAACTTAGAGAAAACATTTGCCATGAAATGCTCTCACAGAGCAAATCAGGGGCGGAAATAGACAGGGCAGCCCTATTTCTCCCACGCCCTAAACAGGATAAACATTATTTGTTGTTTTTTTTGGAATGGACTTCCACCTTAACCCATCAGTGGGTGGCCTATATTCAGGGTCGGTTCCCGGCAAAAGTGGTCACTTATGGCCCCTGGCCGCTAGGAGGCCACCGTCCCCCAAAATGATTATATATACATATTCTGGGTCTCAACTCACTATTGAGAGTAAGAATTGTAGAATACACAAGGTGTAATTTCGAAATGTGGTTGTGCAACAGCTGTTTTTCTCTTATGTCAGTACTGACAGTCACTCAATTAGCCATGCCAGTTACCCATTGCTTGATTGGTAGTTAGTCTAGCCAGCTATCTAGACCTAGTAATTATGGCCGTATACCAATTAAGCGCGCAGGACATCTGCCCAAGGGCCCCCATTGATTGTGTTTGTCATTCTCACTCAGATATCATATTAAGATGGCATAAGTCATTAGAAAATGTGTAAAATTGCAAGAAGTTGCTGTAAAACTACACAAATCTTCTCTTTGCCCTATTGCAAAATGTGTAGAATTGCAGGAAATGTACTTTAAAACATAAATGTTTACAAATCAGAGTCACTTTGAAATGTTAGTTTTCTTGTGACAGAAATGTAACACAAACATTATCATGAATAATTACTAGTATCATTTTTATATTATCTTGTCCTCCTGTTGAAAAACATAAAAATCTACTTAAGAACACGAATGCTGTTTCTCGTAGGGAGTGCTTCAAAACTGGGAAGACCAGACAGATGAGTTGGGGGACTTGTTGACCTGGATTATTGACAGCCAGCAACCCCTGGAAGGTATCCCGGATGATGACCAATTGGACAGTTCCGATGGGGGACTGTTCCAATCCTCATTTGGTAGGACACAGGGAATATGACTGCAGGGAATATGCAATGTTGTCAGTCATCTTTTGCACTCCCATAATACAAATGATATAATGAACTCAACTCTTGAAGAAATCATGTTCTCTAATGCAGCAATGTAATCATTTTCTAGAGGTAGATGGTCACAATAGCTTGGAGGGGACTTGTCTTATCAGGATGAAGGTCAGCCCGCTACATCTGCAGCAGCCGAGGGAAAATTGTGTCACTAACCTGGGCCAGAGGACAAAGACAAAGAGGCTGAGCATGCATGAGAAACTGACCATGGAATTTCATGAGGGCAAACTAACCTATTTAAAAGAAGAGAATGGTATGAAGATGCAAATAATTTATGTTGAGTTGGCTATAAAGGAGGAGACAAACATGAACCAGCAGTAGTACCAATGTTCTTCTCAAACCAGCACCAGTTCGGGGTTACGATATTTCTATTTGTGAATTTAAAAAAATTGTGACCGATCCATGGCTATTGTTTGCTTCAACCACTTGAGCTAACATTGTTGTCAGAACTGCTACATAGCAAAAGCATCTCTGCAGGCTTGTCAATTTCTGTCATTGTCTGCCTCAGCCATGGGAACATCTGCATCATCCTCGTCTTTAATGCCAGGATCTGGACTGCCATGCTGTTTAAGGTAATTGTGAAGCACTGCTGTTGCAATTTTGACAATGCAACATCTTCTGGGTTGAAAAAGTATGGAAACAACTCTTCCATACACCAAACATGCGCTCCACTACACCTCTAGAGCGGATATGAGCTTGGTTATCTTCTTATGGCTTGGGGCAGTATTGAGTAGCTTGGCTGAATAAGGTGCCCAGAGTAAACTGCCTGCTACTCAGGCCCAGTTGCTAATATATGCATATTATTAGTAGATTTGGATAGAAAACACTCTGAAGTTTCTAAAACTGTTTGAAGGATGTCTATGAGTATAACAGAACTCAAATGGCAGGCAAAAACCTGAGAAAAAATCCAACCAGGAAGTGGGAAATCTGAGGTTTGTAGTTTTTCAACTCATCGCCTATCGAATATACAGTCGGATATTGGTCATATTGCACTTCCTAAGGCTTCCACGAGATGTCAACAGTCTTTAGAACTTTGTTTGATGCTTCTACTGTGAAGGAGGGGGGAATGACGGCTCTTTGAGTCAGGGGTCTGGCAGAGTGCCATGAGCTGACCATGCGCGTTCACGTGAGAGAGTTAGCTTGCGTTCCATTGCATTTCTGAAGACAAAGGAATTCTCCGGTTGGAACATTATTGAAGATTTATGTTAAAAACATCCTAAAGATTGATTCTATACTTCGTTTGACATATTTCTACGAACTGTAATATGACTTTTCCTCTGAACTTTCGCATGGACTTGCCAGCGCATCGTGAGTTTGGATTGTGTACTGAACGCGTGAACAAAAAGGAGGTATTTGGACATAAATGATGGACTTTTTGGAACAAATCAAACATTTATTGTGGAACTGGGATTCCTGGGAGTGCATTCTGATGAAGATCATCAAAGGTAAGTGAATATTTATAATGCCATTCTGACATCTGTTGACTCCACAACATAGCGGATATCTTTATGGCTTGTTTGGGCTCTGAGCGCTGTACTCAGATTATAGCATGGTGTGCTTTTTCCGTAAAGTTTTTTTGAAATCTGACACAGCGGTTGCATTAATTAAGGAGAGGTTTATCTAAAGTTCCATATATAATACTTGTATCTTTTATCAATGTTTATTATGAGTATTTCTGTAAATTGATGTGGCTCTCTGCAAAATCACCGGATGTTTTGGAGGCAAAACATTACTGAACATAACGCGCCAATGTAAACTAAGATTTTTGGATATAAATATGAACTTTATCGAACAAAACATACATGTATTGTGTAACATGAAGTCCTATAAGTGTCATCTGATGAAGATAATCAAAGGTTAGTGATTCATTTTATCTCTATTTCTGCTTTTTGTGACTCCTCTCTTTGGCTGGAAAAATGGCTGTGTTTTTCTGTGAATAGGTGCTGACCTAACATAATGATATGTTGTGCTTTCGTCGTTAAGCCTTTTTGAAATCGGACACTGTGATGGGATTAACAACAAGTTTATTTTTAAAATGGTGTAAAATACTTGTATGTCTGAGGAATTTTAATTATGAGATTTCTGTTGTTTTGAATTTGGCGCCCTGCACTTTCACTGGCTGTTGTCATATCGATACCGTTAACGGGATCTCAGCCATAAGAGGATTATACCGTTGTTGCTCGGGTCCTATTGCATGAAGATAGGGTGTGAACAGGAAGTCGCCAAGTATGATTCCACTATGAAATCCTTGATTCATGAGTTGCACCTTTCCAACGTGCAACAATGTTGGAGAACTGCAAATTTGGAGTGCACACACTTTGTACATTTATTGAGAACCAGTTTTTAAGATTCCCGTACTCCTCAGCATTTGCTGTAGAGAGACACTTGGTGGAAAAATGACATCAGTCTATACAGTCAATGACTCTAAGGAAGTTCCCATATTCATAGAACACAACCTTGTAGTTAGCATTGCAGACTTTGTGGCCTATTCTGCGTACAGTCAGTTCACTTACACCACACGAATCTCATTTTTCACAATGGAAGGTTCCAGGTGCCAAAAACATCAAGGTGATCAGTGCTTGTATGGAAGGAGGGATGGGCCTTCCCCGAAGAGTCAGATGAAAATCCTGACATGGCCCTTACTGATGTCCTTTGATAGGAACGCTATCAAAGCATTTTTATAATCTCTCCTATCTTACATTTTGTAGAGTTCTAAGCATTTCTGACACCATGTTATGATCTTAGTCAGATAAGGACTGTACAGCGCAGCAGAACACGAGCAAATGTCTCAGATTCAAAATGTCAGTGATCAATTTAGTGATACCCGAGCCCTACCCATACCCTAGTTAGCGATGAAAAACAGGCCCTATCCGGGCATAGCCCAATGTATAACCTCGGGGACCTGTCAGACTCGGGTTGGGTAGCGGAGCTTTAGCCCCGGGTAGGGCATTCTTGGGACGTTGTGTCATGGTTCCCTGAAGGTTCCCTGAATGTTCTTGCGAGTGGGACGTCCCCGGGACCAACCCGAGAACTAAACAAAACCTCTAGGGGACCATCAAAACGTCGAAGGATAGACAATCCCCCAGATTGCCTAACTAAAATGTGGTGGTACACTAATTAGCTCTCCTTACACATAGCCATACTGGTTCATGTCTGTATAAGTTCTCATAAATCATTGCCATAGTTACAGTCAGTAGTATAAATAGTTGGAGCTGAATCGTTGGCTGCAATAAAAAGTTTTTACCTCAGGCTAATCTGTTTCCTGTAATTTAATATTTTCATAACTGTAAATGGCAAACAATTACATATAGAGGAACAGAAGAAGCGAAGCTGTTTGCACTGCCCTGGGTGGCGATGTGTTGCCTAATGAAACCATTAGCCTCACCATACCAAACTTGATACTGGCACATAATGGGTGAATTATGGGACATATTGTGGAGCTATGAACAACAATTTAATATAATAAGGCTCTGTGCATATTGATTTTCAAATCCAATAAATAAATAAACAGGTCTAGAAAAATGTCTTATGCAGGATAATATCCATGAATCATATTATTTTGTTTGGTAAGGCTATGCACAAAGACTATAAATGGCCTCGGTTGTTGTAAAACGTTATTTTGTCTGCTGTTTGTGTTATTGTTTTTGACTTTCGATCCCAAGCTTCATCATGGGTGACTAAAGTTGCAATATCAAAGCAGAGTTCATTTGAAGATATGCAATGCCAATGACTCTGAAATCAAAGTTACACTTGGTCTGTATTTTACAATGCAGCGTGAAGGTATAGCAGTGCACGACAACAGTAATATCAGTTACTGTGTTTTGCTGCGTTTCAGTTCAGAGTACAATAACCATATTCTAAGTGTTATTGTAGCTTTCTTCTGCATTCTTCTCCTCTATTAATACCCACAATGCATGGTTGATCACTAAACTAATTTTAAATAAGAGGTGCTAATGACTGTGAGACAGAAGGGGTTCTTGCATTCCAATCACTTCTCCGAACAGAATCACAACACCCTACTTGCTGCTAGCTTGACTCATCCAGAGGTCACATGACCCTCTCTCCCTCACTCCAACGACAAGAGTTTCTCGAATAAATCACTCGCGGTGACTTTTGTTTGTCTCTCCCTCCTCGTTTTTTTCTGTCTCTCCAAGGTTCTGCCTGGGCTTAATACATCATTCATTTGATTATGGAAAGCCATTAGTGTCAAGATTGGGGACTTGCGAATTCATTGTGGCTCCTCGCTTAGCATATAAATCAGAGTTATTTTTTCTGAGGTGGCGCTAAATATCGATGACAGCCCCTTGTTATGGGTGATGGACGAGGTTCATAATTAGATGGAGCTTTTGCTTTGGACTATTAATGAGGTTTGTGAATAAATCCACCCTCCACTCTAGCAGGCTGCTCTGAAATGTATTTGTGGACTCGTATCTTCCACGCAAGCGACCTGTGCAGCTCGAGTGATGGCTCTGCGGGGACGATGAATAATAATTTAGGATGCTCCCCTATTGTCTTCTAAACTAATTTGTCCTTTTTCTTTATTTACTTCACTTAAACCCTTTTGCTCTTTGGGGAGCATAGGTCAGTGGGCTGTCTTCTCCACTTCTTTCAAAGATGTTCCTGCTTCTTTAAGTTCCGCATCCTCAGACCGTATCCAGCTCTTCCTGGGTCTTCCCAGATCCTTTTCCCCTCTGGGTTCCAGGTTAAATCTTGTCTGGTCAAGTTTGTGAGTGGTTTCTTGAAGATGTGTCTGATCCATCCCCATTTCCTGCATTTTATTTAGTTTTACTTTAACTTACGATTTCATCCTTGATTCTCTTTAAGACTTGTTAAGGTATAGGGGAGGGTTTTTGCAGTATGATAGTATTTGTTTTTCCAATGAAAGCACATGAACTTCACAATCTGGGAGCCAGAACATTGCCCTGGTTGTACGTTAACGTTGCAGGTGCTAAACGTTTTGTTTTTTTGTATCCTATGCAAACACAAACAACATGCCATTTATTGGCTTAGAGATTGCTTTCTATGTTACAGTGTTAATTCTATCATTGTTTATCATTTTTACAAGGAAACATATTACAGATATAATGCTCTAATATTGCAAATAGTTTGTGTCTTCCATCAATGTAATTGTTTGCATAATTTCCAATCCCCTATATATATATTTGTTAAATTATTATTTTATTTTTTTATTATTTTCCCCTAACACTACCACCCCTTGCCTAATTGGAGTAAACTAATGGACAACAACACATAGGCTTCTACTTCCAGTTTAGACATACTATATACATTTTACGGGCATAGTATATTTTACAATAGTTATCTTTTGTTTGTTTTTAGTCCTATCCTTCAGCTACCCTCAACCTCTCCCTTCTACATTGCATTCAGAAAGTATTCAGACCCCTTGACTTTTTTCACATTTTGTTCCTTTACAGCCTTATTCAAAAATGTATTAAATAGTTTTTTCCCTTCACCAATCCACACACAATACCCCATAATGACAAAGCAAAAGCAAAAACATGTTTAGAATTTTTTGAAATGTATTAAAAATAAAAAACATGTCACATTTACATAAGTATTCAGACCCTTACTCATTACTTTGTTGAAGCACCTTTGGCAGCGATTACAGCCTAGAGTCTTCTTGGGTATGACACTATAAGCTTGGCAGACCTGTATTTGGAGAGTTTCTCCCATTCTTCTCTGCAGATCCTCTCAAGCTCTGTCAGGTTGGACGGGGAGCGTCGCTGCACAGCTATTTTCAGGTTCAAATTCAAGTCCGGGTTCTGGTTGGGCCTCTCAAGGACATTCAGAGACTTGTCCCGAAGCCATTCCTGCGTTGTCTTGGCTGTGTACTTCGAGTAATATTTTATTTCTTCATATGTCCTCTCTGGACTACACTTTAGACTTGCCCCCACTCCCCTAGTGTTTGTGCTGCCCACATTTTAGGTCGCAGTGTGGGGTTTGAAGAATAAAATATTTAGCCACCTCTTGCCTCTTGTCACGTGAGTTGGGGTGGGCATTCTATGTTTTGTTCTATGTTGTCTAGTTCTATGTGTTTGGCCGGGTGTTCTCAATCAGAGGCAGCTGTCTATCGTTGTCTCTGATTGAGAACCATACTTAGGTAGCCTTTTTCCACCTGTGTGTTGTGGGTAGTTGTTTTCTGTTTTGTGTTGCTGCACCTTACAGGACTATTTCGTTCACTCTCTTTGTTGTTTTTGTTATTTCAGTGTTCAGTTTATTTATTAAATTAACATGAACACTTACGACGCTGCGTTTTGGTCCACTCCTTCTTCCCAGGACGATCGTTACACCTCTCCATACTGTTTACTTATTAATGTGGCCCTAAAATGGCTCAGGGACTTGCACCAACTTGCACTTTGTATAGAGCGAGGAAGGATTCATGTTTTTTGAGAGAAATAAAATGGTCATACTTACCTAAAATCACAGATCAATACAGATGTAATTGCCACTGCCCATTGAACCCAACACAATCACTCATACAGTGCAGCATACAAGTACTCTCGCCAGTACAAGTGTGTTCACCAGCTTTGCACCTCAGCTTTCATCCTCTGATTTTTGATCTGCATCTGCTCCAGGATTTTCTCAAGGAGCCACTTTATCTAGTCCTTGGCATATATCCTAATCTGATTTTGGTACAGGTCATGTTGTTCTTCAGATTACGTCTCTGGTCAACACACACTATATAAAAGAAAATCTGTTTATTCGTCACATGCACAGGATACAGAAGGTGTAAACGGTACAGTAAAATGGTTACTTGCATAGTGGAGTCTTTTGTTTAGACATGCTAGCTAAACAATTAACCATAATCCCAACCCATACTACTAGCAATACAAACTGATTGTGATAGCTAGCCACCATACATGAATCTGCAGGTAGCTAAAGCTAACCAACTAGTTTCCATGTTAGCTAGCTAGCTAACATTAGCCTATAACTAGCAATGCAAATGGATTTCTGAGATCCAAATAATATTACTACATAGATCATACACATACTAGGTTCCATGTTAGCTAGCTAGCTAACAGTATGCTTTACTTGCAATGAAAATGACTTTCTGACTAAATTAGAAACGTATATCTGAAAATGTAGCTAGACTCTTACCCGTATACATGAATGAACGCTTCTCCCTCTTTGTGATGGATACCATGGTTGTCCTTATTTTGAAGATGTAATCCTGAGACAGCATTTTATACAACAGCCTTCTGTATTCTCCTTTCGACTCCCTCCGCATTTGTAATCATACTCTGCTTCCACCGGCCATTCCACTGATTTCAAAACTCTGTCAACTTCTTATGTGATAAGAACACTGTTGATTGCTATTTCTTCCCCATCACTGTCATCAGAAGACTCTACAATGTCTGGTTCAATGAAAACGTTTTTACCTAAATCAGGGATTTCCTCATCGTCTGATTCATTTTCAGACAGATGGCACGATCGTTCTCCAGAAAGTAGTCCATCACAACTTTTTCCCACTGATTTTTGTTGACAGTCCCTGTTAAATTCAGGGCAGCAATGTTGACAGCAGTAGCAACACCTTTTCAGTTCTCCATGATATCTTTCAAAAAAGCTGCGGTAGCAAGGACTATCTACACATACTGAATAGCTCATGTTATAGACAGAAGCATGCTACATTGCAGACCAATCCGAACTCATCTCTCAGCTTGTCCAGCCCATCCATTATCTCAGGCAATCATTTCTAGAGCGAAGGTTTCTTCATTTTTCCGTAGCTAAACCAAATAACCACATCATTTAACAATTTTTTTTGTATTTGCAGATGGCATTACAAGTTTGTTATGAAGGCACATGAAAGTTCACGTCTCAGACGGAACGAATTTTGATAATAAAAAAATATTTAAGTTCAAATGCCTCTCCTGTAAAGTACTAAATTGTGACATATGCCTAGCTTCTTGAAATGGGTCACACATCGTCAGAAAGGAACACATGTTGTTAGCTGAGGCATGAAGGTGTATCTCTTCACACACGGTTGATGGCAGTAACCAAACCAATCTGGCTCTATTTGCAGAAATTGAAGATGCAAGGGACAAGAGGTCCATACCAAGGTCCATACCATGTTCCTTTCTGGCAAGGCCCATGCCAAGGTTCTTTTTTTGACGCATGCAAGTATGCACACACTCACACACATATACAGACACACATACTGTTCATTCCAAATGGCTGGCAATCACTCAAGGCCAAACTTTCTGTCTTTCTTCGCCCGTTTTCTCTTTTGTCCTTACCTTTTCACCGCTCTCTTCAGCAACCTTTTCTTTAATAATATTCTGGGCTGTAAGCGGCCCGTCACTCAGTAATTATACAGGCTCAACTTGACCTTTGAAGGAATAACTCTGGGTTATCGGCACTTCCTGTTCTGGACTTTTATTAATGAACTCAAGCTGAGAACCTTTTCCTCCAATTTAAATGTCAACTGACATCACGAAACACAGGGGAAACACTTAATGCAGCACTTCTATCCAGCCAAATGTTCTCACAGGTAAATGTTCGAGATGCTATCTCCCCTACAAACAAGTTGTTTAACCTGTTTTGTTGTAACCTTATGTTTCTGATGTGAAATAGCTAGCTAGTTAGCTGTGCACTAGTAGCATTCAATCTGTGACGTCACACGAGTTGAAACCTAGAAGTAGTTGTTTCCCTTGCTCAGCAAGGGCAGTACATTTTGAGGCGCGACTGGTAATGCTACTGCATGGGAGTCATGTGTTGTGTTCAGAGGGTCCCTGGTTTGACCTCAGGGCAGTAAGAGGGATGTGGGAACTTTGTTTGTATTAGGTGCATGATGGGCTACTTGAGTTTTCTGTATTTCTAATTGCGTAACCTACATGCCATCAGGCCCACTAATATCTAGTCAGGTCATGTGGGGAAACTTCAGTGTGTTTGGGCTCTGAGTCTGTCCCCTCAAGTCAGTCCCGATTTGGCTGTATTAGCACAACATATATTAATTGGTAGTAATGCATAATGGCGAGGAAGAGGAAAGGGTCCCTCTGTCTCTGCCAAGCCTCAGCCTCAGGCAAACTCAAAAACATGTATTTTTGCAATTCAACAAAGCTCAAATTCGGTCTTTCTCATTGAGGCTTGAGTATCAGATGTGAAGCCTTTGGTCTTCATAAAACATTGGTGAACGATATCAACTGACTTAACTTAGAGCTAGGCATCCTGCCAGAGGGACACCTGTCGACAACTTCCGGTGAAATTGGAGGGCACGCAATTCAAATAAATAATCATTAAAATTATGGATATTAAACATTTAGGTACATACAAGTGTCTTATATCGGTTAAAAGCTTAAAGTCTTGTTCGTCTAACTGCATTGTCCGATTTACAATAGGCTTTACAGCAAAAGCATGCCATGCCATGTGATTGTTTGAGGACGGCGCCCCACATCAAAATATTTTTCAACCAGCACAGGCTTCATAAATTCACAAATAGCGATTAAATATTCACTTACTTTTTGAAAATCTTGCTCTGATTTGCAATCCAAAGGGTCCCAGCTACAACATGCATGGTCGTTTTGTTAGATAAAATCCTTCTTTATATCCCAAAAAGTCAGTTTAGTTGGCGCCGTCGATTTGAGAAATACATTCGTTCAACATGCAGAGAAAGGAATCCAAAAAGCTACTGCTTGTTAAAACAAATCAAATATGTTTCTACTTAATACTCAGGTACCCTAAATGTAATTAAACTATAATATTTCATACGGAAAGAAGTATGTTCAATAGGAAAGCAAAATTAGCAGGTGCGCGTCCTCTTCGTCGCTCGCGCACAGACTGATTTCCAACTCTGACTCCCAGTACTAACTCTCTAAATTCTCCCTTGCTTGGGAAGGAACAAGCCTGAAAACTTGAACAAAGACTGTTGACATCTCGTGGAAGCCATAGGAATTGCAATCTGGGAGCTGGATTTGGACATGCCCCTATACGTTCCATTGGAAGAGCATGGGCTCTCAAAAAACAAAAATTCCGTTGGGATTTCTTTGGATTTTCTCCTACCATATGTATTGTGTTATAGTCTCATACATTATTTGAACATTTGTACAAACTTCAAAGTGTTTTCTATTCAATGGAACCAATTATGTGCATATCCTGGCTTCTGGGCCTGAGTAACAGGCAGTTTACTTTGGGCACATCAGTCAGACAGGAAGTGGAGAAAAATAGACCCTGGCCTTTTGACCCCCTTCATCTTGTATCCGCACATCTCCATGTGATGTGGCAAGTCCACGAGCTAGATGCCTGTGTCCGAGAGATGTCGAAGACATATTCCTCGTTCGTCGTCTTTTCCCTGCTCCAGGGCAGCAGGCACCGGTGACAGATAAGAATGAGGCATAGGCTGCTTATTGAATAACGCAGCCATTGCTTGTGGCTAAGCACGCTTGTGATCTTTCAAATTAAATTGATGGATCATGACGGCATGTGGCAACTAGCGGCAAGGCTGCTATTGACAGAGCCGACGTTGGATTTAACAAATGTCAGGATCTGCTGTCAGGATTAACCCTCCCCCTGCTTTACCACCATATGTAAAAAGGCAGGGATTCAGTGCAGAAATAACCTATTATTTTATTGCCTGCATTTGATCCTTCTTCTTTCTGGGGGAGAAGAAGTTGAAACAACATATACCTGTCCATGCATTTCATAGATCAAGGAATGAAGGACATTCCAGAATGCAGATTGGACAGATGGACTTTGAGAATAAAGAGTGTGATACCTGCAATACTTAGTGTGGTACTGAATATGCTCTGAAGAATAAGAAAAATGGATAAGAATAAGAACAATCTGTCTAATGAGACGCAGAGACCTTCTTCGTGAACCACAGACACAAGTCTAGAGATCAATTAACTGTCATTAACAAATTATCCTCTTATTAACCCACTGTTGAGCACTTATAAAGATTGCTACTTTTGATGAGACTTGACACATAACCTTTGAGTGTTCGTGTTTGAAAACTGTTTTGGAATCTGCTTTAACAATTTTTAAGCAATACACTAAATGCTTTGCTTTGTTATAAAAATCCTATGGAGTGAACTTTATGTTGAAGAACATATGAAAATTAAGCTTTTTCTAATACCACAGATATCGAGCACATACTTTTACTAATTCATACAGTTTGTTTTTATATCATTAATCAAATACTGCAGATAATATCTAATATTAACAAATTGCCCTGCTGGCTTTGATGAATATCACCTACTAATATTGCAATTAACAGATAATGAAGTCAGGGAGAGAGGCCTAATCTAATTAAATCCATTGTTTTTCATCTGTATTACGAAAGATTTATGTCTCTATAATACAGTACAAATAAGGAATTATTGAACGATGGAACTTTAAAATAAGATAATGGAGACAGAACTGTCACTAGGCGCTCGTGACAATAGAAATATAATTATTAGAATGTGAATACCCAATTCAGGTCAATATGCCATGATGGGTGAACCAGCAGCCGGAAATGAAAAAGGGAATTATATTTCTATGGTTTTGACCATTATTCCTTTAATATGCTCTTTACATGTACCATAGAGCAATGGATATTACATAGACTCTTTCTAAAAGATATACTGCAAGTACAGTACTGTTCAATGACTCCATGCATTTCTCTCATTGACCTCTAGGGGGCTGCAGACCTCAGGCTGAGAACCAATGACCCAGAGGTTCTTTCCACAATCTATTCCTTGAAGGATGTGTCAAGTGTGTGCAAGTTATTTTCAATTACGGCATTTGGTTAGATACAAAGGTAACAGCTATTTCCGAGGCTATATCATCATGTCCCTATTTATATCACACACACACACAGTCCTTCCTGTCACTGTACATCTTTATTCTTTCATTACAGACACTATGGGGAATAAACAAAGTTCAAGTATAATACTATGTGAATTGCTTACCAATACCAACAGTACATCTTGATCCACTCTTTTCTGGCAAAGTGCAGCCGGTACTTTGTAAATGGATATTTAAGTAGTCCAATTCCCAACCCTAATGAAGATGGTTTGGCACAAGCTCCCTTTTAGCATCAATTGAAAGAGGCGGGGTGCAGCCTTTGCTAGGACAACAGGCCTGGAAGGAAACGAGCACCGGCGCACGTCTTCCTACTGCCTCAACACGATTAAAGGGAATGAAAAATCCATGGGCCCTCGTTAGATTGATTTACAGGTGGCTAATGAGCAGATATTTAAAACTCGTCTCTCGTTTTCCCTCTCTGGACAGCCTCCAGGAGAGACATAGAGACGTGGGGAGCCCACCGGGATGCTCCCGCCATGGCTAGTGCCAAGAGCACTCAGTATCTGCGGCAGTATGGCAGTGAGGAGGATTTATAAACATGGCACAATAAGGATGGCCACATGAAAGAACACAAACGTTTACTAGATGATAACTACATTACTTACGATAGAATTCTGTAGTCAACTGTAGTATACTGGAGAATACTATACTACACACTGTACAGTGCCTTGCAAAAGTATTCATCCCCCTTGGCGTTTTTTCCTATTTTGTGGTCTTCTTAAAATGAAACTAGTTTTTGTCAGTATGTGGAGCAACACATGGAGGAATTTAGAAGGGAGGAACTCCCTTAAACTTTTATTCCGTAGGCTGGGATCTGCACTACGCAGCTGTTGAAAGAACACATTTTTTACTGGCTGTCCACTGGTCGCAAAAACAATGATTTGATAGGCATCTTAAACTTCTTCAATTTAACCATTTCTGGGTTAAAATTAGGGCCGTCACCGACCCCAAAAAAATCGTGGTCGACCAAGGGTCATCTGTTCTTTCGACCAATCGATTGTTCAAACAAGTATTTCTCCATATAGACACACCCTATGTGTTTTTAATCAACTCAACATTCCGTTAGGATGGAATGGAAAATATGGCGCTGTACAATGTGACAGGCTAGAGGATTGGAGGATTCTAAATGCCTTGAGCCTGTCTGATGCTTTAGGCACACAGTTTGATGAAATAATTAAGACAGACAAATGACAAGAGAGAGTCAGACCCGAATTGATTTGATTGTGCCAGGCTCTGAAATGACAGCGAGTGACTGTGTGACTAGCACATTTTGTCTCTCTCGCCTCCCTGCTGCAGTAACCACCACAAAACATCAACAGTGTTTATCGCAACGTCCGTGTTGCTGAAGCTGCAGCATAATAATTACAGCCATTTCTGACTGAAAAGTTATGTTACCAAAATCCCTGATATGTTTAGGAAATCCCATCCCTATTCCCTCAAGCCTTGCTCTCTTTACGTGACACAAGTATGCATCGCATAATCACATCAATAAATTGGTTATTACAAACTCAGAACACCATAACACATGAGAGCAAAATGGAAAAAAGGGTGTGACAAATAAACTTGAAACGGGGGAATGTTTACTGGTTGCTCAGGAGGTAAGGTGGAAGTCAGATGCATGGAATACATTTGACTAGTTGTGGAAAATACTGAAGATCGGGAAAAACGTGTGACAAACAGGTGCTTTTAGATTACTATAGATTACTATAATTTTTCTGACTGTTTGGAACAATGCAAATAACACGAAATAAATTACAAGCATGCCAGAGAGTCTTGTGACATTTTTTTGTCAAGCCTTTATTACAGCAAAGACTAAAAACAGTCACATTCATTGGTGAATGCAATTTCCGAAATGGAACCGTATATTTATTGTTTAAGCTAATAATTCAAGGCTCAATTTATTTTATTTGAAAACTAAAATGCTTGATTGCACTTCAAATTATAAATTACTTGTATGCTGTGTGATGACATGAACAAATGAATGTTTGATTGATGCAGTAGCCTATATAAGTATTGAAATATAGGCCTAAGTAATTATGGTATTAAGACTAAACAGGATGTGCTCTTAGGCCTGAAGCTCGGTGGTGGTTATACAAGCTATACAAAGATTCCCCCCAATGTATTTATTTATATATATACAGTGGGGAGAACAAGTATTTGATACACTGCCGATTTTGCAGGTTTTCCTACTTACAAAGCATGTAGAGGTCTGTAATTTTTCTCATAGGTACACTTCAACTGTGAGGAATCTAAAACAAAAATCCAGAAAATCACATTGTATGATTTTTAAGTAATTCATTTGCATTTTATTGCATGACATAAGTATTTGATCACCTACCAACCAGTAAGAATCCGGCTCTCACAGACCTGTTCGTTTTTCTTTAAGAAGCCCTCCTGTTCTCCACTCATTACCTGTATTAACTGCACCTGTTTGAACTCGTTACCTGTATAAAAGACACCTGTCCACACACTCAATCAAACAGACTCCAACCTCTCCACAATGGCCAAGACCAGAGAGCTGTGTAAGGACATCAGGGGTAAAAATGGTAGACCTGCACAAGGCTGGGATGGGCTACAGGACAATAGGCAAGCAGCTTGGTGAGAAGGCAACAACTGTTGGCGCAATTATTAGAAAATGGAAGAAGTTCAAGATGACGGTCAATCACCCTCGGTCTGGGGCTCCATGCAAGATCTCACCTCGTGGGGCATCAATGATCATGAGGAAGGTGAGGGATCAGCCCAGAACTACACGGCAGGATCTGGTCAATGACCTGAAGAGAGCTGGGACCACAGTCTCAAAGAAAACCATTTGTAACACACTACGCCGTCATGGATTAAAATCCTGCAGCGCACGCAAGGTCCCCCTGCTCAAGCTAGCGCATGTCCAGGCTTTTTGGTCTAAACTCCACTCGCCGTGTTTGGAGGAAGAAGAAGGATGAGTACAACCCCAAGAACACCATCCCAACCGTGAAGCATGGAGGTGGAAACATCATTCTTTGGGGATGCTTTTCTGCAAAGGGGACAGGACGACTGCACCGTATTGAAGGGAGGACTGATGGGGCCATGTATCGCGAGATCTTGGCCAACAACCTCCTTCCCTCAGTAAGAGCACTGAAGATGGGTCATGGCTGGGTCTTCCAGCATGACAACGACCCGAAACACACAGCCAGGGCAACTAAGGAGTGGCTCCGTAAGAAGCATCAAGGTCCTGGAGTCCTGGTCTCCAGACCTGAACCCAATAGAAAATCTTTGGAGGGAGCTGAAAGTCCGTATTGCTCAGCGACAGCCCCGAAACCTGAAGGATCTGGAGAAGGTCTGTATGGAGGAGTGGGCCAAAATCCCTGCTGCAGTGTGTGCAAACCTGGTCAAGAACTACAGGAAACGTATGATCTCTGTAATTGCAAACAAAGGTTTCTGTACCAAATATTAAGTTCTGCTTTTCTGATGTATCAAATACTTATGTCATGCAATAAAATGCAAATTAATTACTTAAAAATCATACAATGTGATTTTCTGGATTTTTGTTTTAGATTCCGTCTCTCACAGTTGAAGTGTACCTATGATAAGAATTACAGACCTCTACATGCTTTGTAAGTAGGAAAACCTGCAAAATCGGCAGTGTATCAAATACTTGTTCTCCCCACTGTATATAACTTTTTTTGTAATAGTATATGGGATGGATTTTAAGAAATTTGGCTCAATTAATTTGATTAATATTATGGTGTTTCTATTCAGAGAAAAACTAAACCCTCAGGGTTTCCGTTAGGATGGAATGGAAAATATGGAGCTGTACAATGTGACAGGCTAGAGGATTGGAGGATTCTAAATTGTTTGCCTTCATTAGACAACTTTGTTCCAATATTTCTGTGATCAGTGATATTTATTTCCATAGTAATTCGTTATGGATCCATATCAACATCTGCATTTTGAAAGAGTTTTGTTTATCATTATTTTATTAACAAAATGTGTTTATTTGTTTATTAGGCTAATGTGCAGTCTACAATACATACTGTAGTAAACATGGGAAAGTGCCTAATTCCTTATATAAAGGAGAGCAGGCCATGTTTGTACTACAGAATGCAGGGCACGCGGGAGACCGGTGTTATTTCATAGTTGTGATGTCTTCACTATTATTCTACAATGTAGAAAATAGTAAAAATAAAGAAAAATCCTGGAATGAGTAGGTGTGTCCACAATTTTGACAGGCACTTGCTTAATTAATTTGAATAATATTATGGTGTTTCGAAAATCTCTCTGGGTGTCTGTTACAATGGAACGGAAAATATGGGGTTGTACAAAGTGACGGTCAGCAGTACAGTACTGGGCTATTTAGCAAAATAATCCCTGTGTCGTGCAGACAGGAGACCGGGGTTCAATCCCCCAATGGGGAGGAAGGAGTAGGCTGTCCTTGTAAATAAGAATTTGTTCTTAACTGATTTCATAGTTGTGATGTCTTCAATATCATTCTACAATGTAGAAAATAGTACAAATATTTTTTAAATCCTGGAATGAGTAGGTGTGTCCAAACTTTTGACTGGTACTTGCTTAATTAATTTGAAAAATATTATGGTGTTTCTATTCCATGAAAAACGAAACCCGGGTTTCCGTTAAGATGGAATGGAAAATATGGCGCTGTACAATGTGACGATCCGGAGTAGGCTACAGGATTGGAGGATTCTAAATTGTTTGCCTTCATTAGACAACTTTGTTCCAATATTTCTGAAAATCAGTGATATTTATTCCCATAGTAATTCATTATGGATCCATAACTAAATCAACGTCTGCATTTTGAAACAGTATTTTTTTATCATTATTTTATTAACCAAACGGTTAATAACGGTCGGCAGTATAGTACTGGGTTATTTAGCTAAAGAATCCACGCAGGGCACGAGAAAGGAGTAGGCTGTCCTTGTAAATAAGAATTTGTTCTTAACTGACTTGCCTAGTTAAATAAAGGTTACACTAAGAGCATAACATTTCTGCACCCTAATTTTCTAATTCTTGTCTTACCAATACCCAAATGGAGATGAAGTGAAAATAACAATCTCATTGATTTATCAAGACCAATCCCAATGCTTGCCTCAAAGCAGCGCAAACCGGTGCTAAAATAGTTGTAGGCTTTTGCTTCTAACTTGTATATTCTCTGAAAATAGATAAGATCTACACCATTTTTAACAGCACGTTACTCAACACTAGTGAGACTCATTTTGTCTATGGTAGGCCTACGTATATCAAAATAAAGAAAAATCAATGACGTGACTCTCCGCCAATATTTACATTTAGAGGATTGGGGGACTCAACATTTATATCTAAGGGGCATTTTTACATTAGGATCTGTGAGAATATCTAAGGGACTTTTATATAATTATAAATTAATTAATAATAGTAATCACTTTGTTTAAAAAGTAACAATATTTGGGAGATTTTGTTTATTTAACCTAGAGTGAGCAAGGAAAAAGGCAATTCTTGAACATGGGGTGAGACATTTTCACTAATTTGTAAATAAAGCCAGTTTGTTATTTGGAATTATTTATTTCTGGAGAAACCTAACTTGATTATTTAGCAGACATCACTTGCTGATATTCCTGAAGATGATGAGCGATCGGCAAAGGCAATCTGTAATCTGCTGGGATCACCGCACGACATCAACATCACTCTTGCTAGTCATAAGACAGTTGAAGAAACTTGCGTGGACTTATGGAAAGGCTCGGTAAGAAATGTTATAAACTCAGCAAAAAATGAAACGTCCTCTCACTGTCAACTGTGTTTATTTTCAGCAAACTTAACATGTGTAAATATTTGTGTGAACATAACAAGATTCAACAACTGAGACATAAACTGAACAAGCTTTTATATAATTCTAAATTAATGAATAATAATAATCGCTTTGTTTAAAAAGTAACAATTTTTGGAGATTTTGTTTAAGCTAGAGTATGCGAGAACAAGGCAATTCTTGAACATGGGTTGAGACAATCTCACAAATTTTTAAATAAAGCCAGTTTGTTATTTAGAATTATTTAGCAGACATCACTTGCTTATATTCAGTCAACACATACGTATCTTAAGAATATCATGGATATTTTAACATTTTCATTTCATCATGCTTGTCTCAGAGCAGTGCAAAACGGTGCTGAAATAGCCTTCCCGCTGTGGACATCTATGTATTCTGTGCCCACTCGTGGTATCTCTCTTCGTTTTTTTATTTATTTTATTTAACCTTTATTTAACTAGGCAAGTCAGTTAAGAACAAATTCACAATGACAGCCTACCAAAAGGCAAAAGGTCTCCTGCGGGGACGGGGGCCTGGGATTAAAATAAATAAATACAGGACAAAACACACATTACAACAAGAGAGACCTAAGACAACAACAAAGCAAGATTACATATCTTTGGAATAGCAGAACAGCATAATGGTCCGGGCGGCCCTTGCTGTGCCTGGTGAGCAGTTGGTCAAGTTCTGTTGTCAGAAGAGGAATGGAAATGTCAGGGTGAACCGATGCCCTTACGAACCTGCCACGTATGTTGACTCTGCCTGTCGGAGGTGGAGTTCCAGAGCTCACAGGTGTGCCTGGCATGGATTGTGAGTATTGTCCTGCTAAAAGGAAACATTTGCATGATGGGCTACATTCTTTATTGTAACCACAATGTCACACATCATTTGTATCTACCTTTCCATTTACTTTTAGAGTTTGGGATTTACAAATGTGCGCTTTTAATTATTAGTTACATTGTTTAAGTTCGAACATGCAGACTTTTTTTCATTAAATGATTCTTTTAATGTGGGATGCTACATTTTTGACCAGTTGCAAATGTAAGTAGGCCTAATTAAAAAATCCTACTTCTATTAGGCTGAGCAGCCTATCTCAGCCAGTTAAATTATTTTATATAGATCTAGGTTCCGAAGAAATAGACTCCAATTAAGCCCTCTTGTTGTTTGTAAAGTCAAATTAAAATGAATTGCTTGACTGGTGTAGGTTTTCTCCATCTGTTGGTGTGCAACACTTGCATAACAAGTTTGCTATATTTTCAGCATCAGCCACTGTTCACCTCCTATTGATTGCACTGTGGTTGCCGCTGCGGTTACCCCTGCCAAACCTAGATGATGCTGGGCTAATTGTGCGCCGCCCTATGGCACTCCCAATCACGGTCAGATGTGATACAGCCTGAATTCAAACCAGGGACTGTAGTGAAGACTCTTGCACCGAGATGCAGTGCCTTAGTCTGCTGTGCCACTCGGGAGCCATGACCAATATACAGTATATATATATATATATATATATATATATATATATATATATATATATATATATATACACAGTTGAAGTCCGAAGTTTACATACACTTAGGTTGGAGTCATTAAAACTTGTTTTTCAACCACTCCACAAATTTCTTGTTAACAAACTATAGTTTAGGCAAGTCGGTTAGGACATCTAATTTGTGTATGACACAAGTAATTTTAAAAACAATTGTTTACAGAAAGATTATTTCACTTATAATTCACTGTATCACAATTCCAGTGTGTCAGAAGTTTACATACATAAGTTGACTGTGCTTTTAAACAGCTTGGAAAATTCCAGAAAATGATGTCATGACTTTAGAAGGTTCTGATAAGCTAATTGACATCATTTGAGTCAATTGGAGGTGTACCTGTGGATGCATTTCAAGGCCTACCTTCAAACACAGTGCCTCTTTGCTTGAAATCATGGGAAAATCTAAAGAAATCAGCCAAGACCTCAGAAAAGAAAGTGTAGACCTCCACATGTCTGGATCATCCTTGGGAGCAATTTCCAAATGCCCGAAGGTACTACGTTCATCTGTACAAACAATAGTACGCTAGTATGAACAGCATGGAACCACACAGCCGTCATACCACTCAGGAAGGAGACGCGTTCTGTCTCCTAGAGAGGTGTGTACTTTGGTGCGAGAAGTGCAAACCAATTCCAGAACAACAACAAAGGACCTTGTGAAGATGCTGGAGGAAACAGGTACAAAAGTATCTAGATCCACAGTAAAACAAGTCCTATATTGTCATAACCTGAAAGGCCGCTCAGCAAGGAAGAAGCCACTGCTCCAAAACTGCCATAAAAAAGCCAGACTACGGTTTGCAACTGCACATGAGGACAAAGATCGTACTTTTTGGAGAAATGTCCTCTGGTCTGATGAAACAACAATAAAACTGTTTGGCACTATTGACCATCGTTATGTTTGGAGGAAAAAGGGGGAGGCTTGCAAGCCGAAGAACACCATCCCAACCGTGAAGCACAGGGGTGGTAGCATCATGTTGTGGGGAGGGTTTGCTGCAGGAGGGTCTGGCGCACTTCACAAAATAGATGGCATCATGAGGGAGTAAAATTATGTGGATATATTGAAGCAACATCTCAAGACATCAGTCAGGAAGTTAAAGCTTGGTCGCAAATGGGTCTTCCAACTGGACAATGACCCCAAGCATACTTCCAAAGTTGACAAAATGGCTTAAGGACAACAAAGTAAAGGTATTGGAGTGGCCATCACAAAGCCCTGACCTCAATCCCAAAGAAAATGTGTGGGCAGAACTGAAAAAGCGTGTGCGAGCAAGGAGGCCTACAAACCTACACCAGCTCTGTCAGGAGGAATGGGCCAACATTCATCCAACGTATTGTGGGAAGCTTGTCGAAGGCTACCCAAAACATTTGACCCAAGTTAAACCATTTAAAGGCAATGCTACCAAATACTAATTGAGTGTATGTAAACTTCTGACCCACTGGGAATGTGATGAAAGAAATAAAAGCTGAAATAAATCATTCTCTCTACTACTATTCTGACATTTCACATTCTTAAAATAAAGTGGTGATCCTAACTGACCTAAGACAGGGATTTTTTACGAGGATTAAATGTCAAGAATTGTGAAAAACTGAGTTTAAATGTACTTGACTAAGGTGTATGTAAACTTCCGACTTCAACTGTATTGTGGTTAGTGATAGGTTAAGACAGTTGAATTTTAAATCAGGCTTAAGATTGAGTGAACTGCTAATATCATTAAGGAACATAAATGTCCCCAGATTTTACCTTTAGCTCAATTCAGGTAAACATTATTTGCCTGTTGTTCATATTGCTTCTGTTAGTGTGCGTGTGTAGTGTGTGTGGGCTTGTAAATTGCTTATATGTGCTTGTCTGTTCAGAATACTCCATATTGTTACGGCACTGATACTGTTCCATCTCTGTAATAATATAGGAGATCAAGGAATGCAGAACTTCAGACAGCAAAGAAGAGAAGGGAGCACACAGGACAGAGAACACAGGACAACATAGAGAGAGGGGAGGCCCACACAAGACAAACATGTATCATATTCCTCTCAAGCCATAGGAAGTAGTTCTTGCTAAACCTCTCAAAAAAAGAAAGATGCCACTTCTGACATGTCCTGAGTGTATAAACTGTTAAGACCCTGATGCAATATACAGTGTCTTCATACTCCTTGACTTATTCCACATCTTGTTGTGTTACAGCCTGAATTCAAAATGGATGAAATTGTTTCTTTCTCATCCATCTACACACAATACCCCATAATGACAAAGTGAAAACATATTTTAAGAAATTTTAGCAACATATTTTGGAAAATGAAAGACTGAAATATCTCATTTACATAAGTATTCGCACCCCTGAGTCAATACTTTGTAGAAGCACCCTTGGCAGCGATTACAGCTGTTGAGTCTTTCTGGGTAAGTCTCTAAGAGCTTTCCACACCTGCATTGTGCAACATTTGCCCATTTATTATTTAAATAATTATTCAAGCTCTGTCAAATTGGTTGCTTATCATTGCTAGACAACCATTTTCAGATCTTACCATAGATTTTTAAGAAGATTTAAGTCAAAACTGTAACTCGGACATTATTTACTGGGTATATTAATTCATCCTGTTAGCAACTGCAGTTTTGAGAGCTCTTTCAGTTTATTAAGATGTCTACATACCTGGTTTAGGAGCCCAATGACCCAAAATAGAATGCATCATGACAATTGACATAGATATAGAGTGCATTCGGAAAGTATTCAGACCCCTTCTCCAAATGTTGTTACGTTACAGCCTTACTCCAAAATGTATTAAAAAATTATTTTTTTTAAATCCTCATTAACCTACACACAATACCCCATAACAAAAAAGTGAAAACAGGTTTTAAGAATGTTTGCAAATGTATAAAAAAATTAAAAAACTACCTTATTTACATAAGTATTCAGACCCGAGACTCAAATTGAGCTCAGGTGCATCCTGTTTCCATAGATCATCCTTGATGTTTCTACAACCTGATTGAAGTCCATCTGTGGTAAATTCAATTGATTGGACTTGATTTGGAAAGCCACACACCTGTCTATATAAGGTCCCACATGTCAGAGCAAAAACCAAGCCATGATTTCGAAGGAATTGCACGTATAGCTCCGAGACAGGATTGTGTCGAGGAAAAGATCTGGGGAAGGGTACCAAAAAATGTCTGCAGCATTTGTATTTAATATGGATCCCCATTAGCTGCTGCCAAGGCTACTCTTCCTGAGGTCTGGCAAAATTAACGCAATTTTAAAAACATTACAATACATTCATTACAGAATTCACAACACTGAGTGTGTGCCCTCAGGCCCATACTGCACTAAAAGATATCTACAATGCAAAATCCATGTGTACATGTGTATAGTGCGTATGTTATCATGTGTTTGTGCCAAAATGTGGTATTTACAGTCCCCGCTGTCCATAAGGTGTATTTGTACCTGCTTTTTAAATCTGATTCTACTACTTTCATCAGTTACCTGATGTAGATTTTGCCATATCTTTTGCCTCATCCCTCTCTCAACCATACAATTTTTCAATTACTCATCATTCCAAGGGGATTTAACAGTTTTTACAGTAATTTTTCTAATGGGTGTGTGCTTATTAGTAACTGGAATAAGCAATTTCATAAATGTGTCAAGTGCAGTGTCTGGTTGCTCCTCATTACACACCACAGACCAGCAAATGTTCTTTCCATCATCAACATATGAATCACTACAAAACTTCTTGTATGACCTCTTATACACTATATTAGGCCCAGCCTTCAGAACTTTGGTTTGCCTAGATATGGCTATTATATTGTGATCACTACACTACATCCTATGGATTTGGATACTGCTTTAAAGCAAATTTCTGCAGCATTAGTAAAGATGTGATAAATACATGTTGATGATTTCATTCCTGTGCTGTTTGTAAATACTCTGGTAGCTTGACTGACAACCATACCCAGGTTGCAGGCATTGGTTTGAAGTTTTTCTTGAGTGGGCCGCTTGACGAAAGCCAGTAAATATTTAAATCACCCAGAAAATATACTTCTCTGTTGATATCACATGCATTTCACACATATTACCTACAGTCGTGGCCAAAAGTTTTGAGAATGACACAAATATAAACTTTCACAAAGTCTGCTGCCTCAGTTTGTATGATGGCAATTTGTATACACTCCAGAATGTTATGAAGAGTGACCAGATGAATTGCAATTAATTGCAAAGTCCCTCTGCCATGCAAATGAACTGAATCCCCCAAAAACATTTCCACTGCATTTCAGCCCTGCCACAAAAGGACCAGCTGACATATCTGTCATGGCTGTTGAATGAAGTGGACCAAGGTGCAGCGTGGTGAGCGTACATTTTCTTTTTATTAGAAATGACGCCGACAAAACAATAAACAATACAAACCGTGAAGCTTAAGGCTATGTGCCACAAACAAAGTCAACTTCCCACCAAGACAGGTGGGAAAAAGGGCTACCTAAGTATGGTTCTCAGAGACAACGATAGACAGCTGGCCCTGATTGAGAACCCTATCTGGCCAAAACATAGAAATACAAAAAATAGAACGAAAGAACATAGAATACCCACCCCAAATCACAACCTGACCCAACCAAATAGAGACATAAAAAGGATCTCTAAGGTCAGGGCGTGACAATATCAGTGATTCTCTCATTAATACAGGTGTGAGTGTTGACGAGGACAAGGCTGGAGATCACTCTGTCATGCTGATTGAGTTCGAATAACAGACTGACTGGAAGCTTCAAAAGGAGGGTGGTGCTTGGAATCATAGTTCTTCCTCTGTCAATCATGGTTAACTGCAAGGAAACACGTGCTGTCATCATTGCTTTGCACAAAAAGGGCTACACAGGCACGGATATTGCTGCCAGTAAGATTGCACCTAAATCAACCATTTATCGGATCATCAAGAACTTCAAGGAGAGCGGTTCAATTGTTGTGAAGAAGGCTTCAGGGCGCCCAAGAAAGTCCAGCAAGCGCCAGGACCGTCTCCTAAAGTTCATTCAGCTGCGGGATCGGGGCACCACCAGTACAGAGCTTGCTCAGGAATGGCAGCAGGCAGGTGTGAGTGCATCTGCACGCACAGTGAGGCGAAGACTTTTGGAGGATGGTCTGGTGTCAAGAAGGGCAGCAAAGAAGCCACTTCTCTCCAGGAAAAACATCAGGGACAGACTGATATTCTGCCAAAGGTACAGGGATTGGACTGCTGAGGACTGGGGTAAAGTCATTTTCTCTGATGAATCCCCTTTCCGATTGTTTGGAGCACCCGGAAAAAAGCTTGTCCGGAGAAGACAAGGTGAGCGCTACCATCAGTCCTGTGTCATGCCAACAGTAAAGCATCCTGAGACCATTCATGTGTGGGGTTGCTTCCCAGCCAAGGGAGTGGCCTCACTCACAATTTTGCCTAAGAACACAGCCATGAATAAAGAATGGTACCAACACATCCTCAGAGAGCAACTTCTCCCAACCATCCAGGAACAGTTTGGTGACGAACAATGCCTTTTCCAGCATGATGGAGCACCTTGCCATAAGGCAAAAGTGATAACTAAGTGGCTCGGGGAACAAAACATTGATATTTTGGGTCCATGGCCAGGAAACTCCCCAGACCTTAATCCCATTGAGAACTTGTGGTCAATCCTCAAGAGGCAGGTGGACAAACAAAACCCACAAATTCTGACAAACTCCAAGCATTGATTATGCAAGAATGGGCTACCATCAGTCAGGATGTGGCCCAGAAGTTAATTGACAGCATGCCAGGGCGGATTGCAGAGGTCTTGAAAAAGAAGGGTCAACACTGCAAATATTGACTCTTTGCATCAACTTCATGTAATTGTCAATAAAAGCCTTTGACACTTATGAAATGCTTGTAATTATACTTCAGTTTTCCATAGTAACATCTGATAAAAATATCTAAAGACACTGATGCAGAAAACTTTGTGGAAATTAATATTTGTCATTCTCAAAACTTTTGGCCACGACTGTGCTGACTGTTAGCACTTGGTGGTCTATAGAAGCTTCCCACAAGAATGTGCTTTAGGTAAGGCAGATGAACTTGTTGCCATATTACTTCAACAGTATTTAACATTCGATCTTCTCTGAGCTTTACAGAAATGTGGTTCTTTATATAGCTGTAGGATTAACAAAGGTATTCAGGGCAATTAGGGGGACATAAATTAAGTTACTTACATTGTGTCTGCCAACGTTCCAAGGATAATTTAATGCAGCATTATGACGACTCATTGTTACAACGGTAGGGATTAACTGATCTGATCTTGGGTCATTGATAAGTCATTGTTTCAACGCAGCCTTGAAATACGTGGACGGAGTCCAGGAGCCAAGATGATTTGGATGGACTTCGTCATTCCTGTAAAGTATCTTCTGTTTCCAGAAGGTGTCAAAGTTATCTATAAAAGTGACTCCAGCAGAGCCTACAATAATCTTTTAGCCAGATTTGTAAGGCCAGTAGCCTGCTGAATCTTTCACACCCCAAAGAACACAGCGGCCGCCATCATTCTTCAATGGAAGGAGTTTGGAACCACCAAGACTAGAGCTAGAGCTGGCTGCTGGCCAAACTGAGCAATCAGGGGAGAAAGGCATTGGTCAGGGAGGTGACCAAGAACCAGATGGTCATTTTTACGGAGCTCCAGAGTTCCTCTGTGGAGATGGGAGAAGGACAAACATCTTTGCAGCACTCTACCAATCAGGCCTTTATGGTGGAGTGGCCAGATGGAAGCAACTCCTCAGTAAACAACACATGACAGCCCGCTTGGAGTTTGCCAAAAGGCACCTAAATTACTCAGACCATGAGAAACAAGATTTTCTGGTCTGATGAAACCAAGATTAAGCTCTTTTGCCTGAATGCCAAGCGTCACGTTTGGAGTGAAACATGGCACCATCCCTACGGTGAAGCATTATGCTGTGGGGATGTTTTTCAGCGGGAGGGACTGGGAGACTAGTCAGGATCGAGGCAAAGATAAACAGAGCAAAGTACAGAGAGATCCTTGATGAAATCCTGCTCCAGGACCTCAGACTGGGGTGAAGGTTTGCCTTCCAACAGGACAACAACCCTAAGCACACAGCCAAGAAACTGAGTTAGTGGCTTCAAGACAAGTCTCTGAATACCCAGCCAGAGCAAGGACTTGAACCCGATAAAACATATCTGGAAAGACCTGAAAATAGCTGTGCAGCGAAGCTCCCATCTAACCTGACAGAGCTTGAGAGGATCTGCAGAGAAGAATGGGAGAAACTCCCCAAATACAGATGTGCTAAGCTTGTAGCGTCATACCCAAGAAGAGTCGATGATGTAATCGCTGCCAAAGGTGCTTCAACAAAGTACTAACTAAAGTGTCTGAATACTTATGTAAATGTAATATTTCAGTTTTTTCAAAAATTCTAAAAACCTATAATAACAAAGTGAAAACAGTTTATCGTGTGTAGATTGATGAAAATGTGGAACAAGTCAAGGGGTCTGAATACTTTCTGAATGCACTGTACATGTGTGTAAAATTGTGAAGTGTTGTTGCTACAGGGGGGGTTGTTTTTGTTTAATTAAATAGGGTTAAATATTTTCCTTTAGCTAATTGATCTTGGAATCTGATGTATTACCACAAATATTATAAAATCATTATTTTCAAGCGAGTTTGGTGCCTGAGTTTCTACATATGATCTATGTGCCCCCCACTCTACAGGAATAATACAAGCCTACTGCTGTGAGTTTAAGCTGTTCCAACATAATCCAAAGGATGGCAGCCTAAAATCCCAATCCTGCTATATTGCATGTACAGTGGGTATAGAAAGTCACCACCCCCTTTCAAAATGTTCACCTTTTGTTGCCTTACAGCCCTTTTGTTGCCCTACAGGCTGTAAGGCAACAAACGGTGAACATTTTGAAAGGGGGTGGTGACTTTCTATACCCACTGTAACTAGAACATTATTTCATGCAAAACAGGCTGCCTAGACAACAAATTAGTTGTGACCAACATCATGAGGCTTTTTTGTTATTATTGCAAATCAAAAATTGGATACGGTTTATGAAAACATTGCAACAAAGTAATGATATATACTTTTCCCCAAAAAAATTCTATATGGAAAATTACAATATAGTTATGCACCCCCGGATTCAGCCTCAGGTCTTCAGGGTTGAGCCTCGAATGTTCTGAATGTCCAGTGAAGTCCCTGCATAAGACCAAATTCGAGCTGGTTGGTCAGATATATGCACAAACTAATCCAAACTGTTTCGGCTTGGAAGCATGCCGACACCTTTAGGGTACGCTACGACCGCTGGTGGGCAAACTGCAAGTAGCCATGTGGTCCTCTTTCTAACCCTGGTCTGAAAATGCATCCATCCTCTCCTTACTCTCAGGAGATCTTATGAAGATAATTTGACAGGAATGCTATGGCTATCTCTGGCTGAAAAAGATGAAGAAAGAAACACATTTCTCACATTTTCTCCAGCCAACTTTGTGGGGAGCTTATTGTGCTCAGACTGCAATAAGATGAAAGCCAACTCATTTGGCCTTATTTTTATTTTATCTTTTATCCTTATTTTAAATCGGATTGGTTATTATGAGATAAGGTGGTCAAATAGTACAGAGTACTAGGCTCATACATTTTGGGGCGGCAGGTGGTTAGAGCTTTGGGCCAGTAACTGATTGAATCCCCGAGCTGATAAGGTAAACATCTGTTGTTCTGCCCCTGAACAAGGCAGTTAACCCACTGTTCCTAGGCCGTCATTGTAAATAAGAATGTGTTCTTAACTGACTTGCCTGGTTAAATAAAAATAAATAAAAAATAAAGTTTCTTACAGGAGTGTGTGTGTCTGTAGGGCAGCCCTCGGAGTGCCTCTTATTAACTGTATGCAAGAATTTCCTCTGTGTTGTATTTGGAATTCAACATTCTCTGTGTTGATCTTACCAACTCCCATTGTCACACCTCTAAGAGATGGTTATGTTGTGATAACATCCTGTAGGTCTGATATCTGATTGGAGGTTAACTTTACAGTAATACTATTGGTCAGCAACTCAGATTTTGAATCCAAACAACTCAAATGCATATAAAAGGGTCTTAGATTAATTGTTCTTTCTCTTATCTTCTTGCCACTAGGGGGGTGCCATTTCGACATAGCACAAATTCGTAGCCAAATTAAACTGCCTCGTACTCAATTCTTGCTCGTACAATATGCATATTATTATTACTATTGGATAGAAAACACTCTCTAGTTTCTAAAACCGTTTGAATTATGTCTGTAAGTGAAACAGAACTCGACTTAGAGCAATTCTCCTATGAGGATTTGAAAATGGTGAAATCTGCTTGCTGTTCCCAGACCTGTAGATAACCCTGACTGTCTTCTATTGGTTGAGATGCACTGCATACGCCTTCCCCTGGTTGTTACCGAATGGGGAGAGTTGAAATGGAGTCTCTACGTAGTTCAGAAAGTTGATAAATTGATTGGAACCGAGGTGTCCACCCTTTTGGACCTTCGCGCTGACGCAGAGAGGGTCTTGGAATGTCTTTTTAGAAGCTCTGGTTTTAGAAACTAGATATATCCGGCTCTGTTTTTATTCGATATAGGCTTTAAAGACATCATAATCTTGTTATTTTAAACCGATTTATATCAGTTTATGTCAGTATATTGCGATTTTCGGGCATTTCATTTTCTGGCGTTGTAGGAAGTTGGGTATCTCTCTCTCGAATGCCATTGTGTACTGCTAATTGCAACGTCGAAGGAAACATTCTCCAACCCAGCAACGATTCTTTTGGCCAACGGACACCTTTCCCAAGATTCTGATGGGAGTTCAGCTAATAGTAAGTACTATTTATGCTGATAATTCGTTGTTCTGTTGAAAAAGTAAAATGTATAAGACGCCATTATTTTCCGTGTAGCGTTGCGCTATCGCACCCTGTATTGCACCCAGTATTGCGCAGTAAGGTTAATTTTAAAAATGTAATTCAGCGACTGCATTAAGAACTAATTTGTCTTTCAATTGCTGTCCACCCTGTATTTTTTAGTCAAGTTTATGATTATTTATTGATTAGACTAGGTGACTCTCCAAGATGGCGACCGACATTTTTCTGGGCAGCTTGGCAACTTTTCTCATTGTATAAGCACGATATGTGCCGCTAAATATGCACATTTTCGAACAAACTCTATATGCATTGTGTAATATGATGTTACAGGACTGTCATCTGAAGAATTCTGAGAAGGTTAGTGAAAATTAATATTTTTGGTGGTGAATACGTTATCGCTATGTTTGGCTGGAATCAATGCTGTTGTTTGGTTTGCTACTGTGCTAAGCTAATATAACGCTATATTGTGTTTTCGCTGTAAAACACTTAGAAAATCTGAAATATTGTCTGGATTCACAAGATCTGTGTCTTTCAATTGCTGTACGCTGTGTATTTTTAAGAAATGTTTTATGATGAGTAATTAGGTAATACACGTTGCTCTCTGTAGTTATTCTAGTCGAGTTGTGATGGTGGCTGCAATGGTAAACTATGATTTATACCTGAAATATGCACATTTTTCTAACAAAACCTATGCTATACAATAAATATGTTATCAGACTGTCGTCTGATGAGGTTGTTTCTTGGTTAGTGGCTATTTATATCTTTATTTGGTCGAATTTGTGATAGCTACTGATGGAGTCAAAAACTGGTGGAGTAAAAAAAAAAGTGTCTTTTGCTAACGTGGTTAGCTAATAGATTTACATATTGTGTCTTCCCTGTAAAACATTTTAAAAATCAGAAATGATGGCTTGATTACCAAGATGTGTATCTTTCATCTGGTGTCTTGGACTTGTGATTTAATGATATTTAGATGCTACTATTTACTTGTGACGCTATGCTAGCTATGCTAGTCAGCTTTTTTACTGGTGGGGGTGGTGGGGGGTGCTCCCGGACCCGGGTTTCTGAGGAAGTAGAGGTTATGCTGTGGTAAGATACCTATGCTCTTCTCTCTCCCATGAGGTATGGGCCATGGTACAAGCCATGGTTCCTTTGTCTCTCTTTCTCTCTCTGATCATGCTTAGAAAAATGCCCTGTAATGCTTTGCAACTTGAGCATTATGGCCTTGTAATTTATGTGAATCCATTCATTTTGCAAAGTAATTAATTTAACTTGTATTTTTTTTTTTATTCTTCAGCCTCCTGAGTCTAGACCACACTGTCTGCTTTCCACCTTCTCCACTGCAGTCCCATCGATGTGGATAGGGGGGTGCTCCCTCTGCTGTTTCCTGAAGCCCATGATCAGCGCCTTTGTTTTGTTGGCGTTGAGTGAGCGGTTATTTTCCTGGAACCACACTCCCAGGGCCCTCACCTCCTCCCTGTAGGCTGTCTCGTCATTGTTGGTAATCAGGCCTACTACTGTTGAGTCATCTGCAAACTTGATGATTGAGTTGGAAGCGTGTGAGGCCACGCTGTCATGGATGAACAGGGAGTACAGGAGGGGGCCCCAGTGTTGAGGATCAGCGAAGTAGAGGTGTTGTTTCCTTTTTGATGAACAGTTCATCAAACACACAGACTGTTAGTTGCCTGGCAGGGAACAAGCCTCTTGTCCACCAATATAGTAGTTGTCAATCTTGCTGTCTTCTTCCGACGGCAAGGAGGTATGGCTCCCATCAAGATGGTGTTCAATGCTGTAGCATGACTGCAACACACTAAGGGTATTTTTAAGTCACTCTACACATGTTAAAACAATGAAGAGACAACCCAAAAAAGAAATTACACAACAATCACTGTGTCATCTTACCTGATGAAAGTGCACTAGTCTGCCCACAGCATTACTGGCACTGATCTTGGTCTTCTTTCCTCCTGCTGGTTGTTGGAAGAGATGAAGTAGCAGCAGCAGGGAGGATATATAATTTCCCAGTTTGAGGGCAAGAAAAGGCAAACACCCCAAATCACATAAAACAATATCGCTGAGTTTGGAACATTGCATAACACACGAGAGAATCCACTTACTGGTTTTGCTGTCATTCTCTGGCAGTTTTTCAGCAGACTTTCAGGAGGCGAAGCAAATTGGTGGTCGTAGTCAAGGATTTTGCCAGTTTGATGACTTCAATACAGTGTCCCACTTTTCAGGAGCTTAGAGGATGTTTCATCATCGAACATCAGCAAAAAGTCCTGGTTCACCTAAACAAAGTGAATCAACTCAACTTCATGAGTTGGCCTGCTCGCCTCCCTACCTCTGAAGAAGTACAGTTCCCGCTCAGCCCAGTCAAAACTGTTCGCTGCTCTGGCACCCCAATGGTGGAACAAACTCCCTCACGACGCCAGGTCAGCGGAGTCAATCACCACCTTCCGGAGACACCTGAAACCCCACCTCTTTAAGGAATACCTAGGATAGGATAAAGTAATCCTTCTAACCCCCCCCCTTAAAAGATTTAGATGCACTATTGTAAAGTGGCTGTTCCACTGGATATCATAAGGTGAATGCACCAATTTGTAAGTCGCTCTGGATAAGAGTGTCTGCTAAATGACTTAAATGTAAATGTAAATGACCAACTCATGTTCTCAATCAAGACAAATAGCCAGTAGTTCTGATTCCAAGACATACTACATCACTCACCATTCCTGATTTCCAGAAACCTGTGAAAGACTGTAAGGACGTCTCTGCTATAAACTAGCTCCTGGCAATACTGGAACACCTCCTTTATCTTCTGCTAGATTTGTTTTTCATCAGCCGAGTGGACAAGGAGTGATATGGCCTCCTTGCAAGCATCACCAACAAGCTTGTGGTCCAGGTCAGTCTTCCTCCTATGGGTTGGGCCTCCCGACTGGGAGATAATTCAGATATATTTTACCCGCGTCAGGATCATAGAAGTGTTCCTTAGATGTGGGAAAAGGTGACCATCATGGTAGTCAAACGGTTATTATTTTTTAGACATGATTCTATGACTATTTGATGCCCCTTTCTGTCCACAGGACAAGTGTCAAAATATTAAAGCAAGCATGCTCTACCAGCACTTACAAAGCCTTTTTGAGAAGGAGGGTTCCCACTTGTCAACAGAGAGAACGTTATGCTCTTGGAATAGTGACTTGATCTGTCCTTAGTTGAGAGATCCTTTTTCTATCAAACGGTAAAGCATACACACGCCAAATATGTTTAACCATTTGTTGATGAAGGTACTGCATCTTTCCACAGTCTCATACTGATGCCAAATAACATAAATGTATAGTTTGATTGTTTTGATCCATTGTTTGTGGCCAGATTGGAAAATGAGAAGGTATCCCCTACATCTATTTCATGTGGCTGACTAAGATGGCAATCATCTCTCTCCTGGTTCTGTGGTCCAATATTTTGGTTGTCTGGTACTCATCGAATACGTCTTGCCCACCAGGTCTACTAGTCAGGGCATCTCGGACCATCTATGAAGACAAGAGAAAAGTTAATCGATTTGGGGTTGGTTAATGCTGTTGGAATCTCCATGAAGAGCAAACACAGAAATGGGATTATCAACATCCAATATCAGTTATCATTGTACCTCTTTTGCTACTGTGGAGTCGATGACCTCATCTCCTAAGGTTGTGTTGGCCTTTTTAGACGGTCTTCCTGGAGATCTCAGGTCTAAATCACTTGACGAGAGGGATAATGTGTATGTGCATGAACTAGGTGTTGAACAGCATGCAGGAGAAAAGTCTGAGCACAAACAATGGATCAAAGCAATCAATCTGTACATTTATGTTATTTGATATCATTATGTGAGACTGTAGAAAGATACCTTCATGAAGATCTTTGATTGTGAGGCACAGGTCTGGATTGGCCTTAATCAGGTCCAGCAGGACATCCTCCTCCACCTCAGTTTGGGAATCATCAAACATTTGTATTTGTATTGAAGAGGGCAGTCCAAACCGATTTTGGACTACATAAAAGAGAGACTAATCAGAATACAGGGAGGTAAGCCACCTAGGGGGCAACATAATGGGTCTGACCCAAATCAAGTCCAAGGGTTTAATTAAGAAAATACATCAGACAGAGCATATATTCACCTTGATTGATGACATCTCCGTATGAGAACCCAGGCTGAAACTTCATGAACTTCTTGCATTTTTGGTGTTGGACTTTCACCAACATGTTACACTGCACTGCTGCATAATGCAATTACACACAATGTCATATTTCAGTTCAATTTGGTTGCAAACATGTTATGGTGAAGCTGTACATATGGAAACAATCACACAAAATGGCCCTTTATACCCTCTCCCCTGCAGTGTATCAACCATTTGTTCCAAATGCCACTTTAATGATGCAACAGGCCTGCCTGCAGATCTGGGGCTTGGCAAGGCAATATTCCAGTGAAATCAACCAACCAATCTAACTAGCTATGACCACCACTCAAATCTATAGGAAATATAAACTGACCAATACAGTCGTGGCCAAAAGTTGAGAATGACACAAATATACATTTCACAAAGTCTGCTTCCTCAGTTTGTATGATGGCAATTTGCATATACTCCAGAATGTTGTGAAGAGTGATCGATCAGATGAATTGCAATTAATTGCAAAGTCCCCCTTTGCCATGCAAATTAACTGAATCCCAAAAACAACATTTCCACTGCATTTCAGCCCTGCCACAAAAGGACCAGCTGACATCATATCAGTGATTCTCTCATTAATACAGGTGTGAGTGTTGACGAGGACAAGGCTGGAGATCACTCTGTCATGCTGATTGAGTTCGAATAACAGACTGAAAGCTTCAAAAGGAGGGTGGTGCTTGGAATCAATGTTCTTCCTCTGTCATTCATGGTTACCTGCAAGGAAACACGTGTCGTCATCATTGCTTTGCACAAAAAGGGCTTCACAGGCAAGAATATTGCTGTCAGTAAGATTGCACCAAAATCAACCATTTATCGGATCATCAAGAACTTCAAGGAGAGCGGTTCAATTGTTGTGAAGAAGGCTTCAGGGCGCCCAAGAAAGTTCAGCAAGCGCCAGGACCGTCTCCTAAAGTTCATTCAGCTGCGGGATCGGGGCACCACCAGTACAGAGCTTGCTCAGGAATGGCAGCAGGCAGGTGTGAGTGCATCTGCACGCACAGTAAGGCGAAGACTTTTGGAGGATGGCCTGGTGTCAAGAAGGCCAGCAAAGAAGCCACTTCTCTCCAGGAAAAACATCAGGGACAGACTGATATTTTGCAAAAGGTACAGGGATTGGACTGCTGAGGACTGAGGTAAAGTCATTTTCTCTGATGAATCCCCTTTCCGATTGTTTGGGGCATACGGAAAAAAGCTTGTCTGGAGAAGACAAGGTGAGCGCTACCATCAGTCCTGTGTCATGCCAACAGTGAAGCATCCTGAGACCATTCATGTGTGGTGTTGCTTCTCAGTCAAGGGAGTGGGCTCACTCACAATTTTGCCTAAGAGCACAGCCATGAATAAAGAATGGTACCAACACATCCTCCGAGAGCAACTTCTCCCAACCATCCAGGAACAGTTTGGTGACGAGCAATGCCTTTTCCAGCATGATGGAGCACCTTGCCATAAGGCAAAAGTGATAACTAAGTGGCTCGGGGAATAAAACATTGACATTTTGGGTCCATGGCCAGGAAACTCCCCAGACCTTAATCCCATTGTGAACTTGTGGTCAATCCTCAAGAGGCAGCTGGACAAACAAAACCCACAAATTCTGACAAACTCCAAGCATTGATTATGCAGGAATGGGCTGCCATCAGTCAGGATGTGGGCCAGAAGTTAATTGACAGCATGCCAGGGCGGATTGCAGAGGTCTTGAAAAAGGATCAAAACTGCAAATATTGACTCTTTGCATCAACTTCATGTAATTGTCAATAAAAGCATTTGACACTAATGAAATGCTTGTAATTATACTTCAGTATTCCATAGTAACATCTGACAAAAACATCTAAAGACACTGAAGCAGCAAACTTTGTGAAAATGTATATTTGTGTCATTCTCAAAACGTTGGCCACGACTGTACATTTCAAGCCATAATGGCTTGAACACAATGTCTGATGTGTGATTAACAACAAGCACACACCCTAGACATGTTAATCTAAATGACCGAGGACAACCCTATCACATCTGGCCACTTGCGCTATCTAGCTAACGTTAGCGCTAAGTTACAAGATGTTGAGGTCGATGTTGTAGCTAGCAATATAGCTAGCTAGCTATCTAACAATTTATAGCTAGCTAGCTATCTAACAATTTCTGTCCAGACAAACATTCTTAGTTATATGCATTTTGAAGAACAAATTAGTAGATACGAGCCATGTTGTTACCTTCACTTCCTGGCTAGCTACATGCTGCACCAAACGAGGCTCAAATTGATCACACTTGGTCACACCCCAATTAACACCATGCACGTGTGGCACCACCTTTGTTAGTTGGCCTCATGAATTCAACACGCACATGGTTGAAATCACCTAACGGTACAGCCTAACTCTGATCCTTTTGGATTTCGATTCATTTTCTTAAATCTAATGAACTAATGAAGTTGAGACAAAGTTCCCGCTAACATTTAGCTAGATAGCTAATTAATCTAGCACTAACGTTAACTAACCACGTTAGCTAGCTAGCAACCTTCTAAATCTAAACTTCGCAGATATAGCTATATCTACAAACAAAGATCTCGACCATACACTTTGCCGATATAACAAGTTTGGCCACCAACTAACTTAATAAAAAATATATTAAAACATGAACGTATTACTTACCATTCACTGCTGCACAATTCCAGCTGCCCTTGCACCGTCGGCAATTAGATGAAAAGGAAGTTTCAAGTTAAAACCTGGAAGCTCAATCAACACTACTCAGTGCCACCGCCCAACCTCTGTACAGTAACTCTCACCTGGGAATTATATTAGCACAGAGGGTTAAATCAACACCTCTTAACACTAAAAATGTAACACCAAGAAAATGAACCCTTGTTAATTAACACAGGCCAATTTTCTGTGCAGTGTTCATTGGTTCCACAGACATATGAACACCATACCAATAATGAGACGATTGTGGTACTTTCGCATCCAAAAGCCGACACTACGTTCTTGAAATGTTCTGGCATTGGTTTGAAGCTGTGTTTTTAACAGTTTCACTTACACATGACTGGCAGTATTAAGCCCTATTTGCAAAATATAAAGACATAGATAAGACATAAAGATATGAGGAATAGGCCAATGCTGCTGCTCAGCTCAATAGCTGCCTTTTTAATTGGTGTATCTTAGACGTACAGTTTGGTGCATAAGCTCATGTAACAGTACTCTTCTTGCGTTGTGTACAATCAATCATCGACACGAACTCCAACTTGTAGCACCAGTCATGGAGATTTATTCAGATAGAAACAGCACAAAATTGCACGTCATGCAATGCACGGCTCACCATCCAACTCTGCATTCACGCACGCTGGTTTGGCGCTTGTTCACTGGGCAATGTAATTACCAAAATAATACAACAATTACAATATACAATATAATATTTTGAACAAAGTACCTGATAGAAACTGCACAAAATTGCACGTCATGCAATGCACGGCTCACCATCCAACTCTGCACTCACGCACTGTACAAAATATACGAACCCCCCCACCAGACACAGTAAGTTGCTAGCTAGTATTAGCGGGAATTCTCTACAACAAAATGCACAACAAATATTCACCAAAAAACGCTGCATCTTATGTGTGATGTTCGAATAACATTTACAAACAAATTGATATAAATTGTACATTTAAATCATCACTTGGGAGTATAAAAATCACTTTTGACGTACAGTGCTTTGCAACCAACAACTTACCGCTGGTTTGGTGCTTGTTCACTGGGACGATTCTAACTGAAACATCCTCCCTCGTAAGCAAGCTACGCAAACCAGCCAATAAGATGCCATGTTGAGTAGGTGAAGGCAAGATAAAACTAAAACCAAAAACCCATTGGCTTAACAATAAAGTGGCAAGGGGAATCACCAATATAACCCTGTTACACTCAGTCAGCCATGAAATGGGGCTCATAACACTTCCTTTAAGGCATAAAGAGGATTCGCGTTGTGCTGTTATTCCCTCCTGTGAACTTGGGCTGGGCGGTATACCGTAGTTTACTACATACCGGTATTGATGCATGGACAGGTTTGCGCTTTTACTTTACCTTCTATAACGTTATTTGAATGTTTGGTTTGTTAAATGTGATACGCCATTTGTAACGTCCATTTTATAATTTACACGGCTACTTGAGTCATCTCTCTCAGCCCTCTCTCTCCCTCTCCATTCCGTTTTCCACACAAACCAGCCCCCTGTCACTCAAGGAGTGTATTTGTTGTTGTTTGACCACGAGACACTTGCGTTCAGTCTGCATGGTCAATGCAGCACATGTAACAATGTTTGGTATTGGGTATTTTATTAGGATCCCCATTAGCTGTTGCTGACAATCATGCGGTTTCCACTTTGCGCCTTAATATAATTCCACAAGTGTTCTATGATTACACTATTTGTGGTTTTTACATCTGCAAACAGCTAGTTCATCTTTTCTTAGTAAGTGGAGGCTAAATTGTGTTAGTCGCTAATTGCTAGTTAGGTGGCTAGCTAATAAATGTTATGCTCCATACATACAGTAAGCTACAGTAGAAACGACATACAGAAACTATTATAACATAATAAGTCACTTACTTTGATAGAAATGCACACATTTCCAAAGTTATTATTAGTAAAGAAAACAACAATGACCACGATGCGGGCAACAGACGGAAAATGTGAACACGTGTGTGCAGATCCTGTTCTGACCGGGGAGATGCGCAAAGACCTGAGATCTCCAGAAAGACCGTCTAAAAAGTTCAAGTCTGCCCGCATCACAGTCGTTGTTGTTTTCGTTACTAATAATAACTTTGGAAATGTGTGCATTTCTATCAAAGTAAGTGCCTTATTGTGGCCTCCAACTGCTCTTAAATGCAAGTAAAACTAAATGCATGCTCTTCAACCGATCACTGCCTGCACCTGCCCGCCTGTCTAGCATCACTACTCTGGACAGTTCTGACTTAGAATATGTGGACAACTACAAATGCCTAGGTGTGTGGTTAGACTGTAAACTCTCCTTCCAGACTCACATTAAGCATCTCCAATCCAAAAATAAATCTAGAATCGGCTTCCTATTTCGAAACAAAGCATCCTTCGCTCATGCTGCCAAACATACCCTCGTAAAACTGACTATCCTACTGATCCTTGACTTCGGCAATGTCATTTATAAAATAGCCTCCAACACTCTACTCAGAAAATTGTCACCAAAGCCCCATATACAGTACTACCCACCACTGCGACCTGTATGCTCTCGTTGGCTGGCCCTCACTACATATTCGTCGCCAAACCCACTGGCTCCAGGTCACCTATAAGTCTTTGCTAGATAAAGCCCCGCTTTATCTCAGCTCACTGGTCACCATAGCAGCACCCACACGTAGCACACGCTCCAGCAGGTATATTTCACTGGTCATCCCCGAAGCCAACTTCTCATTTGGCAGCCTTTCCTTCCAGTTCTCTGCTGCCAACGAATTGCAAAAATCACTGAAATTGGAGTCTTACTAACTCACTAACTTTACAGATGTATACAGGTGCAATGATCGGTAAGCTGCTCTGACAGTTGATGCTTAAAGTGCCCACCCACCCAACTATCTCATCCCCATATTGTTATTTCTTTTTTTGCTCCTCCTTTTTTGCGCCCCAGTATCTCTACTTGAAAATTCATCTTCTGCACATCTATCACTCCAATGTTTAATTATTAAATTGTAATTATTTCGCCACTATGGCCTATTTATTGCCTTACCTCCCTAATCTTACTACATTTGCACACACTGTATATAGATTTGTCTGTTGTGTTATTGACTGTACGTTTGTTTACCCCATGTGTAACTCTGTGTTGTTTGTGTTGTACTGCTTTCCTTTATCTTGGCCAGGTCGCAGTTGTAAATGAGAACTTGTTCTCAACTGCCCTACCTGGTTAAATAAAGGTGAAATAATAAAAATAAATTATTACGTTATAATAGTTTCTGTATATTGTTTCTACTGTAGCTTACTGTATGTTTGGAGCATAATATATTTGTGTATATTCCTTATAACCGCGGACACGCGAGGTAACGTTACTAATTTCATAACCTTTATGGTGTTAAATTCGATCGTGCTTATGTAGCTAGCTACATTCTTCTATTAGCTCTGTAAAACAATGCTAATGTACCTGCATGAGACTTGATAAAGTGATGATCCTTTCCCTGCATCTGTAAATTACAATATGTGCCCATCTCTTCATGTACAATTTGACAACTGATAGGCCTAATATTGTTACGCATCAGATTAATGTCAATTTAATCTGGTCTATAAACTAACTCTTATTATGTGTGAAATTAGTTTCGGAATAGTTTAGGTATATTTTCGATAGGCCGGTTGCGCAGGCTCATTCGTTTCCCGCTCATCAAGTTGGATAGAGTCAAGGATATGTTTTGAATTATTCTAAAGGCACTGCAACACATATAATACTAGTAATAGAATTACAGTAAATGTAACAGCTTCTTTTTACAAAGTCAAATGGAAAAAAGAATGGTACAAACCCGCGTGGTCAAATTATTAACATGAGCGTCAAAACTGATAAACAGTGTCACGTTCTGACCTTTATTTTCCTTTGTTTTGTCTTTAGTTAGTATGGTCAGGGCGTGAGTTGGGGTGGGCAGTCTATGTTATGTGTTTCTATGTTTAGGTTTGTCAATTGGCCTGATATGGTTCTCAATCAGAGACAGGTGTTTTGCATTGTCTCTGATTGGGAACCATATTTAGGTTGCCTGTTTTCACTGTTGGTTTGTGGGTGTTTGTTTCCTGTGTCTGTGTTCGTGCCACACGGGACTGTTTCGGTTAGGTTACTTTGTTATTTTGTATATTTTGTCGTGTTCAGTTAATGATATTAAAACATGGACACTTACCACTCTGCGTCTTGGTCCGATCCCTGCTACACCTCCTCTTCAGACGAAGAGGAGGAAATCAGCCGTTACAAACAGGCATAACATAAACTCATCATTACACTATTGTCTTTTCTAAATAAAATCATCCTCTTCACCATTATCATTCAGTTAGGCCTAATTTAAATTCAATTGTGAAGTAAGGTGCACAATTATCACCCATTCCATCCATTGGTCATTCATTCAGTGGGCTGGCATCGTTTGCTTTCCTGGATAGAGTTAAGGATAGGTTTTGCATTATTCTAAAGGCCTACTGCAACATGTACCATGCCTTCGTTAGTAATAGAGTTATAGTAAATTAAACACTCCCATAACAGCTTCCTTTTACAATGTAAACCGTAAAAGAGAAAGTATCAACCCCCAAAGCACGTGGTCAAATGATTTACTGTTGATAAATAGGCATAATAGGCATAATAGGCATAATACAAACTCAACATTACACTATTGTCTTTCTAAATTAAATCAACCTATTCATCCCTCCTTATCATTCAGTTAGGCCTAACTTTAAATTCAATCGTGAAGTAAGGTGCACAATTATTGCCCATTCATCCATTTGTCATTCATTCCGTGAGGAGAGAGAGACGCAATAGTGTCAGAGAGGAAGAGGTGAAGGAGAGAGCTGACTCGGTACCAAAATATGTCCTCTTGAAAATAAATCATGAAGCAGTGGAAGTGGAAGTGGGGATTTGTTTGTATGGAGGGCAATGAGAGGGTGTTGAATTTAGTAAACATAAAATGTAATTTCTAATTTGCAGTGTGAGGCCTATTTAATTGAAAATATGTTTCATGATGCTTAGGTTTTTACAAATGTACTGGTATAAGGGGTCACGCGTGACATTTCATCAACTTTGAGAACAAGCATTTGATATTGCCGTTGTGCTTGTTGTTCACATGCAAATCTACCATCTCATTGGCTACAATGTCCCCGCCTCCTCCCGCCTACCTTCTGCGGACATTGATTTCCATTATTAGAGCGGAGACTTTGGGTGTTTCTCAATAGGCGCACTACCGTGCTCCGCACTCTCATGCTCTGAATGCATTCTCCGACCATATTCTCTCGAGTACGTTCTAGTGAGGACGAGAGTGTGGAGAATGCTTCAAGCAATCATTTTGAGAAGCACTCGCAACCCCCTTACTGTAGTACCTCACGCTTCACCTCCCCATTAACTGAACCTTCTTCGTGCCAGGACAATGGCAGCAATAGACGAAACAAGATATACACAAAGCATACGTTTTACTAAATAATTAAATAAGTATTCCTTCCACAAGCTTCCCACAAAAAGTTGGGTGAATTTTGGCCCATTCCTCCTGACAGAGCTGGTGTGACTGAGTCAGGTTTGTAGGCCTCCTTGCTCGCACACTATTTTTCAGTTCTGCCCACATCTATGGGATTGAGGTCAGAGCTTTGTGATGGCCACTCCAATACCTTGACTTTGTTGTCCATAAGCCATTTTGCCACAACTTTGGAAGTATGCTTGGGGTCATTGTCCATTTGGAAGACCCATTTGCAACCAAGCTTTAACTTCCTGAATGATGTCTTGAGATGTTGCTTCAAAATATCCACATAATTTTTCTCCCTCATGATGCCATCTATTTTGTGAAGTGCACCAGTCCCTCCTGCAGCAAAGCACCCCAACAACATGTTGATGCCAACCCCGTGCATCACGGTTGGGATGGTGTTCTTCAGCATGCAAGCCTCCCCCTTTTTCTCCAAACATAACACTGGTGATTATGGCCAAACAGTTCCATTATTGTTTCATCAGACCAGAGGACATTTCTCCAAAAAGTACGATCTTTGTCCCCATGTGCAGTTGCAAACCATAGTCTGGCATTTTTTATGGTGGTTTTGGAGCAATGGCTTCTTCCTTGCTGAGCGGCCTTTCGGGTTATGTCAACAGGACTTGTTTTACTGTGGATATAGATACTTTTGTACCTGTTTCCTCCAGCATCTTCACAAGGTCATTTGCTGTTGTTCTGGGATTGATTTGCACTTTTTCTCTAGGAGACAGAACGCGTCTCCTTCCTGAGCGGTATGATGGTTGCTTGGTCCCATGGTGTTTATACTTGCATACTATTGTTTGCACAGATGAATGTGGTACCTTCAGGCATTTGGAAATTCCTCCCAAGGATGAACCAGACTTGTGGAGGTCTACAATATTTTTTCTGGGGCATTCACACTCACGTAACTCATCTACTCCCCCTCTCATTACCCCCATCAGGAAGAGAGGGAGAGCCTGGTGGAGAAATGGGGAAGGAGGGAAGAGGGAGAGAGAGAACAACTGGTCCGTGTCCTCTCCAATTATGCTTCTCCTTCGAGCCGTGGTTCAGAAAGAAAGATGGCATTCATGTTGCTTAAGACTGTCCTAATTGGCAGGGGAGAAAAAACGATTGAGTAAAAATCTGGAGGGGAAATTTTCTGAGCTCCCCAGTAGAAGTTATTGGGAGGTGAAAGAGAGGTATCTTATCTTCGAGTGTGGGATGCCCCCCTGGTGTCTCTGTGAAGCCATCGGTGCCTTCTTGCCTTTTTCAGTTCCAACTTCATCATGTTCATCATGTGTGGCTTCACCATTTTTATTGTCGTCTTCAGACCCACAGCACATGTTGCAATAGGACTCTGGAGTGTGTGTGACAATCAAAGATGTAAGATGAGGAGGGTTGGGTGGGTGAGGAGGGAGGCTATTTTATTCACACACCTGGAACTTCACAGTGTGGTGATCTGAAAGCGTTCTCCAATCCCGTGGCAAAACACTTTGGAGCCCTGCAGTTTAATGAGCATTGAGGGACCTTGAGACGTACGACTGAATTGGCCCTGCTGATTTCAATAATGTTTGGCTATACTTACACACAAAAGTAAAATGTTTGAATACGAAATAGAATAAAAACATCAAATTTGATGATGGAGCTGCTGTGATATGACTGACGATGGAGAAAGTGTGATATGATTAACCCGGTACACTAGTTGTCCAAGGCCTTTGCCTTTTATAAATGTATTGTCATGGGTAAGAACAAGTTAGTAGTAGTAGCTAAAATTGCAGTACCGAGTGCCATTATGGTATAAGCATGACAAAACAGAAAAGCACCTAAGCCTATCCAGACCCAAGAAGTATCTATTCAGCATACCAATGAAAGGGCAAAAACAGTTGTAAGATCAACCCTTGCGCTGCTCTCACGTGTTTTGGCAAGCTTCAGCAGAGACCTGGGCAATGTTGTAGGCAAATAACCTGGCAAAGTATGGCACATATTATGGTCTACACAGAAACACAAGACTGTCACAAAGCTATTGGCACTATTCACCTCATTTTCAACTGAAATATGGTCCGGGTCTGTTTTTTTTTGTGTGAGGGACTTCCGGTTAAGCACCGGCCAGTAGCTAGCTAGCACCGGCCAGTAGCTAGCTAGCTAACTAACTCACTATCGCTTCTCACAACTTCCCAAACATGGATTCACGCAAACGGCATTTTATGTTCGGTAAGGGGATGCCACAATAACTGGCAGAAACGGAAGCTGTTCATGGAGTGTTTTGACCACCAAACTTTTTTGAGGAGCGAGTACAGTTGTGAGGCACCTTTTGATTTGCACCCACCTCTTAAGGACAAGGAAACTCTTCGGCTTTGGCTCAAAGCCTTGAACTTGAAGAAACCACCAAACTGACCATATGTGTGTTCCTACCACTTCATGGACAAGAGGACGACTGAAGAGCATTCTTTCACTGATAAGTGGCTGGGCTATGCTGCTCCAGTACAGACCAGAAGGCGACATCTCATCAGGACATCAACATATACAGGTAGCTGTTAGCTATCGTCACAGATGGAGTGTCCTAAATCAGACAGAAGTTATCTAGCTTAGCTAACTATGTTACTAGTAAAAAAAGAAACGTCCTCTCACTGTCAACTGTTTATTTTTAGCAAACTCAACATGTGTAAATATTTGGATGAACATTGCAAGACTCAACAACTGAGACATAAACTGAAGAAGTTCCACAGACATGTGACGAAAATAAATGGAATAATGTGTCCCTGAACAAAGGGGGGATCAAAATCAAAAGTAACAGTCAGCATCTGGTGTGGCCACCAGCTGCATTAAGTATTGCAGTGCATCTCCTCCTCATGGACTGCACCAGATTTGACAGTTCTTGCTGTGAGATGTTACCCTACTCTTCCACCAAGGCACCTGCAAGTTCCTGGACATTTCTGGGGGGGAATGGCCCTAACCCTCACCCTCCGATCCAACAGGTCCCAGACGTACTCAATGGCATTGAGATCCGGGCTCTTCGCTGGTCATGACAGAACACTGACATTCCTGTCTTGCAGGAAATCACAAACAGAACGAGCTGTATGGCTGGTGGCATTCTGGAGGGTCATGTCAGGATGAGCCTGCAGGAAGGGTACCACATGAGGGAGGAGGATGACTTCCCTGGAACACACAGCGTTGAGATTGCCTGCAATGACAACAAGCTCAGTCCGATGATGCTGTGACACCGCCAGACCATGACGGACCCTCCACCTCCAAATCGATCCCGCTCCAGAGTACAGGCCTCGGTGTAAGTCTCATTCCTTCGACGATAAACGTGAATCCGACCATCACCCCTGGTGAGATAAAACCGTGCCTCATCAGTGAAGAGCACCTTTTGCCAGTCCTGTCTGGTCCAGCGACGGTGGGTTTGTGCCCATAGGCGAAGTTGATGCCGGTGAGTACCTGCCTTACAACAGGCCTACAAGCCCTCAGTCCAGCCTCTCTCAGCCTATTAAGGAAAGTCTGAGCACTGATGGAGGGATTGTGCGTTCCCAGTGTAACTCGGGCAGTTGTTGCCATCCTGTACCTGTCTCGCAGGTATGATGTTCAGATGTACCGATCCTGTGCAGGTGTTGTTACACGTGGTCTACCACTGCGAGGACGATCAGCTGTCCTTCCTGTCTCCCTGTAGTGCTGTCTTAGGCGTCTCACAGTACGGACATTGCAATTTATTGCCCTGGCCACATCTGCAGTCCTCATGCCTCCTTGCAACATGCCTAAGGCACCTTCACGCAGATGAGCAGGGACCCTGGGCATCTTTCTTTTGGTGTTTTTCAGAGTAGAAAGGTCTCTTTCGTGTCCTATGTTTTCATAACTGTGACCTTAATTGCCTACTGTCTGTAAGCTGTTAGTGTCTTAACGACCGATCCACAGGTGCATGTTCATTAATTGTTTATGGTTCATTGAACAAGCATGGGAAACAGTGTTTAAACCCTTTACAATGAAGATCTGTTAAGTTATTTGGATTTTTAAGAATTATCTTTGAAAGATAGGGTCCTGAAAAAGGGCCGTTAATTTTTTTTGCTGAGTTTATATGGTGTTCCGGTCCACTGGACCCAAGGGTAATAAAAGTGTGGAAAAAGTGTGTGTGTGTGTAGGTTGTTTCAACAAAGCACCAGAACCTGTCTGTCTCCCTGCATGTCTGCCTGTCTCCTGCTTTTCTCGCACTCTTTACCCTTTGTAGTGTGTGAAACTACACAATATCTTGCGGGAACCTGCACAATGTTATTACAAAACATTATTTCGATACACTGTAAAAAAAAAAATCTGTATTTTCCCTGTTACGAATCCCTTTGGCCCGACAGTCTAGGGGGGGATGGTAATGGGACCCGTAACACAACTCATGCAAATTATAGTAGTGAAAACGTAACAGTGAGAACAAATAACACAGACAACTTAATTACCGTCAAACACTAAATGTTTATTTATAAACACACGGTAAATGGGGGGGAAGCATGAAAAGGGGCTGAGCGGGACCCAAGGAATGAAAGAATAATAATTCAAAAACACCCCTAAGCTAGACTAGCCTACTTCACAAACAGCTAACTAACTAACCAAAAATACAGGGGGTGGTCCGCCCAGTTCTAACTAGTGTTTTTAACAATGTTTAACTACGGGTAGTGTAGCCCAAGGGCGACTTGTCTGGTTACCCCCTTTTCCCACCATCAAACAAACACTCAAACACCATAACCAAAACAATACTCACAGGTGGGGACAAAGTGACATGTAGCTGCAAAACACACAAGCGATCTACAGACAGAAGGCATGTTACAAAGAGATTGAGCTCCGGAGAAAACAACTGACAGGGGTTTTAAACCAAGGGAAAGGGACTGTGATTGGGTAAGGGAAAAGGAGCAGGTGTCTTCCGATTAGCGACTGATTGATGACTGATTGGGGAATGATTATTGTCACCTGTGAGTAGGGGAGAAGGAGAGAAAAGAAATACACACAGGATACACACAGAACACTTGTATCCGTAACATCCCACACTACTCTAGCCAGGTGCAAATTGGGGGAGGGATACAACAAATAACTGGCTTTGTATGTGTGGCTCCTTACCACAATCAATCAGTATGGCAAAAATAATCTCTGCTCAGAGGGCCTTAGAAATTTTTTTTTGCAGAGGGAGAAGCTAGTGTAGGAGTGTCTTCCACTTTGGAAGATTTTTTCCAAATATGAGGATCATGTCTATGTCAATTCGGAGTCTGACAGTGAGTTGGAAGAAGAGGATTTTTAAAAATGTGTATTTTATTTAACCTTTATAGTGTGCCGCCCTATGGGACTCCCAATCACGGCCGATTGTGATCGAACCAGGGTCTGTAGTGACTGCCTCTAGCACTGAGATGCAGTGCCTTAGATCGCTGTGCCACTCGGGAGCAGAGATTGACCCTCAGCTACCCCCAGGACCCTCCCATCAGCATCCAGTTCATCATCAGCCTGCAGGAGGAGAAATATGGATGTCAAAAAATTATGAAATTGAATGGTCCCCCTGCATCGCTGCCATTGTGATAAGGATGCAACCAGGGCTGACACAGATGGCGGTTACTTATGTGCAGGACAAAAAGTCTTATTTTGAACTGTTCATCCCAGGCACCACCATAAAATCATTCTGGACACAATGATTTGGAGGGAAGGTGTATTTTTGGAGAGAAATGGAAGGAGATGAAACATGCATACTGTGCATACTCATTTACATGCATACTTTGGGGTTCTTATCCTTGCTGGTGTTTTCAGATCCAATGGGGAATCCACAGAATCCCTGTGGGATGCAGAAACTGGCAGATATCTTTTCTGTAGAACAATGTCTCTGGAAAACTTCCACATTATTTCCCGGATTATCCGCTTCGATAACCGAAACATCAGACCAGCTCGGCGGCAGAGAGACAAGCAGCTGCAATCAGATCAGTATGGGACAAGTGGGTGGACTGCCTTCCCCTGTTTTACAACCCTGGGCCCAACGTTATTGTTGATCAGCAGCTCATGCCATTTAGGGAGCCGTTGTCCCTTCAGGTAGTACATACCGTCTAAACCGCAAAATATGGACTCAAGATTTGGGCTGCCTGTGATGCTGCTTCATCATATGCGTGGAACTTGCAAGAGTACACGGGCAAGCCAGACGCAGGCTGAGAAGAACCAAGGGATGCGGGTTGTCTTGGACGGGACACAGGGACTCCGTGGCCACAACATTACATGTGACAACTTTTTTACTTTGCACAAGCTTGGACAGGAGCTCCTCAAGAGGAAGCTGACAATGGTAAGAACAGCACGAAAAAACAACCAAGAGCTCCCACCTCAGCTGTTGAATACACGGAACAGATCTATCAATTCCTCTAAGTTTGTGTTCACTGCCGACACGTCCCTAGTGTCCTACTTTCCAAAGAAAGGCAAAAATGTGGTAATCATGAGTACGGTTAATAGGAATGGGAGAATCTGTGGCCAGGAACATCAAAAAACAGAAATCATAACAGATTACAATGCCACAAAAGGAGCGGTGGACAATTCAGACACGCTGGTGACTGGCTACAGCTGCAAAACAAGAACCCTACGCTAGCCATTTGTGATTATTCTTCAACATCTTGGACATCTTAGCGTACAGCGCGTTTGTCATCTGGATGACGTTGAACCCAGATTGGAACAGAGCGAAGCTCCAGAGGAGACGGCTCTTTCTCAAGGAGCTGGGCAAAGCATTGTTAAGACCTCAAATCCATAGGAGGCAACATATCCCAAGGACCCCAGCTTCTGCAGCCATCGTGAGGACGATTCAGGAGGAGGACGCTGGTGCCCCATCTGAATTTTTTTGATAGAAATAACACCATTCTCTGTCATTTATAACTTGACAAGAGCTAGGTAAGTGAGTAGTCCGTTTGGATAAGGGAATTGTAAGTATAAATTATTTTAGATACTGTATATTTTACCTTATAATCGCTGGAGACAAATGTGAAACAGTCATATGGCAACACACTGAAGCATATCAACTTTCCCATAGTCAAGTTTATGAAATGCTGTACCATTATGCAGCATTTAAATTGTACAGGCTTTTAACTTGAAGGGATGGGCACTAACATGTCTTAAATATAGTGTCGGGGAAATTACCACTAAGGACTCCACATCAAAGTTAAATGAACAGACCTTTATTGATTTCGGCCGGAGAAGTTACAACAAACGTAATACTCAAAGTACAAGTGTGTCAGAAGCTATGAAGGGGTGCTCTCCCTTCAGCACTCGTTACACTCATGCACAAACTAGGTGTCTCTGCTCTCAGGGTGGAGTAAGCTGATCATGACCTTGCACACATAGTTTTCAGGCATTGAGCAAAAGTAACAATGTGTTCCCTTCTTTCTGTTCTTCTATCAGTCCCCTCCCTAAGAGCAGTCACAGAACACCCTAACACAATAATCAGGAAACAGCACGCTACATGTAGTCACCCATTTGCAGAGACACAGAGGACACAAAAAATGTCCACATCACCCTCACGTCTTACTTCTTAACACACATTCAGTCTAGCAACAGGAGGGCATTTAGTAAATACTGATTATTATATACGAGAGGCATAACAATAGTAAGAAAACATTTTTCCATTACCCTTTACGTCGTAAGGTTGCTGTCGTTTAACAACCTAACTTAGAAACGTCAGGTACTTAATCAAACATGGATACTAACTCATTATTGTCTATTATCATCCATTATAGGGGGGGAAGGGAAGTTCCTGGAGAGACAGCAAGTTATCAGTATCATCTTCTTTTGTAGCATTGAACAGTATGGTTGCTGAGATTCGAGTTGCCAGGGAAGTACAAATGGCCTTACAACAAGAAAGCAATATCAAACACATTAAACAAAAGATTCCAGCTATCACCCAATGAGCTATCTGGGAGCCCCAAGCTCCAAAGAGGCCTTCCAGTAAACACCCACTCTGATTCCCCGCAATGAGACTTTTCAACAGTGGCAATGTAGTTAGCAAGATCATTCACATTTGATGACACATCTGGGACAAAACTGCAGCATTCGTCACCAATGAGTGCACAAGTACCCCCTTGATCAGCCAATAAATAGTCAAGTGCCTTCTGTTTTGCAGGGCCACCTTGCGGAGTGATACCACTTCCTCATTCAGAGCACATGCAACTCCATATTGGGGCAGCAAAACACAAGCAAATCGGGAGAAGAAGATCTGCACCTGAGTGGCATCTGCAAGGGATCGCTTATTAAAATGAGGGGTTGGCTGATGATAGTCCCTGAACAGAATCCTCAATTCTGTTTCTGTGTTTCCAAGGACTCTCATGGCCGGCAGCACAAACCCAACAGTAAACGTCCCTCCCCAATTAGGAGGTAAACTATGATGAGCAAATCGGCCACACAACCAAAAGGTGCCATTTTGGGTTCCTTTCAGTGCGATAGACTTATTGTTGACAGAAATTGCATAACTCACATTTTCTGGTGCTCCTGTAACAGAATCATGTACTACATGAGAGCAGTTACCATGGATCCTACTATAGTGATGGGTGGGTCACTGCAATTGTTTGGTCTAGGATATACAAGGCTGACAATAACATTTTCCATCACAAAATAAGTAATGGGGTCAGAATTCTTTGGAGGTAATTGGCCAATGACAATATTGAGGACAGTTAAATAGTTAAGTTCACCCTCAAGGGAACCCCTACATATGGGAGACCCTTGCCTACTCCCACAGGACCCCACCCACATACCCAAAAAATAAGTCTGATATAAGGTGACATTTGCTGCCATTTCAGCTCGAGAGAGGAACAGATTCCCTCCCTCATCTTGACCTCTTACTTCTCTTCCTTCGGCTGGCTCCTCCTTCTGGACCACCCTCCGGGTCTGCGGTGGTACCTTTGGCTCGGAACTTTCATCTTCACCTGAATGTTCACCCACTGGAGGGCAACCAACTGTTAAAATCAACACAATATTGCAGATCTATACAGGCAGGCCACACAGACTAAGGGATGGGGCTCCTGCCATCCTCCTCAAGGACAGGAATTAGTCTGCAGTGCGAGACGTGAATCGAGGTGTCCCTCTCAGCTACCTTTACTGCAGTCGGGATGGTCAGCGAAACCTGATATGGTCCACTCCAACGAGGATCCTTCCAGCTCTTCCTTCTGTAGTCTTTTACCACCACAAAGTCTCCAGGGCGCAGACAATGCTCAGTTCCTCCTTATAGGTTGTGCAGAGAAACCTTCACCCGTGGGAAGAGAGTCTTAAGAACATTGTTAAGTGAGACACAGTATGCAACCATGTCTTCTTCCAATCCCTGCAACGTCAACCTGATTTGAGGAAATAGCGTGTTAGTTATTCTCATGGGTTGCCCTGTCAGCACCTCATGGGGAGAGAGACCAGTCACTGTGTCGGATCTGCCTCTCATGCTCATGCTCATGGAAGCACCTTCACCCATGCCAGACTTGTTTCACCAATCAGTTTAATCAATTTAGTTTTTAGGGTTTGGTTTTCCCATTCTACCGCACACACAGATTGAGGATGATAGGCACAATGGGTTCTCAAATCAATCTGTAAAGCCTCTGACAGGGACTGAAAAATTTCATTCACAAATCCCGAACATTGTCGGAGAAGACTTTTGACGGCAGACCCCACCTTGGTATGATCTCTTTCAGAAGAGCCTTTGCCACAGCAGCTGCTGTAGCTCTCCTGCAAGGAAAAGCTACAACATTTTTTACAAATATGTCAACAATCACTAAACAATACATGTTCCCCTCACAAGGGGTCAACTCCATGAAGTCCATCATGAAGTGCTTGTCACGCCCTGACCTTAGAGAGCCTTTTTATTTCTCTATTTGGTTAGGTCGGGGTGTGATTTGGGGTGGGCATTCTAGTTTGTATATTCCTTTGTTGGCCGGGTATGGTTCCCAATCAGAGTCGGCTGTCTATCGTTGTCTCTGATTGGGGATCATACTTAGGCAGCCCTTTTTCCCACCTTCAGTTGTGGGATCTTGTTTTCTGTTTAGTGTCTTTGCCTGACAGAACTGTGCGCTTTCGTTTTCGCTTTTGATATTTTGTTTGAGTGTTTTTTGATTAAAAGAATCATGAACACTTTCCACGCTGCGCTTTGGTCTACCCTTCCTACCACCAACGAGAGCCGTTACTGTGCTCAAAAGGCCTATCTGGCCTGGGATGGGATGTGGGGGTTACTGAAATGCTGCGTCCAACATTGTTAGTCCTACAGATCACATATTTATTACAATACATTTCTGTAAACACAGTAAATCCTACTGTACTCCAATATTTATTTAGAAGATCCACCATCCCCCCTTTTGACTCATGGTCTTGACCATGTGACAATTTAGCAAGGTATTGGAAAGTAAAACGAGGCAATGTAGGTCTATTATAATCATCAACCCATACAGCTGAGGTGTCCTTGTGACCGTGTTCAGCCCACTGCCTTTGCTCAGTCGCATCCGCTGCTGCCTGCAAAACAACAAAATCATTAGGAGAAAAAGGGTTAGTGGGAACAGGAACTGCTGCCATCTGTAGAAAGGGGGAAACAGAAGAGGAAGCAGCCAGCTTGGCCACACAATCAGCTTTGGCCTTCCCTTGAGAAACACTGCCCATTGCAGAAGTGTGTGCTTGGCACTGAACCACTGCAATAGCTGAAGGGAGCTGAACGGCAATCAGCAAAGAAGAGACAAGATCACAGTGAGCAATAGTTTTTCCAGACCAAGTAAAAGATCCTCTATTTTCCACAATGGGCCAAAATAGTGCACAACACCAAATGCATATCTATTATCAGTATCAGTGTAATCCTCAGCGAAAATACATGCCCTAGTCAAACCAAATAACTCTGCTGCCTGAGCAGACAAGTGAGGGGAAAGTCTGGCACTTTCCACAGTTTGGCCAACAGTATAGCCTACTAAAGGTTCACCCTTGCTGTTTCGCAAGGCAGAGCCATCCACAAAAAAACTCAGTCAGAATTCAATGGAGGAACGTCTTTTAGGTCAAGCCTTGGGCTACAGTCAATCTCAATGGTCAATTCACAGTCATGTTCTTCCCCGGCATCAGCTGTAGGGAGAAGAGTAGATGGGTTAAGCCGATTACAGTGGTTCGTCCTTTAAAAGTTGCAGCGTACTGGTGCCACAGAATTCTATGTGTCAACCACTGGTACCATTGATGGGAGTTTGACCACCAGAGGGCATCTTTTAGAAGCATGTAATAGCCTTCAATAGTGGTTGTACTAGAGAATTTAAAGCCTTTTTTTTAAGAACATAGTATATGGGACTGATTTTAGACATTGACATTTTGCTTAATTAATTGAATTAATATTATGGTGTTTCTATTCCAAGGGAAATGAAAAACCCTCTGCGTTTCCATTAGGATGGAATGAAAAATATATACACTCTAATTGTATAATTGTAGTCTAACCAATATAAAAACGGAGATTCAGTGAAAATACAAATCTCATTGATTTATCAAGACCAGCCCCCATGCTTGTCTCAGAGCAGCGTGAAACGATGCTGAAATAGTTGTAAGCTATTGCTTCAAATCCTATTGCATCGAACTTCAATATGCTCTTTAAATAAATAAGTAACACCACTTTTAACAGCTCATTACTCAACACTAGTGAGACTCATGTCACCTACGGTAGGCCTACAGTATATAAAAATAAATGACGTGACTCTCCGCCAATAATTACATATAGAGGATTGGAGGATTCTAAATTAAAACCAAAAGCCGCCTCATGGGTCTCCCGGTGGCGGCCAGCACGGGTATCGAACCTGCATCTGTAGCAACGCATTTTGCACTGTGGGAGCCCCCATTCACAAAGTATCAAAATAGAGAGAGGTGTTGGTAAAGGTATATTGTCCTGCTAATAGCCCATAATGGGCTATTATAATACTGTACATTGTGTCCCGGTCAGGATAACCAAAACATTTATTTATTAAAGAAAGATTGTTGGTACTTATTTATTTTGATCCATGAAAGAGTGAGTCACTCAGGTTTATGTATGTGCTAGGCTATATGACTGTGCCATCAACTTGATAATATATAACAATAATTTGGAGGTTATTTCATTTTCATAAGATGAAAGTGAGCGATTGTAATCTGAATAATGGCCAAAATAATATTTGCAAAGGCCAAAATATTTATTTCTGTTTTTAGAGGGAGAGAAACGCTGGGCCATTTGTGCGCTGCTCATAAAGGCTAAAATATAGCCCTGCTAATAGCCATAATGGCGCCGTACAACGTGACGGTGTGTTTGAAAGAGTATTTTCCAGTAAGCAACAATTTGTTTACCTTCATTAGACAACTTTGTTCCAATATTTCTGTAATTCAGTGATATTTATTCCTATACTAATTCGTCATGGATCCATAACTAAATAAACATCTGCATTTTGAAAGAGTATTTTCATCATTATTTAATGAACGAAATCATAAAGATGCTGATGAAGAAATACAGTACTGTGCAGTATATGCTTTTACATTTGGATAATAAAGCATTTAAAGCATTTTGAAGATATAAGCCACCTGCATTTGTTTATTAGGCTACAGCAGAACAGCATAACGGTCCGGATGGCCCTTGCTGTGCCTGGTGAGCAGTTGGTCGAGTTCCGTTGTCAGAAGAGGAATGGAAACGTCAGGGTGAACCAACGACCTGATGAATCTGCCAGGTATGTTGACTCTGCCTGTCAGAGGTGGAGTTCCAGAGCTCACAGGTGTGCCTGCATGGATTGTGACTCCATCTCATTCCTCGCGTCATTCTCTGCCTGTCTCTCCGCCAATGCCGCATGGCTCTGGACCAATGCATCAGCTGTCGCCCGTATCTCTGCCCTCCGATAATGTTTCTCTTTCTGCTGGTCTGCCTTCAATGACTCGATCTCGGTCTTCAAAGTTTGAATCTGATCCATGTGCACCTTCATCAGATGAGCAGAATGGTTCCGCCCTGAGCCCACCGATTATAGTGGCCTATGATAGAAACGGTAGATCAATTAAGAATTAAAAGTGACTCCAACACACATATGCTGTTTACACATTTTAAGAATCTATCTAAACTAACCCCTTTTTTGGCAACCAGGCTTTTTTTCAGTGCGGCTCGTTGTCCAGCCCTTTGTCCACTGATCTCCATGGATGGTTGTTGGCATGTTTGTATGGTCTGCAAAAACACATTCACGTTTTTAGTACACCATTTTTTAAAATTTAATTTAACCTTTATTTAATTATTGATTTTATTACACAGTATGCCTACACAAAATGCACTGAAACCAAAATACCTTTTAGTTTTGGTGATTATCTCAGCTCCGGCTCATTATCAAGTTCTCTCGTGTTTACGGTCCTAACCCTGGAACAGGTAGCACCATAGAAAGAAGCTGGCTTGATGAAAACAATGTCCATTTCGTCTGTTCTCTTTGGTCGCAATGTCATTTTTTGCAGGTAGGGGGGATGTTCACACCTACAGTAGCAGGGCTATAAAGAGTCTATTGTCCTGCTAACAGGGCTACAAGTGTTTGAAAACGTGTTTACTTTTAGAGTTTGGGATTTACAAATGTGAGCTATTCATGTCATTTTTCGTTAAATCCAGTTTGGATTTAAGTATGACTTTTGAGTGAAGCCTTTTAGTGAGAGGTCTAATGCTTTAATATTTCATAATATCGGCCCTCCGAATTCATATCTAAGGGGCATTTCTGACGCCATTATTAGTTACATTGTTTTAGTTTGAACGTGCAGACTGGCTCTAAGAACAGCGGGAACGTTTCCCTAGTCAGCGCCATTATTAGTGCAATGCCCCTTAAAGTGTTGCTCTGTGCTACCCAGTGGGGTGGGGGTCCACCCCCCTTCCTCCCTTTCCCCATGGGCTAGGCCCATCCCATGCCCCCTACCCTCGTGCCTTGAATCTCACGCGCCCACTGCTGTTTCAGTGGATACAGCTGGAGAACTGCAAGGCAATCCCAATGTGCGCCACTCGGGAGCCGTAACCAATATATATTGTCCTGCTAATAACAGGGTTAATAATATATCTGTGAGAATATCCAAGGGGCTTTTATATCATTCTAAATTAATAGTAATAATAATAATAATCACTTTGTTTAAAAAAAAATATTTTGGAGATTATTTCGCTTTCAAATAACGTAAAATGAGCGAGAAAAATGCCATTCTTGAATATTGGGTGAGATATTGTTACTAATTTGTAAATCAAACCAGTTTGTTATTTAGAATTATTTATATCTGTTTTTAGAAGGAGAGAAACCAAAATCTTAGTCATCTCATGGGTCTCCCAGGCAAGGCTGGCAGGGTTATTGTAGCAACACAGCTTGCAGCATCTGTCAAGGCTGGCAGCATCTGTAGCAACACAGCTTTCACTGCTATGCAGTGTCTTAAACCGTTGCGCCACTCAGGCGCTGTAGAATGTGACTGGTCAGGAGTGGGCTAAAGTACTACATTAAGAGCAAAATAAAATAATAATAAAAACCTTTGTTTTAGTAAGTAATACTGAAGTTGTGCACAATTATCAGTTTCTATTTAGGTTTATGTCACCCATTCATTGTCACTTAGAGACACAGTATGACCCAAAAGCATAATCAGTCTCTAACTCCCCCTTGCGCTGGTCTGGAGCAATTAAGTAGTGACGCAGGGTACCATACTAAACCACGAATTACCTCTAAGTCCCGCAGCATAATAGCCAATCTTTTAGTGGAGCAACCACTGTACATCTTTTCAGGGTAACATGAGACATTGTCAACAGAATGTTCTGATAATCCAGTAATCTGGCAGGTGTAAAATGGGCAGTTTTAGTCTGTAATAATTGCATGAACCACTCAGTCATTGCTACAATATACGAACATGCCAAACCGGCTCAGTAACAAAGCGGAGGCAGGAAACCAAACCTCAAATAACAGTGTATAAATGCTTAGCCAACTCCGTGGTACTTGGCCTATAGCCAACTCCGTGGTACTGTGTCAACATAGCAGACATAAATCCATGATTCTCAGAGACAAAAAGATGGAATGGTTTGGTGTGGTCAGGCAAACCCAAACAGGGGCTCGACAGTAGAGCCTGTTTAACTTAATCAAGGCTGATTCATTCCACCACTTCAGACATTTCCTACTTTCTGCCATGAATACAATCTTGCAGAGGCTGTACTGTCTCCACTTAATCTTTCAACCATGGGTGGCAGTAACCAGCCACTCCCGTCAGTGACATCATGTGGCATTTAGTAACAAGTTTAGACAGGGACTCAAGCCTATCTTTGGAGATGGCGTGATCCTTAGAAGTAATGTCATGATCCAAATACTTAAGCAAACTTTTACACAACTGCATCTTAGAGGGGGACATTTTGTGACCATTTTCAGCGAAGAAAATCAACAGTGCCTTAGTATCTTCGTGACAGATCTCCTCCGATAAGGAACAGACCAACAGTTCATCTACATGAGAAGGGCCACAGTCTGGTTTCTAAACCAGAATGTAATGGTGATCTGTAGGAGGAATGTATATGGCGGAGTCAATTAAGGTTGGATATATAATGTACTGAGTAAAGGAAAGGTAATCACATGGTTGTGGTCACTGATAAGGGTGGAGAGCTGTGGATTAGTGTGGAATGGAGGCCGAGGTCAGGTCACATTAAGGGAGAAGGAACAGTTTATTACCCACATCACTTAACTTCTTGCAAAGCAATAAAGATGTAATGTTTAGAGGGAAGGAAGAGACTTTTGGGGTATATATACTTGTGCTGGTGGAAAAATGCCTTTGTCTGTTTAGCTGTCTGAACTTGGTTTGAGCTTTAATAATCGTCTGTGAGTTTTCCAATGCCTAGCAAAGAAGGACAGCTATTGGTAGATGGGTAAAAATAAAAAGGCAGACATTGACTATCCCTTTGAGCATGGTGAAGTTATTAATTACACTTTGGATGGTGTATCAATACACTCAGTCACTACAAAGATACAGGCGTCCTTCCTAACTCAGTTGCGAGATAGGAAAGAAACTGCTCAGGGATTTCACCATGAGGCAATGGTGACTTTAAAACAGTGACAGAGTTTTAATGGGTGTGATAGGAGACAACTGAGGGTGGATCAACAACATAGTTTATCCACAATACTAACCTAATTGACAGAGTGAAAGAAGGAAGCCTGTACAAAATAAAGATATTCCAAAACATGCATCCTGTTTGCAACAAGGCAAAATTTGGCAAAGCAATTAACTTTTTGTCCTGAAAACAAGTTTTATGTTTGGGGCAAATCCAATAAAAAACATTACTGAGTACCACTCTCCATATTTTTAAGCATATTGGTGGCTGCATCATGTTATGGGTGTGCTTGTAATTGTTAAGGACTTGGGAGTTTTTTAGGATAAAAAATAAACGGAATGAAGCTAAGCACTTGCAAACTCCTAGAGGAAAACCTGGTTCAGTCTGCTTTCCACCAGACACTGGGAGATAAATTCACATTTCAGCAGGTCAATAGCCTAAAATAGTAGGCTAAATCTACACTGGAGTTGCTTACCAAGAAGACAGTGAGTGGCCGAGTTATACTGTTATTACTTAAATCTACTTGAAAATCTATGGCTAGACCTGGAAATGGTTGTCTAGCAATGATTAACAACCAATTTGACGAATTTGAAAATAGCCATGGGTAAAGGTTGCACAATCTAGGTGTGGAAAGCTCTTAAGAGACTTACACAGAAAGACTCACAGCTGTAATCACTGCTTGTACAAAGCATCAACTCAGGGGTGTGAATACCTATGTAAATTAGATATGTATTTTATTTTCAATACATGTGCAAACATTTTAAAAAACATGTTTTCACTGTGTCATTATGGGGTATTGTGTGTAGATATGGGTGAGACATTTTTTTAAAAATACATTTTGAAATCGGGCTGTAACACAAAATCTGGAGTAAGTCAAGGGGAATGAATATTTGCACTAATTACAGTGCCTTCAGAAAGTATTCATACCCCTTGACTTATTCCAACATACATTCCACCATACCAGATTTAAATACTGTCAAAAATATTGTCGGAATGAATTCTAATTGATTGTCATAGCCCCAAAAATAAATGTTGATTACATAACTTTTTTCACATGGTGGGGTCGTGATAATTTTCTGATATCAAAATGGGATCGTAGGCCTGAAAGATTTGGAACACCTATCCTAATGGCAAAGTCCAGTACAGTGTAATGACCTCTCTCGCCTCCTAGTGTGTAACATTTATATAGTGTAGTCCCCTCTTCATTGTTCCATATGGTGTCTGACTACATTGTGACCTCTCTCCCCTACTCTAGTTACCAGAGATGCTTCACGGCCACAGCGAAGAACATAAGCCCTGCCAGCTGGCCCACTTTGTCCTCTAGAACCTGGGCCTGCTAACTGAGTTCACCATCATGCTGCTCATTTTCATCTTTGAAGACCAGATCCTTATTGGCTTCAAGCGGGGGAGGGTTGGAAGAGGGAAGGGAAATATGGGGTCATGTGTCAGTACTTGTGCTTCTTGGCCTTAAAAATATATATTTTTTGGTTCTGTGGTGTTCCAGTCTCCTGTATGCATGATGATCGAGCTCTCATTCATGCTCCCCGTACCTCCATTCCATAAATCAGAAGCAGTGGCTTATACATATCTCATGATCATGCAGTCAGATGATGTTTACACTTTTACTCTCCTCTCCCTCCCCTACCCCTCTGTTAGGTTCCTTTCTCTATCCCGTGCTGCTTCTGTTTCTGGTGAGCCAAACTGGGGCATGATGCAGCTTAGATGCTGTACTGAAGGAATACCTTAATGGGAGTCTCCCATCAACAAACACCTATCTAGTTGATACTAACACTATTGCTAAGGCCACCTTCCTTTAGGAGACTATCCTACGCAAGTAACACTTTGAATACTCTCCCCATTCCTTTGAAAAATGTCATAGGAAACGAAAAGGCATGTCACAGTCCAATTGGTCTCGAAATACATTTGTCAACAAGATAAGTGCACATATTGTCGGCTCGCATCAGTATCAGCAGATACGTCCCACTGCATTGGAGCTTCTCTCTCAGATAATGGACAGGCAGAGTTCGTCACCGGTCTGTGTAAGATAGATGAAATGGCTGACTCCCAACCTGGAGAACTCAGCCCCAGACTGCTACCCACCGGCTCAGAGAGGCAGCTATCACGGCCCAGCAGCCCTATGCTCATCCATCATAACACAGTGCAGTGTGTCATCGTTGACGTCCCCCCTCCCTAATAATGTGGTGTGTCCCATTATCCATGCTTAGTGCACCTGTGCCGCCTTCCCATTGCCCCCATCTATCATACATTTGGATGTGTGTCCTATCAATGTCTATCGTTTCACGCCGTGGCGGGTGACAGTCTCAGGCAACTGTGGTAGCTTGCCCAAATAACACACTATGATAGTAGAGTAGCTAGGCGCTAGCTAGTCCATAGACTCGCAAATTGGGAACCACTGCAGTACACCGGATGTGGAGGTCCTGGTCTGGCATGGTTACACGTGGTCTGTGGTTGTGAGGCCCGTTGGACGTACTACCAAATTCTATAAAACAATGGAGGCGGCTTATGGTAGAGAAATTAACATTAAATTCTGGTGGACAGTCCTGCAGTCAGCATTCCAATTGCACAATCCAATCTCTCAAAACTTGAGACATCTGTGGCACATTCTAGGAATTGTATGGTCCCCAGCACAAGGTGCACCTGTGTAATGGTCATGATGTTTAATCAGCTTCTTGATATGCCACACCTGTCAGGTGGATGGATTATCTGGGTAAAGGAGAAACGCTCACTAACAGGGATGTAAACTAATTTGTGCACAAAATTTGGGAGGAATAGGCTGTTTGTGCATATGGAAAATGTGGGTTTTATTTCAGCTCATGAAACATGGGAACAACACTTTACATGTTGCGTTTATATTTTTGTTCAGTATTTGTAGTAATGTATTAGCCTAACTGTACGGTCATTATAGTACTGCATATGACAGTTAATAACAATATTAGTACACACAGGTTGCCGTACCCAATGACTATATACACTATATATACAAAAGTATGTTGGCACACCTTCAAATTAGTGGATTCGGCTATTTCAGCCACACCCGTTGCTAACAGGTATATACAATCGAGCACACAGCAAGCAATCTCCACAGACAAACATTGATAGTAGAATGGCCTTACTAAAGAGTTGTTAAATAATTTCTGCCCTGCTAGAGCTGCCCCGGTCAACTGTAAGTGCTGTTATTGTGCAGTGGAAACGTCTAGGAGCAACAACGGCTCAGTCGCCACGTAGTAGGCCACACAAGCTCACAAAACAGGACTGCTGAGGCGCGTAGCAGGTAGAAATAGTCTGGCCTCGGTAGCAAACCTAACTATAGAGTTCTGCCTCTGGAAGAAACATCAGCACAATAAGTGTTTGTTGGGAGCCTCATAAAATAGGTTTCCATGGCCGAGCAGCCGCACACAAGCCTAAGATCACCATGCGCAATGCCAAGCGTCGGTTGGAGTGGCGTACACATTTGACTCTTGAGCAGTGGAAAACGCATTCACTGGAGTGATGAATCACGCTTCACCATCTGGCAGTCCGACGGATTAATCTGGGTTTGGAGGATGCCAGGAGAACGCTACCTGCACGAATGCATAGTGCCAACAGTAAAGTTTGGTGGAGGAAGAATAATGGTCTCGGGCTGTTTTTCATGGTCCGGGCTAGGTCACTTAGTTCCAGTGAAGGGATATTTTTACGTTACAGCATACAATGACATTCTAGACGATTCTGTGCTTCCAACTTGGTGGCAACATTTAGGGGAAGGCCCTTTCTTCTTTCAGCAAGACTATACCGCCGTGCACAAAGCAAAGTCCAAACTAGAGAATGGAGGCAGCCCACGCTGCAGTGTTCCAACATCTAGTGGAAAGCCTTCCCAGAAGAGTGGAGGCTGTTATAGCAGCAAAGGGGGACCAACTCCATATTAATGTCCATGATTTTGTAATGAGATGTTCGACGAGCAGGTGTGTACATCCTTTTGGTCATGTAGTGTATGAATCGACAAAGCTATCGATTACGTGACACCATCCATTCCTATGTGAAGACACAATAGCGCATTGAAGCCAAGTTAAGTAGGTTAAGATGGCGTCTCATGGGCTGCATTTACACAGGCAGCCCACTTCTGATATTAGTAAGATGGCACCGACAGAATTGGCAGCTCTGCTTCTAACTTCTAAGCAACATTGCAGTATTTATTTAAAAAAATTGTGGATCAGTTCTTACATTATTAGCCCAGAAAGTTTTTTGTGTTATTACATACAGCCGGAAATTACTTTTGGATATCAGAGCGGCGGTAACTCACCAGCATTTCGAGCAGAAATACAACTTTCCCGAATTGGATCCTTTGTTCAAACCGCCCAAGGCAATTGAACTTATTCCAGAGGCTGCTCCGAGACGCAGCCAGAGGAGAAGAGATATTCGGACTGGACTTCTAGTCCGACTCAAGAGAAATGCACACCATCCACCTCTTCCAAGTATATTACTCGGTGATGTTCAGTCTCTGGACAATAAAGTAGACGAGCTCAGGGCGAAGATCTCCTTCCAGAGAGACATTAAGAACTGTAACATACTCTTTTTCACATTGTCCCTGTCCATACAGCCAGCTGGGTTCTCAGTACATTGCACAGACACAAACAAAGAACCCTCTGGGAAGAAGAAAGGCAATGGTGTATGATTCATGATTAACTACTCATGGTGTGATTGTGATAACGTACAGGAACTCAAGTCCTTTTGTCACCGACCGAGAATACCTCACAATCAAATGCCGACTGTATTACCTCTTCGCTTATAGTTACAGCTGGGTATATTCCCCCTAAAGCATATACCACGAAGGCCCTCAAGGAACTACACTGGACTTTGAGCAAACTGGAGACCACATATTTTATTGGATTTTTTGTAGCTGGAGACTTTAGCAAAACAAATAAGAGACCCGTTTCATGAAACTAGGCGTATGTCTCAGGTCTTTAAAAAAAATTAAATACATGTTTTTTGGCAGAAATGCCTTCTTGAACATGTCAAATTTCAGGTGCCTCTCGACAACATCCGGTGAAATTGCAGAGCGCGAAATTCAAATTAAATTATTAGAAATATTTAACTTTCATAAAATCACAAGTGCAATACATCAAAATAAAGCTGAAATTCTTGTTAATCCAGCCGCCGTGTCAGATTTCAAAAAGGCTTTACGGCGAAAGCAAACCATGCGATTATCCGAGGACAGCGCCCTGCATACAAATGCATGAAAAACATATTTTAACCAGGGAGGTGCGACACGAAAGTCAGAAATAGCGATATAAAAAATGCCTTACCTTTGATGATCATCTTCTGTTGGCACTCCAAAAGGTCCCAGTTACATCACAAATGGTCCTTTTGTTCGATAATGTCCTTCTTTATATCCATTAAAAACCCAGTTTAGCTGGTGCGCTTCAGTCAATAATCCACCCAGTTTCCCTCTGTCAAAATGCATACAAAATGAATCCCAAACATTACTAATAAACTTTTACAAACTAGTTAAACAACGTTTATAATCAAACATTAGGTATCCTAATATGCAAATAAACGATAAATGATGTTATTGTTTTTATCGGAGATAAACAAGAAAGAACGCGCTTTCCTCCACGCGCTTGGAAACACTACAGCCAAAATGGGAGCCATCTAGAAATACTAAAACTTCTGGCTCATTTTTCCATAAAACAGCATGAAACTCTTTCTAAAGACTGTTGACATCTAGTGGAAGCCCTAGGAACTGCAATCGGGGAGGATTTCGCCTTTATAATAAAAGTGACAGCCATTGAAAACAGTGGTAGGCTGAAACATTTTTTTGGGGGGGGGGATGGTTTGTCCTCGGGTTTTTGCCTGCCATATCAGTTCAGTTATACTCACAGACATAAGTTTAACAGTTTTAGAAACATTAGAGTGTTTTCTATCCAAATCTACCAATTATATGCATATCCTAGCTTCTGGGCCTGAGTAACAGGCACGCTTTTCATCCGGACGTGAAAATACTGCCTCCTAGCCCAAAGAGGTTAAACAAACTTGAATGCAATCTTTAAATACGAATAAAATTCTTAAATTACAAGCCTAGTCGGTTTAGCTAAAGACAAAGTGAGCAACCTTCCTGCTAGCCATGATTGGCTGAGATAATGAGTGGGCTGGACATACTGAGAGATGAGTTTGGATTGGTCTGCAATATAGCACACTTCTATTTGAGCTGGTCAGTATGTCTAGGTAATCCTGCCTAACACAGATTTTTTTTATGTATCGTGTAGGAAAACTTCATAAGTTTTGCTCTCCACTTTCTGGAGGACAGAGTTTTGAAATCAGTGGAATTCGAGCATGATAGCTAAGGACATGGAGAAAACACCTGTCTCTGGATTACATCTTCAAACCAAGGGAAACCATGGCATCCGATAGGAGATACGGGTAAGATAGTCTAGCTAGCTACATTTTCAGATATTGCACATTTCTAATTTTGACAAAGTGGTTTCATTTCAAGTTAAAGTGTACTATTAGCTAGCTAGCTAATGTTAGCTGGCTGACTCGCTAGGTAACGCTACGTGTATGATCTTATTATTCATATCTCAGAGCCATTTGCTTGGTTAGCTATAGCCTAATGTTAGCTAGCTAACATTGAACCTGGTTGGTTAGCTACCTGCAGATTCATGTAGGGTAGTTACATGATGAGTTGGGTTAATGGTACATTGTTTACCTAGCTAGCTAGCTAACGTATATTCCGTCTGGCCATCTACTCCGACTTCTGAACACTCTTGTCTGAGTGTATCAGAGCACAGAATAACTGATGATTTTAAGAACGCACAACACCCGTTGACTATTGCCGGTGTCAGTAAACGTCTGCAAAAAAAGCATAATTCAATTGTTGCCAGCAGCACAATCACCAACGCTCTGGATAACATGAAAACAGCCTATCCAGCTCTGCTAGGGTGAGTAAAATCATCAGAGTGGGGTGTCCTCTCATTTGTCTGGAAGTAGCTAGCCAATGTTAGCCAGTTAGCTTGGGTGCTTGACTGCTGTTGTGAGGTCAGAAAGTTCAGATCAACCCTACTCATCGGCCTACTCATCGGCGGTTGGTCTTAAAAAAGATAACAAAATATTTGAGTCTATATCTAATGGCGTTCTACTCAATATACACTTTAGACTAATTTCCTGTATCCCCTTCTCCCTCATACTAGATCTCAGCCTCTCTCTTTCCCTCTGATACTGCCCACACTGTAGCAATATATGCTACACGCTCTCTGTTTCCTGACAATAATCACACTTTCCTGTTGGATGCTTTCCTATCACATTTAAGGACTTAATCTACTGGCTGTGTCCCACTCTTAATCTTGTAAAAATACCCTCCTCTCTTCTGTCCCTTCCTGCCGTCCTCCTCGACTTTCCTCTGTACTTGAAATAAATGCCTGCCCTTATTATCTCTATTCCCCCAGAGATTGCTGGGGCTAAAGCTTAAGAAGGTGTGAAAAATGCTGAATGTGTGTAGACGAAGAAGGGCTCTCCAGTAGCAGTACCAAAAAATTGAGTGAGTTTACAAATGTATCAACTTTCAAAGCAGAATTACTTTCCCATGGTTCCTCAACTGTAGTGTATGATATACCATTTTGTAGATCTGAGTCTCTACTTTTATCCAATGTAAAAAACAGTTTCAAATTTTGCAACGGACCGATTTGAGTTGATTGGTCACAGATGAGGAAAACAGATACGTTCCAGGTTGCCTCTGAGAATAACATTGACGTATACATCATCAGGAAGTATATATAGATGATGATGTTTCCACTGTGACTAGAAAAACCTAACCAAATCAAAAACAGTAGATAGATTCGCACAAAACTGAAAGCATTCACACAAAACTGAAAGTGCTAACCACCGCATTTATAACCACTGCATTTACTGGGAATATGGTTGAATACAAACAGTGCAGTTATGCCCTTCGTAAGGCAATCAAACAGGCAAAACGTCAGTACAGAGACAAAGTGGAGTCACAATTCAACGGCTCAGATGAGAGACGTATATGCCAGGGACTCCAGACAATCACAGATTACAAAGGGAAAACCAGTCACGTCATGGACACCGATGTCTTGCTTCCGGACAAACTAAACACCTGAACTTCCTGATGGGCCGACCCCAAGTGATGAAGGTAGTAGACAACCCCTCCACAATGCTGATCCTCAACACAGGGGCCCAACAAAGGTGCGTGCTCAGCCCCGTCCTGTGCTCCTTGTTCATCCATGACTGAGTGGCCACACACGCCTCCAACTCAATCATCATGTGTGCAGACAACAAAACAGTAGTAGGCCTGATTACCAACACTGATGAAACAGCCTACAGAGAGGAGGTGAGGGCCCTGGCGGTGCCAGGAAAATAACCTCTCCCTCAACATCAACATAATGAAGGAGCTGATCGTGGACTTCAGAGAGAGACAGCAGAGGGAGCATGCCCCCATCCACAATCGACAGGGCCACGATGGAGAAGGTGAAAAGTTTCTCGGCGTACACTTCACTGACAATCTGAAATGGTCAACCCACATATTAGGAGGCTGAATAAATTTTCCCTGGCCCCTAAGACCCTCACAAAATTTAACAGATTCACCATTGAGAGCATCCTGTCGGGCTGTTTCATCGCCTGGTACAACAACTGCAGGGCTACCAGAGGATGGTGTGGTCTGTCCAACGCATCACAGGGTGCACACTGCCTGCCCTTCAGGACACCTACAGCACCCACTGTCCCAGGAAGGCCAAAAAGATAATCAAGGACATCAACCACCCAAGCCACTGCCTGTTCACCCTGCTATTATCCAGAAGGCGAGATTGGGTACAGGTGCATCGAAGCAGAGACCGAGAGACTGAAAAACAGCTTCTATCTCAAGGCCATGAAACTGTTAAATAGCCATCACAAGCCGGACTCTACCCAGTACTTTGCCCTGAACTTAGTCACTGTCACTAGCCGGCTACCACGCGGTTACTCAACCCTGCACCTTAAAGGCTGCTGCTGCTCTATTTACATAGACATGGTATCACTAGTCACTTTAATAATGTTTACATACTGTGTACCTACTCATTTCATAGGTATATACTGTATTCTAGTCAATGCCATCCTATTCAACTATTGGTGAAAATATACACTATTCTATCCCACGTATTCTACAGATACAGTTAAAGTCGGAAGTTTACATACACCTTAGCCAAATACATTTAAACTCAGTTTTTCACAATTCCTGACATTTAATCTTTGTAAAAATGTCCAATCTTAGGTCAGTTAGGATCACCACTTTATTTTAAGAATGTGAAATGTCCAAATAATGGTAGAGAGAATGATTTATTTCAGCTTTAATTTCTTTCATCAAATTCCCAGTGGATCAGAAGTTTACATACACTCAATTAGTATTTGGTAGCATTGCCATTAAATTGTTTAACTTGGATCAAACGTTTCGGGTAGCCTTCCACAAGCGTCTCACAATAACTTGGGTGAATTTTGGCCCATTCCTCCTGACAGAGCTGTCAGGGCTTTGTGATGGCTACTCCAATACCTTGACTTTGTTGTCCTTAAGCCATTTTTCCACAACTTTGCAAGTATGCTTGGGGTCATTGTCCATTTGGAAGACCCATTTGCGACCAAGCTTTAACTTCCTGACTGATGTCTTGAGATGTTGCTTCAATATATCCACATAATTTTCCTCCCTCATGATGCCATCTATTTTGTGAAGTGCACCAGCCCCTCCTGCAGCAAAGCACCCCCACAACATGATGCTGCCACCCCTGTGCTTCACGGTTGGGATGGTGTTCTTCGGCTTGCAACCCTCCCCCTTTTTCCTCCAAACATAACGATGGGCATTATGGCCAAACAGTTCTATTTTTGTTTCACCAGAGGACATTTCCCCAAAAAGTACGATCTTTGTCCCCATGTGTAGTTGCAAACCGTAGTCTGGCTTTTTTATGAAGGTTTTAGAGCAGTGGCTTCTTCCTTGCTGATCGGCCTTTTAGTTTATGTCGATATAGGACTAATTTTACTGTGGATATTGATACTTTGTATCTGTGTCCAACATCTTCACAAGGTCCTTTGCTGTTTTTCTGGGATTGATTTGCACTTTTTGCACCAAAGTATGTTCATCTCTAGGAGACAGAACGCGTCTCCTTCCTGAGCGGTATGACGGCTGTGTGGTCCCATGGTGTTTATACTTGTGTACTATTGTTTGTACAGATGAACGTGGTACCTTCAGGCGTTTGGAAATTGCTGAACTAGACTTGTGGAGGTCTAGAATTTTTTTTCTTAGGTCTTGGCTGATTTCTTTGGATTTTCCCATGATGTCAAGCAAAGGGGCACTGAGTTTGAAGGTAAGCCTTGAAATACATCCACAGGTACACCTCCAATTGAGGTAAACAATTGTTGAAAAAAATACTTGTGTCATGCACAAAGTAGATGTCCTAACCGACTTGCCAAAACTTTAGTTTGTTAACAGAACATTTGTGGAGTGGTTGAAAAACGAGTTTTAATGACTCCAACCTAAGTGCATTTAAACTTCCGACTTCAACTGTATACTAAATACTCTATCCACATACTGTCCATAATGTCTAAACATCCCATCTGTCACGGCCAACGTAAGGAGGAGACCAAGGCGCAGCGTGGTAAGCGTACATGCTTCTTTATTAAAAGAACGAACACTGAACAAATAGAACAAAATAACAAACCGAACCGTGAAGCTAATATGGATAGTGCAGACAGGCAACTAAACATAGATCAAGAACCCACAAAACCAAAAGGGAAAATGGCAACCTAAATATGATCCCCAATCAGAGACAACGATAAACAGCTGCCTCTGATTGGGAACCAATTCAGGCCACCATAGACATACATATACCTAGACTTACCAAAACCCCTAGATATACAAAAAAAAACTATACAATACAAAAACTAGCATTCCCACCCTCGTCACACCCTGACCTAACCAACATAATAAAGAAAACAGAGATAACTAAGGTCAGGGCGTGACGGTACCCCCCCCCACTCCCGACCGCAAACCTGAGCTTATAGGGGAGGGTCCGGTGGGCATCTACCCTCGGTGGCGGCTCTGATTCTGGACGCCCCCCCGCCCTCTTTACACTGATCCCTCCGCCTTTGTAAATCCGGACAGCGGATCATCGCCGGAGGCCCCGGACCGGAGACCCTCGCCGGAGACCCCGGACCGGAGACCCTTGCTGGAGACCCCGGGCCAGGGACCGTCGCTGGAGACCCCGGACTGGGGACCGTCGCTGGAGGCCCCGGACTGGGGATCGCCGCTGGAGATCCGGACTGTTAAAGTTGTTTTCAAGTCGCAAAAACCTTCAAGCGCTATGATGAAACTGGTGCTCATGAGGACTGCCAGAGGAAAGGAAGACCCAGAGTTACCTCTGCTGCAGATGATAAGTTCATTAGAGTTACCAGTCTCAGAAATTGCAGCCCAAATAAATGCTTCAGAGTTCACGTAACAAACATCTCAACATCAGCTGTTCAGAGGAGATTGCGTGAATCAGACCTTCATGGTCGAAACGCTGCAAAGTAACCACTACTAAAGGTCACCAATAATAAGAAGAGACTTGCTTGGGCCAAGAAACACAAGCAATAGACATTAGACCGGTGGAAATCTGTCCTTTGGTCTGATGAGTTCAAATTTGAGATTTTTGGTTCCAACCGCTGTGTCTTTGTGAGATGCAGAGTAGGTGAACGGAGGATTTCCGCATGTGTGGTTCCCACCGTGAAGCATGGAGGAGGAGGTGTGATGGTATGGGGGTGATTTGCTGGTGACACTGTCTGTGATTAATTAGAATTCAAGGAACACTTAATCAATATGGCTACCACAGCATTTCCCATCTGGTGTGTGCTTAGTGGGACCATCATTTGTTTTTTAACAGGACAATGAACCAAAACACACCTCCAGGCTGTGTAAGGGCTATTTGAACAAGCAGGAGAGTGATGGAGTGCTGCATCAGATAACCTGGCCTCCACAATCACCCAACTTCAACCCAATTGAGATGGTTTGGGATGAGTTGGACGGCAGAGTGAAGGAAAAGCAACTAACAAGTGCTCAGCATATGTGGGAACTCCTTCAAGACTGTTGGAAAAGCATTCCAGGTGAAGCTAGTTGAGAGAATGCCAAGAGTGTGCACAGCTGTCATCATGGCAAAGGGTGGCTACTTTGAAGAATCTCAAATATAAAATATATTATGATTTGTTTAAGACCTTGTTAGTTACTATATGATTCCATATGTGTTATTTCATAGTTTTGATGTCTTCACTATTATTCTACAATGTAGAAAATAGTACAAATAAAGAAAAACCCTTGAATGAGTAGGTGTGTCCAAACTTTTCACTGGTAATGTATTATTTATACTCCGAACTCCGACATTGCTCCACCTAATATTTATATATTTCTTAATTCCATTATTTTACTTTTAGATCTGTGTGTATTGTTGTGAGTTGTTAGATATTAGTTTGACCAATCAGATGAACTTTGAAAAAGATCTGATGTGAAAAGATCTAATGTGACCAATTAGTCAGAAAAAAATATCAGAATTTGGCTGCCTGTGTAAATGCAACCTTAGGGACATAACATGGGCAGTTTGAGCTACCAGGAAGTGACGTTGCAAACTAGTTCATTGCTGCCACCTCTCATTGAGTAACTGCAGGCTGCCATTAACTTTCTCTGTGTGCGATTTTAAAATAATCAGTTCAAGGACATACAGTACATCTGGTGCATTAGAAGCAATTATTGGTACCATGATTGTTTTCGAAAAATTGTTTTATATACATGAAGATTGACCATGAAGATTGCAATTTTTCCATTCACTATAATGGGGGGGGATCCTATTTTCTGCTAACAACTTCTGCCGTACCGAGGTCGGCTATAAACCTTTAAGTCCCAGGGTCCTTAGATTAGTGATAAGCTTTGTGGGCACTATGGTGTTGATTGCTGGGCTGTAGTCAATGAACAGCATTGGTGTTCCTTTTGTCCAGGTGGGAAAGGGCAATGTGGAGTGCAATTGAGATTGCGTCATCTGTGGATCTGTTGGGGCGGTATGCGAATTGGAGTGGGTCTAGGATTTCCGGCATGATGGTGTTGATGTGAGCCAAGTAATTTTTTAAGATTATTACTTATTTCACGCGATTGGTGATTCATTTATGTTTGTCCCTCATTAGAATAGATAGACTAGAATCGTTTTAACAATTTCATTTTTAATGTGAAGTTTGCATTGTATTGCCCCATCCCTGCCCCATCCCTGTTGCACACAGCAATTATGGTTGATTTAAGATTTTTTTTAAAAATCAATCCTGTTACTTTAATTGACACCTACTATAGTATATTTCTTAATTTAAACTCTTGAGATGGGAAAACATGTTTTTTAATGAATTTGAACCGTTTGATTTTTTTAACCAAATTACCTTAGCAAAAAGGCACTCTAGTGGTGGAATGACCCATCTCGGATCACATTTGATTCTGCAGAGCTGCCCTCAGAACAAGATAGAATAAGAACAATCTGTGTGTGTATCTGTCATTGGAGAATTTGAAACAAAATTTGATTCGTTTAAAGAAAGTTGTGTTGCTCTAAAACGTTGCTCTATGTACAGATGCATCTTAGAAATCAAGAATTATTGTGAAAATGTAATGGCAATCATTGTTGGCAGACTAATCAAGAACTTTAAAAGTTCTGATTGTTGTGCAATCAGCCGTGTCGAATTTTAAGATTTTAAGGCTGATGTTCAATTATGTAATACAAGGCTACGGAAACATGCAAACGTTCAATGTCCAGTGCTTGTGGGTATAGAGGCGTTGCATCTATGAGGTTTTGGGCTCATCCTCATCACTTGTGCTTTTGTGTATGCTTCCGTAGCCCATCCAAGTAAAATATCATCACAAACTATTCTCAGCAATACATTCATGAAGCACTGTGTGAAAAAAAAAACAAGCCAGAGAACATCCTTTTCATAACTCTTCTTACATAAAACTGGATAAATAGTAGGTGCAAAACAGAGCATAGGGGGAAGTCTATGCATTGAGCTGGCAAAGCAGCGCCACCCCTCGTCTGATCCAGTGCTCGGCGGGCACGTCCGAGTTGAGCGCCATGGCGATTACGTAGTTGGTGGAGTGGCCAGTGGTGGAGAGTGTGCCGCGGCGCTCGCCGGTCTTGTAGACGGGGGAGAGGTAGCACATACGCTGGGGGATGTCCTGCCTTTTGATTGGTTTCAGCCACATCTGGGGGGCAGGAGAGGGAAGAATGGATGGAGGATGGAGGACAGGAATGGAGAGAGGGGGTACAGGCAGAGAGGGGGATGATGTCCACATGAGGAGTAGGCAGGAGGACAATGATGAGGAGAAAAGACAAGGTGGGATAATGGTTTTAGGAAATGGAATGGAGAATGGATGTGAGGAAGAAAGTTGGGACAACATCAGAGAATTAAACAATTAAACCAGTTGGAAATTTGGTGGCGTAACATTTGATACAATAGTAGTGAGAGAGTGAGACCCTGGGGTACATTAGCAGGTCTGGTAAAACAAAAAGGATAAACTGGAACACTCAACTTCTCACAAAAGCGAGTTTGTGAAATCCTCATCCAATTTGATAGCAGGAGCTGCTGGTTAGATTTGCATTTTAAATCTGACAGTGTTGTGTTTCCCCCCACAAATAATAAACACATTTTAAATAAAGTTCCGCTCTTGTCAAAACAAATTTTGATAATAAGAGTGCCCTGAAATGTCTGAATATTAAAAAGAGAATGCTTGTGCATTATTCAACAGCCGGCATTGTGAGGGCAAAGAAGAAGAGGGGGGAAGAAACAACTGAGAAAACGTACAAAGCAATCAGTTATACTTTGTCTGAGAGCTTCTTGCAGGAATCTGCCACTAGCAATCTATTTTAATGTCTTACTTAATATACTATTCATACACCATATCAAGTTGTAATTAAGAAGCCCGCTAGAAACTAGGGGAGGATAAGAGAGGACAAACTTTGTTATTGCGCTTGCCATGTTTGGGCTGAAATTGATGCGGCTGGGTGAGGCCCTGAGATAGAGCTTTGAACACGACGCTGGGAACAATCTCCTGGGTTGAACAACGGAGCATCATTTTTTGATTCTGCCGTTTGTTGTTGTTTGTACTCTCCTTGGCACCTACAGGGTATTGTAGTCTGATAAAAAGAGCTGCCTCGTAGGAGTTAAGACACAGAATATAGATAGAATCTGCTCAGTTTCACTACAGTTGGGTCCACTGATACATGGGAAGATATTATCCCTCTATTATCCCTCTCTCTCTATGCCCGGTGGAATTCATGGGAAATGAATACATTAATCTTTATCCTCTGAAACCACTGTGAGGTATAACGCTATGCATCGAGGGAAGATGGAGACATTGTCCTGACATGAAATGGAAACTCAGTAGATACTGAATAATTTGCAACAAAAATCATCAGGATCTTAACACGTAGGCCAGGATTCAAACACACCGCACTGCACCACAAAAGCTATTTAGTGTTCGTTCTACTTAGACCTTACTTATAAAACTGATATTTACTTATACAATCCCACGTTAAACAATCTACAACTTATAAAGTCTTCATAAGCACAATATTCATGCTTTGAAAATCCTCTATAAGCTTATGTCATACTGTATAAATGGTGTATAACATGTAACATATCAGCTCCCTATGTATGTTGCATTACAGCTCCCTATGTAGGGTGCTTTACCCCAAAAAGCTGTGCTGGAGCAGGGCAGAGATGCGCTCAACAAGGAAAATATTTTGTGAACATTAGCTAACGGCGTGTCTGTTTCTGGTCTCAACTGCCACTACAAATAATCAAGTGGCCATGTAGGCTATCCATTACATGTAGTAGAAATATAATAATAATAATAATAATTAGGGGGTGCTTATGAAGTCTTGTTTCACTGTATGTACAAGAGGGTAACCTGTACAGGTGTGAAATGTGTTTTTTGCATATATTTTTTTTTCACCTTTATTTAACCAGGTAGGCTGGTTGAGAACAAGTTCTAACTGCGACCTGGCCAAGATAAAGCAAAGCAGTGTGACACAAACAACAACACAGAGTTACAAATGGAACAAACAAACATACAGTCAATAATACAATAGAAAAAAATCTATATACAGTGTGTGCAAATGAGGTAAGATTAGGGAGGTAAGGCAATAAATAGGCCGTAGTGGCGAAGTAATTACAATTTATCAATTAAACACTGGAGTGATATATCAGAAGTTGTGCAGAAGATGAATGTGCAAGTAGAGACACTGGGGTGCACAGGAGCAAAAGTTGGATGGGCTATGCACAGGTGCAATGATCTGTGAGCTGCTCTGACAGATGATGCTTAAAGTTAGTGAGGGAGATATGAGTCTTTAGCTTCAGTGATTTTTGCAATTAGTTCCAGTCATTGGCAGCAGAGAACTGGAAGGATTCCTGCCAAAGCAGGAATTGGCTTTGGGGGTGACCAGTGAAATATACCTGCTGGAGTGCATGCTACGGGTGGGTGCTGCTATGGTGACCAGTAGCTGAGATAAGGCAGGGCATTACCTAGCAAAGACTTATAGATGATCTGGAGCCAGTGGGTTTGGTGACGAATATGAAGCGAGGGCCAGCCAACGAGAGCATACAGGTCGCGATGGTGGGAAGTATATGGGGCTTTGGTGACAAAACGGATGGCACTGTGATAGACTGCATCCAATTTGCTGAGTAGAGTGTTGGAAGATATTTTGTAAATGACATCGCCAAAGTCAAGTATCGGTAGGATAGTGAGTTTTACGAGGGTATGTTTGGCAGCATGAGTGAATGATGCTTTGTTGCGAAATAGGAAGCCAAATCTAGATTTAATTTTGGATTGGAGATGCTTAATGTGAGTCTGGAAGGAGACACATTCCAGTCATCCCACTCCCCCTAAGACACCTTCACAGAGTGGGGTCACAGCCAGGGGATCAGCCATAATTGACGGCAACGCTGGCGCAATTATGAGGGTTAATTGCCTTAATCAAGGGCGGAACAACATATTTTACCTTGTCGGCTCGACTGGCCCAATGCTCCCACTGGCCTCACTTGCGGTGAAAATGTCTCATAGTGATTTTCCTGAAGGTCTATGTCCCAAGAGTTTGAAAATGTGTGATAGCAGTGCAGCAATGGCAGCTTTCTCTGTGTTATCGCTCTTTCTTGCATCCCTCCATCCCATACGTTTTAGTCATATGTACAGTTGAAGTCAGAAGTTTACATACACTTAGGTTGGAGTCATTAAAACTCGTTTTTCAACCACTCCTCACATTTCTTGTTAACAAACTAAAGTTTGTCAAGTCAGTTAGGACATCTACTTTGTGCATGACACAAGTCAATTTTCCCAACAATTGTTTACAGAAAGATTATTTCACTTATAATTCACTGTATCACAATTCCAGTGGGTCAGAAGTTTACATACACTAAGTTGACTGTGCCTTTAAACAGCTTGGAAAATTCCAGAAAATTATGTAATGGCTTTAGAAGCTTCTGATAGGCTAATTGACATCATTTGAGTCAATTGGAGGTGTACCTGTTGATGTATTTCAAAGCCTACCTTCAAACTCAGTGCCTCTTTGCTTGACATCATGGAAAAATCAAAAGAAATCAGCCAAGACCTCAAAAAAAGAATTGTAGACCTCCACAAGTCTGGTTCATCCTTGGGAGCAATTTCCAAATGCCTGAAGGTACCACGTTCATCTGTACAAACAATAGTACGCATTATAAACACCATGGGACCACGCAGCCGTCATACCGCTCAGGAAGGAGACGTGTTCTGTCTCCTAGAGATTAACGTACTTTGGTGCAAAAAGTGCAAATCAATCTCAGAACAACGAACAACAAAGCAAAAGGACCTTGTGAAGATGTTGGAGGACACAGATACAAAGTATCAATATCCACAGTAAAATTAGTCCTGTATCGACATAAGCTGAAAGGCCGCTCAGCAAGGAAGAAGCCACTGATCCAAAACCGCAATAAAAAAGCCAGACTACAGTTTGCAACTGGACATGGGTACAAAGATTGTACTTTTTGGAGAAATGTCCTCTGGTCGGATGAAACAAAAAATAGAACTGTTTGGCTATAATGACAATCGTTATGTTTGGAGGAAAAAGGGGGATGCTTGCAAGCCGAAGAACACCATCCCAACCGTGAAGCACGGGGGTGGCAGCATCATGTTGTGGGGGTGCTTTGCTGCAGGAGGGACTGGTGCACTTCACACAATAGATGGCATCATGAGGGAAGAAAATTATGTGGACATATTGAAGCAACATCTCAAGACATCAGTCCGGAAGTTAAAGCTTGGTCGCAAATGGGTCTTCCAAATGGACAATGACCCCAAGCATACTTCCAAAGTTGTGGCAAAATTGCTTATGGACAACAAAGTCAAGGTATTGGAGTGGCCATCACATAGACCTGACCTCAAATCTTTTAGAACATTTCTGGGCAGAACTGAAAAAGCATGTGTGAGCAAGGAGGCCTACAAACCTGACTCAGTTACACCAGCTCTGTCAGGAGGAATGGGCCAAAATTCACCCAACTTATTGTGGGAAGCTTGTGGAAGGCTACCCGAAACGTTTGACCCAAGTTAAACAATTTAAAGGCAATGCTACCAAATACTAATTGAGCGTACGTAAACTTCTGACCCATTGGGAATGTGATGAATGAAATAAAAGCTGAAATAAATCATTCTCTCTACTATTATTCTGAATTTCACATTCTTAAAATAAAGCAGTGATCCTAACTGACCAAGACAGGGAATTGTTACTAGGATTAAATGTCAGGAATTGTGAAAAACGGAGTTTAAATGTACACTGCTCAAAAAAATAAAGGGAACACTTAAACAACACAATGTAACTCCAAGTCAATCACACTTCTGTGAAATCAAACTGTCCACTTAGGAAGCAACACTGATTGACAATACATTTCACATGCTGTTGTGCAAATGGAATAGACAACAGGTGGAAATTATAGGCAATTAGCAAGACACCCCCAATAAAGGAGTGGTTCTGCAGGTGGTGACCACAGACCACTTCTCAGTTTCTATGCTTCCTGGCTGATGTTTTGGTCACTTTTGAATGCTGGCGGTGCTTTCACTCTAGTGGTAGCATGAGACGGAGTCTACAACCCACACAAGTGGCTCAGGTAGTGCAGCTCATCCAGGATGGCACATCAATGCGAGCTGTGGCAAGAAGGTTTGCTGTGTCTGTCAGCGTAGTGTCCAGAGCATGGAGGCGCTACCAGGAGACAGGCCAGTACATCAGGAGACGTGGAGGAGGCCGCAGGAGGGCAACAACCCAGCAGCAGGACCGCTACCTCCGCCTTTGTGCAAGAAGGAGCAGGAGGAGCACTGCCAGAGCCCTGCAAAATGACCTCCAGCAGGCCACAAATGTGCATGTGTCTTCTCAAACGGTCAGAAACAGACTCCATGAGGGTGGTATGAGGGCCCGACGTCCACAGGTGGGGGTTGTGCTTACAGCCCAACACCGTGCAGGACGTTTGGCATTTGCCAGAGAACACCAAGATTGGCAAATTCGCCACTGGCGCCCTGTGCTCTTCACAGATGAAAGCAGGTTCACACTGAGCACATGTGACAGACGTGACAGTCTGGAGACGCCGTGGAGAACGTTCTGCTGCCTGCAACATCCTCCAGCATGACCGGTTTGGCGGTGGGTCAGTCATGGTGTGGGGTGGCATTTCTTTGGGGGGCCGCACAGCCCTCCATGGGCTCGCCAGAGGTAGCCTGACTGCCATTAGGTACCGAGATGAGATCCTCAGACCCCTTGTGAGACCATATGCTGGTGCGGTTGGCCCTGGGTTCCTCCTAATGCAAGATAATGCTAGACCTCATGTGGCTGGAGTGTGTCAGCAGTTCCTGCAAGAGGAAGGCATTGATGCTATGGACTGGCCTGCCCGTTCCCCAGACCTGAATCCAATTGAGCACATCTGGGACATCATGTCTCGCTCCATCCACCAACGCCACGTTACACCACAGACTGTCCAGGAGTTGGCGGATGCTTTAGTCCAGGTCTGGGAGGAGATCCCTCAGGAGACCATCCGCCACCTCATCAGGAGCATGCCCAGGCGTTGTAGGGAGGTCATACAGGCACGTGTAGGCCACACACACTACTGAGCCTCATTTTGACTTGTTTTAAGGACATTACATCAAAGTTGGATCAGCCTGTAGTGTGGTTTTCCACTTTAATTTTGAGTGTGACTCCAAATCCAGACCTCCATGGGTTGATAAATTTGATTTCCATTGATAATTTTTGTGTGATTTTGTTGTCAGCACATTCAACTATGTAAAGAAAAAAGTATTTAATAAGAATATTTCATTCATTCAGATCTAGGATGTGTTATTTTAGTGTTCCCTTTATTTTTTGAGCAGTGTATTTGGCTAAGGTGTATGTAAACTTCCGACTTCAACTCTATGAGGGTTTACGTTAGACTGCTTATAACACTGAACCTATAGGTCAATCGGCACCATTCCTTTTGACCAAGTTACTCATGGCCTCTAGTTTCTGTTTGCCAAATTAGAAAAAAAGTTACCAGTAAAATCTTGAGTTATTTGACCAAGTCAAAGAAAAAAAAATCTAAGAAGAACAATAGGTTTTGCTTCGCTGTGAACCACTAAAAATAGTTTAAGATGATCTTTCACCTAGGAATGACAAATCATTTCCTGATGTTTGTTGCAAATTTGTATGTGTATTGCTTAAGGTGTAATTTGTGAGCTTGTGATGAGTTACTCACCACAGGCATGGCGTCGTGTAGCACTTTGGGGTAGGACTCAGCCAAGAGCTTGGTCTTTCTGTCCCAACGTGCACAGTCAAGGTAGAGCCCATAAATGTACACACCTGAGAAACACACATACAATCAGATACACGATACCTAGCACGATACCTAGCACACCACCTGTTGACGCACGCACACACACAACAGAGTACAATTTCAACATGATGCACAGAGTACAATTTTAATATAGTACTCGAGTGTAACTGTGGCTTCCACTCTTGAAGCCAGGAGCATCATGGCAAGCTGATGAAAGAGCAGCAGGGGACTGATGGAGAGGTTGCAGTACAACATGATACAACATGTTTTGAACACATTTCTAACAAACTCAATGGCTTATTTCATGTGAATTGAAATCATTTCCTTTGGGAGGGTGATGCAGGGCTGGGGACAGAGGAGGGGAGCGTCCCTCTTTCTCTCTCCGTATCGATTTATTTTCTCTCTTATTCTCCAATCATTACCTTCCTCCCTCCCTTTCTTTCCATACTCTCTCTCTAGTCTCTTGCTACCCACCATTCGCTCTAACCCTTACCTTTCAGACTCTCTCTCCATCACCTTTCTCTCTCTCTTCCCACTTACCCTCTAAAACTGCTCTGGATGTGATCAGGACAAACATAAACTGGAAAAGCAGGATTTTGGCTCAGGAATAGGTCAGTTTCAATGAATGGAGGATTGTGTCAGAAAACAGGAATGCCTGATTAATCAAGAGAAATCACATCCCTCGTCTCTTTCTCTACTTCACCCTTTTACTTCTCCCTGCCCTCTCTCACCCTTCCATCCCTCCACCCTCTGTCTGTCTCACCATCTTCGGGGGGCTGGCAATACTCCTTGTCATCCAGCACCTCAAAGTCGAAGCCCAGCAAGTCGATGGGGATGGTGTGTTTGCGGGCATAGTTCTGCTGGCCTCCCGTCAGGAAGGCCTGGGTGAAGAAGAAGCCTGACATCCAGAATACTGCCGGGGTCCCATGTTCATACCAGTCCTGCAGAGGGACGAATGGAGCACAGCACAAAGGCTTAATGCAAAGGCAAACTAAGGTTGGCAGGCAATTAAAGGGTGATACTTTGCAAGTGCAGTATGAAAGTTTACCTACCCCCTCATGAGGTAAAGGTTTTCTGTTAAAAACAATAAAGGCAGACTGAAGGTCAGAGACAGCCTTGTCAACAGGAGCAACACAATATCCAACAGTAGCCCCCGGCTAATAGTCAAAGTTTAAAGTACACTACTTAACCAAAAGTATGTGGACATGTGCTCGTCGAAATCTCATTCTGTCACGCCCTGATCTGTTTCACCTGTCCTTGTGCTTGTCTCCATCCCCCTCCAGGTGTTTCCCATCTTCCCCATTATCCCCTGTGTATTTATACCTGTGTTTTCTGTCTCTGTTGCTAGTTATTCTTGTTTGTTCAAGCCTCCCAGCATTTTGTCTCAGCTCCTAATTTCCCGTAGTCTCTCTTTTTCTGGTCCTCCTGGTTTTTGACCTTTGCCTGTCCTGACTCTGGAAATTGAATGGTTTTTAAAACTGAAGGATTGTTTTGTGATTTTGGTTTATGTAGAATATATGTATTTTCTATGTAAATGAATGTTCTCTTAAATCTTGTAATTTTCTTTTAAGTTTAGAAGATTCTCCAAATGGGGTAGATGTTGTGGAAAATTGCAAGATTATGTTATAATGCTTGTAAGATTATGTTATAATGCTTGTATTACATTATAATAGTTACTTTCGACAGAATAGAGTATTCTTTTAACTATTGTGTGTGTGTTCCACTAAGGATAGGCCTCTATGAGATAGCACTGACAGAGAAGATTTACGATGCCTTTGGGTGATAAAACCTAAAGAGCATTCCAGAGAACATGAGCTAATGGTTCTGTTCTATGCCGTACCAGGGAGAGACGGTTCCCTTTTGGAGTAAGGGGGCCAGACACTGGTCTTAACAATGAAATCTGGTGACACAGCAGTAACTGCCTGCTATGTTTTATAGATATCTTTCATACAAATCGTAACCTTTGTGAACTGTTCCTAAGATCTGTGGTTCGTCAGTGTAAGTTGAGAGGGGTGTATCTTGGCTATAAAAGATCTTTGTACTTTTCTGTTGATACTTTTCAATGGTTCATTAGAGATAGCGCATCATTGAAAGTCAAAAAAGGCTATTGCAAAGCTCTTATTAAAAATTATGTAGTTTAAGTATAACTCTGACTGGTGTGTGAAGTTTGTAACTCTCCTCATTTGGTAAAGCAGAAATATGACACCACAGGTCTTAGTGCCAGTGTCGGTTTGTGGTGGTAAATAGACGGCTACTAAAAATATAGATGAAAAATCTCTTGGTAGATAGTGTGGTCTACAGCTTATCATGAGGTATTCTACCTCAGGCGAGCAATACCTCGAGACTACCTTAATATTAGACATTGCGCACCAGCTGTTATTAACAAATAACAGACACACACCCCCACCCCTCGTCTTACCGGCCATAGCTGTTCTGTCCTGCAGATACACGGAAAACCCAGCCAACTGTATATTATCCTTGTCGGCGTTCAGCCACAACTCGGTGAAACATAAGATATTACAGTTTTTAATGTCCCGTTGGTAGGATGGTCTCGGATGGAGCTCATCCAGAAGTTCTGATATCCAGAAGCTTTTTTCAGTCATAAAAGACGGTAGCATCAACATGATGTACAAAATAAGTTACAAACAATGCGGGAAAAAAACAAGTGGTTAGGAGCCCGTAAAATGGCAGCCATCCCCTCCGGCGCCATTCTTCACTACCTAGGGGAAACTTCACACGGAGCATGTACCTGTAGGAACTTGAGCCTATCCAGGAAGTCATTGACGTAGCTGCCCAGGGGTTTGAGGCTGGGGTAGGACTTCTTTATCCACATGCCAGGGATACGACCTTTCAGAATGCTGTTCACCACCTCCTCCAGCTCACCAGACATCACCACCAATCCCTGACACACACACACACACGCACACGCACGCACACATACAGAAACACAGTTAAGACAAGAAGTATGGCAATACATTGCACTTATTTTATTTTTGATTTAACTAGGCAAGTCAGTTAAGAGCAAATTATTATTTACAATGATGGCCTACACCAGCCAAAACCAGAAGACGCTGGTCTAATTGTGCGCCGCCCTATGGGACTCCCAATCACGGCCGGTTGTGATACAGTCTGGATTCGAACCAGGGTGTCTATAGTGACACCTCTAGCACTGAGATGCATTGCCTTAGACCGCTGCGCCACTCAGGAGTTATAGTGGTCTAGCCTAAATAACACATAAATCATAATACCCATACATACTGTATACACAAAGCGAAACACTCATTTCTTAAAGTCCTATGTACAGTGAACACTATAGCCCATCTCAGATCTAGGAAGAAGAGAGTCCCAGACTCTGGAGTGTAGCAGCCAGGAAGAGATCCAGGCTTGTCCGTTTAGAACATCCCTCCAGAGATGTGACAGCCAAATAACGGGTACTTGAGAAAGGCTACGCAAGAGGCTCCACTCCACTCAAATCACTGTCACCTCCCGATAACCCTACTCATCATCCCGTTCCTGCTTTAACCCCACAGGACTGAAGCTTCATCTGAAAAGTCGACTCGCTGAGACAGGGACTCAGTGTGGGAACTCTACAGTGACAGTACCCTAAGGAGGCTCCCTAGAGCTAGTGTTTGTCTCTGAAGCGATTACTAGGGCCGACTTAGACACAGAGGGTGCCCTCTCGAGTACCACCTCAGTGCTGAGGCATTCACACGGAGTAGGATCTAGGCAGAGAAGTCCAGCGCTTGAATAGAAGACTGAAGAACACTAAGTGTGTTCTCTCATGGGATGTATTGGCTCCATTGTTTATATCTTTCTTGTTTACAGTTATGTTGTTGGATTAGGCTTTGAGGGTATACATCACGGAGTATGAGAGTCACTTTAATCTAGTAAATTTACCATTTGAACAACTTTAGTTGACAGGAATCGAATGCTTTTGAGGCCAGCTCTGCTTTTCAGTGGGGTAAAACAGTGGCTAGCCCTTTGCAATCAAAATAAACATCTCATCAAGTCCATTTGAACCAGCGCACTTAGAACAAGCCGTATTCATGGGTTGAGAGTGGTCTGTGAGAGTGGTCAGACCACTGAGAAGTGGTCTGTGGTCACCACCTGCAGAACCATTCCTTTATTGGGGGTGTCTTGCTAATTGCCTATAATTTCCACCTTTTGTCTATTCCATTTGCACAACAGCATGTGAAATTTATTGTCAATCAGTGTTGCTTCCTAAGTGGACAGTTTGATTTCACATAAGTGTGATTGACTTGGAGTTACATTGTGTTGTTTAAGTGTTCCCATCATTTTTTTGAGCAGTGTATAATCTCAGACATAAATTACTGCAGTTTAAGGCCATCCATACAATGTACTATATGCCAGTGAAACTGAATTACATGCACTCAGAAATGTAATTCCTCTGCTGGAGGTGTAAAACACAAACAGGGACATATTTGCATATGTTATGGTCTTGTGAAGGCTAGCTGAATTCTGGCAAAGAGTATGTTGTTTTATCTCAGCATCTCAGTATCTCCCTTCTTCCTGTTTTTGTTTGCTTGAAAATGTTGATACTGTAACGTCCTGACCAGAGTTCTTATGTGTTTTGCTTGTTTAGTGTTGGTCAGGACATGAGCTGGGTGGGAATTCTATGTTGTGTGTCTAGTTCGTCTGTTTCTGTGTTCAGCCTAATATGGTTCTCAATCAGAGACAGCTGTCAATCGTTGTCCCTGATTGAGAATCATATATAGGTGGCTTGTTTTGTGTTGGGGATTGTGGGTGGTTGTTTCCTGTCTCTGTGTTTGTATTCTGCACCAGATAGGACTGTTTCGGTTTGCCACATTTTGTTATTTTGTTCGTTGTAAGTGTTCACTGTTTTTGTTTAATTAAACATGTTGAGCACTGGCTACGCTGCGTGTTGGTCCGATCCCTGTTTCACCCTCTCTTATAGTGAAGAGAGGGAAGGCTGCCGTGACAGATACTGGAGACTGTTATCAGAAGAAACTGTGTAACCTAGCGTTTATAGGGGCTAAGAAATGCATTGCCATTAATTGGAAGGTTGGTTATCCTTCCACAATGTCACAATGGATGGCAGAAATGTCAAGATAAAGTATATTTGATTTATTACAATATTAAGGCTATACTGTAACTGTCATATGGTCTGGATGCCTTATATGGAACACTGTACAACAAAAGGAGTCTGTATTGAAAACATGGCCATTTCAGGGGAGATACCTATTTAGGCAATCCCTAGCTGCTGGGTTGCTCAGTCACTCTGGCCTTAGCCTAACACACCTGAAACCAATAATGACTGTTTCACTAAGATCCTGAAGCTGAGTGCAGTGTTTTGGTTTGGGGGCGCTGCAGGGCGGTGGATGCCTAGGGGCAGGACGGGCCGATCCAGCTATATTATGTGCAAGTAAAAAGGGCTCAACAGTACTATTACACCTATGATATGAATTACAGTGCCCTCAGTAATATTGGGAAAGTGAAGCATTTTCTCTTCTTTTGGCTCTATACTCCAAAAGTTTGGAGTATAAAACAAACAATGACGATGAAGTTAAAGTATAGACTGCCAGCTTTCATTTGAGGGTATTCATCAATATCAGGTGAACCGTTTATAAATTACAGCACTTTTTGAACATTGTCCTCCATTTTAGGGGAGCAAAAGTATTGGGACAAATTCACTTGTATGTGCATTAAGTAGTAAAAAGTTAAGTATTTGGTCCCACGTTCATAGCATGCAATGACTACACCAATCTTGTAACTACACATTTGTTGGATGCATTTGCTGTTTGTTTTGGTTGTGTTTCAGATTATTTTGTGCCCAATAGAAATGAATAGTAAATCATTTATTGTGTCATTTTGGAGTAACTTTTATTGTAAATAAGAGTATAATATGTTTCTAAAAACTTCTACATTAATGTGGATGCTACCATGATTCCGGATAATCCTGAATGAATTCTGAATAATTATGAGTGAGAAAGTTAGACGCATGAATATCAAACCCCCAAGACATGCTAACCTCTCACCATTACACTAACAGCGGAGCCTTTTTTGGGGGGGTATGATATTTGTGCATATATAATGTTCTCACTAATCATTACTCACGATTCATTCAGGATTCATTCAGGATTATCATAATCATGGTAGCATCCACATTCATGTAGAAGTGTTTACAATAAGAGTGTCCAATATTAGATTGGGTAGAAATGCTGGAAATGAGCTTTAGATGCCCAAAACTTCTGAGGGAGGACCACCAGACCCCCGCCAGGTTATGTCCCCCCCACTTCTAAAACCAAAGTTGCACCCTTGATTATTGTTATTGTAAAGTCAATCTGACGACATCACAATGATGACAAAGGGTTTTCCTACAAATTATTTGCTTCCTTTTGAAATGTCATTGTGCTTCCAAGACACTTTTATGTACTTTATCAAATTGTATTTGTCACATGCTTCGTAAACAACAGGTGTAGACGAAGAGTGAAATGAAATCTTTGGGTAAAGCAAGCCCCATACCCCTCTCCCTGCCTCCTACAACTAGGCTGCTGTGGTCAGAGAGGTCGTAAATTCCGGGAGGAGATGATCTCCTCATGGCCACAGTATAGAGACAGAGTGAATTTTCATAGAGAACAAAGGAATTTCTTCCACCTCACAGAACTTGAGGTCCGAACAACATTTATGTTCCGGAGAAGGTATAAAAGATCGGTGAAGAATCCAGCTACGAACTGGTCCGTTTGGTACAAGTTTGTAAAACTCATGAGAGACGGTGTGGCCACATTACCATAACGCTGTTTATATAATAGCCTCAGATATGAGGTTTACATCTAATTGTTGTATAAGATGAATGAGTGAGGATGATACTGTTTGTAAAATTGTGTAATGTGATTTTGGAGTGTTTAATGAAGGAAACTCCAATTCCCTTTTGAGTTTAACTAAATCAGAGGACCGCCCATGAGCCCAGTTAGGGTCGGGCATCCTGGGACAGGCCCTTTTCTGCAACTCCCGAATAAAACCCCCACCTTGAGAATTTCTCACCAGACCATGTTTTCGCTCAATCGCGAGAGGACAAAGGTTGCAGACCAGCTTACCTCGATAAAGAGAGGGCCAAGGTTTGAGACGATTGCTGAATCTTTTAACCATCCCACGTGGTTAAACTCTTAGACTATCGATACCGACAGAATAAGAACAAGTCTTTGATATTAATTACTAGTCTGCAGCTAGGAATTCGGTATCATTGAACGCGAAGAACGACAACCGCCGAAACACCTATCCATAATGACATGAATGAATGTCACTCTGAACTAACCATTCTAACCACGACAGAGAGAGAGAAAGAGAGAGACGGACAATTCTACAAAAGAAACAAACTTTTCAACAGCGATCAAGACGACACACTGAGCGTAAATATATATATTGATTGCAATTGTTCCCGAATGAGTGAGGGTTCATGTGCAAAGGATTAGCATTTAAATTGTTGTAATTATCAACTTTGTAGTGTCTCATCTCAGTTGACCCCCACTTCCCTTTTTGTCCACCAAGCCGCGATACCGGTTTATCCCACTAGGGAAACTTCGTTATCATTTCCTTGTAACTATCTACTGTTTGTTTATGCATTTCTGTGAATTACTTAGTTAGTAAATAAATTATTTAAGACAATTGATGTATGGATGACTCATAGTGAAGACTGGGTTCGTGCAGATAACCAACAATTTACGACGTTTGGAATGAGACTAACGTGAGGTAAAATAAATAATTCATTAATCAGAAGACTATTGATCAGATATGAAAATATCTGAAAAGTTATATTAGGAAAATTATAACTTTGTAATCTGAATATTTTCCTTGGTGCCCCGACTTCCTAGTTTATTACAGTTACATGATTAATCAGTTTAATCGCGTAATAATAATTACAGAGAATCTTTGATAAAAACAAAGTCTTCAGTTAATGATAGTAAAGACACGACAATATAAATAAGGACATTATCGAACAAAATGACCTTTTGGAGTGCCAACAGAAGAAGATCATCAAAGGTAAGGCATTTATTATTTCGCTATTTCTGACTTTCTTGGCGCACCTGCCTGGTTGAAATATGTTTTTCATGCTTTTGTATGCAGGGCGCTGTCCTCAGATAATCGCATGGTGTGCTTTCGCCGTAAAGCATTTTTGAAATCTGACACAGCGGCTGGATTAACAAGAAGTTAAGCTATATTTTGATGTATTACACTTGTGATTTTATGAAAGTTAAATATTTATAATTCTGTAGTTTGAATTTCGCACTCTGCAATTTCACCGGATGTTGGCCAGGTGGGACGCTACCGTCCCACCTGCCCATAAGAAGTTAACAATGTCTACACTGTATTTCTGATCAATTTCATGTTATTTTAATGGACAAAATATTTAGCTTTTCTTTCAAAAACAAGGACATTTCTAAGTGACCCCAAACTTTTGAACGGTAGTGTACGTGAAAGGCCTATCTGGCTTATATGGTTATGATGGCCATAATGCTTCTTGACAGTGTCATAAAGTACATTTATGACACTTCAATCCAAGATGGCGTAGCAGTCAGATGTCCTTTGTCCTCGTCCTGTCCCGTGTATATATATTTTATATATTTTTCTTCGCATTTCTTTTTATATATATATTTTTTCTTCTTAAAAACTCAACTTCAAAACACTCTCCGGCAACCCACCTCACCAAATGTGGTGCGGATCTGTTTTTTTCCTCAAAGGTATTATTCACCTCGTATCCGAAATCTACAACAGAAGCTAGCCAGAAGTTAGCCAGCTCACAAGCTAACGTGAGTAGTTCAGCTAACCACAGCTAGCGCTCATCAGCTATCCTTTAGCTCGGAAAACTATTGCCAGTTTCGTACAACGCGACTCAGACCAGAGCATACCAGACCTATTTTCTCTCCATATCCCCGGATTTTTACCGCAAGCTCTGGACATTTACACCGGGATCTTGCAGCTAACTAGCTGCTATCCGAGTGACTATTGGCTAACATCAATTCCGGAGCAAACACCAATTATCCCGGAGCTAGCCAGCTGAAGAGTTCCATCAGCCACTCCCGGGCTACAATCACCTATCCGGACCCGTTTTACTGCCGATGCGGAGCCCCACCGGGCCTTCACGACTGGGATACCGACGTTATCTGCCCGAGGGAGTTATTCAACTGGCCCCTCCATCGCGACGTAACCTGAACGCCCATATGCTAACTGCGGCCCGCTAATCGTTAGCTGTCCTGAGCATATCGGCTGCTATCTGAACAGGTCTATCGAACAATCTTCTTAGGCCACTATAACTATTTTGACAATTGGATTGGTCCCCTCTACCACACGGAACCCCACTAATCTACCGACGGAAATGCACGGCGTGGCTAAAATCAGACCTCCATCTTCTGCTAGCTTGCTACCCATGACTAGCTGTCTGAATCACGAAGCTAGCACCAGTTAGCAAACACTATTCTACAATTCACAACCTCTCTTTCGCCATCCGGCTTGGATTCTCTGTCGACACGACCACGTCTGGTCTGCAGACGATTACCCCATCCGCTGTGCCCTCAACCGGCCTCCGTCTGAGCAGACCCCCTCCGTCTGAGCAGACCACCCCCCGGGCTACTAACTTTAAACGCCGCGGGCTAGCTTAGTGGAGGCCTCACTGCTCCATCTACGGCTGCCCCCTGGACACTATGATCACTTGGCTACATAGCTGATGCCTGCTTGACTGTCCATTAATTCATGGTACTCCATTCCGTTTATTTGTGTTTTATCTGTCGGCTCTGTGCTTTAACTCAGGATCTGTGTGTAGTTAATCCGACCCTCTCTGCCTAGCCGTCGCCATTTTTACCTGCTGTTGCTGTGTTAGCAGACTAGCTGCTGTTATCTCACCTGTTGTTTTAGCTAGCTCTCCCAATCAAGACCTGCAATCACTTTATGCCTTATTGTATGTCTCCCTCAAATATCAATATGCCTTGCATACTGTTGTTCAGGCTAGTTATCATTGTTTTGGTTTACAATGGACCCCGTAGTTCCACTCTCCGTACCTCTGATACCTCCTTTGTCCCACCCCCCACACATGCGGTGACCTCACCCATTGAGACCAGCATGTCCAGAGATACAACCTCTCTTATCATCACCCAGTGCCTGGGCTTGCCTCCGCTGTACCCGTGCCCCACCATACCCTGGTCTGCACATTATGCCCAGAATCTATTCTACCACGCCCATAAATCTGCTCCTTTTATTCCTTGTCCCCAACGCTCTAGGCGACCAGTTTTGATAGCCTTTAGCCGCACCCTCATCCTACTACTCCTCTGTTCCTCGGGTGATGTGGAGGTAAACCCAGGCCCTGCATGTCCCCAGTCACCCTCATTTGTTGACTTCTGTGATCGAAAAAGCCTTGGCCTCATGCATGTCAACATCAGAAGCCTCCTCCCTAAGTTTGCCTTACTCACCGCTTTAGCACACTCTGCCAACCCTGATGTCCTTGCCGTGTCCGAATCCTGGCTTAGGAAGGCCACCAAAAATTCTGAGATTTCCATACCCAACTATAACACTTTCCGTCAAGATAGAACTGCCAAAGGGGGAGGAGTTGCAATCTACTGCAGAGATAGCCTGCAAAGTTCTGTCATACTTTCCAGGTCTATGCCCAAACAGTTCGAACTTATAATTTTAAAAATTAATCTCTCCAGAAATAAGTCTCTCACTGTTGCCGCCTGCTACCGACCCCCCTCAGCTCCCAGCTGTGCCCTGGACACCATCTGTGAATTGATCGCTCCCCATCTAGCTTCAGAGTTTGTTCTGTTAGGTGACCTAAACTGGGATATGCTTAACACCCCGGCAGTCCTACAATCTAAGCTTGATGCCCTCAATCTCACACAAATCATCAAGGAACCCACCAGGTACAACCCTAAATCCGTAAACATGGGCACCCTAATAGACATTATCCTAACCAACTTGCCCTCCAAATACACCTCTGCTGTCTTCAATCAAGATCTCAGCGATCACTGCCTCATTGCCTGTATCCGCCACGGGTCCGCGGCCAAACGACCACCCCTCATCACTGTCAAACGCTCCCTAAAACACTTCTGCGAGCAGGCCTTTCTAATCGACCTGGCCCGGGTACCCTGGAAGGATATTGACCTCATCCCGTCAGTTGAGGATGCCTGGTCATTCTTTAAAAGTTACTTCCTCACCATATTAGACAAGCATGCTCCGTTCAAAAAATGCAGAACCAAGAACAGATATAGCCCTTGGTTCACTCCAGACCTGACTGCCCTCGACCAGCACAAAAACATCCTGTGGCGAACTGCAATAGCATCGAAGAGCCCCCGCGATATGCAACTGTTCAGGGAAGTCAGGAACCAATACACGCAGTCAGTCAGGAAAGCAAAGGCCAGCTTTTTCAAGCAGAAATTTGCATCCTGTAGCTCTAACTCCAAAAAGTTCTGGGATACTGTAAAGTCCATGGAAAACAAGAGCACCTCCTCCCAGCTGCCCACTTCACTGAGGCTAGGTAACACGGTCACCACTGATAAGTCCATGATAATCGAAAACTTCAACAAACATTTCTCAATGGCTGGCCATGCCTTCCTCCTGGCGACTCCAACCTTGGCCAACAGCCCCGCCCCCCCCGCTGCTACTCGCCCAAGCCTCCCCAGCTTCTCCTTTACCCATATCCAGATAGCAGATGTTCTGAAAGAGCTGGAAAACCTGGACCCATACAAATCAGCTGGGCTTGACAATCTGGACCCCCTATTTCTGAAACTGTCCGCCGCCATTGTCGCACCCCCTATTACCAGCCTGTTCAACCTCTCCTTCGTATCATCTGAGATCCCCAAGGATTGGAAAGCTGCCGCGGTCATCCCCCTCTTCAAAGGGGGAGACACCCTGGACCCAAACTGTTACAGACCTATATCCATCCTGCCCTGCCTATCTAAGGTCTTCGAAAGCCAAGTCAACAAACAGATCACTGACCATCTCGAATCCCACCGTACCTTCTCCGCTGTGCAATCCGGTTTCCGAGCCGGTCACGGGTGCACCTCAGCCACGCTCAAGGTACTAAACGATGTCATAACCGCCATCGATAAAAGACATTACTGTGCAGCCGTCTTCATCGACCTGGCCAAGGCTTTCGACTCTGTCAATCACCATATTCTTATCGGCAGACTCAGTAGCCTCGGTTTTTCTAATGACTGCCTTGCCTGGTTCACCAACTACTTTGCAGACAGAGTTCAGTGTGTCAAATCGGAGGGCATGTTGTCCGGTCCTCTGGCAGTCTCTATGGGGGTACCACAGGGTTCAATTCTCGGGCCGACTCTTTTCTCTGTATATATCAATGATGTTGCTCTTGCTGCGGGCGATTCCCTGATCCACCTCTATGCAGACGACACCATTCTGTATACTTCCGGCCCTTCCTTGGACACTGTGCTATCTAACCTCCAAACGAGCTTCAATGCCATACAACACTCCTTCCGTGGCCTCCAACTGCTCTTAAACGCTAGTAAAACCAAATGCATGCTTTTCAACCGTTCGCTGCCTGCACCCGCACGCCCGACTAGCATCACCACCCTGGACGGTTCCGACCTAGAATATGTGGACATCTATAAGTACCTAGGTGTCTGGCTAGACTGCAAACTCTCCTTCCAGACTCATATCAAACATCTCCAATCCAAAATCAAATCTAGAGTCGGCTTTCTATTCCGCAACAAAGCCTCCTTCACTCACGCCGCCAAACTTACCCTAGTAAAACTGACTATCCTACCGATCCTCGACTTCGGCGATGTCATCTACAAAATAGCTTCCAATACTCTACTCAGCAAACTGGATGCAGTTTATCACAGTGCCATCCGTTTTGTTACTAAAGCACCTTATACGACCCACCACTGCGACCTGTATGCCCTAGTCGGCTGGCCCTCGCTACATGTTCGTCGTCAGACCCACTGGCTCCAGGTCATCTACAAGGCTATGCTAGGTAAAGTGCCGCCTTATCTCAGTTCACTGGTCACGATGGCTACACCCACCCGTAGCACGCGCTCCAGCAGGTGTATCTCACTGATCATCCCTAAAGCCAAAACCTCATTTGGACGCCTTTCCTTCCAGTTCTCTGCTGCCTGCGACTGGAACGAATTGCAAAAATCTCTGAAGTTGGAGACTTTTATCTCCCTCAACAACTTTAAAAATCTGCTATCCGAGCAGCTAACCGATCGCTGCAGCTGTACATAGTCCATCTGTAAACTACCCACCCAATTTACCTACCTCACCCCCCATACTGCTTTATTTATTTACTTTTCTGCTCTTTTGCACACCAGTATCTCTGCTAAATTGTAATTACTCGATTTATTGCCTACCTCATGCCTTTTGCACACATTGTATATAGATTGTATATAGATTCTCTTTTTTTTCTACCATGTTATTGACTTGTTTATTGTTTACTCCATGTGTAACTCTGTGTTGTTGTCTGTTCACACTGCTATGCTTTATCTTGGCCAGGTCGCAGTTGCAAATGAGAACTTGTTCTCAACTAGCCTACCTGGTTAAATAAAGGTGAAATAAAATAAAAAATAAACATTTTATACAAATTATTTAAAATATGATTAAAAAAAACATGACTGTAAAGATGTAATTACAACAACAACAAAGGATTTAAGAAACAAACGAAAGGAAAGTTCTTGGCTGGGAAAAAATACATTTTAATAAATGTGGGTTTCGACACTCATGTAGTTGTCATAACCAGCCATAAAATAATGCAATATATGTCACAACAGGTGTAACTATATTATGACAGGTTATGACAAGTTATGTCAGCTGTTATGACATATTATGACATGGTCAAGTAAAGTGGGATCAAGTAAAGTGTTATTACAGTTCTTCAGGTCCGGCTTATAGGATGTCTCGTGCAGAGATTGTTCAGTTTGTTCTTTAGTGATTGTACGTTCGCCAATAGAACGGCAGCAGTCTCATCAGAATGCCAGCTTGCGCCGTCAATTACTCTTTCGAGTACCGGGGATTAGGGCCTGGTCCGGAGTAAGCAGAAAGTCCCGAGCTGCCAACTCGTCGAAGTAGAAATTGTCATCCAAATCAAGGTTAGTGAATGCTGTTCTGATGTCCAGAAGCTGTTTTAAGTCATAGGAAATTATGCTGGAGACATGTAAAAAAGAAGTTAAGATCAGTGTAAAAAAAAAAGCAGAATTGGTCAGAAGCCCGTAAAACGTCACCTCTCTCATTAGTGCCATTGAGAATGCATGGAGTAGAACGTTCAGTTGGGCACCAGACCTCAAGAGAACATTCATAATATTGTGACACAATGTGCAACCCAAGAATAGAATCATTGGGTGTTTCTCAAAATGCATACTACTGTGCTCCGAGCACACAAATTATGTATGATATGGAGTATGAGTCCATATCAAAGTATGCGAAACGGAGCAAGGAGGGCACTTCTCAAATGCGTACTTTGTATATACAGTACCAGTCAAAAGTTTGGACCTATTCATTCAAGGGTTTTTCTTTGTTTTTCCTATTTAACTTCTCTGGGGCAGGTGGGACGCAAACGTCCCACCGGCCAATAGCCAGGGAAAATACAGCGCGCCATATTCAAATAACATGATATAAAAATCAAACTTTCATTAAATCACACATGTAAGATACCAAATTAAAGCTACACTCGTTGTGAATCCAGCCAACATGTCAGATTTCAAAAAAGCTTTTCGGCGAAAGCATAAGATGCTATTCTGATGATAGCACAAAAGTAAACAAAGAGAGAAGCATATTTCATCACTGCAAGCACGACACAAAACGCAGAAATAAAATATAAATCATCCCTTACCTTTGACGAAATTCTTTTGTTGGCACTCCAATATGTCCCATAAACATCACAAATGGTCCTTTTGTTCGATTAATTCCGTCGATATATATCCAAAATGTCAATTTATTTGGACCGTTTCATCCAGAAAAACACAGCTTCCAACTTTCGCCAAGTCACTACAAAATATATCAAAAGTTATATGTAAACTTTACCAAAACATTTCAAACTACTTTGGTAATACAACGTTAGGTATTTTTAAACGTTAATAATCGATCAATTTGAAGACGGGATGATCTGTGTTCAATACAAAAAGAAAACAAATTGACGCAACTTTTTTCGTAATGTGACTCTCTCAAAATATTTACTTCATGTGACCCTCATTTACGATAGCCCTACTTCTTCACTACACAAAGGAATAACCTCAACCGATTTCCAAGGACTGGTGACATCCAGTGGAAGCGGTAGGAACTGCAAGCAAGTCCATTAGAAATCTGGTGTCTCTAAAAAACCTCATTGAAAAGACAGTGACATCAAAAAAATACAAATTCTGAATGGTTTGTCCTCAGGGTTTTGCCTGCTACATAAGTTCTGTTATTCTCACAGACATGATTCAAACAGTTTTAGAAACTTCAGAGTGTTTTCTATCCAAATCTACTAATAATATGCATATCTTATATTCTGGGGATGAGTAGCAAGCAGTTGAATTTTGGCATGATATTTTTCCCGAAAGTGAAAATGCTGCCCCCTGCCCTCAAGAATCCCAAAATATATTAGAATCTTCAAACTATACACCCTTTGCCTTGATGACAGCTTTGCACCCTATTGGCATTTTCTTAACCAGTTTCACCTGGAATGCTTTTCCAACAGTCTTGAAAGAGTTCCCACATATACTGAGCATTTGTTGGCTGCTTTCCTTAACGTGTTATGACGGCTCCCGAGTGGCGCAGCGGTTTAAGACACTGCATCTCAGTGCTAGAGGCATCACTACAGACACCCTGGTTCGAATCCAGGCTGTAACACAACCGGCCGTGATTGGGAGTCCCATAGGGTGGCGCACAATTGGCCCAGCGTTGTCCGGGTTTGGCTGGTGTAGGCCGTCATTGTAAATACGAATTTGTTCTTCACTGACTTGCCTAGTTAAATAAAGGTAAAACATTTTAAAATCCATAAATCTGTGGTCCAACTCATCCCAAACCATCTCAATTGGGTTGAGGTTGGGTGAGTGTGGAGGCCAGGTCATCTGATGCAGCACTCCATCACTCTCCTTCTTGGTCAAATAGCCCTTATACAGCCTGGAGGTATGGAGGGTCATTAAAAAACAAAAAGATAGTCTCACTAAGCGCAAACCAGATGGGATGGTGTAATGCTGTGGTAGCCATGCTGGTTAAGTGTGCCTTGAATTCTAAATAAATTACAGACAGTGTCACCAGCAAAGCACCCCCACACCATCACACCTCCTTTTCCATGCTTCACGGTGGGAACCACACATGCGGAAATCATCCGTTCACCTACTCTGCATTTCACAAAGACCAAAATACAAAAATCTCAAATTTGGATTCATCAGACCAAAGGACAGATTTACAATGGTCTAATGTCCATTGCTCGTGTTTCTTGGCCTAAGCAAGTCTCTTCTTCTTATTGGTGTCCTTTAGTAGGGGTTTCTTTGTAGCAATTCAATTCAAGACCCTGATTCACGCGGTCTCATCTGAACAGTTGATGTTGAGATGTGTCTGTTACTTGAACTCTGTGAAGCATTTATTAAGGCTTCAATTTCTGAGGCTGGTAACTGTAGTGAACTTATCCTCTGCTGCAGAGGTAACTCCTCTTCCTTTCCTGTGGCGGTCCTCATGAGAGCCAGTGTCATCATAGCGCGTGATGGTTTTTGCGACTGCACTTGAAGAAAATCTCAAAAGTTCTTGAAATGTTCCGGATTGACTGACCTTCATGTCTGAAGGTAATGATGGACTGTTGTTTCTCTTTTCTTATTTGAGCTGTTCTTGCCATAATATAGACTTGGTCTTTTTCCAAATAGGTCTATCTTCTGTATTAGAACCATACCCTGTCACAGCACAACTGATTGGCTCAAACACGTTAAGAAGGATAGAAATTCCACAAATTAACTTTTAACAAGGCACACCTGTTAATTGAAATGCATTCCAGGTGACTACCTCATGAAGCTGGTTGAAAGAATGCCAAGAGTGTGCAAAGTTGTCATCAAGGCAAAGGGTGGTTACGTCGAAAAATATCAAATATATTTAGATTTGTTTTAAGACTTTTTGTACTACATGATTCCATATGTGTTGTTTCATAGTTTTGAGGTCTTCACTAATATTCTACAATGTAGAAAATAGTCAAAATAAAGAAAAACCCTGGAATGAGTAGGTGTCCAAACTTTTGACTGGTACTGTATAATATGAAGTATGCATCAATGCAAACTTTAATGGAAAGTATGCAAAGCAGTATGTTGCAACCACGTAAGAAATGACAAAACATTTCTTGAACTCAATGGCGGCCATTATTTGAGCTGAAGCGAGAGAAAATACACTCTGACTTCGGAATAAAATGTTGCCTATATACAGTACATCTCATATGTTGCCTGACTACGATATTTTATCCTGATACGTTAGCTAGCGAGATAGCCACAAAAAATTGTTAGCTAGCAACCCACAAAAAATTGACATCTACCTTGGATAACAAATTGGTTTTAGGTCATTTATGTCTGCTATACTATCTTGTTAGCTACATTATTACGATTCACATATAGCTAGCTGATAGTTATAGAGTAAAATGTTTGCTTTGTGTATATATTGTTTGGTCTCTATTGCCATTGTCTTGGATAGAAGAAGGAAGGTTCAAGTCCATAGTAAGTAAATAGGGCTAACTGGCTAGCCACTTAGAATTGTTAGCTAGATACCCATAAAGAATTAACATCTACTGTACCTTGCATAACATTTGTTTTAGGTCATTTTTGCCTGTTTAACTAGCTAGCTGTCTAGCTAGATTACAACAATTCACATATACTGTATCTAGCTGATAATTATGAAGTAAAACACTTGCTTTGTGTATATCTTGTTTAGTCTCTATTGTTGCCGTTGTCCTGCCTGGAATGGATTGAAAATGAATGGACTGGTGGAAGGAATATGGTGGAAACTCCATGCTTGCACCAATCCAATACTTTTAAATGCATTAGGGCAAGTGAATGAGTGCACCCATCTGGAGAAGGGTAGTGAATTGGAATGCAGCCCATGTCCTCCCACCGTCAGTGGGTCGGGGAAAAACAGATGCATCTGGTTTAGAGGAAAAGCATAGAGGCAAAGCCTGAAAACCAGATGCTTCCAGGTTTCTTTTGACCCCGCTCAGGTGTTTCCTTTACGCCTGTACATTAGGTCAATGTTCTCCTTACTTTGATGGCTTTCTGGATGTTGATGCAGGAGTCTCGGATGATCCTGAGCAGGTTGTTGAAGCGGCCCATCTCCTGCACCAGCACTGTGTTCATGCTCTGGTTGTAGCTGGTGGGGTAGCGGCGCATGGATGCCTCAATGTCAAAGTCGGGCGGCAGCTTGCTGAGGACGTCTGCCGCCACGTCATACACCATGTCGTCTGATGACTTGGCGTCACCGCCTGAGGAACGTGACTGACAGGAGACAGAGAAGTTAGTGTGTGCGAGTTTGGACAACAAATACAATTTTGTGCTACTTAGTGGTATGTTGAAGGTGAAAAAAACTGTTTAAATGTTTCTTTTACCAGTGTTAGTCTCTTCCAAGGCCCTATCATGAAAATCCAACTATAACCTTCACCAACTCAAGATTGTTCTGACTACATACAGGCACTGCATCAATTTATCTGTACTTACTCTTGTTTCTCCCTTGAGTCTAAGCGCTGTGGTTCACTTACAACTATCTGTAACGCTCACTGAGGTCCAAGGCCTCAGCGGTACTTACTGTTAACTCTCCCTGCAAACACAAACACAAACACACACACACACACACACACACACACACACACACACACACACACACACACACACACACACACACACACACACACACACACACACACACACACAGGTTTGGTTACCAACAAGTGTCATCGTGAAATTTCAAATCCCTTTCTTGCATAAGTCTGGAGTGCCAGGGAAACAAATAAAAAACAATTCCCTCAACTTTTCAAAGTAATTCATTCTAAAGAATGGTTCTTTTCCCGCTTGCCATATTTACTCACTGGTAGCTCTGTCACGACCCAGCGGTAATGGATAATCATTAGATGATAGTTGGGGTTACAGTAGGAATGACAAATAGCTGCTTCATTCCACATGGAGCATCTTCCTGTTTATCGGTCATTCAGAGTAATGGTCCCGTATTAGCTGCTAATAAAGTTCACACTTGACTGCAACTGATATTAATCTTAGTGAAGACGATAAGTATGAATCAAGATTAGGCTTCATTGAGTCCTAATTGTACTAGCAAAATCATTTTTTTTTTTTTTTTTTTAAGTAGCGGAGCCTCGACTGAGACCATTTTTCTAACATTTGAGTTGCACTCTCCCACTTTTGCCCTCAGAACAGCAGAACTACATGGTGTCGAAAGGATTCTGGCCCATGTCGACTCCAATGCTTTCCACAGTTGGCTGGATGTCCTGTGGGTGGTGGACTATTCTTTTGTCTCGCCCATTCACCCTCTGAATGGCACACATACACAATCCATGTCTCAATTGTCTCAAGGCTTAAAAATTCTTCTTTAACCTCCCCTTAATCTACACAGATTGAAGTGGATTTAACAATAAATAAGAGATCATAACTTTCACCTGTATTCACCTGCTCAGTCCATGGTCATAGAAAGAGCAGGTGTTCTTAATGTTTTGTATACTCAGTGTATGTGTGCATATGTGTGTGTGGTGTGCGTCTGTGTGTCTGCGTGTGTCTATTTGTGCGCCATTATGCCTGAGCAGTTTGCCCTAAACTTTTGGCTGCCTAATTTTCAGCAAAGCTATAAAAATAAAAAAAATCTAGAATCTACAGCTGGAGTTATCTCAATTTCTGTCACCCGATTGGGTTTGATGTTCACTCCTTTAGAGTTCTACTGTGAGTGATTGTGATAGATGTAAGCTAAGCTTCTACGAGCTAGTAACTTGGGCCGACTCAAAGAGAGCTTTAATGGAGTATGAAAAGTGAGTGTCAAGCCCTGATCTGTTTCACCTGTCCTTGTGATTGTCTCCACCCCATCCAGGTGTCGCTGATTTTTCCCAGTGTATTTATCCCTGTGTTTCCTGTCTCTCTGTGCCAGTTCACCCTGTATGTTTCCAAGTCAACCAGCAGTTCTCCTGTTCTCCTGCTTTTTGCATTTCTACTATTTCTAGTCCTCACAGTTTTGACCCTTGCCTGTTTCTGGACTTTGTACCCACCTGCCTAACCATTCTGCCTGCCTTGACCACGAGCCTGTCTGCCACTCTGTACCTCCTGGACTCTGATCTGGTTTTGACCTTTTGCCTGTCCACGACCATTCTCTTGCCTACTCCGTTTGGATTAATTAACATAGTAGGACTCCAACCTTATGCCTCCTGTGTCTGCATCTGGGCCTCGCCTTGGGTCATGATAGTGGGATCACAGAGTTTCTCCAAAGCCACTGATTGTCACACCATGTTATCTTACTCCGTCAAAGGCAGACAATGCATCGCATTTACACTAAAGGGAGTTTAGTTTTTTGGAGGGAGATATCTCTGTACAAACAACTTTTCTTCCTAATTAATGTTGCATGGTACAGTTTAATGGAAGGTAATCCAATATTAAAGTCTGGCAAAGATACTGATAAAATAGGTAAGACGTGTGTGTGTGTGTGTGTGTGCATATGCATGCGTACATGCACCGTACCACACACACACACACACACACACACACACACACACATGGGTTTGCTCTGAGTTTGGAGACATGCCATGAGAATACATTACGTACAAAGATTTGGGACATCTGGGATAGGTGACAAGAGGGTGTGCTTTGCTTTGGTTTATGATGTACCTCCAAATTCACTGCCAACGGAAAGAAAGGGCTGTGCTAACTTAAGCCACTGTTTCAATAGATCCCAAGCCAAAACACACCGCTATTGAGCGTCACTCTACATATGACTTGAGTGAGTTCACAGTTGTATGGAGGTGGACCATATGGCTAGCACTTTGCTCTAAGTAGCTGTCATAAAACCTATACTGTCATTTGAAAATGGCTGTAAGAGAGCATGGCATATAACACTGCCATGGGAGGACATGGCAGATTAGGACAACAATCATGACACTTCTGAAAACTGGGATTCACTGTGCCAAAATGTTGGTGAGCTTACTTTGTATTCCATATCTTTGCGTGTCTATATTACAAATCAAGTGTGTGTGTTCAGTGTGTGTATAATATGTGTGTGTGTGTGTTTAAGTAAAGGCACTACAACGGACTATTGTGGTAAGTTTGCTGGCCAAACCTGTGTGAGCAGAATGCTATCGAAGAGCAGCTGCGTCTCGGACTGGTCCTTGGTGATATCAGCGTTGGCGTTCATACCAAAAATCTCAGGAGACGGATTCAGAGGCAGAGCCTTGGTGTAGTCTATGTAACTGTTATACTGCAGAAGGGGGGAGAGATTGGTGACATTTAGAATAATGACTATGTAAATGACAGTTCATGAATAAAATATGGGGTTTAGGAAAATGCCAAATAAAATTGTGCATATATTATAATTGTTCTCACAAATAAATTAAATGGCACAATTGTCAGTGGCCGCTGTGTCTCGTTAATGACTTTTTAAAGGTACCTCAAAGTGAACTTTGCTTGAACAAGTTAATGTACTACTTAAATCACCTCAAGTGACTTTCTTGACTTCTCTGTCTCTTTACATCTATAGTTTGCCAAAGCTAGACCATTTAAAGTGTAGTTCTATAGTATTTGATGCCTTCATGTTGACTGTTCCTCATTCTCACTTAATAATCTTTGTTCATTATACAACAAATATCATTTTTATTTATTTTACCTTTATTTAACTAGGCAAATCAGTTACGAACAAATTCTTATTTTCAATGACGGCCTAGGAACAGTGGGTTAACTGCCTCGTTCAGGAGCAGATTTTTACCTTGTCAACTCGGGGATTCGATCTTGCAACGTTTCGGTTACTAGTCCAATGCTCTAACCACTAGGCTACCTGCTGCCCCAATGGACAAATATCATATTTAATAAAGGAAGACAGAATACATCATAACTGAAATGAATGAATACGTAATGTGTCTTCGCATTATATTAAGTGGGAGCAATGTACATGTTTCATGCACAGATGGGCATTAATAATACATATGAACATGCCTGTGTCAATTAATCCCAGGGTTATATCCGATCTTTCTCGGATCTTAAAGGTACAGTTCACCTCTACTTCAGGGCTCTCCAACACTATTCCTGGATGCTACCCTCATGTAGGTTTCATTACAACCCTAGTTGTAACTAACCTGATTAAGATTATCAACCAGTTAATTATTAGAATCAGGTGCACTAGATTACGGTTGGAACACCTACAGGATGGTAGCTCTCCAGGAACAGGGTTGGAGAACCCTGCTCGAATTTGAAGTAAATGTTTTGATATTGGGGTGCAACATCCCTTTAGTTTCAACCATAGAATAAACAGTTTTGCGATTTAGGCGAACAGTCCATTTCATTTGACCAGGGCTCCCTCGAAAGTGATTCCGATCTCAAATGGGACTCACCTGGATAAATGAAGTATAAACTACAAAAGGACAATTCCTAAAGAAAATGTGACGTTTAAAACTTCAAATGTTTTGGAGCTAGAGCGATGTGGGATTTTTTGTGTTCTTGCTTTCACAAAGCACACAAATAAACTTCAACCATATGAGAAGTTGTTCCTTACGTCTCCCTCTGGTGGTGAGTAATACAGACCGCTGGGGTCAAACTTGTAGTCAGGGTCTTGAATCTTGGGGGTGTAGAAGATCGTCAGGATGGTGCGCAGCGTCCGCCGGTCCCAGTCATCCGTCACGCGGCCACCGTAGTTACATTCACCAGTCATGTAGTGGATGGCTTCAAAGGGCACTTCCTGTGTCGGGTGGGCAGAGGGAGTCATGAGCTGTCTGAAATGTAACCATATTCCCTATATAGTGCACTACTTTTGACCAGGGGATGCATACGTCTGTGTAGGTTGGGCATAGGGATTTATGAGCTAAATCCAAAATGGCACCCTATGTATTCCCTTCATAGTGCACTACCTTTGACCAGGTCCCACATAGGGACAAAAGTTGTGCTCTATATATGGAATAGGGTGCCTTTTCGAATGCTAACATGCATTCACAATGGGATGACATTTAGATATGGGTCAGTGTCAACTCAATGCAGTGTGTTTGAAGGTATTTAAAGAAGCACTGAATTATTCAAATTCAGTCCCCCAATGACAACATCTCCTTTCAGCTGGTGACAAAACAGCATTTTTTCAATAATTTATATAGTTGCACAAGTGACAGTAGAGGTCGAATAGAACTTTAAAGTTTGGGAGAAATGTAAAGGTAGACAGGGGGAAACCACTGTCCATGGCATTGTGGATGAAAATGTCCCCTGCAAATGTTGCAGGTGGCTCTTTGGTTATGAGGGAAAATGTCAGCATATTCAAAGATGCCTCTTGTTCAGTTTCTTCACAACTTGTTTTGTAGGAAGGGGGTTGAGAAGGGCAACGGAGTACTTTCTGTGGTTTTTAAATGTCAAAGTGGTTTTGAATCGGGCTGATGAAAGAGACTCGAGTGCAGCAAAAGCACTTGTAAATGTCAGTTGGTACCCACATGTACACTTACTGTAGATATAGATCATGTTGGAGCGAGTGAGAGAACGAGCGTTATTCAAAAATTGATGAAAAGTTTTTTTCCCCTCATCAATCTACACAAAATACCCCATAATGAAAAGCAAAAATAGTTTTTGATTTATTTAGCCAAAAAGAAAAGGAAATATCATATTTACATAAGTATTCAGACCCTTTCCTCAGTACTTTGTTGAAGCACCTTTGGCAGCGATTACAGCTTAGAGTCTTCTTGGGTATGACGCTACTAGCTTGGCACACCTGTATTTGGGGAGTTTCTCCCATTATTCTCTGCAGATCCTCTCAAGCTCTGTCAGGTTGGATATGGAACGTCACTACACAGCCACTTACAAGTCTCTCCAGAGATGTGAGATAGGGTTCAAGTCCGCGCTCTGGCTGGGCCACTCAAGGACATTCAGAGACTTTTCCCAAAGCCACTCCTGCGTTGTCTTGGCTGTGTGCCTGCCTCAACACAACTCTGTTTTGGAGCTCTAAATAAAAAAATTGAATAAAATCTAATTTGATTTGTCACATGCAACGAATACAACAGGTGTACCCTTACAGTGAAATGCTTACTTACAAACCGGTAACCAACAAAGTGGTAAGAAAGTATTTACTAAATAAACTGAAGTAAACAATGAATTAATAAAAATAAGAAAATAGAAAAATAACAAATAATTAAAAAGAAACAATAAAATAAAAGTAACAAGGCTATATACAGGGGGTATCGGTACAGAGTCAATGTGCGGGGGCACAGGTTAGTCAAGGTAATTGAGGTAATAAGTACATGTTGGTAGAGGTAAAGTGACTATGCATAGATAATAAACAGAGAATAGCAGCAGCGTAAAAACGCAAATAGTCCGGGTAGCCATTTGGTTAACTGTTCAGGAGTCTTATGGCTTGGGGGTAGAAGCTGTTAAGAAGCCTTTTGGACCTAGACTTGGAGCTCCAGTACCGCTTGCCATGCGGTAATAGAGAGAACAGTCTATGACTAGGGTGGCTGGAGTCTTTGACAATTTCTTGGGCCTTCTTCTGACACAGCCTGGTATAGAGGTCCTGGATGGCAGGAAGCTTGGCCCCGGTGATGTACTGGGCTGTATGCACTACCCTCTGTAGTGCCTTGCGGTCGGAGGCCAAGCAGTTGCCATACCAGGCGGTGATGCAACTAGTCAGGATGCTCTCGATGGTGCAGTTGTACAACTTTTTGAGGATCTGAGGACCCACGCCAAATCTTTTCAGTCTCCTGAGCGGGAATAGGCATTGTTGTGCCCTCTTCACGACTGTCTTGGTGTGTTTGAACCGTTTGTTGGTGATGTGGACTACAAGGAACTTGAAGCTCTCAACCTTCAGCCCAGTCGATGAGAATGGGGGCATGCTCGGCCCTCCTTTTCCTGTAGTCCACGATCATTTCCTTAGTCTTGATCACTTTGAGGGAGAGGTTGCACCACACTGTCTGGTCTCTGGCCTCCTCCCTATAGGCTGTCTCATTGTTGTCGGTGATCAGGCCCACCACTGTTGTGTTGTCGGCAAACTTAATGATTGTGTTGGAGTCGTGTTTTGCCATGCAGTCATGGGTGAACAGGGAGTACAGGAGGGGACTGAGCATGCACCCCTGAGGGGCCCACATGTTGAGGATCAGCGTGGCAGACGTGTTGTTACTCTTACCACCTGGGGGCGGCCCATCAGGAAGTCAAGGATCCAGTTGCAGAGGGAGGTGTTTAGTCCCAGGGTCCTTCGCTTAGTGATGAGCTTCGATAGCACTATGGTGTTGAACCCTAAGATGTAGTCAATGAATAGCATTCTCAAGTAGGTGTTCTTTTTGTCCAGGTGGGAAAGGGCAGTGTGGAGTGCAATAGAGATTGCGTCATCTGTGGATCTGTTGGGGCGGTATGTAAATTGGAGTGGGTCTAGGGTTTCTGGGATAATGGTGTTGATGTGAGCCATGACCAGCCTTTCAAAGCACTTCATGGCAACAGAGTACTACGGGTCGGTAGTCATTTAGGCAAGTTACCTTGGTGTTCTTGGGCACAGGGACTATGGTGGTCTGTTTGAAACATGTTGGTATTACAGACTCAGTCAGGGACAGGTTGAAAATGTCAGTGAAGACACTTGCCAGTTGCTCAGCGTATGCTCGGAGTACACGTCCTGGTAATCCGTCTGGCCCTTTGGCCTTGTGAATGTTGACCTGTTTAAAGGTCTTATTCACATCGGCTACGGAGAGCGTGATCACACAGTCGTCCGAAACAGCTGGTCATCTCATGCAGGCTTCAGTGTTGCTTGCCTCGAAGCACGCATATAAGTTATTTAGCTCGTCTGGTAGGCTCGTGTCACTGGGCAGCTCGCGGCTGTGCTTCATTTTGTAGTCCGTAGTAGTTTGCAAGCCCTGCCACATCCGACGAGTGTCAGAGCCAGCGTAGTAGGGTTCAATCTTAGTCCTGTATTGACACTTTGTCCATTTGATGGTTCATCGGAGGGCATAGCGGGATTTTTTATAAGTGTCCGGGTTAGAGTCCCGCTCCTTGAAAGCAGCAGCTCTACCCTTTAGCTCAGTGCGGATGTTTCCTGTAATCCATGGCTTCTGGTTGGGGTATGAATGTACGGTCACTGTGGGGGTGACATCATTGATGCACTTATTGATGAAGTCAGTGACTGATGAAGTGTACTCGGAAGAACTCTCGGAACATATTCCAGACTGTACTAGCAAAACAGCCCTGTAGCTCAAAATCTGCATCATCTGACCACTTCCGTATTGAGTGAGTCACTGGTATTTCCTGCTTTCGTTTTTGCTTGTAAGCAGGAATCAGGAGGATAGAGATATGGTCAGATTTCCCAAATGGAGGGCGAGGGAGAGCTTTGTATGCCTCTCTGTGTGTGGAGTAAAGGTTGTCTAGAGTTTTTTTTCTCGCTCTGGTTGCACATGTACCATGCTGGTAAAAATAAGGTCAAATTGATTTAAGTTTCCCTGCAATAACGTCCCCGGCCAATAGGAGCGCCGCCTCTGGATGAGCATTTTCATGTTTGTTTATGGCCTTATACAGCTCGTTGAGTGCGGTCTTAGTGCCAGCATCGGTTTGTGGTGGTAAATAGACAGCTATGAAAAATATAGATGTAAAATCTCTTGGTAGATAGAGTGTCTCATGATAAGCTGTAGACCACACTACCTCAGGCGAGCAAAACCTTGAGACTTCATTAATATTAGATGTTGTGCACCAGCTGTTACTGACAAATATACACAGACCACGACCCCTTGTATTACCCGGAGGCAGCTGTTCCCTCTTGCTGATGCATGGAAAACCCAGTCAGTTGTATGTTATCCATGTCGTCGTTCAGCCACGACTTGTGAAACATACGATATTGTAGTTGTTAATGTCCCGTTGGTAGGATAGTCTTGACCGGAGCTCACCCAGTTAATTATCCAATGATTGCACGTTGGCTAATAGGACTAATGGTAGAGGCGGTCACCCACTCGCTGTCGGATTCTTACAAGGCACTCCGACCTACAACCCCTATATTTCCGTCTTCTTCATGCAAATGGCAGGGATTTGAGCCTTGTCTGGCGTCTGAAGTAAATCCTTTGCATCTGACTCATTAAATAAAAAAATCTTCGTCCAGTACGAGGTGAGCAATGACTGTTCTGATAGCCAGAAGCTCTTTTCAGTCATAAGAGACGGTGGCAGAAACATTATGTACAAAATAGATTACAAATTAGGCGAAAAAACTCACAATAGCAGAATTGGTTAGGAGTCCGTAAAACGGCATCCATCTCCCTCACCACTCTTCCTCTACGGACAATTCCTGCGACCTCATGGCTTGGTTTTTGCTCTGACATGCACTGTCAACTGTGGGACCTTATATAGACAGGTGTGTGTCATGTCCAATCAATTGAATTTACCACAGGTGGACTCCGATCAAGTTGTAGAAACACCTCAAGGATGATCAATGGAAACAGGATGCCCCTGAGCTCAATTTCAAGTCTCATAGCAAAGGGTCTGAATACTTATTTAAATAAGTATTTATGTTTTTAATTTTAAATACATTTGCAAACATTTCTAAAACCTATTTTCACTTTGTCATTATGGGGTATTGCGTGTAGATTGCAATTTAATATATTTTTTATACATTTTAGAATAAGGCTGTAATGTAACAAAATGTGGAAAAAGTCAAGGGGTCTGAATAATTTCCAAAGACACTGTATAGGGAATAGTAGTGACGTGGTTGAGTCACTAAATCTCGAGTCCGTGTCGAGTCCCAAGTCCCCCTGTGCTCCAGTCCGAGTCAACATCGGAGTCCCCAATGGTCGAGTCACGATTCCATATGGCTGAAGTCCGAGTCCCAGTGCTCGAGTCCTGGTCCAAGTGCTTAAGTCTGATTCACAGGGTCCACATTAACTCAAAATGTAGTTATTTACCCAGTCAGATATAGTGTAGTGGCAAGAGGAATTACTTGGTCAATATGGTTTATGAATGTAAAATGCAGACCGCCAATGCACGATACAAAGAACAAAATGTGGCACAGGTAATAAGGGTCATACCTTTGAATGGTTAGGGGGCTAGAAACAAGCTGTTTTCTTCGTAGAAAAGAAAGAGACGTGTCAGAACCTGGCTATGGAATGCAATTGGGAAAGTGGGAGGGTTGAGCAAGACAACGTACTTAAAGACAGCCTACTTTTCTATACTCAAGGGGAAGAGAGACAAACATAGCTATACTGATGTTTTACTAGTAAACTCAATGCTATTGTTTTTAATTTAGTAAAGCAGCTTGTGTTTCTTAACCAGGCAAAGGGTAGCTAAACTAAAGGCTGGTGACTGGTTAGCTACGGGAAACAAAAGCGGTGCCTTCACGACATGTATGATCAGAGGCGGAGCCGGAGCGCAGCCTGCCTGCATGTCTGCCCACACTCATCGCTTGTTGCCCCGCGGCTCACCAGCTGATGTAGGCTGTGTGTGCGAGTCCAAGACTCCGAGTCCAAGTCCGTGTCACCAACGGTCGAGAAGGCGAGTATGAGTCCAAGTCACCAATGCTCAAGTCTAAGTCGAGTCACAAGTCATGAAAACTGGGACTCGAGTCTGACTGGGGAATAGGGTGCCATTTGGGAAGCAGCCAATAATGTATATGAGAGAGAGAGAGAGACAATAATCACAACCCACACATTAGGTTGATCCTGACTATTTAATGTTGTTGATAATGACTTTTTCCACAAATATTGTGCATTTTATCAGAATCTCCCACAAGTCTTCAAATGGGTTGAGATCTGGTGACAAAGACGGCCATGGCATATGGCTTACATCATTTTCATGCTCATCAAACCATTCAATGATCACTGCCATCCTATGGGGACATAGCCATGGTAGCTAAAATAATGGCCTGCCCAGCATTTTTAAACAATGACCTCAAGCATGATGGGATGTTAATTGCTTAATTAACTCAGGAACAACACCTGTGTGGAAGCACCTGCTTCCAATATACTTTGTATCCATTATTTTAGCAGTTACCTGTAGCCCGGGGTCAATATGTTTTCAAAATGGACGTCCGGAACTACAACAGGGAACTAACCAATATTTTAAAAAGTCATAAAAATACATGCCAGGGGGTCAGCTTGATATATTTTTGCACTTTCACAATAGAGGACAGTTGTTAAACGTATTGCTAAACTCAATTCGTAGAAATAATAAATTAGGGCCAATAACACAAAAGCATGTGTGTGTGCATAGCACACATGTGCATGTGTGTGCATTTTTATTGGGAGTCATGAAACTCTGGAAGTGTGCGTGTGTTTGTGTGGTGTATGTAGTGTATAGTATGTACCTCATACTGCTCCAGGAACATATGGAGCTGCTGGACAGAGATCCTCAGGTCGGTTTCATTGAACTCATACGGAATGTTCCAGCCCATGGGACCAAACTTCTTCCTCTCCTGGATCAACGCGTGGAAGAAGCACAGGCCATACAGCAGCCTCTTAAACACACCCTGTGAGAGACCCCACAAACACACGCACATTTAGTCCACCATCTTACAAAGAGTGTAAAAGATGTACAAACACCTGAGACACACAAACGTTACGACAATTATGTATTCCTTAAAAATGGTTCTACCCACATTCATAACAGCCACGGTACCTTATTGATTGAAACATCTCAGGCGGTTAATGAAAAATCTTTCTATATCATTATAGATTTAGAGGGACAATCTGACATACAAATATGTACTGTAGATATATATATATATATACACATAGGCAGACACACACACCGGCTTGCTGCTGCTGGAGAAGAACTCTGGGTCGGAGATGGGGTCCATGAGGAAGGAGCGGGCGATGTTGGCGCGGAGGCCTTTTGGCGCCTCATTGGTCATCTTCACCCCGTTCTGAAGCACTGCCACAGGGAAGGTGGGCGAGGGGTAGCTGGTCAGCCACAGACGGAAGTCTGGATGGGTGGTGTCAGGGTTCAGCTCCTAACAGAGGCACACAGGGTAGAGACATTGGGGTATACTAACAGACAAATGTTTATCAGTGTATTATACCCCTTATACTGTAACGGTATTATTATTGGGGACTCAGACTTAAAGAGGCAATCAGCAGTTGCTACATCCGTTTTTGGATGTATCTACCCATTGATTCTTGAAGAATATAACTTAGAAAATGCCTCATGAGCTTAGTTCAACAGTCGTACCCCAAAGCCCAAAATATAAGCTTGTTTTACTCCAATGTTTGTAAAAAAAGTAAATGTAAACACACTATTTAGCCTCAAAACATGGTTAAAGCTATAATTGAGAAAAAAAATTACTACCTCTATAACTTCCTTCATACTGCATGCAGAAACATAAAAATTATATCCACGAGTTCATCTGACTCTGCGTAAGTAGAAAAACAGAAAACGTAATCTCGCAGTATCCCTTTAGGATCGTTTCCCCCCCCGAAAAAAACACACAAAAAAAACATTAGATGTATTTATTTTTACTCAGACCACCCTGGGATAGACAGTTGAATTAAGCTCATGAGGCATGACTGATCAGGGACTGATGATCAGGAACTGATTCCGACCTGGGACACCAAATGAGTGAAACTACAAGGTAGAAAAGACAACCAGAATTACAAGTGTATCTTTAAAATGCTGTAAAATACATGTATGTTTGAGGAATTTTAATTATGGGATTTCTGTTGTTTTGAATTTGGCGCCCTGCAGTTTCACTGGCTGTTGACGAGGTGTGACGCTACCGTCCCACATACCCTAGAGAGGTTAACCAGCATTGCTACCACAGCATTCTGCAGCGATATGCCATCCCATCTGGTTTACGTTTAGTGGGACTATCAGTTGTTTTTCAGCAGGACAATGACCCAACACACCTCCAGGTTGTGTAAGGGCAATTTGACCAAGAAGGAGAGTGATGGAGTGCTGCATCAAATGACCCGACCTCAACCCAATTGAGATGGTTTGGGATGAGTTGGACTGCATAGGAAAAGCAGTCAACAAGTGCTCAGCATATGTGGGAACTCCTTCAAGACTGTTGGAAAAACACTCCTCAAGAAGCTGGTTGAGAGAATGCCAAGAAGAATCTAAAATATATTTAGATTTGGTTAACACTTTTTTGGCTACTAAATGATTCCATATGTGTTATTTCATAGTTTTGATGTCGTCACTATTATTCTACAATGTAGAAAATAGCAAAAATAAAGAAAAACACTTGAATGAGTAGGTGTGTCAAAACTTTTGACTGGTACTGTATATACATTTATACTGACTCAACACACGCACACCCACTCACATACAAGCTGCTGCTACTCTGTTTATCTTGTATCCTGTTGCTTAGTTACCTTACCCCTATATATATATATATATATCTACCTCAATGAGCGCGATGTATGTTTGTTGTTGTTGAACGCTGTCGAACACCGAAACCTGTCTAACGCTGAAATCTGAACTAAAGACCTCGGTTTAAAAGCTGACAGTGTTTTTATATACTTTTATTTTATTTTGAATCCTGCGGCTCTGTTGGGCTAAATTGCTGTGAGCGTTGCTATCTGTCCCGGGATCCTGCCAGATTCCGTATAGGGGGAGAGACGCGAAAGCCCAGCTAGCCTAGCTGCGGTCTCAAATGGAGGCTGCTATTGAACGTTTCCAGCGTTGCAGGAGCTGCGTTTACTTTGCTTTGTTCCGGGACAATGTGGACCGCGCTGACTTTCAATGTAGCAACTGCTTGCGGAGTACTACAGCAGCGAAGTAGCAACTCTTAGCAAGCAAGTAGCAAACCTACATAAGCTATTGGGGAACCCACGCCCACCTACTTTTTATTTTTCTTCCACCCCAGTAGCCAGACGCCGCTCTGGTCTGGTGGAAGATTTGCTGCTGTGTCGGCTCTCCACAGCCGACTGGCCGGTGCTAGGCAGGGTTCCATCCCCGAAGGGGTCTCCCCCTTTCCTGGAGAACGGAGTTAATCTCGACCCAACCAGCCATGGAGGTACGTCACTCGCCGTGGAAGTCGAAAAAGGCATCCTCTGGCAATGGGGGTCTCCATGGAGATGTTGAGCCCGGAACTGACACAGACCAGAAACAGCTTTGCCGACCAGGATCCAGAGGTCCCGGCGCCTTCATCCTTGGTGGCTTTCCAATCAAGATCGGATCCAGAGGGACCTGCGTCTTCGTCCTCGGCTCTATCTCCCTCTCCGGTGGCTTCTACCTCGGGTTCAGATCCTCGGAGCTCCCAGCCTCACTAGACCGTGAGGCTGCCTGAGAGACCGGCCCATTCAACAATCACCAGCTGTCACGCCCTGACCATAGAGAGCCCTTGGTTCTCTATGGTGTAGTAGGTAAGGGCGTGACTAGGGGGTGTTCTAGTTCAATATTTCTATGTTGGTGTTTTGTATGGTTGCCAATTAGAGGCAGCTGGTAATTGTTGCCTCTAATTGGGGATCATATTTAGGTAGCCATTTTTCCCACCTGTGTTTGTGGGATATTGTTCGTGTGAGTGTTTTTGTGCACCACGACTTTCACGTTTCGTTGTTCGTTTCTTGTTTTGTTGAAGTTTCACGGTTAGTAAAGATGTGCACAACCGAATTTCGAACTACTACTATTCTAACTCTCAACAGTAAGTTGACTGAGTTCCTAAAAAATATATATTTGTATTATTTTTTGGGGGGGGGGGGTTGTGGGAAGACTAGCGGCCTGGGGCCCTAAGCGACCGCTTATGTCGCTTTTGCCTGGAGCCGACCCTGACTGTAGTCAATGAACAGCATTCTCAAAAAAGTGTTCCTCTTGTTCAGATGTGTTAGGGTTGAGGGGAGGCTTCGGTGGGCACCACACAGCTGGATTTGCCTTTGTAGTCCGTGATAGTCTGTAGTCCTTGCCACATGCGTCGAGAGTCTGAGTTGTCGAACATTGATTCAAGTTTGAGTCTGTCTATTTTTGCCTAATGGATTCACGGAGATCGTACCTACTTGCCTTGTACGCCACCAAATCATCGGGGTTTGTTCTGCTAACATTGAATGCTGCAGTACGGGCAGCATGGTACGGATTTCTCCCTTCATCCATGGTCTTTGGTTGGGGTACTGTATGTCCGGATTGTTATTGTGGGTACAACATCATCAACACATTTCCTAATGAAGCCTGTGACTGACAATGTATATTCCTCAATGTTGATGGATGAGTCCTGGGTGGATAAATCTTTGAACATATTCCAATCAGTATTCTCAAAACAGTCCTGCAGCATTGAAGGGAAAAACTGGTTAAGTGCCTCTGTAACCCCCACACCAAACTAACTAACTAAATGATTATTATAATATTGAGACTGAGGTGTGTCATCACAGTGCAAGCTGCCCTCTGACCTCACACACTCTCTCCATAGTGGACATCCATGAGGTGGCCAGGTGACAGTTCTGTAGGACCACCCAGGTGCCCTCCTTCACGCCCGTCTCAATCAAGCTCATGGCGATGGGGCCCTGGCCCTGGCCCAGAGACAGAGAGGTCAACTTGTTTCCACTGAAGCCCTGGGGAACACACAGACAGACACACACACACACATACAGACACACGCGTACAGACACACGCGTGCAGACACACGTGTCAACAGGCTGCTTTAAAAGGGGAATCCCAAAGATTGAGTGACAAACGTACCATTAATTGCCTAGCTATAGCATGATAATGACTTGAAACATTTAAGGATATTTTAACCTTGTAGAAATCTACAAGCTTTATCATTCTGTGATCTATCTACTCTGTGTCTACTTGTGTTTTTTCTGTAAAACATCTATAGCAACAAGACCAGCTAGGGACAAGCAAAACAGGATGGTTGTTTTTCCACAACAATTGTCATTTAGGCTAAACCTAGGTAGAAATGGGCCAATGGAGTGGCAATGAGTGGCATGATGGCACAAACAGACTGGTACCCAGGCTTATCCATACCTGCTCATCACCAAACTTGAGTAAGGCGGCCATGGGGTCAGAACCGGGGGAGAGGATGAAGATGAGGGGGGCGCAGCAGTGACTGTCCCCAAATGCTTTCCCCAGGTTGAAGGGGGGCGCCTCGATGAACTGACGCCCCAGACTGTCCGATACAAACTCCTGCACCATGGGAATGACCTGGGAGGCAGGAGGATGAAGAATGTGGATTTGACTGTGTGTGTGTGTGTGCGTGCGTGCGTGCGTGCGCGTGGTAACTCACCTTGTCTGGTCTAAGACAGCGTATAACCAGCATCTTCTGAAACTGTCCAAGGTTCTGCTGCCACTCTGCTGGGAAAGGTGTGTGGTGGGGAGTCTGCACATGAGCACACGCACACGCATTGTTATGGACAATATCACATACTCACTACATACAAAGATATTCGATAGATGGTTTAACGATAACTAATCCCCTCGTCTCTCTAAACTACAGCATTGAAATAAAAACTTTAAAAAGCTTGCTTCACACACTCATATTCTTCACCTTTTATCAACTAGCCTAATTCTTGTTTACAACATTAAGACAAACCAGGAAGAACTCCCTACAACGCAACTGAATTCCAATAAACCCCATGTCCAGGGCCAGCTTTGCGAGAAAAAAAAGTGGGGTGTTAAAAGTGGAATGGTACCCTATTACTTACATAGTGCACTTCTTTTGAGTAGAGCCCAATGGGAGCATAGTGTTTCCTTCCAAATGTCTGAACCACGGTAGCCAAACGACACGAGCCTCACATGCTGTTTATATAACTAAACTTGAGCTTTAATACTCCCCTTAATAATGAGGGAATTCATGGCCATTTTGCATTCATCAGACGCAAATCTGGAGGGGATTGCATTTACGCGGTGCCCATAATCAGGTTATCCCCACGTATAATGGAGACGATTTGGCATCACATTTGTTTTAGGTACGTGGGTGTATGTTTGTGTGTGTGTGTGCGCGTGCGTGTGTGTTGGGAGTTCTTTATTGACCTGTAGCAAGATTAATCAAATGTAATTAAGTGGTAAGAGAAGCAATCTGGGGTGTGCAGCGGGGCCAGCCGATGTATTTGGTTAATGCGTGGAACCGCTGCGCCGGGAGAGAGATGGTGTGAGTGAGGAGGGATAATCCCCGGATACTTTTGAACACATTTTTACATCAGACGTCTGAGAGTTGTTTTGCTCTTAGAGTTATATGGAGTAAGGATCTGATTTCATTGTCCAAGGAGGTAGGTACCTTCACTGTCTGTGGCTGAAACCTATTTAAAGTTAAAGGAAAGTTAATTGTATTGGATGTGTTTGTTTGTTTGTGTGTGTGTTTGTGTGTGTGTGTGTGCATGCGTGCTCTTGTCTGCCTACCTGTCTGTGTGTGTGTATCTACAGACCACATAGTTAAACATAAAAATCGTATTATATTGTATTGCAATGCTACAGTAACGCACAGGGCTATCGTACACCTCCTTCCAGGCGTCTTTCATACGGGACATGTCCTTGCGCAGGCCCTTGAAGCAGTCCATCTCATCGAGGCGGCAAAGCTCATCCCAGGCCTTCTTGGGGAGCCAGGTGCAAGGGTTGGCGTGGGGGTTGTCCAGGCCCACGCCACCTGTTAGCAGGAAGCGCCACTCGCTCTCATCCACCTGGTGTGGAGGATTGGGTGGAGAGGGGGGAAAGACAAAGGGTCAATCTGGAGCTTTGCTGGGAATGTGAGGCTTTGGGATCCTGGGAGAGCTAAGACCCATATGGTCCTGACTGGAAATATATATCTTTTTTTATTTCACCTTTATTTAACCAGGTAGGCCAGTTGAGAACAAGTTCTCATTTACAACTGCGCCCTTGCCGTGTGTGTGTGTGTGTGTGTGTGTGTGTGTGTGTGTGTGTGTGTGTGTATTGATGATATTAGTCAAGAGAAGTTGTTGATGGAGAAGGAAATATGTGGTTATGCATTAATATAACCTTGCAGTGACGGTGTGATAATGCTATGGGAAAGTTGTGGCCATATACAATACACCAAACATAAACCAATACATACAAAGAGATTCTGTGTTCATGTCTATGGTTCTGACAATATTTTGAGAACGTTGTTGTAAAGCTAACCCACCAGCTTGTCGTGCATGAGCAGGTTGACGTTGAGGCAGAAGGAGAAGAGCAGCTTGTCTTTCTCGAATAGCGAGCGGCACACATTGACATAGAGAGAGTAGGTGAAATGGTCCCTCAGAATCTGCAACCTGGGGTAAAAACAATAACAAAGATTTGATTAATGCCTAGGTTTAGGCCTTTGTCGACTAAACTTTTATTGAAAGTGTTGATTTTCTTAAATGTGTTGCAAAATGTAAAATAAAGCTTGAGAAGTAAAATTTCATTCATGTTGATTCTCGTCACTTTGGTAATACATTATGGGACAGTAGCATAAACTATAGCCTAACAATAATAATTGATGTAGCTTTTAGAGCATTTCATTACTACCTAGAATCTAGCACCGCTTGCAAAACCCCCAAAAACAAGCACAACAACTTATACAAAATGGAAAGCGAATGGTGTCTAGTCAGCTTCAGACAGAAGTAGAAGCAGTTTGGAAAGGCATGTCTCTGCTTTGGCTTGAGCGGAGAGAGAGGAATCGATGGTTCTGCAGGGAGAAAGTCAGTCTGACAGATAGGCCAGGAGCTCTTCTTCAGGACATCTTGCCATCTATATGCACTATGGTGCAGACCTAGAATAACTATAGTTTTAACAGTAACACATTTTCCTGTTGAACAACTAGTTTAAATATATTTTGAAAGATATATTTTTGTTCTTTATTCCCCTAACACCCCTCCCGTAATTGGTTTAAACTAATGGACAACAATACTTAGACTTCTACTTCCAGTTTATACATACTATATACATTTTATGGACATGGTACATTTACATTAATTATATATTTTTTGTCCCACCCCTCAGCTACCCTCAACCCCTCCCATCTATCTCTGAAAATCATCCAGTATATGTTTCAACTGTGCTGTGATGTTTCATAAAAGTTTGGAATCTTTCTATTCTCATAGATTCTACAGATTGTAAACTAAAGATTTTTTACTAAGAGTATTACTATTTGGAATGGAAATGGCGCCACACCAAACTGGAAGTCTTTCAACTAGCTCGGAAAGACAGTACATTGCAGTATCGAAGAGCCCTCACTGCTGCTCGATCATCCGATTTTTCCAACTTAATTGAGCAAATTAAGAACAATCCAAAATGTATTTTTGCTTTACTGTCGCAAAGCTAACTAAAAAGCAGCATTCCCCAAGAGAGGATGGCTTTCACTTCAGCAGTGATAAATTCATGAACTTCTTTGAGGAAAATATCATGATCATTAGAAAGAAAATTACGGACTCCTCTTTAAATCTGTGTATTCCTCCAAAGATCAGTTGTCCTGAGTCTGCACAACTCTGCCAGGACCTAGGATCAAGGGAGCCACTCAAGTGTTTTAGTACTATATCTCTTGACACAATGATGAAAATAATCATGGCCTCTCTGCATACTGGACCCTATTCCAACTAAACTACTGAAAGAGCTGCTTCCTGTGCTTGGCCCTCCTATGTTGAACATAATAAATGACTCTCTATCCACCGGATGTGTACCAAACTCACTAAAAGTGGCAGTAATAAAGCCTCTCTTGAAAAAGCCAAACCTATATTTTTTCCATACATTTAACCTTTCTAATCTCATAGTGCCCCCAGATTGTGAGCTAAAGATGAACACCTTTCCCGGGAGTATGATTATAATATTTATTGACTGACTATGGCTTTCTAAATCGCCCAACACTGCTATTTGTAAGGGTCATTTTAATTGCATGTTGTGGATTTTTGACTTTTAAAAAAAAAAACATTCCTGAACCTGTGACCAGAAACAAGCTACATAGGGGCAATACCAGAATAAATGATCTATTGATTCTGTCTCTTCACAGCAAAATCTACAGAGCTGAGATTGTTGTATGCCCCATATATATAGCATTCTGTTGGTGGCAAGAATTTTATATAATTTAAATTGAAGTGTTGAATCAAGTGTCGTTTTTCAGAACCAGTTCATAAACCATGTGCCATGGAATTGGTATGTCAAAACTCTTCTCATTTGTTTTGCAATCTGTATGGCACAGCTGTCAACATATTTGTCCTCAAATTAAACTGATTTATTTTTCTATTTATGCCAGTTCCTTTCAGCCAATTTGTATCTTTAATATATGTCAAGCAAACAAGTCCCCTACCGTCTCCCTTTTCCGCTTGCCTGCTGCAATCAGTTGGTTGTAAATTTGGATTGAGCAGACATTCCCATATATTTTGATAGCTGCATATGGGACATAACTCCTCCGTTTATATTCATATAATTAAAAAAGTAACTTTTTTCCATAATATTTTTTATTAATCAGCATATTTGAGTTTAACCATAGCATTTGTATATTTTCTGGAGGATAAAAGTGAAATTGTAACTAGCTTTGTATGGATTGTTTAATGGTGATACTTTAAACAAAATGTAATTTTCAATTAGTCGGAAATGAGAAGTTGTAATCTGTATAAAGGCAAAAAGGCCATTTTTGAACAAAGGATGAGCCTTAATAATCTACCATTTTAGAACCATTTTGGGATTAAGTATAATTTATGTATGAGTGAAGCTTTTAGTGAGAGGTTTAAAGCTTTAATATTTAATAATTTTAGCCCCCCAAACTCATATTCATTATATAAATAGGCATGCTTAATTTCTCTGGCTTAGCATTCCAAATAAAACGTAATATTTTTTGCTCATATGATTTAAAAAAAAGTGTCATCTGGAGTAGGCAGTGCCATGAGTAAGTAAGTAAACTGTGATAGGACCAAAGAGTTAATCAATGTGATTTTTTACATAAATAGACAAGTATTTACCTCTCCATGGTTGCATAATCTTATCTATGTTTGCTAACTTTCTATAGAAATGTATTGTGGTAAATTCATTTATATTTTCGGAGATGTGAATACCAATTATGTCTACTTCACCATCCACCCATTTAATTGGTAAGCTATAAGGTATTGTAAACACAATTTTTTAACGATCCAATACATAGTATGGTACACTTGTCATAATTAGGTTTTAATCCAGAGAGGCTAGAAGTGATCAAGATCTTCAATGAGAATGAGCAGGGATCCAGATTGCGGACTTAGAATAAAAAAATAGAGTCATCGGCATACATTGACACTTTTGTTTTTAGCCCCTCGATTTCTAACCCATTGATGGTCTTGTTGGATTGAATTTTAATAGCTAGCATTTCAATGGCCATAATAAATAGATATGGAAACAACGGACAACTTTGTTTTAATCCTCATGAAAGCTAAATACTTTCTGAGAAGTAACCATTATTTACTATTTTACATCTGGGGTTGCTGTACATAACTTTAACCCATTGTATAAGAGACTCGCCAAAATTAAAGTAATCCAGGCATTTATATATAATTCTAGTCGTACTTTATCAAAAGCCTTTTAAAAATCTGCTATGAAGACCAGGCCTGGTATCTTTGATGTTTCATAATGTTCAATTGTTTCAAGTAACTGTCGTATATTATCTTCAATATATCATCAATGTAAAAAATCTGTCTGATCAGGATGAACAATATCTGGTAAAACCTTTTTTATTCTACGTTCTACGCATTTTGGCAGGATTTTCGCAGCACGACATTGAAATGTAAGAGGCCTCCAGTTTCTTAAATGGACTGGATCTTTATACATTACCACCTGGGTCCTGTTTTAGTAGTAATGAAATCAGACCTTCTTGTTGAGTACCTGATAGTCTACCATTTGTATAGGAGCAATTAAAACATGCTAATAATTGATCTTTGAGTACATCAAAAAAGGTCTGATATGCCTCTACTGGTATACCGTCAAGCCCTGGTGTTTTTCCAGACTGACATTTTTTTATTGCATCAAAAAGTTCTTCTTCTTTAAGTTGGCCTTCACACAGGTCTTTCTGTAAATGTCTTAATTTTACATTATTATTATTATTATTATTAGGAAAGAAATCCTTACAGTTAACATCATTCAGTGGAAATGGAGGAGACTGAAAAGAAAACTTTTCAAAATATAATTTGGGGAACCATGGATGACTCCATCATTTGTAACGAGTTTCTGTAAATTATTTTTGGTATGATTTCTATGTTGAAGATTCAAGAAAATGTTGTTGCATTTTTCACCATTTTCTATCCAATTCGCTTTATATTTGTAATATATTACACTTGATCGTTCTTGAATAAGTACCTCCATTTCTTTTTGTTTCATCCACGATGTGCCTCTATAGTACAGTTTCCTTACCATTGTCATGACGTTGGCCTGATGGGGGAGGTTTATGATCCCCATAAATACCTTTCCCCTTTTTCCTCTCTCTACTCTACCAATGTGACTCTAGTAAAGCCTTTGTTAACATTGAGAGAGTCTGGTGACATCAAAAGATGGGAAACGGAACCATATTTCGGTAATCCAACCAGGTGAAAATATGCGTTGGGACTTAATGAATATGATGTCAGTTCAGTTGGCGTCTGAGACATGATTACTGATGATAGGATGACATAAATTGTATCTTGGAAAATCTACACATTCTAGTTATCAGATTCACATGGAATTGTTGTGCAATTTGAATATTTAAATATGAAACTATTTGTGAAAAGATTAAATGTAATTTTTAGCTTCTTAATGAGAGAACGGTTTGTCAGAAGAACACCATTCTGCTCACTCACAGGCCCCGCCCAAGTGAACAGACATGGGTTGTAAACTATGAAACACGCCCTTCTTTCACCACGATATAAACCGGTTGGCGAAAATGTAACTTCCTGTTCCAAGGACGTGTGGACTTGTGGTCCCCACGTTGAAAAGACAAAGACCACCGACAGAACTAAGCCAACCTCAGCAAGAACCTAACGAAATTAGCATCGAATTTCAAGGTGACGACCTACACGCCGGAAGGATGAATTTCGACTATACCAGCCAGAATATAGCATGAGCATATAGCATGGCAACTTGGTATGAACTTTGAACCCTTATTCACACTAAAGAAGTGATACCTCCTAGCCGTTGCGTTAGCGCAGCAACTGTAGACGTGGGCTAGGAGAGGACGGACAGAGTATTTGTTCTACCACACAACGACAGTACTACCAAGTAACCGTTCTACCACCAGACATTCTTCAAAGGACAACCCGGACTCCCATCTACGACGAACCTATTGAAGCGCAGCTCAGGGTAAATATTTATTGCATTTTCCTTTTCCAAATGGGCGGTAATTTAGAATGCATGATAAACTGTATTTACGATAGCATAGCTGCCTACGGCCCGATAGAGACACACAAAACCTTTTTGCTCCTCAGTCTTCCCGCTCTTTCACTCAAACCCAACACCCTTTCTTTGTGTAACCAGCTGTCATATCTGTTCCGTCCACTAGGGACATTTTCCTTTATGACATAATTTGTAATCAATGTATGATATATTCTGTGTATATGTAATTCAGGTATTTAGTAAATAAATAATTAAAACAAATTTTGTATTGCTTATTCAACTTGTTAGCCACAGTTTGTGAAGATGACCAATAATTTACAACTTTCAGATGAGACTAAATAAAGTGACGATTAAATATTGACTGCTACTGATGTAAAAGATTACCAGGTCTTTAAGAGTTTATTCGGAAGATAACAGCTCTATAAACATTATTTCGTGGTGCCCCGACTTTCTAGTTAATTATTTACCTGATTAGCTTAATCAGATAATATTAATTACAGAGAAATTATTTTATAGAATAGCATGTCATATCACTTAATCCGGTATAGCCAAAGTCACTACACCAACTACCTGCGCTGTTAATTCCTCTATTTCCTTTATTAATCTAATCTCTTTTGACATAAACTGCTTTAGTTTTAATGATGAGTATTGTATTGAATGTCCTCTAAAATTACATTTAAAAGTGTCCCATACAATAAGGGGATCTGCTGTACCTATGTTGTGCAAAAGAAAGTCAATTATTAATTATTTTGTTGTGTATGTCAACAAATGGGCTTTGATTAAATTTCCAATTGTCCACGTGGAAAGTAATATGGAGGCCAATTAGATGGTGGTCTCCTATTAATCGTTTTTAAACTTTTGATGCCAGCAAGAATGAGACTAGGAAGTAATCAAGACGGCTATATTGATTAAGCCTCCTCCATGTATATCTCACTAGGTCGGGTTTTTCAGCCTCCATATATCAACTAGTTCTAATGTATCCATGATCTTCGTGATCTCCTTTAGTGCTTGAGGGTGATAGTTTGTAGAGTGATTTCCTTTACGATCCATTGAGGTACTTAAAACCGTATTATAATCTCACACCATAATAATAGATTCATTAGTTGCTTGTGAGCTCAATAGAATTTTATATATATTTTCGAAGAAGTGTTGATCATCATTATTTGGCCCATATAGATTAATTAGCCAGATCTGTTTTTGGTCCAATAGCATATTTCAAATAATCCATCTTCCTTGTGGATCTGTTTGCACAGTAAAGTCAACCCTTTTGAGTTTCTTTGCCCATGAAAAAAATATATATTTCTCCCTCCCAGTCCTTTTCCCACCCAACCTCATTTATATTTGTAGAATGAGTTTCCTGTAAGCAATGTATATTATATTATTTATCTTTTAGCCATGTAAACATTGATCTTCTTGTTTAATGATCTGCTAAGCCATTACAATTTTAACTGGCTCTACTTATTTCCCCACTTACCATAATAATACCCACGTTTCAATTATACTTACCACAACCAATGTTTGTAAACTTACCATTAAAAAGCACCATGATGATTAAGTGTCCATATAGCTGTACACTAATATTTGCACTGTTAAGCATACTATAGCTGCAAACTTTAAACCTCCAATTGTCCTAATATTCCACCCACTAAAACCTCCCCCCATATCTAGGTCTGTTTTCACTAAGAAAAGTCTGTTTTCACCATCTCCCTGACTCAGGATGCACTTTTGCGTCCAAAGGCAAACCCCTGGCCACCAATTGGCGTTGGCCAGAGGGAAATATGGGCAGTCCCATGATAACATAAATATCTTCGTGGGTGCTTTTTAAGAGAACTAACCAAATAACATGGAAGACAGTCAGAAAAAAATATAATAGTAACAATAACAGAAAATATTAATAGAAATAATAACAGCGCAATCTTATAAACGCATGCTCATATTTAGAAAGGCCTGGCAAGACTATAAGCATGTCAGCCCAGCCTGCTCACTTTTTTGAAAAAATGATAAGAAAACAACCTAAATATATCACAAGACCAGTCCTTTTTTTAATGTCCATTACATGCTAGACATATTTCATGTAGTCCTCATTATATCCTGTTGTATTCCGGCAAAAAAAGGAAAAAGGAACATAGATTCTAAAGGCCTCAAATTTTTACTTGCAGTCATTAGTCTTAGGCATCACACTGCCCATAAAGGAATACAACTTACAATCGACTCTGACACAGCCATGGCACGATAGCCAAGAATACAAGCAGTACTGACAATCCAGAGCAAGTAAACCTATAAAACCAACCCTCTCTCCACCCATACACATTTCGTTTTTTATTCCAGGGTCGTTGCCCTATCACCTCGGCTGTTTTACACCTAGGCCTATATCATTAGGATCAAGAGTATAAAAGGTAGCATAAATAGCTTACATAGAAATACACTGCTCAAAAAAATAAAGGGAACACTTAAACAACACAATGTAACTCCAAGTCAATCACACTTCTGTGAAATCAAACTGTCCACTTAGGAAGCAACACTGATTGACAATAAATTTCGCATGCTGTTGTGCAAATGGAATAGACAACAGGTGGAAATTATAGGCAATTAGCAAGACACCCCCAATAAAGGAGTGGTTCTGCAGGTGGTGACCACAGACCACTTCTCAGTTCCTATGCTTCCTGGCTGATGTTTTGGTCACTTTTGAATGCTGGCGGTGCTTTCACGCTAGTGGTAGCATGAGACGGAGTCTACAACCCACACAAGTGGCTCAGGTAGTGCAGCTCATCCAGGATGGCACATCAATGCGAGCTGTGGCAAGAAGGTTTGCTGTGTCTGTCAGCGTAGTGTCCAGAGCATGGAGGCGCTACCAGGAGACAGGCCAGTACATCAGGAGACGTGGAGGAGGCCGTAGGAGGGCAACAACCCAGCAGCAGGACCGCTACCTCTGCCTTTGTGCAAGGAGGTGCACTGCCAGAGCCCTGCAAAATGACCTCCAGCAGGCCACAAATGGTTCAAATCAAATCAAATCAAGTTTATTTTATATAGCCCTTCGTACATCAGCTAATATCTCGAAGTGCTGTACAGAAACCCAGCCTAAAACCCCAAACAGCAAGCAATGCAGGTGTAGAAGCACCAATATACCTCTATCTGGCATAGAGAAGTGCTTCCATAAGCCAGTTATTATGTTGGTTCTACTGTTAACTTTAATCAGTTTATCCCAGTGTTAACCAGCCCGCCACACACTAATAGAGACAACAACCCTGTTGACAAAACCTAATCCATTTGCCGGTGTGTATCGGAAAAATAATCATTGTTTACATTTTTATATTGAGATTTTTTTTTTTTTATGTAAAAGGGTAATGACCCCAATTATTTTAGGATCTTATTGGCCTATTCCAATAGAGAACCTAGGCAGGTTTTTAATTCTATAATCCTTTATCCTTAATAAACAATAAATCTATTCATATTTACTAAGTTCACATCCGCGAACAAGGGCCACACTATATAACAGCTTTTAAGTAATAACATACCCAACCTCTACAATTAGGCCATGTCAAACTAAAACTAAAAACAACCTTTGTATTTATAATGTACAATCTTCAAATTAAATAATAAAACAAAAAAGGTCACACTTACCCATCTTCGCCTTCCCCTAAATCAAAAATTGATATTATTTAAGTCCATATAATCCAAAGTTCCATATTGCTTGAATAGAAAAAGTATAAATTCATCATACCCATTCTGCATTAATCATAAATCCAACCTTATTTTAAGTCCACATAGTCTACGGTTCCTTACTGCATGAAAAAAATATCTAATAAAAAAGTCCATTATGCCCAAAAAAAGTTTTTTGTAAAAAACATATTAATCCATATTTGTACTGCGTAATGCGGTGCAAATATGTATCGGGGACTACTTCAACTGGAGGTAGCTATCACTCACAGCCACGTTGTAATCTTTGAGTCCTTGAACATTTAGTTGTTTACATATAATTTATCGACCACAAGATTAACATTCTGCTTCTCTGCTCAGAGCCTTTTGAAAGTGGGGTACAGGGCACGTCGTCTCTCCATTATTTCATGGGGAAATTGTTCATGAATAGAGAATGGGTGTTCTTCAATTCCTAACCCTGTTTTAACAAGGCAATTTTCATTTTGTAGTGGCTTAGCATAGCAACGATCGGACGGGGTCTTCCCTCTGCTCTGCCACCGAAACGGTGAGCCCTTTGAAAATCAATAGTTTCCACCTGTTCGTCCGTCATCTTAAGTTTACTGTCACACCCTGATCTGTTTCACCTGTCTTTGTGATTGTCTCCACCCCCCTCCAAATTGCACAACAATTCCATGTGAATCTGATACCTAGAATGTGTCGACTTTCCAAGATACAGTTTATGTCATCCTGTCATGAGTAGTAATGTCTCAGACAACAACTGATCTGAGATCATATTCATTAAGTACCAACGCATATTTTCAACTGGTTGGATTACCGAAATATGGTTCCGTTTCCCACCTGTCGATGTTACCAGACTCTCTATGTTACAAAGGCTTTACAAGAGTCAACTCTATAGAGTAGAGAGAGAGAGAAAAGGGGAAAGGTATTTAAAGGGGTCATAAACCTCCCCCATCAGGCCAACGTCATGACACTTGTATTCTTGGAGGATGCTAAATGTAAAAGGATGCTAAATGTATTTATGTTAACATAATCAAGTCAAACCAATTAACCAATTCTATTTTGAAAGTTTGAATAAGTTGTGACGCTCAAATACTGTATGACTCTTTCAACATGCCACTGAAAAGGTGGAAAGCTGCAATTAATTGTATGATGCCTGAAAATACTGCAGAGTAATTCAAAGCCACTTGCAAACATTGCAAACAGCAAGTTGGACAGGTAGCAAAAACTACTTTGAACCTCTTTGTTCATCTAAGGCTAAGTGCTCTTGTTTCAAACACTATACCATCTTTAAAGGGATAGTTTACTCAGAATACAACCTACCATGGTTGTAGTTGATTCAATAAGGCAGTTTTGGGATATTTAGTTTCCTAATAGCAATATTTTGTTACTGTTAGCATTCTCAGTAACACAACATTAAACTGTTGTTATGCATGTGTAATAAAACTGTATATAGTTTTTGAGCAACATTTTATTAGCATGTTGTTACATAATACTTTGGTAATTGCATTTTAATTGCATAGCAATGAGAGGAGAGTTTTTGCAACTACTGTACACAGAAGGAATAGTCACTGTTCCTTATTCCAATGTAATAATGTAATATCTCCGTTATTATGCAATTAAAGCAATTTCCTAAGTCCTATATAACAACAACGTTGCTATTGTAATAAGCAAAGTTACTACACATGTATAGGGACTTCATGTGAAGTGTTATTGTATTACCTTATGTCTCACTTATAATGAAAATGAATGTGTTAGTCATTTTGAAGCTACAAAAGTGGTCTACTCTAATGTTGAGGTTATTCACGTCCATCATGTATTTTATTCTAGATAGGCTATATTTCTATTCAAGAGCCCTTCAAACCATATGCTTATAATATATTTAGACTGATTCAACTAACTGTATTTTGGTTCTTCATAAAATAGTTGACAGCCATCAGATACATATTTGTTTTGCGTTCAAATAACTTGCATATATTGAAATACATAAAAATATGATTTTCTTTTTCTGAGACCTGTATTTGAATATCGAAGGAAATAGTTGACAATAGTTGATTCACTATAGTCAACTACCTCCAGTATTTGAAAAGTTGGTATATTAAAATAAACTATGTTCTGCAAAGGTCTGCTATGGTTCAACACTTCTGACGGTTCGTTACAATATGTCAATGTAGCCTACTTGTATCTGTCCCTAGTAAAAAAAAACATATTTGATAGGTTTAACAGTAGCCAATGATATAGCTTGGTCAATGCTTTGTCAATCATTCAAAGTGGCTACAGTACCAAAAACCCATCATTTGGCAAGAGCTAAAACATTGCCCATGCAAATTATGGAGTGCAAACTCTGACAGCAGACCTGCAACAAGTAATTTATTAGTTAGGCTACATGCTGCATTGACAGTTATTCTCATCTGCCATCACTTCTACTCATTATGCAGACAATAGATTTAGTGGGTTATGATGGAACCCCCTCCCCCCTACTGTATTTATCTTACGAAGTGGCCATTAAATCTCTCTGAGTGATGCCACTGCATTAAATCAAACATACTTGTTGACTAGGGCTGCTAGGACTCTAGGACTGTGACCTGTTCTGCAGTCTGCTTCGAGCTAGTGTGTTGTGATGTGTCTGTCAATGCACTAGGCGTCCATTTTGGATTCAGTGTTTACACTTAGGTTAAAGGAGCAAGCAGTATTCACAACTGTCAGACAAACACACTGCCAGGCCGGACAGTAATGTGTCAATAAGCTACAGCTATGTAACCAGCAATGTCTTTGTCTGTGACAACCCCACAGACAACCGATTAGTTACCGTAAGGATAGGAAGGGGTGGGGAGCTCACTCACTTGAATGAGTAGTTCATCTACTTTTTATTTCCTTTTTCATCACTCTTTGGGGAAATATTTATGCAGGGTATATGAATGCACTGACATTCAAGCTTATTTGTCCTATGCTAGACCATGTTTAAAAATGTCAATTGACTTCAATGGAACACTTCCGCTTACTAACTTTCAGCATCCATGACACGCTTAATACTGTGTGCCAATCAAAAAACACACTGTCTGCAATATTTGCATTCCGCCAAAAATATTTTCATCACAATTTGCTAATTAGCTAGCTACCTCTGGTCCAGGATGTCACTCTTGTCCGAGTTGTCGATGGAAGCAATGAAGAGGTTGATGAACCAGGTGAGCGAGTACTGGTACATGGGCTCGATGTTGGCCAAGTCTGCGATGGAGAAGAAGAGGATGGCAGAGTGCACAGCGATGGGAGTGTAACCCATGCGCGTCTCGTCGATCTTCACCTCCGTCACCTCGGCGATGGCCTGCTTCTCCGAGATCTCGTTGGCCAGAACCTTAGAAGAGGAGAGGATCTTGACGGCCGTCTCATCCTCCAGGATGTTGCCCTCTGAAGAGGACAGCACCTCCAGGATCTTGTCCTCGATCTCCTGCAGCTGCCTGGGGGGAGGGGGTGGAAAGGTCATGTGATTAGTACCAGAGTCTACTGTGCTACCTGTTCCTTTGTTTGAACAGACTGAATGATTGGAACTCCCCCATTTGTTGACCATGATTTCCTTTTTTTAAATGTATTTATTGGTATTGCTTAAATCAAACGTCTCTGGTGATCATGTGACGTAGCCTATGACATTAACTTTTGCCAATGCAGATTTCTATCAAACAAAAACCCATCTTCACATGTGCTCTCTCTCTCTAAGACACAGATTAGTAAGGAACTCCCCTCACCTGGTTGTCTAGGTCTTAATTGAAAGAAAAAACTCAAAACCAACAGACACTAGGCCCTCCATGGAATAAGCTTGACACCCCTGCACTAAGCATTTACCTCTTGTTCTCGGCCCCCTGCAATATGAGGGCCTGTTTCTCCTCCTCCAGGTCAGGCCTCTCCCTGGCCACCACAATGCCCAGCAGCTGGTCCTGCATGCCCTCGGGGGTGATCATAAAGTTCAGTAGGGTCACCTATAGTACACACACACAGTATAGGGCAAACAAACACAATACATCAGCCTTCACAAATGACAAACATCACTATAGAGTTTACAGTAGTGTGTGGGGTGGCAGTTAGCCTAACAGTTAAGAGGCCGCTGGTTCGAATCCCCGAGCCGACAATGTGAACAATCTGTCGATGTGCCCTTGAGTAAGGCACTTAACCCTAATTGCTCCTCTGGATAAGAGCGTCTGCTAAATGACTAACATGCAAACGTGTGTTTGTGAGTGTGAGAGAGAGAGAAAAATATCTCCTTTAGGTGTGCTCATTTAATGGTTCGCACTTCACTACTATCCAATCCCACAGTGGTAACTTTCACCTTAAGCTACTGTAATAGCCTTTTTTTAAAGCTACAGCAATAGCCTTTTTCCTCTATCACAAGTGAGAGAAGTGAGCACATCTCAACCCACACACCCAGTCCTTAGGGCCTACTATCCTAGAGGTTAAAAGCTGGTATCTGGTATCTACTCCCTGCTCTAATAAATGAGTGCACTTCTCCAGGCATCTAATTACATTTCTACTAATGTCAAGGCCTGCTCAGCTGGTGGTAAAGACTCTCAAAGCCTGTATATATCCCGGAGCTGCCATTTTCAAAAAATAATCAAATCTGAGCTCCCTGCAGTTCCTTTGGCCTGGCTTAAAAGGTGTATTTGAAAAATTTTAGCAGTGCAAACAACCGTTACAAAACAACTCAACAACCACCCAGTAGCCTATTCACAACCAATAGTAATCTAATTTCACCCCTAAAACGACTTTTTATGTGCATTTGTAGAGACATCACTGGGGGAACCACTGAGTGCACTGGCACTGCAATCATTGTGCACATCCTATGAAATTATTTTGCAACAAAATGTTCTGACAGAATTTTTATGAATTTTTTTCTGACACAATATCCCAGCATACAAATTAGATGTTACAATGTTTTGGATAAATAATTTACAGATGTACATGTCAATAGAGTGATGGATAGATGACAAGGTGATTTGCAAAGCCTATTCATCACTGAAATGTGCCGATCACAACAGGTGTAATATCATAATAATAACACAGTAATTTTACAACAAAAAATGTAAAACATAGGGATGGATTGATCAGGGGATGTTCATTCAATAAAAAACCTGTTATGTCCAACTCAATGCCTATCCACGGGAGTAGCCTACCCATACATCCAAAAGACTACTGACTGGGAACGTACAGTGCATTCGGAAAGTATTCAGACCCCTTTACTTTTTCCACATTTTGTTACCGTTACAGTCTTATTCTAAAATGTATTAAATTGTTATTTTTTCCCCTCATTAATCTACACACAATACCCTCTAATGACAAAACAAAAACAGTAAAAAAAAAAAAAGTTTGCTAATTTATAGAAGAAAAAAAAACGGAAATATTACATTTACCATAAATATCATAAGTATTCAGACCCTTTACTCAGTACTTTGTTGAAGCACCTTTGGCAATGATTACAGCCTCAATACTTCTTGGGTATGATGCTACAAGCTTGGCACACCTGTATTTGAGGAGTTTATGCCATTCTTCTCTGCAGATCCTCAAGGTCTGTCAGGTTGGATGGGGAGCGTTGCTGCACAGCTATTTTCAGGTCTCTCCAGAGATGTTCGATCGGGTTCAAGTCTGGGCTCTGGCTGGTCAAGGTCAATGACTCAAGGTCATTCAGAGACTTGTCCCAAAGCCACTCCTGCGCTGTTTTGTCTGCGTGGATAGGGTCATTGTCCTGTTGGAAGGTGAACCTTCACCCCAGTCTGAGGTCCTGAGTGCTCTGGAGCAGGTTTTCATCAAGGATCTCTCTGTACTTTTCTCTGTACATCTTTGCCTCATTCCTGATTAGTCTCCTAGTCCCTGCCGCTAAAAACATCTCCACAGCATGATGCTGCCACCACCATGCTTCACTGTAGGGATGGTGCCAGGTTTCCTCCAGACTGATTCCCTATATCCAGTGAAAACATCATTAAAAAACTGCTGTTTGTCCCGAGCTCACTGACTCGTGAATAGGCTAGCTGATGCAATGTTGCAAGTTTGCTGGCGACAGCTTCAGGCTGACCCAGTTGATGATTTGATACAATGTTGTACTTCACTAGCAATAGCTCAAGTCAAGACAGAAAGGAAGAAAGGGAGGCAGACAGGCGGAGTAGAGAGATGATTGTGAAATATGTTCTACTGTTTTTACTTGTCGGCTTTAGGCCTATGTATTTTACTTAGTTGATGATTAAGTTATAGGGTTACTTCTGCATTGGCCTATAGGCTATCTCTGAGTTCTATGCGCTCGTTTCTTTAGCTGCCAATGGATAATCATGTATCAATGTGTCCAAATGGCAGAATTGTATCGTTTAACTTCAGATTTTTATGATTAACCATTTGACAATGATTTTGAGAAACAAAAAACGTTATTATTGAAATGAAACTGGCACGCAGATTGGTAGTAATGGTAGGATAAATTGAAAGCTTCCCCAACGTGAAACTCACAAGGTGCCTATGGCACGCAAGCGCGTGCACACATATGGAGTTCCCGTGAAAAAACGTGCCCGCTCATGGAAATCAAAGGCCCATCGAACTGATTAGTTCTGGCGCCGGCGCTGGGCCTGCTCCGATTGGAGGTATTGTGTTTCAAATATGGCTCGATGGGAAGAATGAGAGCCTATCATGAGAGTGTACTGTAGGCAGTCAGGAAAAAGTGTGCTCGTAAAAAATGAGCTGAATCTATTTAATGGGGGCCTATAAAAAACAGGCGGGTGGCCCTGCAAATAGATGCTTGAAATGCGATCCTTGGTAATGCCTTTTGTGCATTATCTGAAAATTGCTTTTTTCTGGGGGCCTGCCCGAGGACACACACTCACTTGCTTGTATTGGTGTTGCTACATTAAACGGGACAATATTGAGTGATTGGCTGATGTGTGTTGGGTGGTAAATGCATCTTTGCTCAAGTGCTGTTACCCTGAAACTGCAGTGCGTAACCCGCTGTAAACTTCGCTCCCTTCCCTCTTTGAGAGAGATATCATACTTTCGAAGCAGCTGTCTGAAACTCTGACTGAAAAGAACTGCAATTATTAAGTAGAGTGGATCTGGTGTACAGTTTTGTTCTAAGAGCAGTACCATATTTGATGTTTAGAACACCATTTCAAAGTCTGAATGTTACAATTTTCATTTTAAAATAAGAGGCCTATTTTAATCATAGACTATGCTCCAATGCTACGACGATGCTCAGCCATTTTGTATGGAGCAGATACAGTTTCTAAAGACTACATGAGGAAGGAGAAAGGTATAGCCAGACTCCCCTATAATTCTGCATTGTATCATTTTCACTTCCCTTAGCACATACAGCACAAGATTGCACATCTGCATGCCAGTGAGCTCTGGGAAGCGTGAATGAGCAGTAAAGGCTCATTAGAAGAAAGTTACACCTGCCTCAGGCACATGTGCTGCTCGGCTATGGATAGAAACACACATACTGTAAAGTCACACTTGGGGAAGAACAGAGTCCATGCAGACAGGTGTCGTCGTTCTAAGGAGGTAGATGTGATAGTGAGGCCTCGCTTTGAAATGAAGCCTCGCAAGTTCAACCCCTATGGAGCTCGATGGCTAGTTTCCTTCAAATGCAATTGCCTAAATTGGTTATCTTAGCCATGTGTGTACATGCTTTAGTATAATTGCTCAAATCCAGTACAGTGATCATAAATTATAAACAGAGTTGTCATCTACGGCTGTTACTTATTCACAAAACTGTTTGTGTTGTATTTCATTGTATTAAAAAAAAGATGAATTATCCTAATTACAGATATTATCAAATACAGGTCCATATTACAATGGAGAGCAGAATGATCTGTTTTCTCTTTAAATTTGTTTTGAATGTTTTTTTTGGTCCTGTGCAGTTGTAAATCAAACAAATACGTGTGAACACCAATTTTTTATTATTATATTAACTTATTTTAAAAGAAATACTGAAATGTGCTAGGGTGCCAATACTGTATTTGACAACATCTGTAAATAAGAATTATTTTGCTATGAATCCACCTTCAACAATAAAGTATAACGGAGGCATGTTACAAATCAGTTTGCGTGTGTGTGTGCATATGTTCCTCCCTCCTCTCTGTGTGTGTCCAGTGTGTTGCACGTATGTGTGTGTGTGTATGCGTTCTATGGTAGTCTAACCTTAACAGAAGTTTCGGGCAGGTAGTGGGGGTTGCGGAGCTTGGTGGTGATGTAGAAACGGAAGTCCGGGGCATACTCGATAGTGGAGTCTCCCAGGCGGATGCAGATGGCACCGCCCTGCTTGAAGGTCTGCTTCAGCAGCAGGGGCTCCAGAATGGCATCCAGCTCCTCACCAATGTTCTCCAGGAGCACTGAGAAACAATAGGGCTTTGTTCAATAATACTGACCAGATAAATGAGTGCAAAATGGATTAGAACAAAACATACAAATTTTACCCTCTGGGAAAAGTGTTGTGTTTGCAACTTTTAGTTGTAAAACGGTTTATTTCCAGGTTAGACCACACTTGGCAAATTATAGACCATTCTGTAATACACCTGCTCTGAGCTGCTTAGGCTTTTCGTATGCTTTCGCCGAAAAGCCTATTTGAATTCTGACATGTTGGCTGGATTCACAACCAGTTTAGCTTTAATTTGGTATCTTTCATGTGTGATTTAATGAAAGTTTGATTTTATAGTAATTTTCATAGTAATTCATTTTAATTTGGCGCTCTGCATTTTCTCAGGCTTTTTGCCAAGTGATACAGTAGCATCTTGCCTAAACTCAGATTTTTTGTGTAACATGAAGTCCTATGAGTGTCATCTGATGAAGATTATCAAAGGTTAGTGATTAATTGTATCTCTTTCTGCTTTTTGTTAATGTTCTCTTTAGCTGGAAAAATGGCTGTCTTTTTCTGTGACTTGGCTCCTAACATAATCGTTTGGTGTGCTTTCGTCGTAAAACCTTTTTGAAATCGGACACTTTGGCTGGATTTACAACAAGTGTAGCTTTAAAATGGTGTAAAATACTTGTATGCTTGAGGAATTTAAATTATGGGATTTCGGTTGTTTTGAATTTGGCGCCCTGCAGTTTCACTGGCTGTTGACGAGGAGGGACGCTACCGTCCCAAATACCCTAGAGAGGTTAAATTGATGTAGTTTTGTCCTCGAGCCATTCTTGTCTATTAAAGTTCTGTATTATGTTTCATGTTTTGTGTGGACCCCAGGAAGAGTAGCTGTCCTTCTGTTCACCTGACTTAGAATTCCTCACAATCAAATGTCGACTGAGAGAATTCTCTTCGATTATAATAACAGCCGCATATATTCCCCCCCAAGCAGACACATCGACGGCCCTGAACAAACTTTATTTGACTCTATTTAAACTGGAAACCACATATCCTGAGGCTGCATTCATTGTAGCTGGGGATTTTAACAAGGCTAATCTGAAAACAAGACTCCCTAAATTCTATCAGCATATCGATTGTGCTACCAGGGCTGGTAAAACCCTAGATCATTGTTATTCTAACTTCCGCGACGCATATAAGGCCCTCCCCCGCCCTCCTTTTGGAAAAGCTGACCACGACTCCATTTTGTTGCTCCCAGCCTATAGACAGAGACTATAACAGGAAGCTTCCGCGCTCAGGTCTGTTCAACGCTGGTCCGGCCAATCTGATTCCACGCTTCAAGATTGCTTCGATCACGTGGATTGGGATATGTTCCGCACTGCGTCAAACAACAACATTGACGAATACGCTGATTCGGTGAGCGAGTTTATTAGCAAGTGCATCGGCGATGTCGTACCCACAGCAACTATTAAAACATTCCCAAACCATAAACTGTGGATTGGTGGCAGCATTCACGCGAAACTGAAAGCGTGAACCACTGCTTTTAACCAGGGCAAGGTGACCGGAAACATGACCGAATACAAACAGTGTAGCTATTCCCTCCGCAAGTCAATCAAACAAACTAAGCGTCAGTATAGAGACAAAGTAGAGTCGCAATTCAACAGCTCAGACACAACAGGTGTGTGGCAGGGTCTACAGTCAATCACGGATTACAAAAAGAAAACCAGCCCCGTCGCGGACCAGGATGTCTTGCTCCCAGACAGACTAAACAATTTCTTTGCTCGCTTTGAGGACAATACAGTGCCACTGACACAGCCCGCTACCAAAACCTGCGGACTCTCCTTCACTGCAGCCGACGTGAGTAAAACATTTAAACGTGTTAACCCTCACAAGGCTGCAGGACCAGACGGCATCCCCAGCCGCGTCCTCAGAGCATGCGCAGACCAGCTGGCTGGTGTGTTTACAGACATATTTAATCAAACCTTATCCCAGGCTGCTGTTCCCACATGCTTCAAGAGGGCAACCATTGTTCCTGTTCCCAAGAAAGCTAAGGTAACTGAGCTAAATGACTACCGCCCCGTAGCACTCACTTCCATCATCATGAAGTGCTTTGAGAGACTAATCAAGGACCATATCACCTCCACCCTACCTGACACCCTAGACCCACTCCAATTAGCTTACCGCCCCAATAGATCCACAGACGACGTTATCGCAACCACACTGCACACTGCCCTAACCCATCTGGACAAGAGGAATACCTATGTGAGAATGCTGTTCATCGACTACAGCTCAGCATTTAACACCATAGTACCCTCCAAACTCGCCATCAAACTCGTCACCCATCACCCTGGGTCTCGACCCCGCCCTGTGCAACTGGGTACTGGACTTCCTGACGGGCCGCTCCCAGGTGGTGAGGGTAGGTAACAACATCTCCACCCCGCTGATCCTCAACACTGGGGCCCCACAAGGGTGCGTTCTGAGCCCTCTCCTGTACTCCCTGTTCACCCACGACTGCGTGGCCATGCACGCCTCCAACTCAATCATCAAGTTTGCAGACGACACTACAGTGGTAGGCTTGATTACCAACAACGACGAGACGGCCTACAGGGAGGAGGTGAGGGCCCTCGGAGTGTGGTGTCAGGAAAATAACCTCACACTCAACGTCAACAAAACAAAGGAGATGATCGTGGACTTCAGGAAACAGCAGAGGGAGCACCCCCTATCCACATCGACGGGACAGTAGTGGAGAGGGCAGTAAGTTTTAAGTTCCTCGGCGTACACATCACGGACAAACTGAATTGTTCCACCTACACAGACAGCGTGGTGAAGAAGGCGCAGCAGCGCCTCTTCAACCTCAGGAGGCTGAATAAACTCAGCTTGTCACCAAAAGCACTCACAAACTTTTACAGATGCACAATCGAGAGCATCCTGTCGGGCTGTATCATCGCCTGGTACGGCAACTGCTCCGCCCACAACCGTAAGGCTCTCCAGAGGGTAGTGAGGTCTGCACAACACACCACCGGGGGCAAACTACCTGCCCTCCAGGACATCTACACCACCCGATGTCACAGGAAGGCCATAAAGATCATCAAGGACAACAGGCGAGGTCAGTACAGGTGCATCAAAGCAGGGACCGAGAGATTGAAAAACAGCTTCTATCTCAAGGCCATCAGACTGTTAACACAGCCACCACTAACATTGAGTGGCTGCAGCCAACATACTAACTCAACTCCAGCCACTTTAGTAATGGAAAAAATGTAAAAAATGTATCACTAGCCACTTTAAACAATGCCACTTAATATAATGTTTACATACCCTACATTACTCATCTCATATGTATATACTGTACCATCTACTGCATCTTGCCTATGCCGTTCTGTACCATCACTCATTCATATATTTTTATGTACATATTCTTCATCCCTTTACACTTGTGTGTACAAGGTAGTTGTTGTGAAATTGTTAGGTTACTCGTTGGTTATTACTGCATTGTCGGAACTAGAAGCACAAGCATTTCGCTACACTCGCATTGACATCTGCTAACCATGTGTATGTGACAAATAACATTTGATTTGACTTGATTTGCTGCTTTTGCAACAGCTAAAGGATATCCAAATAAATTACCAAAAAATATCAATATCAATACCAAATACAAGGACACAGCACTTGTAAATGCTGTTCCTGTTGTCTGCAAGTACATATTGACCTGACAGCTAACCCGAGTTGGGCTTTGTTTTTATATTTGTGCTTTGTATCGCTCTCCCAGCCTATGCCGCGACAAGAGCTACTGGATTGGTAAAAGCTTGTTTGTTTGTTATTGTGAACAATTGAAATCATACAGATGAAAAACCACATGAATCATTATAAAAAGTAAGAGGAAAAAATGACATTTGATGTGGTATTCACATCCCCCCCCCAATTTAAAAATAAATATTTAACAATATCAGCATTTTTTTAAAGCACATATGGTTCTTCGTTGCAAGGGTTACATTTTCTACGCAGTTTTGTAAAACGAATAAATACTGAGGGCACAACAGTCAAGTCTATACGATGGCGGTGGGAATTGAGGCAATGCAAATCCACCCCAGGGCTAAAACTCGAGGGACGTATTGAACAAAGAGAGAACAACACAAACAACCATCTAAAAAAGATTGCATCCATCTACCCACAAAGATGATAGTCAGCTTCCCTCTTCCCGCAAAGACACATGGATTTAACCAAGGGTTCAACCAACACACTTAGTTGAACACACATCTAATTTGTTATGTACAGTAGCGAATATACATTGAATATATTTCTATGCAGTAGCCTATGTTTACTCCATCCCAAGGGTCCTGGGGGTGTAGATATAAATGTATCTAAAACTGTAAGTATCATTAAAACTCTCGCCCTTAAGAATAGAGAAACAAATGCCCACCACCACATCACATTTCTGTGTTCTCTGATCCTGAATACAGATTCACATCTGTATCTGTTATTGTGGTGACAGGAGACCCCTTCATGTGACCAGGAGTACTGCACCAACCAGAGGCTAGTGGTTTTAGTCTGGCATCCAAACTCATGTGCTCAGTTTAACCATAGTTCCACTTCAAAATATAGTTTGGATTCTAGGCTATGGGAGTTCACCTGGTGTGCCAAACTGGATGCAGTTCTCCAGGGTGCGCACAAAGTCTCCGTCGCTCAGTTTGATGATGTGCAGACTGTTGGCCTTCTCCATGTTCTTTACCCACTTGTTTGCCTGGCCCTGGGGGTCGATCATCAGGGGCCACCGTCGGGCATTGCTGCACACACACAAACACACAAACACAAAGAGAACAGTTAGGCACAACATGACACACACGCACAGGCACACACACACTCACACTGGGAAGACAGTGTGGCCTGGGCTCGAAATTAAAGGAGTCCCGTCATTCCGGGGACGATAAAAATGATGCCAGGGATGATAGTTCAAAACAGATGTTGGGACAGATGCGGGACGGTAAGCCAGAAAAATATATAACAGTGGTTTGATAGTAAAATGTTTAAACACAAAGACAAGGTTGAAACAGATCACAACATTTACAGTTGAAGTCGAAAGTTTACATACACTTAGGTTGAAGTCATTAAACACATTTTTCAACCACACACAAATTTCTTGTTAACAAACTATAACAAACTATAGGTTTGGCAAGTCGGTTAGGACATCTACTTTGTGCATGACACAAGTAATATTTCAACAATTGTTTACAGATAGATTATTTCACTTATAGTTCACTGTATCACAATTCAAGTGGGTCAGAAGTTTACATAGACTAAGTTGACTATGCCTTTAAACAGCTTGGACAATTCCGGAAATGATGTCATGCCTTTAGAAGCTTCTGATAGGCTAATTGACATCATTTGAGTCAATTGGAGGTGTACCTGTGGATGTATTTCAAGGCCTACCTTCAAACTCAGTGCCTCTTTGCTTGACATCATGGGAAAATCTAAAGAAATCAGCCAAGACCTCAGAAGAAAAATTGTCTGGTTCATCCTTGGGAGCAGTTTCCAAACGCCTGAAGGTACCACGTTCATCTGTACAAACAATAGTACGCAAGTATAAACACCATGGGACCACGCAGCCGTCATACCGCTCAGGAAGGAGACCCGTTCTGTCTCTTAGAGATGAACGTACTTTGGTGTGAAAAGTGCAAATCAATCCCAGAACAACAGCAAAGGACCTTGTGAAGATGCTGGAGGAAACAGGTACAAAAGTATCTATATCCACAGTAAAACGAGTCCTATAACGACATAATCTGAAAGGCCGCTCAGCAAGGAAAAAGCCACTGCTCAAAAACCGCCATAAAAAAGCTACGGTTTGAAAAGACTACGGTTTGCAACTGCACATGGGGACAAAGATCATACTTTTTGGAGAAATGTCCTCTGGTCTGATGAAACAAAAATAGAACTGTTTGGCCATAATGAGCATCGTTATGTTTGGAGGAAAAAAGGGGAGGCTTGCAAGCCGAAGAACACCATCCCAAACGTGAAGCACAGGGGTTGCAGCATCATGTTGTGGGGGTGCTTTGTTGGAGGAGGGACTGGTGCACTTCACAAAAGCATGAGGAAGGAAAAGTATGTGGATATATTGAAGCAACATCTCAAGACATCAGTCAGAAGTTAAATCTTCGTTGCAAATGGGTCTTCCAAATGAGCAATGACCCCAAGCATACTTCCAAAGTTGTGGGAAAATGGCTTAAGGACAACAAAGTCAAGGTATTGGAGTGGCCATCACAAAGTCCTGACCTCAATCCTATAGAAAATTTGTGGACAGAACTGAAAAAGTGTGTGCGAGCAAGGAGGCCTACAAACCTGACTCAGTTACAGCAGCTCTGTCAGGAGGAATTGGCCACAATTCACCCAACTTATTGCGGGAAGCTTGTGGAAGGCTACCCAAAACATTTGACCCAAGTTAAACAATTTAAAGGCAATCCTACCAAATACTAATTGAGTGTATGTAAACTTCTGATCCACTGGGAACTTGATGAAAGATATAAAAGCTGAAATAAATCATTCTCTCTACGATTATTCTGACATTTCACATTCTTAAAATAAAGTGGTCATCCTAACTGACCTAAAACAGGGATTTTTTACTAGGATTAAATGTCAGGAATTGTGAAAAACTGAGTTTACATACACCTTAGCCAAATACGTTTAAACTTCCGACTTCAACTGTAGCTTAAAAGTCGATAAACTGTGAATAATTCACATTACAAGCGCAGCAATGTGTTCACTTGTCTCGGCCATATGCGTGAATGTTCCAAAATGCTATTACTGGAGAACACCATTCTCAAACGCACATCTGATGCCAGCGTTTCTTATAATGCGACAGAGATTGATATTCAGCCTAATGGTATAGACTTAGAAAGAAGGAATATCTGAAGATGCAACAATAGGATTTTGCCTTACTGCCTTTGGACAGAATAAATGCTGGTTTCAGTGGCATACAGTACCAGGAAATCTTAGCTTTTTGTCTATGGTCGGATTTTGGCTGTAGGCTATTAAAAGCAAGGTAAGAGAGGCTATGTAAAATGTCCAGGTTTCAAACAATGACATAGCTGGCTAGGCATTGCATATGTAATTATTTAGGTTATGGAAATGTATAATATTAGAATATCACTCCAATGTTGGGCAAATAGGCCTATTAGATTGCACATTTTACTCTCTCCCAGCCTGTCTGCGGTCCGCCGGCCAGGAGCTGAGGTTTCGTGTGTCGGGAATTGCTGTGGCATTTGCATTATCTGTAGGCTATGGCTAGCTACTATGGTATTCAATATAATATGATTGTCTCCCTGACCTGCACCAAATGCACACTGTAAAACGGGCAAAGTATTTCTGCCTCGCGCTGCAACACTGCCTGGCTTGGGGCTCTTCACATGAAGAGACTTTGTCCTTGTGTTCCTTAGCTATTTACATAGTTTTGTTCACAAGCTAGGTTGTTTGTCAATGTTTGAGTTCCAACTGCTAGGGAAGAGAAACAAGGCAGATTCTAGTCAGACTCTCAATCTCACAGGCCACGGTAACCACCCACCCTTAAAGGGGAAGGTGAAAATGTCTGTCTCATCTGTAATATTTTGGTTAAAAGGCAGGTCACAAAAAATGTAATGAAACAATAAACCACATTACATTTTACTAGAAATAGATTTATAGGTATAGAAACATTACAAAGCACGCTCATCCGTTTTTTTGTATTTTGTTGGTGTAATTTTAGTGAAAATCTTTGTTTGGGACGGTTCAAGTTAAGTTTGGGATGCTGAAATTGCACATCGGGACAGTGAGGAAAAAAATTTGTTGCGAGCCCCGAGTGTGGCTCTGCCTAGGCAGTCAGCAGGAGAGACCTCCTATGGTTCTTGCATTAGGTAACAGAACATGGTGAGTGGGATTGAAACGTAAGTAGGCAGCCTAGCGGTTAAGAGCGTTGGGCCAGTAACTGAAAGGTTGCTGGTTCGAATCCCCGAGCCAACTAGGTGAAAAATCTGTCGATGTGCTATTGAGCAAGGCTGTTGGCATACAATGGCTGCCATGTATCACCAGAGGGGGTTGCTAAAAGTACTCTAAGTGGTGGCTGAGGTAATATGTTGGCTTAAGTTGTGGACTTACGAGATGATGATGCCATTGTCTACAGAAAAGCTGTCCGATGGCAGCCCGGCAATGGTCCAACTGCGGATCTTGACCGGCTCGCCCAGCGAGTTCATCAGGGACATGTTGCTGGAGCACGGGATGTCTCTGCTCTTACACAGCTCCATCCACTCCTCGGTCTGAGCCTGGAAAACACATACAAATAGACATGGGAGCACACCATCCCACGAGCACAGATCAAAAAGTAATAATTTCATATCGTCAGCTCATGAAAATAATTATTTTAATCACAAACATTTCCCACAATCGCAACAATGTTTTGATCAGTGTCATCTATTTTTCATGACGGCTCGTGTTTGTTGTTAAAAATACTTGCGTGAGAGGATGCAGGGGTAGCAATAATAACGTATTTAGAGGGAGACTCTTTAATGCAGTTCCTTTTGAGCATCATAGAAAAGCATACAAGTTAAATATTTTAACTATCTGGCGTCCTCTCGTCTTTGTCACATCAAAGCTCTTAGTGTTGACTGAGGCCAAGTGCATCAAAACACACACAGGCAAACACGCTGCACATAGATGTAAACACTCTCTCAAGTGCTCACTGACATGCAAACTGATTCTATGTCCCTGTATGTACTTTTTTTTTTTTTTATTCGTACAGTATCTACCTGTGCTGTATACTGTATTTCTTTATGTCCCTCTGTGCCAGCATGTTCATATACGCACCTGTATATCAATTTATGTCTGAGTTTTTACCTGTATGTCACTGTAACTCTATGTCCAAGTATGACCTGTTGCGCATTGGCACCAGGATCCAATATCACCCTTTACATTCATTGTATTTCATTGTTGGAGTCAATTCCATTTAATATCCTGGCAGTTGAAAAGAACATGTAATTTCTCTCCAGGAATTATTTTCAATTCCCGTATTGACTGGATAATGTCATGAAAGAGGATATCCTTTGTATGTCTCTACCTTGTATTTACTACCTTGTACTACCTTGTACTTACCTACATAGCTCTCTATGTCTATTCTGAGCCTGTATATCTGTGTGTGTACCTACAGTATGTACCAGTCTTTCATGATGCCTGTGTGTACCACCACTGTGTACCTACCTGTCTATAGCTGGAGGTGAATGCCCCCAGGTAGGCTACGATGGCTGACGAAATGAGGATGTCCCCTGTCAGGTTGGTGTAGAGGTCCCCAAGGTTAAAGGCTGTCTCGCTCCAGCGAGTCTTCTCGCCACCCAGCCCACCAATCAGCTGCTCAGCTCTCTCCAGCTTCTTGCTGCACAATTTCACCTAGAGGTCGAGAAGGGAAGGACAAGGCTGAGGATTTGTAACATTACCGTCCGTGTCGCGTTCAGTAGTCACTAAATGGGAAAACGTTTTGAAATAGTTTGGGTAGAACCTTCACTGTTTCAAAACGGCTCGTTTCATATGTACTGAACATGAACATGGCCTTGTTTAAATAATTCAGAGGCAGAGGCTACCACTCCATTAAAATGCTATTATCATCTTGTTTTGATTGAATGATTGAAGGCAGGCTTTACCAACAATTTATCTTATAAGGACACTCAACAATGACACTCAATATCATTCCAAACATTTGTACATAGGAGTTACTTTTGGAAGAGATTTGAAAAATAACAATTAAATCTTAAATAGAACAGAAATTATTGTCGATTGATGGCTATTTAATTCTCCCGTTTTAGCTTAGTGTGGTTACTTTTCATGTTGAGAAAGTTTAAATGAAAATAGATAAAACTATATTAGAGTATTTGCATCTACTCCGATCGCCTGGGATAGCCCCTATATGATTGTTGGTCTTTTGGTGTTCAAAAGGTACCCTTCCCCAAATCTGTGCCTCAGCACAATCCTGTCTCGGAGCTCTACGGACAATTCCTTTGACCTCATGGCTTGGTTTCTGCTCTGACATGCACTGTTAACTGTGGGACCTTATATAGACAGGTGTGTGTGCGCCTTTCCAAATCATGTCCAGTCAATTGAATTTACCACAGGTGGACTCCAACCAAGATGTAGAAACATTTGAAGGATGATCAATGGAAACAGGATGCACTTGAGCTACATTTAGAGACTCATAGCAAAGGGTCTAAAAACGTATGTAATTACAAAAATACAAAAAATAAAAACTGTTTTGTCGCATTGTCATTATGGGGTATTGTGTGTAGATTGATGAGGAATTGCTTTTATTTAATCCATTTTAAAATAAGGCTTAACGCAACAAAATGTGGAAAAAGCCAAGGGGTCTGAATACTTTCCAAATGCACTGTATATGCTCTTAAGCAAATGTTAAATCGGGAAAAATGCTTTCAATTCTTTCACAAAATTCTGCCAATAAGTCGAGCTACCACAAATCGTGTTAAGCAAGTGCCAAGAGGGAGAGAGCTATAGAACTCATTTGAAAATGACCCTTTAAAACAATTCAGGGGCCTCCCAAGTGACACAGCAGTCTAAGGCACTGCATCGCTGTGCTTGAGGCGTCACTACAGACCCGGGTTCGATCCCAGGCTGTGTCGCAGCCGGCTGCAACCGGGAGACCCATGAGGCAGTGCACTGTTGGCATAGCGTCGTCCGGGTTAGGGAAGGGTTTGGCTGGCCCGGGATGTCCTTGTCCCGTCGCGCTCTAGCGACTCCTTGTGGCGGGCCGGGCGCATGCACGCTGACTTCGGTCGCCAGCTGTACGGTGTTTCCATACCACACACTGGTGTGGCTGGCTTCCGGGATAAACGAGCAGTGTGACAAGAAGCAGTGCAGCTTGGTAGGGTCGTGTTTCGGAGGACGCATGGCTCTCGCCCTTCACCTCTCCTGAGTCCGTATGGGAGTTGCAGGGATGGGACAAGACTGGAACTACCAACTGGATATCACGAAAAAGGGGTAAAAAAAACCCTACCAAAATAATATATAGATATATACAGTACCAGTCAAAAGTTTGGATACGGGCCTGCCAAGTGGCGCAGTGGTCTAAGGCACTGCATCGCAGTGCTAGCTGTGCCACTAGAGATTCTGGGTTTGAGTCCAGGCTCTGTCGCAGCCGGCCTGACAGGGAGACCCATGGGGCGGCACACAATTGGCCCAGCGTCGTCCGGGTTAGGGGAGGGTTTGGCCGGCAGTGATGTCCTTGTCCCATCGCGCACTAGCGACTCCTGTGGCGGGCTGAACGCAGTGCACGCTGACACCATCGCCATGTGTACGGTGTTTCCTCCGACACAGTGGTACGGTTGGCTTCCAGGTTAAGTAGGCATTGTGTCAAGAAGCAGTAAGGCTTGGTTGGGTTGTGTTTCGGAGGAGGCACGGCTCTTGACGATCGCCTCTCCTGAGTCCATATGCGAGTTGCTTTGATGAGACAAGACTGTTGTACCAATTGGATACCACAAAATTGGGGAGGAAAAGGTGTAAAATGTAATTAAAAGTTTGGATATTATTTTACTATTTTCTACATATGGAGTCATGTAGCAACCAAAAAAAGTGTTAAACAAAACAAAATATATTTTAGATTCTTCAAAGTAGCCACCCTTGATGACAGCTTTGCACACTCTTGGCATTCTCCAACAAGTTTCAACTGGAATGGTTTTCCAAAAGTCTTGAAGGAGTTCCCACATATGCTGAGCACTTGTTGGCTGCTTTTCCTCCACTCTGCGGGCCAACTCATCCCAAACCATCTCAATTGGGTTGAGGTCGGGTGATTGTGGAGGCCAGGTCATCTGATGCAGCGCTCCATCACTCTTCTTCTTGGTCAAATAGCCCTTACACAGCCCTGAGGTGTGTTGGGTCATCGTCTTTTTGAAAAACAAATGATAGTCCCACTAGGCACAAACCAGATGGGATGGCGTATCACCGCCAGTTTCACCAGCAAAGCACCATCACACCACCTAATCCATGCTTCACGGTGGGAACCACATATGCAGAGATCATCCATTCACCTATTCTGCGTCTCACAAAGACACAGTGGTTGGAACCAAAAATCTTACATTTGGACTCAGCAGACCTAAGGACAGTTTTCCACTGGTCTAATATCCATTTATCGTGTTTCTTGACGCAAGCAAGTGTCTTCTTCTTATTGGTGTCCTTTAGTAGTGTTTTTTTGTTGTTGCAGCAATTTGACCATGAAGGCCTGATTCATGCAGTCTCCTCTGAACGGTTGATGTTGAGATATGTGTTACTTGAACTCTGTGAAGCATTTATTTGGGCTGCAATTTCTGAGGCTGGTAACTCTAATGAACTTATCCTCTGCATCAGAGGTAACTCTAGGTCTTCCTTTCCTTTGGCGGTCCTCATGAGGGCCAGTTTCATCATAGCGCTTGATGGTTTTTGCGACTGGACTTGAACAAATGTTTATGTTCTGCATTGACTGGCCTTCATGTCTTAAAGTAATGATGGACTGTTGTTTCTCTTTGCTTATTTGAGCTGTTCTTGCCAAAAAATCTCTAAGATGATTCAAATCAAAATCAATTCAAATCAAATTTTATTGGTCACATGGTTAGCAGATGTTAATCCGAGTGTACCGAAATGCTTGTGCATCTAGTTCTGACAGTGCAGTAATATCTAATAAGTAATCTAACAATCTGAAGTGCCTACTATAAAAAATATTTTTTATTTGTTTAACACCTTTTTGGTTCCAACATGATTCAATATGTGTTATTTCACTGTAGATGTTAAATGTCCAATGTAGAAAATAGTAAAAATAAAGAAAAACCCTGGAATGAGCAGGTGTGTCCAAACTTTGACTGGTACTGTACACGGTTGAAGTCGGAAGATTAAATACGCCTTAGCTAAATACATTTAAACTCAGTTTTCACAATTCCTGACATTTAATCCTAGTAAAACATCCCTGTCTTAGGTCAGTTAGGATCACCACTTTATTTTAAGAATGTGAAATGTCAGAATAATAGTAGAGAGAATGATTTATTTCAGCTTTTATTTATTTCATCACATTCCAAGTGGGTGAGAAGTTTACAGACACTCAATTAGTATTTGGTAGCATTGCCTTTAAATTGTTTAACAAGCTTCCCACAATACGTTGGGTGAATTTTGGCCCATTCCTCCTGACAGAGCTGGTGTAACTGAGTCAGGTTTGTAGGCCTCCTTGCTCACACATGCTTTTTCAGTTCTGCCCACACATTTTCTATAGGATTGAGGTCAGGGCTTTGTGATGGCCACTCCAATACTTTGACTTTGTTGTCCTTAAGCCATTTTGCCACAACTTTGGAAGTATGCTTGGGGTCATTGTCCATTTGGAAGACCCATTTGCGACCAAGCTTTAACTTCCTGACTGATGCCTTGAGATGTTGCTTCAATATATCCACATAATTTTCCTTACTCATGATGCCATTTATTTTGTGAAGTGCAGCAGTCCCTCCTGCAGCAAAGCACCCCCACAACATGATGCTGCCACCCCCATGCTTCACGGTTGGGATGGTATTCTTCGGCTTGCAAGCCTCCCCCTTTTTCCTCCAAATATAACGATGGTCATTATGACGAAACAGTTCTATTTTTGTTTCATCAGACCAGAGGACATTTCTCCAAAAAGTACGATCGTTGTCCCCATGTGCAGTTGCAAACTGTAGTCTAGCTATTTTATGGTGGTTTTTGAGCAGTGGCTTCTTCCTTGCTGAGCGTCCTTTCAGGTTACGTCGAAATAGGACTCGTTTTACTGTGGATATGGATACTTTTGTACCGGTTTCCTCCAGCATCTTCACAAGGTCCTTTGCTGTTGTTCTGGGATTGATTTGCACTTTTCGCACCAAAGTACATTCATCTCTAGGAGACAGAATGCGTCTCCTTCCTGAGCAGAATGACGGCTGCGTGGTCCCATGGTGTATATACTTGCGTAGTATTGTTTGTACAGATGAACGTGGTACCTTCAGGTGTTTGGAAATTGCTCGCAAAGATGAACCAGACTTGCGGAGGTCTACAATTTATATTCTGAAGTCTTGGCTGGCATTGCTTTTCTTGGCATTGCTATTCATTTTTCCCATGATATCAAGCAAAGAGGCACTGAGTTTGAAGGTAGGCCTTGAAATACATCCACAGGTACACCTTCAATTGACTCATGATGTCAATAAGCCTATCAGAAGCTAAAACTATGACATCATTTTCTGGAATTTTCCAAGCTGTTTAAAGGCACAGTCAATTTAGTGTCTGACCCACTGGAATTATGATACAGTGAATTATAAGTGAAATAATCTGTCTAAGCAATTGTTGGGAAAATTACTTGTGTCATACACAAAGTAGATGTCCTAACCGACTTGCCAAAACTATAGTTTGTTTACAAGAAATTTGTGGAGTGGTTGAAAAACGAGTTTTAATGACTCCAACCTAAGTGTATGTAAACTTCCGACTTCAACTATATATTCCATTGGATTAATGGATGTAATACTACATCAAATACTGATACATTTGTATTTTGGTCTTAAACCATTATGTACATATTTGAAAGAAAGTGGATAGCTGCTAACCAGAGCTGGCTGGTGTATTGAAGGAGATGATGGTTCACCTCCGTAATTTGTGCCTAACCCCACTGACCTGATTCTCTAGGTCAGCCTTCTTGTTCTTGTTGGCCTCCAGTGTCTGCTGCAGCTTTGCAAGTTTGTCCTGGACCTCTTTGAGGGCAGCCTGTTTTTTACGCAGGCTCTCCATGGCCACCTTCAGCTCCCCCTCGGCCTGAGCTAGCTTCTCCTTCTTAGGGGCCACCACTTTGGCCACTCTGAGCGAGAGGAGAGAATATATAGGTTGGGGTTCCATTCAGGAAATGTAACTTAACATTTTCTAATAATAACCACCAAGGCTTCTTTCAATTTACTTCAATAAAACAACTCAGTATCCTTGTGAGATTCAAGAAAATACTATATTATACTGTACTATTCAATGTGATCACAATTCACATTACAGCTCTACACGTTACTCACTTGTCGTAGGATTCCATGGCGCGCACCCACTTGCACAGCCCCTCGGCGGCCGTGGAGGCGGTACGGATCTTCTCGGGGACAAAGTCTGGGTTGGTGATATACTGTTTGCGGATAATGGCGATGAGGTGGGGTGGGATGTTTTCCTTGTCATACTCGTGAAGGCTCTGAAGAAACTTCATGTCTCCAAGGAGCTTCTTGGCTGGGCCCCAGAAGTCCTCCACCTTCTTGCCGGAGCCCGAGGGGTCAGGGATGCGGTCCGGCTTCAGGCCCTTCAGGATGCAGATGGCCTCCATCACCAGCTTGACCGCCGGTGGAGGGCTCTTCATGGACTTGACCACTGTGATGTCCTAGACAAAGGGGCAAACAATCACAGTCACCTAGGGCTGAACTTTGTTTGTGCATGTGCACATTTTTGGGTGCATTTAATGTTTATGAGAGATTTAGGCTATGCCAAAGTGTTGTGCACATGATTCTCAAGTTAGGATGTGGTCCTTTCAGCATCATCTTTATATAAAGTTATACATTGACTTAGCTGCATCCCAGATCTCTATATGCTTTAGCAAACTCTTCTGACTGGCTTGACGAAGAATGAAAACAACAGAGATAAATTGGCTGAAACACAAACTTATCTGGAGACAGGCTATCATTGATTGGGCCTAACATTTATATACAAAGAAGAAGAAATATACTGAATATACACTGCTCAAAAAAATAAAGGGAACACTTAAACAACACAATGTAACTCCAAGTCAATCACACTTCTGTGAAATCAAACTGTCCACTTAGGAAGCAACACTGATTGACAATAAATTTCACATGCTGTTGTGCAAATGGAATAGACAAAAGGTGGAAATTATAGGCAATTAGCAAGACACCCCCAATAAAGGAGTGGTTCTGCAGGTGGTGACCACAGACCACTTCTCAGTTCCTATGCTTCCTGGCTGATGTTTTGGTCACTTTTGAATGCTGGCGGTGCTCTCACTCTAGTGGTAGCATGAGACGGAGTCTACAACCCACACAAGTGGCTCAGGTAGTGCAGCTCATCCAGGATGACACATCAATGCGAGCTGTGGCAAGAAGGTTTGCTGTGTCTGTCAGCGTAGTGTCCAGAGCATGGAGGCGCTACCAGGAGACAGGCCAGTACATCAGGAGACGTGGAGGAGGCCGTAGGAGGGCAACAACCCAGCAGCAGGACCGCTACCTCCGCCTTTGAGCAGGAGGAGCACTGCCAGAGCCCTACAAAATGACCTCCAGCAGGCCACAAATGTGCATGTGTCTGCTCAAACGGTCAGAAACAGACTCCATGAGGGTGGTATGAGGGCCCGACGTCCACAGGTGGGGGTTGTGCTTACAGCCCAACACCGTGCAGGACGTTTGGCATTTGCCAGAGAACACCAATATTGGCAAATTCGCCACTGGCGCCCTGTGCTCTTCACAGATGAAAGCAGGTTCACACTGAGCACATGAGCACATGTGACAGACGTGACAGAGTCTGGAGACGCCGTGGAGAACGTTCTGCTGCCTGCAACATCCTCCAGCATGACCGGTTTGGCGGTGGGTCAGTCATGGTGTGGGGTGACATTTCTTTGTGGGGCCGCACAGCCCTCCATGTGCCTGACTGCCATTAGGTACCGAGATGAGATCCTCAGAGCCCTTGTGAGACCATATGCTGACACATGCACATTTGTGGCCTGCTGGAGGTCATTTTGCAGGACTCTGGCAGTGCTCCTCCTGCTCAAAGGCGGAGGTAGCGGTCCTGCTGCTGGGTTGTTGCCCTCCTACGGCCTCCTCCACGTCTCCTGATGTACTGGCCTGTCTCCTGGTAGCGCCTCCATGCTCTGGACACTACGCTGACAGACACAGCAAACCTTCTTGCCACAGCTCGCATTGATGTGCCATCCTGGATGAGCTGCACTACCTGAGCCACTTGTGTGGGTTGTAGACTCCGTCTCATGCTACCACTAGAGTGAGAGCACCGCCAGCATTCAAAAGTGACCAAAACATCAGCCAGGAAGCATAGGAACTGAGAAGTGGTCTGTGGTCACCACCTGCAGAATCACTCCTTTATTGGGGGTGTCTTGCTAATTGCCTATAATTTCCACCTTTTGTCTATTCCATTTGCACAACAGCATGTGAAATTTATTGTCAATCAGTGTTGCTTCCTAAGTGGACAGTTTGATTTCACAGAAGTGTGATTGACTTGGAGTTACATTGTGTTGTTTAAGTGTTCCCTTTATTTTTTTGAGCAGTGTAGTTAAATGGCAATTGGAAAAATATCCTGCATTATTTTGGAAGGGGGGTGGGCAAAGGCTGAAATCTGAGAGGGGTTGGGATGAAGCAGAAGACAAGGCCATTGGAGATTGCTTTACATTGACTTTATAGTCCAATCTCCCAATCGTTTTCCAACCTGGTTGGTTAGTGTGTCCAGAGCGGACAGGGCTGACTCCAGGATGGGCATGGCGATGGCCAGGTCGGCGTCGCACTCGTCCTTGATGGCCTTGGCCGCCATGGCCTGTTCGTTGGCCACCGCCTCATCCACCTTCACCACCTTCTCCGTCTTGGCAACCTCCACCGACTCGTGCTCAATCACCACCATCATCTCATCCACCTCCTTGCTGGCCACACGCAGCTGCGGCTGCAGGGCCTCCAGTTCCACCTGCATGGTGGCTACCTGGGCAGCTGCAGACTCCAGCTTCTCCAAGCCCACTTCATAGCGGCGCTTCAGCTTCATTACTTCTCTGTGGATGCAGAGAGTGTTGGGTGTTTCAGCTTAATTATGTCAGTTTAATGGGTGGTAATATATTCATAACCACTGGCATAATATCAAAATCTCTTGCATCTATATTAAAAATTATTAACATTGACTCAGATCTGTTTAGTGCTCTCTTGCCAACAACCACAGGTGTTGGCTACACAACACAAATAGATCAGGGACCAGGCTATAAATGAATGTAAAAGCCACATATTTGTGGGGAAAATATGTCGACTGTTTCTCTATCCAAAGGCAGCTGCCTGTTGGCTACCTGCCTCAAAGGGAAGCGTCCTGTGGATTGAGAAACAGCCTTCTTGTTTTCACTGTTTCTTACGCTCTCTTCTTCTCCAACAGAGCCTTGAAGGTAGAGATGAGCTCCAGGTAGGAGGTGGGCGTGACATAGTTATGGCGTTGCAGCTCGGACAGGAAACAGGCCGACAGCTCGATGGTGGACGTGTGGAAGCTCTTGCACATGTTAATGCAGCCCATTCGCGACTCGTCCGTCATCTCGATGTCCTCCAGGAACCGTGAGGCCACCGCCTGCAGCGCGTCCTCTGGCCAGCTCTGGGAGGAGAGAGGAGAGGGTATAGGGTGAAGTTGCCCCTAGAGAAACTGATCTTTTAGTTTTGCAAGGTTAGGATTGGGGAGGGGAAGCTGATCCTAGATCAGAGTAAATGAAAAGCCTGACTGAGTTCCATAATTATATACAGTACCAGTCAAAAGTTTAGACAAACATACTCAATCCAGGGTTTTTCTTTATTTTTTACATTGTAAAATAATAATGAAGACAACAAAACTATGAAATAACACATATGGAATCATGTAGTAAGCAAAAAAGTGTTAAACAAATCAAAAGAACTATGTTTAATTGTTACCCAATTAAAATAATCATGTAACAATTAACTCATTAGTAATTTGGGCACCACAGAAGAAAATGTTTAACGAGTTACCGTCTCCCAAATTAAACTCTGGAAGATAGGTTATATATCGATAACAGTCACTTATTAATCATTACCTCATATCAGTCTCATTCTGAACAGTCGTAACCCTCTTGGATCTGCAAGAACCCCAACCATTGCTCATTCAGTACCACACAAATTGATTTAATGATTTATTTACTAATGATTTATTTACTAAGTAACTAAATAATAACAGAGAATACACATACACACTTACATGAGACAAACGTCTCCAGTGGACTGACAAGCTATGATGGCTTATTACACAGAGACGGAGAAGGGGGTTGGGAAAATAGAGACAGAGAAAAAGGGACATTTATCGTGGATACATTCTAGGACTGTCTTCACATTAACTTGTTATGGATAGGGGGCAGCATTTTCACGTTTGGATGAAAAGCGTGCCCAGAGTAAACTGCCTGCTACTCAGTCCCAGTTGCTAATATATACATATTATTAGTAGATTTGGATAGAAAACACTCTGAAGTTTGAATGATGTCTGTGAGTATAACATAACTCATATGGCAGGCAAAAACCTGAGAAAAATCCAACCAGGAAGTGTGAAATCTGAGGTTTGTAGGTTTTCAACTCTTGGCCCATCAGTGTCTATGGGGTCATTTTGCACTTCCTAAGGCATCTAGTTTAGAACCTTGTTTGATGCTTCTACTGTGAAGTGGAGCCGAATGAGAGGGGATTGAGTAAGGTCTGCCATGAGCTGAACATGCGCTGACCATGGTCGTTCACGTGAGCGAGCTCTGTTCCATCGCATTTCTGAAGACAAAGGAATTCTCCGGTTGGAACATTATTGAAGATTTTTGTTAAAAACATCCTAAAGATAGATTGTATACTTCGTTTGACATGTTTCTATGGACTGTAATATTACTTTTCGTCTGAACATTTGCCTGGACCTGCCCGCGCGTCGTGAGTTTAGATTGTGTACTGAACGCGCAAACCAAAGGGAGTAATTTGGACATATATGATGGACTTTATGGAACAAATCAAACAATTATTGTGAAACTGGGATTCCTGGGAGTGCATTCTGATGAAGATCATCAAAGGTAAGTGAATATTTATAATGCTATTTCTGATTTATGTTGACACCAACATGGCGGATATCTCAGATTATACTCAGATTATTGCATGGTTTGCTTTTTCCGTAAAGTTTTTTTGAAATCTTACACAGCGGTTGCATTAAGGAGAAGTATATCTTTAAATCTGTGAATGTATCTTTTATCAATGTTTATTATGAGTATTTCTGTGATTTGATGTGGCTCTGTGCAAATTCACGGGATGTTTTGGAGGCAAATGTAAACTGAGGTTTTTGGATATAAATATGAACTTGATCAAACAAAACATACATGTATTGTGTAACATGTTGTCCCGGGAGTGTCATCTGATGAAGAATATCAAAGGTTAGTGATTCATTTTATCAATATTTCTGCTTTGTGTGACTCCTCTCTTTGGTTGGAAAATCACTGTATGCTTTCTGTGACTAGTTGCTGACCTAACATAATGACATGTTCTGCTAGCGGAACCCCAGTCCTAGACAGGTTAATCATATAAACACAGCAAAAAAAGAAACGTCCCTTTTTCTGGACACTGTCTTTCAAAGATAGTAAAAATACAAATAACTTCACAGATCTTCATTGTAAAGGGTTTAAACACTGTTCCCCATGCTTGTTCAATGAACCATAAACAATTAATGAACATGCACCTATGGAATGGTCGTTAATGTGCAACGGATATGATTAGAAGTTATCTCCTATGACTCCTAAAATCACATTCCTATCTTAACAAAAATAGTTTAATCCATTTCTAAATCACATAGACAACGTATTGGATGGAAACTTGACAGCTAGAGGGGGTTTCCTTCCGAAGTTACAGTATTTGGTTCCTACAATTTTTAATAACATCACAAAATAAAAAGCAAAATAACGATAGCCCTATTTGGTAAAAGACAAAGTCCATATTATGGCAAGAACAGCTCAAATAAGCAAAGAGAAACGACAGTCCATCATTACTTTAAGACATGAAGGTCAGTCAAGCAGGAACATTTCAAGAGCTTTGAAAGTTTATTCAAGTGCGGTCACAAAAACCATCAAGCTGTCACACCCTGATCTGTTTCGCTTGTCTACATCCCCCTCCAGGTGTCGCCTATCTTCCCCATTATCCCCAGTGTATTTATAACGGTCTGTTTGTCTGTTGACAGTTTGTTTTGTTTCGTCAAGCCTACCAGCGTTTTTCCCGTGCTCCTGTCTTTCTCTAGTTTCTGTTTTCTAGTTTTCCCGTGTTTTGACAATTATGCCTGCCCTGATCCCGAGCCTGCCTGCTGTTCTGTACCTTTAAAACTTTGCTCTGGAGTACTGACCTCTGCCTGCCCTTGACCTGTCGTTTGCCTACCCCCGTTGTTGTAATACGCTTTTGTTACTTCGAAACTGTCTGCATCTGGATCTTCTCCTGAACCTTGACAGTACGAACTGGCCATGACGGACCCAGCAGACTCGGACCAGCTCCGCAACGTGTCTCCTCCCAAGGAGCCACCATTGGAAGGCACGAGGAGTTGCTACATGGTCTTATCGAAGGGTTCTAGACCTTGGCCGAATGGCATGACCGCGCATTGAACACATTTCTGGAGCAATTCTGTGGGTTGTCTATCAGGCAGACTACCATGACGGTAACCTCCCAGCCCCTCAGTAACTTGGCTGTTAGCAGCGCGGCCTACCCGGTCACACCGGTTTCCCGAGAACCCCGCTTACCTACCCTGGAACACTTTGCTGGAGAGTCGGGAACCTGTCGGGCGTTTATCGCGCAGTGTTCTCTCATCATCGGGCTGCAGCCCTCCTCCTTCCCCTCGGACCGCTCAAAGATAGTGTACCTCATCACGCTGATGCCCGGGAGGGCTCTCGCCTGCGCTACAGCCGTGTGCGAACTCCAGACTGAAGAATACGGCCAACTGTTGTTCCCACACGGAGGTGAAGAAGGTTTTTGATTCTCCACTGTCCGGGAGAGAGACTGCCCGGAAGACACTCCAGCTTTGGCAAACTCCCGCAGTGTGGCAGACTTTGTGGTGGATTTCCGCACGTTGGCAGCTGAGAGTGCCTGGAACCCGGAATCGCTGTGCGAGAACTTTTCCTCCCCCTTTACTCGTACCCCTTTCCATACCATCCTGCTGTGGGGGAACCAGTCAAAATATCTCTGGATACTCATCGACTCTGGAACTGATGACAGTTTTTTGGATATTACCCTGGTGTCTGAGCTGGGCATCCCCACTCATTCCCTTTCCATTCCCATGGATGTTAGAGAGTGCTGGACGGCCTCTCTATAGCCTGGGTCACCCAAATACACCTCCAATCAGCCTACGCGTGTCAGGGAACCACAGCGAGGCAATCCAACATCCTCAGGTTCCCATGGTACTGGAATATTCTTGGCTCCAGCGAAACAATCCAATCATAGACTGGACTGCTGGTGCCATCATGAGCTACAGCCAATTCTGCCACTGTCAGAAGTCAGCGCAGCCTGCCCCGGGTCATCTTCCTGTGGGCTCAGAAGTTTACCCGGAACTCTTCGCCATTCCCGCAGAGTACCAGGACCTCCGGGATGTTTTCAGTAAGGCCCGGGCCACTTCCTCCACACCGACCCTATGACTGCGGGATCTTCTTTGTGGAGAAGAAAAACAAAACCCTGCGCCCGTGCATCGACTACCGGGGCCTCAGTGACCGCTACCCGCTACCACTCATCGCCTCGGCCTTCGAGACGCTCCAGGGGGCCACCATTTTCTCCAAGTTGGGCCTGCGGAACGCCTACCACCTGGTGCGGATACGAGAAGGGGACGAGTGGAAGACTGCCTTTAACACGGCCAGCAGTCACTACGAATACCTGGTCATGCCAGTTGGCCTTACCAACCTTACCAATGCCCCAGCTGTGTTCCAGGCCCTGGCAACATATTGAACCGGTTCGTCTTCGTTCGGTTGTGAATTGGCCCCAGCCTACGTCCAGAGCGCAGCTGCAACGCTTCCTGGGATTTGCCTACTTTTATTGCCGATTTATTCGGGGTTAAAGCATCCTGGCTTCCCCCTTGTCTGCACTCACCTCTCCCAAGATTCCATTCACGTGGTCACCAGCTGCTGACCGGGCGTTCCGGGACCTCAAGCACCGCTTCACCACTGCTCCCATATTGATTCATCCTGACCCGTCCCATCAGTTCGTGGTGGAGGCCGATGCTTCGGATGTCGGAGTGGCTATCCTGTCCCAGCGTTCCACCCTGGACCTCAAGTTACATCCCTGCGCCTTCTTCTCCCATCGCCTCAATGCCACGGAGAGGAATTACGATGTGGGGAATTGTGAGCTTCTCGTGGTGAAGATGCCGTTGGAGGAGTGGAGACACTGCTTGGAGGGGACGGAACATCCGTTCATTGTGTGGACGGATCACAAGAGCCTGGAATATCTCCGCACCGTTACATCCCTGCGCCTTCTTCTCCCATCGCCTCAACGCCACGGAGAAGAATTACGATGTGGGGAATTATGAGCTTCTCGCGGTGAAGATGGCATTGGAGGAGTGGAGACACTGCTCGGAGGGGACGGAACATCTGTTCATTGTCTGGACGGATCACAAGAACCTGGAATATCTTCGCACCGCAAGCTAGGTGGGCCCTGCTTTTCACCCAGTTTAACTTCTCCCTCTCCTACCGACCGGGATCCAAGAATATCAAGTCGGATGCTCTGTCACGCCGCTATAGCCCTGCGGCTACACCCTCGGACCCCGAGACCATCCTTCCCACCTCGTGGCTGGCGACAGCACTCTGTTGGGGAATAGGGAAGCAGGTCCATGAGACTACGCAGCATTTCCAGCCGGGGGGGGGGGGGGGGGGGCTAGATAACCGGGTGTTTGTTCCTGACGCTGTCAGCTCCTCGGTCCTGGAGTGGGCCCACTCCTCCACGATCCAGGAAATCTTAAAGCTACAGCATACAATGACATTCTAGACGACTTTGTGCTTCTAAATGTGTGGCAACAATTTGGGAAAGGCCCTTTCCTGTTTCAGTGTGCACAAAGCGAGGTCCATACAGAAATGCTTTGTCGAGAACGGTGTGGAAGAACTTGACTGGGCTGCACAGAGCCCTGACCTCAGCCCCATTGAACACCTTTGGGATGAATTGGAACGCTGACTGAGAGCCAGGCCTAATTGCCCAATATCAGTGCCCGACCTCACTAATGGTCTTGTGGCTGAATGGAAACAAGTCCCTGCAGCAATGTTCCAACATCTATTGGAAAGCCTTCCCAGAAGAAAGCCTTCCCAGAAGAATAGCAGCAAATGGTGGACCAACTCCATATTAATGCCCATGATTTTCTAATGAGATGTTCGATGAGCAGGAAACAACATACTTTTGGTCATGTAGTGTATATTACCTGGAACCAGTCGATGGTGCAACAGTTGATGAGGGCGGGGAAGCGTCTTAGGCGGCTCCGGAAGGTGTCTCCAATAGGGCTCATGGCCAGCACCACGTGCAGCTGCGAGCGGCAGCGCTCCAGGAACATGTTGAAGAGCGATAGCGGGCTGCCATCCGTCTGCTTGTCGCGCTCCCGCTGACGATCAAGCACACGCATGCGCTCGCAGATCTCTGCTTTCTCGTCAGTCGCAAACAAGTTGGGTACCTGGCGTGAGGAAAGGGAAAAAGGAAGGGAATGAGGATTTTTTTCATGACACTGTAGCCATTTTTTTGTTGTTGATTATTATAAAACATTTTAAACCACCTAAATGTTTGCATTTATGTATTTCGTAAATTAAGATATGGGTGTGTATCTCGAATGTTCATGCAAACCATTAATTAATTCATGCAATATTAACATGATTTAAGAAAAGTTCAAGTTAGGCAAATTACATAAATCACATAATGCATACGCATATGTGTGTTTGTCTCTGTTGTTGTGTCTGTGACCCTGTATTTCTCTATAGGGGATAAAGAAAAGTGTCTGTCTGTCCATCCATCCATCACCTCTCCAGTGTTGAGCAGGTTGCTAACGTCCTCCAGGAAGGACTCCATCTTGATCTGCGTGTCAGTGAAGAGGAAGACACCGTGCGTGTCGCCCTGTGTGGACTTGCGCATGATCAGCTTGAGGTCGTCACGCCACTCCGTCATGCCATAGCTCTTTGCAATCTCCACCTGTTCAGAAAGTATATTGTGATTGTTATTGACAGTTTGTCATTTTATACAAAATAAAATTGTTAATAAAAAATTAAAATTCTCCACCTGGAAGAGCTCCGCCTCCGCCATGTGGGCGGCCAACCGGGTAACAGACTGTCTCCCACTCCCGCCCACCCCAACCAGCAAGGCATGGCCGCGCGGCTGCTTGAGCACGCGCGAGATGCGGCACACATGCTCGATGGCGAAGCGGAAGAGCACCAGGTTCATGGGCGCCTTGCTGACGTTGTTGTACTCATCCAGGTGCGACTCAACCACCTGCCGCAGCTGGTCCAGGTTGTTCACCTCGCGGTAGTTGCGGTCCTCGCCCTTGGGGTCGTGGAAGTCGCAGAACATGAGGCTGCGGAGGTCATCCTCCGTCACGCACCCGTCCTGGTCCTGGTCAAGGTGCTGGAAGAGCTGGTGGAAGTCCTCTTTGAGGTAGGACTGGGACACCTCCTGGAGGTAGCCCACCATCCAGGCCCGGTCTGAGTCATGCACTAGACGGTCGTAGTACACCCTCTGGACCTGTGAGAGTGAATGAAGTAGCAATTTGTCAGCATGAGAATTGAACACCTGGGGCCGGTTGCACCAGTTGGGCATAAAAAAGTTGGACTTAAATGCTAGGTCGGGCATAGCTACGTCTGACTTTGGGATCATAATTTACACCTGTTGCACCAACCAAAAATATGACTAGTCATAGGTAAGTTTGAAGAAAGCAATGTGGGCATAGCTATGTCACGAGATTTGATACGTCATAATGATGGTTGCTAGGCACCGCCCATTACAAGGCTGTTACCATCCTAGTGGCATTTCTAAACTTGGCGAGGCATGTCCCATCACTTCGCAAAGCCCGCCACTATGCATGCACGTTTTCTTAACCACAACTGGATGGATCAATCAATAATTACTGTGGAAATGAATATCACTAAATTACAAAAATATTGTAATAAAGTAGGCTAATGCCATTGAAGGCATTTACGATATTGTTGCTTACTGAAACTCCCAAAGTCATCCAACCATTTTAAATACTTTAATCAGTGTGTGGTGACTATAATTTCAGGACCGTTATGATCGGGACAGCGTTATTGCACTGCTTTGAGATAAACGTCAGCTTTTTGATTTCACAGAATCTCCATTTGGATATTTGGTTACAATTAGGCTGGGAAAAATGTTAGCCAAATTGAAGTGAGTGTTCATGATGCTAATCTTTAGTCTAGTTTGCTCATCTAACAGTATTATCAGAACATTTTGCTAACATATTATGTAGCCTACACTAGCCTAGTATAACAGGTGTATTATTTTGCTCTTCAGTCACGTAGTAGCCTAGGCTATATCCTGACTTAAAGCCCTTGACTTGTATCTGTATATTTGGTTAATTGAGCTCTGGCTGGGCAAATAAGTGGAGGTGGCAGCTCAAAGAGACAGGATTAGTTTGCTAATATCTGATCAGACATATTTAGCATGCTATAATGTAGCATATAAATCAAGTGTATTAGGTTGCTATTGACTAGACATAGGCAACTCAAAATGAGGTTGTGAAATATAGACTCACATCCTTAAAAGAAATATAGATTTCCATTATTTTCTGTGCATATCATGAAAAAGACAGTCCCAATTTAACACCCTACACCTGCTCCCTAGTAGGCATAGAATCTACGTCTATGCGTAGCTTATAGAAGGGCTTACACCCTGGTGGGAGCAACAGGTATAATTGTTTGGCCTGGCGTAGAGCACATTTTACGCTGGAAATAGAGTTACGACCCACTTAAGACCAACTGGTGCAACGGGCCCCTGAATATTATTACAATTTACACGTCATGATTTGTTAGAACCTTGAGAATATAGACTCATGGGCCAGTTTATTCAGGTACTGTTCGATTGAACGTCAGAATGGGCAAAACAAGTGACCTCAGCGTCTTTGAGCGTAGTATGATCGTCGGTGCCAGGCGAGCCAGATCCAGTATCTCAGAAATCGCCACCGTCCTGGGATTTTCACCCACGACAGTATCTAGCGTTCACCGAAGATGGTGCGACAAACAAAAAAACATCCAGTCAGCGGACAACTCTTCGATCCTGGTCACCGATGGATTACTGAAGCAGACGACCAAACCGGGTTCCACTCCCATCAGCTAAAAACAAGAAGTGGCTCCAGTGAGCACGCGATCACCAACACTGGACAATTGCGGAGTGGAAAAACATTGCCTGGAACACGACAGCGGTTCAGTTTACTTGAGAGACCTACACAGTTCCCAGACCTCAATCCAATAGAGCATACAGTATTTGGGATGAGATGGAACGGGCTATTCGCAGCAAGAATGTTCCCGCCGTCCAATCTGCAGCAACTGCATGATGCCACCGCATCAGCTTAGTCCAACATCCCTGTGGAAAGTTTCCGACACCTTGCAAAATGCCACAAATAATTCAGGCTGTTCTGGAGGCAAAGGGGGGTCCGACCGGGTACTAGATGGGTGTACCTAATTAACTGTCCGGTGAGTGTAGATTCATAAGGGCTTGACAATAACCTTTTTCGCGCCACTTGATCTTCGGACAAGTAGGATAGATTTTTGACTTCAATCCTAAAGCTCAAGTCACTTGTCCAAAAATACAAATAAATGTCTATCACCATGGGCCATAAAGGTGACCGAAAATTGTTTTGTGTTGTATGATGCAACGAACCATTTCACAAAATAAAATGCATTATTGTTATTACACACAAGCCTAAGAGCACCATGCGCAATGCCAAGCGTCGGTTGAAGTGGTGTAAAGCTCGCCGCTATTGGGCTCTGGAGCAGTGGAAACACATTCTCTGGAGTGATGAATTACGCTTCACCATCTGGCAGTCTGACGGACGAATCTGGATTTGGCGGATGCCAGGAGAATACTACCTGCCCCAATGCATAGTGCCAACTCGAAAGTTTGGTGGAGGAAGAATAATGGTCTGGGACCGTTATTTATTGTTTGGGCTAGGCCCTTAGATCCAGTGAAGGAAAATCTTAACGCTACAGCATACAATGACATTCTACACGATTCTGTGCTTCTAACTTTGTGGCAACAATTTGGGGAAGGCCATTTTCTGTTTCAGCATGACAATGCCCCCGTGCACAAAGCGAGGTCCATACAGAAATTATTTCTAGAGATCGGTGTGGAAGAACTTAACTGGCCTGCACAAAGCCCTGACCTCAACCCCATCAAACACCTTTGGGATAAATTGGAACGCTGACTGCGAGCCAGGCCTAATCGCCCAACATCAATGCCCGACCTCACTAATGGTCTTGTCCCTGAATGGAAGCAAGTCCCTACATCAATGTTCCAGCATCTAGTGGAAAGCCATCCCAGAATAGTGGAGGCTATAGCAGAAAAGGGGAGGACCAACTCCATCTTAATGCCCATCATTTTGGAATGAGATGTTTGAGGAGAAGGCGTCCACATACCTTTGGTTAGGTAGTGAACAACACTGCCCCTTTAAGACATGAAAAAGCTTTTCAAAGATAGCTGGAAATGTGCAAGTTGTGTACTTTTGTTGGAAGCAATCAGTCTTCCATCACGACCACATGTGATCGAAAGACCGTTTGTGCCTTTCAATGGTTTCTATGCGCTGTGCCTAACACAAGATGAACCCCTCCGTCTTGCAAAGTTAGATTTGTTTTGTTGCATTTATGTTAATAAAATTACAATTAATTTGGCACTCAACTTAAATCATTTTTCCCAATATTTGTACTTCCCATATGGATAGATAGCACCACGGTAATGCAAGTGCAGAGTTTGGGAGATGAAAGTCCGCAACACATGCAACGCATCCGGAGGACACTGATCCAATTCTGATAGGATAAAATATTTGATATTGTGATTCGTGTGACTTTTTTTTACTTTACATCTATGTTCTGCTTGTCTGAATTATTTATGTTTTACCTGTCCCGGGCAAGCATGAATACTGAGCCCTGTATACATACCTCATGCACCCAGAGGCGCTTGATGGCGCTGGGGTTCTCAGCTGTTTCAGGTCGGGACAGACAGATGCCCTGGATGACGCGGGAGAAGTCTCGCAGGTTAAAAAGGTAGTGGGACTTGGCCGGGGTTGGCAGCAGGTTCTTGGTGGCCTCCTGGTACACAGACATTGTGCCATTGATGATCTGAGCGGTCAGTGTTGCAAATGGCTTGGGGAAAGCAAACCTGGTGAGGAAGGAGTCATAAATTATATTATATACACGCAATAACAATTGTGCAAACGTTCCACATGCGCACACACACATGCACACACACACACACACACACACACACACACACACACACACACACACACACACACACACACACACACACACACACACACACGCACACACGCACATTTACACACACACTATAGCCTCAGCCGTGATAAATATCGGTGATAATATCAAGAGCAGTGTGCGGTTTCCTTTTTCCTTCATCTTGTTCAATTGTTGCCATGCACCTGCAAATAAGATTGCTCAGATGTGCGAGTGCCTTTTGAATTTTATGATATTCTTCAAACACACAGACCCCAAAGCAAATCAAGGGGAGAGAAATATATTTATTTAAAGAGAACAAATCATAGTTGTTATGCTGGAAAGTGGATGGTTGATGTTCATTGTTCTCTGTTCTCATTGTTTTTCCACTGAACAAAGAGACAGGATGTAGTTTAAACCAAAACCTAGCCTGTGGTTGACCCATTAGAATTCATTGCAGAAAAATTGGGCTAATGGTGAAAATACAAATTATCCCATGTCAGCTTCAATGTATAGATCATTTGGACCAATGACAACTTGACACACATAGCTACAGTTGAAGTCGGAAGTTTAAATAAACTTAGGTTGGAGTCATTAAAACTCGTTTTTCAACCACTCCACAAATTTCTTGTTAACAAACTATAGTTTTGGCAAGTCGGTAAGGACATATACTTTGCGCATGACACAAGTAATTTTTCCAACAATTGTTTACAGACAAATTATTTCACTTATAATTCACTGTATCACAACTCCAGTGGGTCAGAAGTTTACATACACTAAGTTGACTGTGCCTTTAAACAGCTTGGAAAATTCCAGAAAATGATGTCATGGCTTTAGACGCTTCTGATAGGCATTTAAGACAATTGGAGGTGTACCTGTGGATGTATTTAAAGGCCTACCTTCAAACTCAGTGCCTCTTTGCTTGACATCATGGGAAAATCAAAATAAATCAGCCAAAACCTCAGAATTAAAAAATGTAGACCGCCACAAGTCTGGTTCATCCTTGGGAGCAATTTCCAAATGCCTGAAGGTACCACGTTCATCTGTACAAACAATAGTACGCAAGTATAAACACCATAGGACCACGCAGCCGTCATACTGCTCAGCAAGGAGACGCGTTCTGTCTCCTAGAGATGAACGTACTTTGTTGCGAAAAGTGCAAATCAATCCCAGAACAACAGCAAAGGACCTTGTGAAGATGCTGGAGGAAACAGGTACAAAATAATCACAAAGCCCTGACCTCAATCCTATAGAAAATGTGTGGGCAAAACTGAAAAAGCGTGTGCGAGCAAGGAGGCCTACAAACCTGACCCAGTTACACCAACTCTGTCAGGAGGAATGGGCCAAAATTCACCCAACTTATTGTGGGAAGCTTGTGGAAGGCTACCTGAAACGTTTGACCCAAGTTAACACAATTTAAAGGCAATGTTACCAAATACTAATTGAGGGTATGTAAACTTTTGACCCACTGAGAATGTGATGAAATAAATAAAAGCTGAAATAAATCATTCTCTCTAATATTATTCTGACATTTCAGAATAAGAGGGAATTTTTACTAGGGAATTTTTACGAGGATTAAATGTCAGGAATTATGAAAAACTGAGTTTAAATGTATTTGGCTAAGGTGTATGTAAACTTCCGACTTCAGCAGGCTGTTAGCCAGCCTGCCAGCGTAGTGGAGTCTGCCACTAGCACAGTCAGTGTAGTCAGCTCAGCTGAGATCGTGTCTGTGCCTCGACCTAGGTTGGGAAAACTAAACATGGCGGTGTTCGCCTTAGCAATCTCACTAGAATAAAGACCTCCTCCATTCCTGCCATTATTGAAAGAGATCGTGATACCTCACATCTCAAAATAGGGCTACTTAATGTTAGATCCCTCACTTCAAAGGCAGTTATAGTCAATGTCATCATAATCTTGATGTGATTGGCCTGACTGAAACATGGCTTAAGCCTGATGAATTTCCTGTGTTAAATGAGGCCTCACCTCCTGGTTACACTAGTGACCATATCCCCCGCGCATCCCGTAAAGGTGGAGGTGTTGCTAACATTTATGATAGGAAATTTCAATTTACAAAAGAAATACGTTTTTTTGTCTTTTGAGCTTTTAGTCATAAAATCTATGCAGCCTTCTCAATCACTCTTTATAGCTACTGTTTACAGGCCTCCTGGGCCACATACAGTGTTCCTCACTGAGTTCCCTGAATTCCTATCGGACCTTGTAGTCATGGCAGATAATATTCACATTTTTGGTGACTTTAATTTTCACATGGAAAAGTCCACAGACCCACTCCAAAAGGCTTTCGGAGCCATCATCGACTCAGTGGGTTTTGTCCAACATGTCTCTGGACCTACTCACTACCACAGTCATACTCTGGACCTAGTTTTGTCCTGTGGAATAAGGGTTGTGGATCTTAATGTTTTTCCTCATAATCCTGGACTATCGGACCACCATTTTATTACGATTGCAATCGCAACAAATAATCTGCTCAGACCCCAACCAAGGATCATCAAAAGTTATGCTATAAATTCTCGGATAACCCAAAGATTTCTAGATGCCCTTCCAGAATACCTCCGCCTACCCAAGGACGTCAGAGGACAAAAATCAGTTAACCACCTAACTGAGGAACTCAATTTAACCTTGCACAATACCCTAGATGCAGTCGCACCACTAAAAACAATAAACATTTGTCATAAGAAACTAACTCCCTGGTATACAGAAAATACCCGAGCTCTGAAGCAAGCTTCCAGAAAATTGGAACGGAAATGGTGCCACACCAAACTGGAAGTCTTCCGACTAGCTTGGAAAGACAGTACCGTGCAGTATCGAAGAGCCCTCACTGCTGCTCGATCATCCTATTTTTCCAACTTCATTGAGGAAAATAAGAACAATCCAACATTTATTTTTGATACTGTCGCAGAGCTAACTAAAAAGCAGCATTCCCAAAGAGAGGATGGCTTTCACTTCAGCAGTAATAAATTAATGAACTTCTTTGAGGAAAAGGTCATGATCATTAGAAAGAAAACGGACTCCTCTTTAAACCTGCATATTCCTCCAAAGCTCAGTTGTCCTGAGTCTACACAACTCTGCCAGGACCTAGGATCAAGGGAGCCACTCAAGTGTTTAAGTACTAAATATCTTGACACAATGATGAAAATAATCATGGCCTCTAAACCTTCAAGCTGCATACTGGACCCTATTCCAACTAAACTACTGAAAGAGCTGCTTCCTGTGCATGGCACTCCTATGTTGAACATAATAAACGTCTCTCTATCCACCGGATATGTACCAAACTCACTAAAAGTGGCAGTAATAAAGCCTCTCTTGAAAAAGCCAAAATTTGACCAGGAAAATATAAAAAACTATTGGCCTATATCGAATCTCCCATTCCTCTCAAAACAAATTGAAAAAGCTGTTGCGCAGCAATTTACTGCCTTCCTAAAGACAAACAATGTATACGAAATACTTCAGTCTGGTTTTAGACCCCATCATAGCACTGAGTCTGCACTTGTGAAGGTGGTAAATGACCTTTTAATGGCGTCAGACCGAGGCTCTGCATCTGTCCTCGTGCTCCTAGGCCTTAGTGCTGCTTTTGATACCATCGATCACCACATTCTTTTGGAGAGATTGGAAGCCCAAATTGGTCTAGACGTACAAGTTCTGGCCTGGTTTAGATCATATCTGTCGGAAAGATATCAGTTTGTCTCTGTGGATGGTTTGTCCTCAGACAAATCAACTGTAAATTTCGGTGTTCTTCAAGGTTCCGTTTTAGGACCACTATTGTTTTCACTATATATTTTACCTTTTGGTGATGTCATTCGGAAACATAATGTTAACTTTCACTGCTATGCGGACGACACACATCTGTACATTTCGATGAAACATGGCGAAGCCCCAAAATGGCCCTTGCTGGAAGCCTGTGTTTCAGACATAAGGAAGTGGATGGATGCAAATGTTCTACTTTAAAACTCAGACAAAACAGAGACGCTTGTCCTAGGTCCCAAGAAACAAAGATATTTTTTGTTGAATCTGACAATTAATCTTGATGGTTGTACAGTCGTCTCAAATAAAATTGTGAAGGACCTCTGCATTACTCTGGACCCTGATCTCTCTTTTGACAAACATATCAAGACTGTTTCAAGGACAGCTTTTTTCCATCTACGTAACATTGCAAAAATCAGAAACTTTCTGTCCAAAAATTATGCAGAAAAACTAATCCATGCTTTTGTCACTTCTAGGTTAGACTACTGCAATGCTCTACTTTCCGGCTACTCAGATAAAGCACTAAATAAACTTCAGTTAGTGCAAAACACGGCTGCTAGAATCTTGACTAGAACCCCAAAATTTGATCATATTACTCCAGTGCTAGCCTCCCTACACTGGCTTCCAATAAAGGCAAGGGCTGATTTCAAGGTTTTACTGCTAACCTACAAAGCATTACATGGGCTTGCTCCTACCTATCTTTCCGATTTGGTCCCGCCGTACATACCTACACATACGTTACGGTCACAAGACACAGGCCTCCTAACTGTCCCTAGAATGTCTAAGCAAACAGCTGGTGGCAGGGCTTTCTCCTATAGCGCTCCATATTTATGGAATGGTCTACCTACCCATGTGAGAGACACAGACTAGGTCTCAACCTTTAAGTCTTTATTGAAGACTCATCTCTTCAGTAGGTCCTATGATTGAGTGTAGTCTGGCCCAGGAGTGTGAAGGTGAACGGAAAGGCACTGGAGCAACGAACCGCCCTTGCTGTCTCTGCTTGGCCGGTTCCCCTCTCTCCACTGGGATTCTCTGCCTCACCCCCTGTAATAGGGTTAGAGTCACTGGCTTACTGGCGCTTTTCCATGCCGTCCCTAGGAGGGGAGCGTCACTTGAGTGGGTTGAGTCACTGACGTGATCTTCCTTTCTGGGTTGGCATCCCCCTTGGGTTTTGCCGTGGCGGAAATATTTGTGGGCTATACTGGAACTTGTCTCAGGATGGTAAGTTGGTGGTTGAAGATATCCCTCTAGTGGTGTGGGGGCTGTGCTTTGGCAAAGTGGGTGGGGTTATATCCTGCCTGTTTGGCCCTGTCCGGGGGTATCGTCGCATGGGGCCACAGTGTCTCCCGACCCCTCCTGTCTCAGCCTCCAGTATTTATGCATCAGTAGTTCATGTGTCGGGGGAATAGGGTCAGTCTGTTATATCTGGAGTATTTCTCCTGTCTTATCCGGTGTCCTGTGTGAATTTAAGTATGCTCTCACTAATTCTCTCTTTCTTTCTTTTTCTCTCTCGGAGGACCTGAGCCCTAGGACCATGCCTCAGGACTACCTGGCCTGATGACTCCTTGCTGTCCCCAGTCCACCTGGCCCTGCTGCTACTCCAGTTTCAACTATTCTGCCTGCGGCTATGGACCACTGACCTGTTCGCCGGACGTGCTACCTGTCCCAGACCTGCTGTTTTCAACTCTCTAGAGACAGCAGGAGTGGTAGAGATACTCTGAACGATCGGCTATGAAAAGCCAACTGACATTTACTCCTGAGGTGCTGACCTGTTGCACCCTCGACAACCACTGTGATCATTATTATTTGACCCTGCTGGTCATCTATGAACATTTGAACATCTTGGCCATGTTCTGTTATAATCTCCACCCGGCACAGCCAGAAGAGGACTGGCCACCCCTCATAGCCTGGTTCCTCTCTAGGTTTCTTTCTATGTTCTGGCTTTTCTAGGGAGTTTTTCCTGCATTGCTTGCTGTTTGGGGTTTTAGGCTGGGTTTCTGTACAGCACTTTGAGATATCAGCTGATGTAAGAAGGGCTTTATAAATACATTTGATTTGATTTTTAACTGTATGATTCCCGGCCTGGAACCCCTTCACAGATTATAAACAGTTGTTGAACTGAAAAACAACCCATGTCCCTGACCCATTAATCTTCAGTTCCCCATTAAAGAAAAACAACTAGTTCCATTGATCTTTAGTTCTCTGCATTGTATATTTATCTTTTAATATTCTTACAGCTGTCTGTCAATACTATCAACAGAACACACCCCCCTTTGGCAAAACCTGGAAATAAAAGTGCCATATAGTAATTTGAGAAGATGTAGCCAGGCTTTGAACCTCATTACCTTCAATCATGCAGGTTTGTTTTTACAATTTACATGACAATTTACTTGTGAAAACATGCGTGTTGAAAGATGGGAGTAATTTTAATATGTGAATACAAGAATATAGGAGTGTACTTGACAAAGTACAGAACATTGCAAAATGCATACCACGTCGAAATTCTCTTTCTTGTGCCATTTGAGGTGGAACGACCCGAAAAGGGTTTATTTGTCTAGGAGGTTAGGTCTAGGCCTAAATATGTACTGTATATCTAGGCTGAACTATATATCTATGTTGCTGAAGAGAGGGCTAACTTCTCAGCAACACTATATTGTTACCTTATAGTGAGGTGCCAGTCCATGATTCTGGAGAAAATTGTGTACATGGTCTTCTCGTCAAAGTCGTTGATGGTGACCGTGTTTAAGTGGCGTAGGTAGCGGGCTGTGATAGGGTTTCTCCCACCACCTGAGGGCAGAAATCCAATGCTTTGAAAATGGCTTTCGGTAGAAGGTGCCCTTAGGCTCAGATCTAAGACCAGCTCACCCTCCCCAAATCCTCAAATCAGTTTCCATAGGGGCACAGAGTTAGAAAGCGCACGTGGGACAAATGACTGTGATAGCATGTAAACCTTTTAAACGCTTCTTTCAATGCCCCCCTAAGAAAGAGCAATAATAATATATTGAATAAAAATGGGTCTTTAAATAAACAGCAACTGCTGAATAGTGTTGTGAAAAAAAGTGTGAGCAAATAAACTCAGTAAAGGGGCAGCTGAGCTGTACGTGCTAGACTCACCGGGCGGCCCCATGGCGCACATGATCTGGATGTCCACCAGCTTGATCATGGAGCAGTCCTTCATGTCGTACCAGTTCCAGTGGTCCAGCCACTGACGCAGCAGCTCCACGGGGGGCTGGGCCCCGTACGTCTCCCTGGCCGGCATGTTCACATCGTCCACAAACACCACCTGGACAAATAAAGAACTTATATTACAATGTCTCTCACTCTGCTGCAATACTACTCTTCAATGTCAGCACAACACTACATCAAGGACTTATCAACGTCATTATTATCATTCAAGAATTAAACACATACACGCATGACAATGTCAGTCACTCATGCACGCACGCATCCATGTGCACACACACACACACACAGCCTGGCGAACCTACCGTTCTCTTGCCCATGGGCGGGCCGTACACCCCTTTGCGGCGCTTATCCAGCTTTGACATGATGATGTTCTGTGTCTGGGCGGCTGTGGTCTGTGCTGAGAAGTTAATCATCAGGGGGCTATATAGATCCTTATTCAGACGGTTCAGCAGAAAGTCCTGCAGAGAGTTTGTGGGAAGTTAGGGTTGTTTCACACTACTGAGCTGTTGGTTAAACATTCATCATAGTAGCTAGAACCAGTCCTGGAGAGGACTGTTGAAAAGTTGAAGAGAAAATATATGAGCCAGCGCAGATCGGTTCGTGTTGGCACTGTAGTGTAAAAAGTGTTTTTCCTTTGTGACTATAACAGCTGGTTCAGATGGTTCTTTGAGATTCATGGTCCTTTGCACCAATTCCTTTTGAGTGGGGAGTTGAGGGGATGGTCTAAACTACAGTCATTAAATTTGAGTTTGAGGTAATGTAATCAAATAGCCTAGTCATGCATTGTGAGTTGACTAATTACTATTATTTTGATTGTATGACCACAGAAGATTTAGGATATTATGAATCTTAACTGGAAAATAAGAACGCTTATTACGCAACACTCTTGTGTTTTGCTCGTCTCAAGCTGGTATTTTGAGTACCTCTTGTAGTGTTCTAGGAATTGGATTTTAAAAAATGATGCTTTTACAATGAGAGCTTTTTCTTGCACCTACTACAGTAAGCACTTTCTCAGTATCCTCCAGTGATGATCCATGGCCCGGAGCCTGTAGGGACGATCCCAGGCACGGAGCCTGCAGCGACGGTCCCCAGTCCGGAGCCTCCAGCAACGGTCCCCAGTCCGGAGTCTCGAGCAACGGTCCGCAGTCCGGAGCCTCCAGCGGCGGTCCGCAGTCCAGAGCCTCCAGCGGGGGTTCCCAATCCAGAGCATCCGGCGATGATCCATGGTCCGGTTCCTCGGGCAATGATCCACGGTCCGGAGTCTCCGGCGACGATCCACGGTCTGGTTCCACGGAAGCGGAGGGATCAGCGTGCGGAGCGGGGGCTACGTCCCGAACCGGAGCCGCCACCGAGGATAGATCCCCACCCGGACCCTCCCCTATAGAGTCAGGTTTTGCGGCCGGAGTCCACACCTTTGGGGGGGTACTGTCACTCCCTGACCTTAGAGAGCCTTTTTTCCCTCTATTTGGTTATGTCAGGGTGTGATTTGGGTGGGCATTCTATGTTTCTTTTTCTTTGCTTTTGGCCGAGTGTGGTTCCCAATCAGAGGCAGCTGTCTATCGTTGTCTCTGATTGGGAATCATACTTAGGCAGCTTTTTTCCCACCTAATGTTGTGGGTAATTATTTATTTTTTCGTGTGTGTTTGTGTGCGCCACGGTTGCGTCATGTTTGTTTCTGTTTACCTGTTCTTTTTGTGAAGGTTTCACTATGATTAAAAGTGATGTGGAATTACATGCACGCTGCTCATTGGCTCATCTATGACAGGGAGTTCGAAGACAGTGAACGTGACACCATGTCCTTGTGTGGAATTGTTTGTTTGTAAGTGCTTGTGCACTATGTTACTGGTGCGCGTTGGGTTTTGTACCCTTGTTTTTATTTTATTTTATTGCTGTTGGTTTTGAAATTAAACTGCCCCGGCTATTACCCACTTCTGCTCTCCTGCATCTGACTTCACAGCCACCAGTTCCGCAACAGAATTCCACACCACCCATATGGAGTCAGCAGGAGCAGGTGCCCCTGGTATAGGGGTCGAGGAGTGCGTCCTGGAGCAAGAGGCGATGATCCACCATCTCGGCGCCGCCATGGACCACGTTGTCCAAACCATGGACCGCTGGGAGAGACAGGGAGTTCCTCCAGCTCCTCCCCCAGCACAACAGGGGCCTCCCCTGCACCCGGTTCCAGTGGGATTCGCCTCACCCTCCCCGGGGAGTACGATGGGACGGCTGCCCGAGTCTTCGACCGCCCGAGGGCAGAGCGGTGGGTGAACGTCTTTTCCACCTACGGCAGGGGATGAGGAGCACACAGGAGATCGCTTTGGACTTTCGGACCCTGGCCTCCGGAGCAGGATGGAAGGACAGGGCCCTGATCGACCACTATTGCTGCAGTTTGCGCGTGGACGTCCGTCGAGAGTTGGCCTGCAGGGACACCACCCTCACCTTCATCCAGCTGGTGGACCTGTCCATTTGGCTGGAGAACCTGCTGGCTACCCGCGGACGTCCAGATCGGGGTCTGTTGGTTCCATCCCCAAGCACCACCGCTCCGAAGCCCATGGAGTTGGGAGGTGCTGCGCTCAGGGAGACCGGAGGAGGTTCCGTCTCGTGCACCATCTGTGGCCGCAGAGGTCACACTGCCGGTCGGTGCCGGGTTGGTTCCTCTGGGGGTCGAGGCAGCAGGCAGGGCACTCTGGCGTAACCCCAGGTGAGAAGGCACCATTCTCACCCAGAGCCCTCTGTTGCACACATGTTTTTGTTCGTTACTTTTCCTGAGTTTCCCCGCATTCCCAGCATAAGGCGCTCGTCGATTCAGGCGCGGCTGGGAATTTTATTGACAGATCATTTGCCCATAGTTTAGGGATCACCATCGTTGCTGTGGCTATGCCCTTCCCAGTTCACGCCTTAGATAGTCGACCATTAGGGTCAGGGTTGAGGGGAGGCCACCGCTGCTCTAGGCATGTTGACGCAGGGGGGGTCACACAGAGAAAATCAGTTTCATTCTCATTGACTCTCCTGCGTTTCCCGTGGTGCTAGGCCTACCCTGGTTAGCTTGTCATGACCCCACTGTTTCACGGCAACGGACGGCTCTCACGGGGTGGTCGCGAGAGTGCTCGGGGAGGTGTTTAGGGGTTTCCGTAGGTGCTACTACGGTGGAAAGTCCAGACCAGGTCTCCACCATGCGCATTCCCCCCGAATATGCCGATTTGGCTCTCGCCTTCTCCAAAAAGAAGGCGACTCAATTACCACCCCATTGACGGGGGGATTGTGCGATAAATCTCCTCGTAGATGCTGCACTTCCCAGGAGTCACGTGTATCCTCTGTCACAGGCGGAGACGGTGGCTATGGAAACATATGTATCCGAAACCCTGCGTCAGGGGTACATTCGGTCATCCACTTCCCCCGCCTCCTCGAGTTTCTTTTTTTGTGAAGAAGAAGGAGGGAGGTCTGCGCCCGTGTATTGACTATCGAGGCCTTAATCAGATAACTGTGAGGTACAGTTACCCGCTACCTCTTATCGCCACGGCAATTGAGTCAATAAACGGGTCGCGCTTCTTCACCAAACTTGATCTCAGGAGTGCTTACAACCTGGTGCGTATCCGGGAGGGAGACGAGTGGAAGACGGCGTTCAGTACGACCTCAGGGCATTATGAGTACCTTGTCATGCTGTACGGGTTGATGAATGCTCCATCAGTCTTCCAAGCCTTTGTAGACAAGCTTTTCAAGGACCTGAACGGGCAGGGTGTAGTGGTGTATATTGATGACATTCTGATATACTCCACTACACGCGCCGAGCATGTGTCCCTGGTGTGCAAGGTGCTTGGTCGACTATTGGAGCATGACCTGTATGCCAAAGCTGAGAAATGTCTGTTCTTCCATCAGTCCGTCTCCTTCCTAGGGTACCGCATTTCCACCTCAGGGGTGGAGATGGAGAGTGACCGCATCTCAGCTGTGCGTAATTGGCCGACTCCCACCACGGTAAAGAAGGTGCAGCGGTTTCTAGGGTTTGCCAATTACTACCGGAGGTTTATCCGGGGTTTTGGTCAGGTAGCGGCTCCCATTACCTCACTGCTGAAGGGGGGACCGGTACGTTTGCAGTGGTCAGCTGAGGCGGACAGGGCCTTTGGTCACCTGAGGGCTATGTTTACCTCAGCTCCCGTGCTGGCCCAACCTGGATCCCTCTTTGGCATTCATAGTGGAGGTGGACGCGTCCGAGGCTGGGATAGGAGCCGTGCTCTCTCAGCACTCGGGTACGCCACCGAAGCTCCGCCCCTGTGCCTTCATCTCGAGGAAGCTCAGCCTTGCGGAGCGAAACTATGATGTGGGGGATCGGGAGCTGTTGGCTGTCGTCAAGGCTTTGAAGGCGTGGAGACATTGGCTTGAGGGGGCTAAACACCCTTTCTCATCTGGACTGACCACCGCAATCTGGAGTACATCCGGGCGGCGAGGAGACAGAACCCTCGTCAGGCAAGGTGGGCCATGTTTTTCAACCGTTTTGTTTTCACCCTTTCTTACAGATCAGGTTCCCAGAACGTGAAGGCAGACGCACTGTCCCGGCTGTATGACACAGAGGAGCGGCCCATGGATCCCACCCCCATACTCCCGGCCTCCTGCCTGGTGGCGCCGGTAGTGTGGGAGCTCGACGAGGACATTGAGCAGGTGTTGCGTGCAGAGCCCGCTCCCCTCCAGTGTCCCGCTGGGTGTCTGTACGTTCTGTCTGCAGTCCGTGACCGGCTGACGTCACCCTCCTCTGGTCATCCAGGCACCGGTCGGACGGTGCGCTGTCTGAGTGGGAAGTACTGGTGGCCCACTTTGGCTAAGGATATGAGGGTTTATGTTTCCTCCTGCTCGGTGTGCGCCAGGTGTAAGACTCCTAGGCACCTGCCCAGAGGTAAGCTATACCCCATACCCATTCCACCGCGGCCATAGTCACTCCTGATCGATCTCCCCCCATCACAGGGAAATACCACGATCCTGGTCGTTATGGATCGTTTCTCTAAGTCCTGCCGTCTCCTCCCGCTGCCCGGTCTCCCTACGGCCCTACAGACTGTGGAGGCCTTGTTTACACACGTCTTCCGGCACTACGGGGTGCCTGAGGACAAAGTGTCTGATCGGGATCCCCAGTTCACTTCGAGGGTCTGGAGGGCGTTCATGGAACGTCTGGGGGTCTCGATCAGCCTTACCTTGGGTTTTCACCCCGAGAGTAATGGGCAGGTGGAGAGAGAAAACCAGGATGTGGGTAGGTTTCTGAGGTCTTATTGCCAGGACCGGCCGGGGGAGTGGGCAGGGTTCGTGCCCTGGGCAGAGATGGCCCAGAACTCGCTCCGCCACTAACCTCTCCCCCTCCAGTGCGTACTGGGGTATCAGCCGGTTCTGGCTCCTTGGCATCAGAGTCAGACCGAGGCTCCTGCGGTGGACGACTGGTTCCGGCGAGCGGAGGAAACCTGGGACGCCGCCCATGTTCACCTTCAGCGTGCCGTGCTGCGCCAGAAAGCCGGCGCAGACCGTCACCGCAGTGAGGACCGGGTCTGGGTCTGGCTCTCGACCCGAAACCTGCCCCTCCGCCTGCCCTGCCAGAAGCTGGGTCCGCGGTTTGCGGGGCCATTTAAAGTCCTGAGGAGACTGAACGAGGTGAGTTACAGGTTACAACTTCCCCCCGATTACCGTATTAACCCCTCGTTCCTTGTGTTTCTCCTCAGGCCGGTGGTGGCTGGACCGCTCCAGGAGTCTGAGGTGCGGGAGGTTCCTCCGCCCCCTCTGGACATCCAGGGGCCCCGGCGTACACCGTTCGATCCATACTGGATTCGAGACGTCGGGCGAGGGGCCTTCAGTACCTCGTGGACTGGGAGGGGTACGGTCCGGAGGAAAGATGCTGGGTTCCGGTGGAGGACGTGTTGGACCCTTCAATGCTGCGGGAGTTCCACCGTCTCCGCCCGGATTGCCCTGCACCTCGACCTCGGTCGTCCCTGAGGCCGGTGTCGGCGCGCGGTCAAGGGGGGGTACTGTCACGACTTCCACCGAAGTTGTTTCCTCTCCTTGTTGAGCGGTGTTCGGCGGTCGGCGTCACCGGTCTTCTAGCCATCGTCGATCCACTTTTCACTTTCCATTTGTTTTGTCTTGTTTTCCTACACACCTGGTTTCCATTTCCCTCATTAAGTGTTGTGCATTTAACCCTCTGTTCCCCCCCATGTCCTTGTGTGGAATTGTTTGTTTGTAAGTGCTTGTGCACTGTTACTGGTGCGCGTCGGGTTTTGTACCCATGTAGTTTTTTTAAATGTTTATTGCCGTTGGTTTTGAAATTAAACTGCTCCGGCTATTACCTATTTCTGCTCTCCTGCGTCTGACTTCACTGCCACCAGTTCCGCAACCCTTACAGTAACTTGTATTGTAAATAAGAATATAATATGTCTCTTAACACTTCTAAATTAATGTGGATGCTTCCAAGATTATGAATAATCCTGAATGAATAGTGAATAATGTTGAGTGAGAAAGTTACAGACACACATATATCATACCCCCAAGACATGCTAAACTCTCACCATTACAATAACAGGGGATGTTAGCATTTTTGGAGGGGTATGATATTTGTGCGACTAACTTTCTCACTCATCATTATTCATGATTCATTCATAAACATTACTGAAACGTCATATTTGATGCTTAAAGAGCGACTGCCTTTAAACTTCTTATGGCTGCATCCCGCTACCGGGATCGATATGACAGCAGCCAGATAAAGTGCAGGGCGCCAAATTCAAACAGAAGAAATCTCATAATTAAAATTCCTCAAACATACATGTGTCTTATATCATTTTAAAAGGTATTCTTGTTGTTAATCCCACCAAAGTGTCCGATTTCAAATATGCTTTTCAGCGAAAGCACTACAAACGATTATGTTAGGTCACCATCAAACCACAATAAGCACAGCCATTTTTCCAGCGAAAGATAGCAGTCAGAAAAAGCAGAAATAGAGATAGAATGAATCACTAACCGTTGGTTATCTTCATCAGATGACACTCATAGGACTTCATGTTACACAATACATGCATGTTTTGTTTGATAAAGTTCATATTTATAACAAAAAATCTGAGTTTACATTGGCGCGTTACATTCACTAGTTCCAAAAACATCAAGTGATTTTGCATAGCCACATCGTTTCAACAGAAATAATCATCATAAATGTAGATGATAATACAAGTTATACACATGGAATTATAGATATATCTCTCCTTAATGCAACCGCTGTGTCAGATTTCAAAAACACTTTACGGAAAAATAAACCATGCAATAATCTGAGACGGAGCTCAGAACAATAGCCAAATTAGCCGCCATGTTGGACTCAACAGAAACCAGAAAATTCATGATAAATGTTTCCTTACCTTTGATGAACTTCATCAGAATGCAGTCCTAGGAATCCCAGGTCCACAATAAATGCTTGATTTGTTCGATAATGTCCGTTATTTATGTCCAATTAGCTACTTTGGTTAGCGCCTTTGGTAAACAATTCCAAAGTCACAAAGCGCCTCCACTATAACGTGACGAAATGTCCAAAAGTTCCGTAACAGTCAGTAGAAACATGTCAAACGATGTACTGAATCAATCTTTAGAATGTTGTTAACATACATCTTGAATAACGTTCCAACCGGAGAATTAGATTGACTTCAGAAGAGCAGTGGAACGGACGTCCTCCTCATGTGAAGGTGCATGGTGAATGCGTGATCAGCTCGTGGTAGTGATTACTCATTCCTGTCTCCTTCGGCCCCCCTTCACATTAGAGTCATCAGACAAAGTTCTGTTGACTGTTGACATCTAGTGGAAGCCGTAGGAAGTGAAAACTCATCCATATCTCACTGTATTTTCATTGAGAGCTTGGTTGAAAATCTGCCACCTCAGAAACAATTCAAACAGGAAGTGGAACTTCTCAAGTTTTTGCCTGCCATATGAGTTCTGTTATACTCACAGACATAATTCAAACAGTTTTAGAAACTTCAGAGTGTTTTCTATCCAATATGAATAATGATATGCATATATTAGCAACTGGGACTGGGGAGCAGGCCGTTTAATATGGGCACCTCTGTGCACCTTTCATCCAAGCTACTCAATACTGCCCCTGCAGCCATAAGAAGTTAAAAAGCAACGCATCCCTTTGAAAACGGCCTATGCTGCATCGATATTAGTCAGAAACAGTTATGCTAGTGTCAAAATAGACTACAAAGTGTAAATAGGATAATTTTGCTCATGAACTCAGTTTAGTCTAAAACGGAGTTAGGGAACTCCATGTGTCACATATTAGATGCAAAACTGCGCAACTAAAACGTCTTATGCTTAGTGGAATCCCCCCAACGCGGAATCGGTCAGGAAACAAGAATGAAATCCATATATTTTTAAAACATACAAATGACTTGCAGTAAAGCCGCTCAACATCTACATCACGTTCAGTCATCTAACAGACTCCCATCCAGAGCAACCCACAGAAGCAACGATGGTCAAAGCCCTGCTCAAGGGCACGTCGACAGATCTCACACAAGGTCAAAAACGGGGACCCGAACCAGTGACCCATCAGCAGGCGGCCCAAGCTCCCAACCGCCAGGCCACCAGCCCTCCAAGATCCGCCCCCCCACAGTTCCCCAAGAGCTGCCCCTCAACCATCCGAGACCCCCTACACAGCCCCCCCCCCCCCCAGTGAAAAATGTTTTATAATAATTCCAGTGCAGCATTTGTAGAACGTTAACGAGCTAGAGAATGGATGGGGGCTGTTAAAATGATGGATCTGGAGGCCTGCGCTGTCACACCTCTCTCCTCCTCAGAGCCGAAAATAGCGCTCTGGCGGGAGAGCTTGGCAGTGGCGGCAGCACGTACAATGTATCTGTCGGCAGGGCGTGCCCACTGTCGAGCCCAGGCCGGGTGCTCGTTTATCACCCCTGGCACGCCGGAGACGCCCTGCTCTGCCAGGCACGGTTACAGGCAGTCGGTTCTGCTCTGTCGGACAGAGCACAGCTGGGCTAGATGGGGAGACGAAGCCCCAGTGAGCAGTATTAGAGTAGCTGGTGTCTGATCTATAAGCTAATGTTTCTACAGGAAGACCAGGCAGACAGGTGATGTACCTAAGGTGCTATGGGGCTGCTAGGGTTGCCTAAGGGGAGGCTAACTTCTACCTGCCACTTTTAGTGGTGTCTGGTTGATTCAATATGTTTGATTATGCTGTTGGTGGTAGAGTAAGAGTGCTTATATACTGTGAAGGTAATGTGTTTAAGGCAAGTGACCTCAAACATTGAGGCAATTATTACAGGCTCATCACTTAAATGCACATAGAGAAATATAGGGTCAGAAAATCAGTACAGAAAATCTGATCGATCGATTAGCTGGACTGGAGGATCAATGGGAGGATGGAAAAGGCTTTTACAAGGAACATGAAAACCAAGCCAAGTAAGAACTTCCAAGGCCATTATTGAAACCCATTGTTGAGACTGGTGTAAAATCAGACACTGATTGGCTGATTGAAATAATTGGTGTAAAATGAGACACAGCTGAGTGGCTGATTGAGATAATTGATAAATAATGACTGAGATAAGAGGCCACTCACAATGATGTAGACACTTTTGCCAGTGCCTGTGGGGCCGATGAAGATGGTGGGCTTCTGGTGGGTGATAAGCAGCTCCATTAGAGCTGTGTAGCGCACTGTGTTCTCCGTGGGAACAATGATCTCGTTGAAATGCACATCCTTGGGGATAGTGGGCGCCATCTTCAACTCGTCAGTCCACAACTCCCACCTCCCTGGGCCCTGTAGAAGAATACATTATTTTATTAAAAAAATAAATTACCTCAAACTGTTAATTTATTTAGGCCTTAAAGTGATCGCTTACTCATTTCATGTCTTTGAGCAACTCGATATCCACTCACTGGAAACACAATTCAATTAAGCTCAATGGAAGTTGCCTTACTGTGATAGTGATATAGCGAATGGATGTTGTCAAGTGGCACATTATTTTATTACTGGGTGCAGTACTCACTCCTTAAGACTTACAGTTGACCCCTGCAGATAAGGTGCTACTTTGCACCTTGGGGCTACCGTACAAACCAGAGAACTACTGCCCCTCTCATTGAAACCATGGAAGTTCAAGGACGACCACGGTACTTGTTATGTTCTGTTAATTACTGATGTCCCCTTTAAGAATGGAGAACCCTTTGTCATGCGCAGTGTTGTTCTATGTTATTCTGGTACTAACTCGTTTTAGTAAATGTGAAGCTCCAGTTCAATTCCTTGTATTCGGAGTCTTTCTTATTATATAAATAACTAATAAGAGCTAAAACACTACAGTACTGAAGGTACTGTTAGCAGAAAACAGGATACCCCATTATAGTGAATAGAAAAATGTTAATCTTTGTGGTCAATCTTCGTGTAAATAAAATACAGAAATCGAAGACAATCATGGTACCAATAATTGCTTCTAATACACCAGATGTATGTCCTTAATCCAATTATTTTAAAATCACACAGAAAAAGTTTAGGATAATTTAATTGCTAATTGCAACCTGCAGTACGCGGTCGGCCTTCACCTTGAGTTAACTTGAGTAACTTCCTGGAGAAGCTGAAACTGCACAAATTATGTCACCATGAGACGCCGTCTTAACCGACTTAATTTGGCTTCATTGCGCTATTGAGTCTTATTTACTGTCAAACTCAGTTGGCTCTTCAACAATCAACATAAACGTGAGACTCACTCTGTGGAGCTTATTGTAGGTCTTACCTGGTTCCGACCAATCTCACCTCTTTAATGAAGCGATACTCATAGAGTGTGCCCTCCGTGGGCAGAGGCACAGTCAGCTGCTTGGCAGGAGACTCCACATGCTCTAGGATGCCATGGCGTGCCCGTGTCTCTTCGCTCAAGGCACCCTCCATCATCTCTCGAACCAGGCTGTCAAACTTCACCCGTCCGGACTCCGTACAGCTGGCACCCACCGACCACACCAGGCAGAAGATGAAGATGCCCTGTGGTGCCAAGATAGAATGATAGTCAGAATCTCACAAAATGCTCACAATAAAGATTTCTCAGGTGATAAAACACAAATGGAATGCAGGAAGGATTCCATTACACAGATTTTGATTTTTATCACTTGAGCATGGCTGACAATGTCAGGTAAGCAGGGAGTATAAATCAATATAGAGGTATCCTTTCTGTAGCAGTTCCAAGAGATTGCCACAAACTGAGTGAAGCGCAATAAGGTAGAACAGAAAACCAGCAGGCTCCGGACCTAATAGGGTAAGAGTTGAATAACCCTGACTACAGAATATCATTTTTTACAATATTCATTTATATTTCTTAATTTATTTAACCAACAAGTGATTTTAACCAACAAGTAAATAATATTTATGTCTTGATTAGCAAGCAGCTCCATAGTGTAGGCCTAGGCCTCAGTAAACCTTTCTTTGCTAATAATGACAATGCTGTGTAGGATGTCTGATATGAAAAAAGACCCGAAAAGGGACTTTTATTCTGTGACTGTGGAATGCGTGTGCTGATGTTAAACTCTGAATTGATTGGCTTCCCATCTCCGCTGACAGGGACTACGTAAAAACATTTCACTTTGATATAAGTGCATTTTCGTAGCAGGTTATGAGAGCATTTTCTCTAACCCTAACCCTTTTCCTAACCTTAAACTAATTCTCCTAACCTTCTACAAAAAAGTCATAGCTGTATCGAAGTGGCGTGTTTTTAGGGAATTTCCCAATGAGGTGGGTTTGGCGTGAGTATCCAGGACTTGGCCTACTGAGGTGAGGCTCACTCAAGACGGAGAGGGAAGGCTTTGACATTTTTGCCTCCGCTTGGAAACCGAATGCTGGTTGATAACAAGTGTGAAGTGTCAGAAGATTGCGAAACATTACATTCAAATGCAGATGTTGCCGGGTAAGCGGGAAGGCCTGAATGTCGAGCCCTGACACACATACAAGCACTGTCCATGACACAAACTGTTCACACCTCTCTTGTTGGCAGTGAGAACATTTTGTATTTTTAAAGATCATTTCCTGCAATTGTACCCGCGGTCCATATTGACGGCGTTCTGGGTCCAGATCCAGACCACGGTCTGCCTATTGAGAATGGCTGGCCTACGATAAACCCTACAGCAAAAATAAACCATACAGCAAAAATGGTTATTAATCCAATGCTTTGATAAGAAGACTAGCTGAAACTAGCTGAAAGCAAAGAGGATATCATCAGTATAATACCAAATATGTTTTATAACTAAACCAAGATAGACCACAGCCTGTCGTTTCCAATAGAAACAAATGAGTCATAGTGGGCAGAACAACCAAGGAGGTGGCCAGAGCCAAGCACGAGCTAGCGAGATCCTATTTGCCCATTCTAGCATGCATCTGCATATTTCATTAGAGAACGCTTACTTGGTGAAGTGTGCGTGTGTAATAACTAAATTTGCCTTTGCACACTTTTTTTACAACTTTGCAAGGGGTAAAGTCTACAAAACTTAGTCCACTCTGTTCAAAGCAGATTCTAGTTTTGACAACAAAATACTCTATTGAGATCAAAATGTTTCGTCGATGAGAAAACTTGCAGAATGTTGGTCAAAATTGTCATTACGTTGGCCTGTGGGTGAGGTTTATGACCCCCCCCCCCCCCCCCCCCCCCCATAAATACCTTTCTCCCTTTCCTCTCTCTTGACTCTACAGAAGGACTCTTGAAAAACCTTTGTTAACCTCTTTCAGCTAGGGGGCACTATTTTTATGTTTGGAAAAATAACATTCCCAAGGTAAACGGACTATTTCTCAGGCCCAGATGTTAGAATATGCATATAATTGACATATTAGGATAGAAAACACTCTAAAGTTTCCAAAACTGTCAAAATATTGTCTTTGAGTATAACAGAACTGATTTTGCAGGCGAAAACCTGAGGAAATCCAACCCGGAAGTGCCTTTTATTTGGAAAAATCCCTGTTTCATTGCCTGCCCATCCTCCATTTAAAGGGGTATCAACCAGATTCCTTTTCCAATGGCTTCCTCAGGCTATGACCAGGCTTTAGACATAGTTTCAAGCTTTTATTTAGAAAAATGAGCGAGATTTATCAAAACACGTCAGGTGTCCTTTGATTAGTTCAGAAGCGCGAGAGTTGTAGCTCGACATTTTCTTTCTCTGTAGTATTGAATAGTTTACCGTCCGGTTGAAATATTGTCGATTATGTATGTTAAAAACAACCTGAGGGTTGATTATAAAAAATGTTTGACATGTTTCTAAGAACATTACGGATACTTTTTGGAATTTTCGTCTGCCCTTGTCTGCCCTTCTTTCTGAACATAACGCGCAAACCGAATGGAGGTTTTTGGTTATAAAAATAATCTTTATCGAACAAAAATAACATTTATTGTGTAACTGGGAGTCTCGTGAGTGCAAACATCCAAAGATCATCAAAGGTAAGCGATTAATTTTATTGCTTTTCTGACTTTCGTGACCAAGCTAATTTGCGGCTAGCTGTTCTTACTGTTTTGTCTAGTGATTGATAAACTCACAAACGCTTGGATTGCTTTTGCTGTAAAGCATATTTTCTAAATCTGACACGATAGGTGGATTAACAACAAGCTAAGCTGTGTTTTGGTATATTTCACTAGTGATTTCATGATTACAAATATTTGTTGTATTTTTAAAAAAAATTGGCGCTCGGAAAATTCAGCGGTTGTTTACGAAAATGATCCCGCTAAAGGGATCCGTGCGTCAAGAAGTTAAACATAGAGAGTCCGGGAACATCAAAAGGTGTAAGGAAAGGAACCACATTTCGGTAATCCAACCAGCTGAAAATATGCGTTGGTACTTAAAGAATATGATGACAGATCAGTTGTCATCTGAGACATTATTACTAATGATAGGATGACAAACTGTATTTTGGAAAGTCTACACATTATAGTTATCAGATTCACATGGAATTGTTGTGCAATTTAAATGTTTAAATATGAAACTATTTGTGAAAAGATGACATGTAATTTTAGCTTTCAAATGAGAGAATTGGGTTTTCATGAGTGAACTATGCTCAACTCAGTGGCCCTGCCCATGTGAACAGACATTGGTTATAAACTATGAAACACGCCCTTCGCTCCCCTTCTATATAAAGCCCTTGACGAAAACGTAACTTTCTGTTCCGAGGACGTTAAGGCGACAGTCCTACGTTATAAGGGCTCAGATAATAAGCTGTTCCAAGGATGTGTGGACTTGAGGTCCCCACGTTGAAAGGACAAAGACCACCTACAGAACTAAGCCAACCTCAGCAAGAACCTAACGAAATTAGCATCCAATTTCAATGTGAAGGTGACGACCTACACGCCAGAAGGATGAATTTCGACTATACCAGCCAGAATATAGCATGAGCTTAAAAGTATGGCAACTTAGTATGAACTTTGAACTCTTATTCACTCCAGAAGTGATACCTCCTAGCCGTTGAGTTAGCAGCATTCGCTAAACGTGGGCTAGGAGAGGATGGACAGAGTATCCATTCTACCACGCTCCAGTTCACCACTAGACATTTTTCAGAGGACCAGAGATCCATAAAGGACAAATGCTTCCATCGACGACCAATCTATCGAAGCGCAGCTCAGAGTAAATATTTATTGCATTCTCCTTTTTCAAATGGGCAGTTATTTATAATGCATTAGATTCTGTATTTACCAGAGCATAGCTTCTCCCTTTGTTACTCAGTCTTCCCGCTCTTTCACTCAAACCCAACCCCCTCTCTTTGTGTAACCAGCCGTCGTATCTGTTCCGTCCACCAGGGATTTTTTCTTTATGACATAATTTGTAATCAATGTATGATCCATTCTGTGTGATTATTTAGGAATTTAGTAAATAAATAATTAAACCAAATGTTCTATTGCTGATTCAACTTGTTAGCCAGGGTTCGTGAGGATAACCAAAAATATACCACTTTCAGATGAGACTAAACAAGGTGACAATTAAATATTGACTGCTATTGATGTAAAAGATTACTAGGTCTTTAAGAGTTTATTCGGTAGATAACAGCTCTATTAACATTATTTTGTGGTGCCCCGACTTTCTAATTATTTATCTAACCTGATTAGCTTAATCAGGTAATATTAATTACAGATAAATTATTTTATAGAATAGCATGTCATATCACTTAATCCGGCATAGCCAAAGACACGACAAAATCCATCTCCTTCCATCTTCTCCCACTGCCAGCCACTGGGCTTCCTCTTACAATCATATTTGGTAGTGAGTGGAAACGCCAAGTGGATGCTTCACATTTATACATACGGGGAAATATCTGTCTCATTGTTCTATCTGTGATAATACCACTGCTTTCACAATATATGATTCATTCAGTACAGAACAATCTATAGGAGCTGGCTCATCTACTAAAACATTTTGGGTCTCAGTGGAGGTGGTACTTTTTTTAGCTTTAACATTTATTTTAACAAATAAGTAGATTTCAATCAGGGATACATTCAGAGGGATAACCCTCTTTGAATCATGTCCATGAGAAGGTGGCAACTACTTCTCTGAATTTAAAGTTAACAGTCTTTAGTGTTTTCAAACTCATTTAGAATGAAGTACCTTGATTCAAAATTGTCAACTATTAAATTGTCTACTTAAAATGTTACGGTTACATTGTGCACGGTGTGTGTGACAGAGTGGTTCATCTGGGTAATGTTTATTAGGCAAGGAACAGAACAAAACAGGAACTCCTCATACTTGTCAAATAAGAAACACTCATGTTCAGATTCCGTAGCAGAGCGTTTAAAATGTTTACCATTCCATGCCCTAATGAACACGACCCTCGCCACAGGGCCTCTCCCACCCCTCACCTCTAGCCAGGAGCAGATGTCCCTCTCATTCATGCCCTTCATCTTGACCTCCTCGCTGTACTCGTCCATCATGCAATCCATCAAGTTCATCAGCGAGTTCACCAGGTTTGTGTCTGATGTCGGGGAGAGCTCCTGGAACAGGTACACAACCATTGAGATACTTTTTCTTGACACTGTATATTGTATGTGAACTACCTGGATTTCTGCATAAATTTGTCATAAAATTTGATCTGATCTTCATCTAGGTCACAACAATATACAAACACAGTCTGCTTAAGCTAATAACACACAAACAATTATACGTTTTCATGTCTTTATTGAACACGCCGTGTAAACGTTCACAGTGCAGGGTGGGGAAAGTATGTGAACCCTTGGATTTAATAACTGGTTGACCCTCCTTTGACAGCAATAACCTCAACCAAACGTTTTCTGTAGTTGCGGATCAGACCTGCACAACAGTCAGGAGGAATTTTGGACCATTCCTCTTTACAAAACTGTTTCAATTCTGCAATATTATTGGGGTTGTCACACCCTGATCAGTTTTACCCCCTCCAGGTGTCGCTTGTTTTCTCCAGTGTATTTATCCCTGTGTTTCTTGTCTCTCTGTGCCAGTCCGTCTTGTATGTTTCCAAGTCAACCAGCGTTATTCCCCGTTTTCTCCTGCGTTTTGCATTCTCCTTTTTCTAGTGCTCCTGGTGTTGACTTACCTGTTTCTGGACTTTGTACCATTCTGCCTGCCTTGACCACGAGCCTGTCTGCCACTCCGTACCTCCTGGACTCTGATCTGGTTTTGACCCTTTTGCCTGTCCACGACCATTCTATTGCCTACCTCTTTGGATTAATAAACATTTTATGAATCCAACCATCTGCCTGTGGCTGCAGGAGGCACATTTGGGTCTCGCCTTGATAGGGATGTCTGGTGTGAACTGCTCTCTTGAGGTCATGCCACAGCATCTCATTTGGGTAGAGGTCAGGACTGGGCCACTCCAGAAGGTTTATTTTCTTCTGTTGAAGCCATTCTGTGTTTTGGGTCATTGTCCTGTTGCATCACACAACTTCTGTTGAGCTTCAAATGGCGGACAGATAGCCTAACATTCTCCTGCAAAACGTCTTAATAAACTTGGGAATTCATTTTTCCGTCGACGATAGCAAGCTGTCCAGACCCTGAGGCAGAAAAGCAGCCCCAAACCACGATGCTCCCTCCACCATACTTTACAGTTGGGCTGGGGTTTTGATGTTGGTGTGATGTGCCTTTTTTTTCTCCACACATGGTGTTGTGTGTTCCTTCCAAACAACTCAACTGTAGGTTCATCTGTCCACAGAATATTTTTCCAATAGCGCTGTGGAACATCCAGCTGCACTTTTGCAAACTTCAGACGTGCAGCAATGGTTTTTTTGGACAGCAGTGGCTTCTTCCGTGGTGTCCGCCCATGAACACAATTCTTGTTTAGTGTTTTACGTATCGTAGACTCGTCAACAGCGATGTTTGTATGTTCCAGAGATTTCTGTAAGTCTTTAGCTGACACTCTAGGATTCTTCTTAACCTCATTAAGCATTCTGCGCTGTGCTCTTGCAGTCATCTTTGCAGGACGGCCACTCCTAGGGAGAGTAGCAACAGCGCTGAACTTTTCCCATTTATAGACAATTTGTCTTACCGTGGACTGATGAACATCAGTCATTTTGTAACCCTTTCCAGCTTTATGCAAGTCAACAATTCTTAATCTTAGGTCTTCTGAGATCTATTTTGTTTGAGGCATTGTTCACATCAAGCAACGCTTCTTGTGAGTAGCAAACTCACATTTCTGTGAGTGTTTTTTATAGGCTAAGGCAGCTCCAATCTCATTGATTGGACTCCAGGCTAGCTGACTCCTGACTCCAATTAGCTTTTGGAGAAGTAATTTGCCTAGTGGTTCACATACTTATTCCAACCTACACTGTGAATGTTTAAATGATGTATTCAACAGACAATGCTTTCAATTGCAAAGGCTCACACTTTTTCTTGCCACCGTAATTCTATTCAAATCAAATCGGATTTGTCACATGCACCGAATACAACAGGTTACCATGAAATTCAGTTTTAAGAATAGAGTTTACTAAATAAACTAATTTTAAAAAGTGTGTGTGTGTATATATGGGCAGGGCTACAGGTTAGTCGAGGTAATTTGTACACTAGGTAGGGGTAAAATGACTATGCATATATAATAAACAGTGAGTATCAGAATGCAAGTAGTCCAGGTGGCCATTTGATTAATTGTTCAGCAGTCTTATGGCTTGGGGGTAAAAGCTGTTAGGGAGCCTTTTGGACCTATACTTGGCACTCCGGTACTGCTTGCCATACAGTAGCAGAGAGAACAGTCTATGACCTGGGTGACTGGAGTCTTTGACCATTTTTTGGGCCTTCCTCTGACACTGCCTAGTATATAGTGATAGACTGTTCTCTCGATTACCCACAAGCTTGGCCCCAGTGATGTCCTGGGCTGTACGCACTACCCTCTGTAGCACCTTACGGTCGGATGCCGAGCAGTTGCCATACCAGGCGGTCAGGATGCTCTCAATGGTGCAGCTGTAGAACTTGTTGAGGATCTGGGGACCCATGCCAAATCTTTTCAGTCTCCAGAGGGGGGAAAAGTTGTTGTGCCTTCTTCACGACTTTGTTGGTGTGTTTGGATCATGACAGTTTGTTGGTGATGTGGACACCAAGGAACTTGAAACTCTCAACCAACTCCACATCAGCCCCAGCCTGTTCGGCCCTCCATTTCCTGTAGTCCACGATCATCTCCTTTGTCTTGCTCACATTGAGGGAGAGTTTACCAGGTCTCTGACCACACTGCCAGGTCTCTGACCTCCTCACTATAGGATGTCTCATCGTTGTCAGTGATCAGAGCTAACACTGTTGTGTCGTCAGCAAACTTAATGATGGTTTTGGAGTCGTGCTTGGCCACGCAGTTGTGGGTGAACAGGGAGTACAGGAGGGGACTAAACGTGCACCCTTGACGGCCCATCAGGAAGTCCATGATCCAGTTGCAGAGGTAGGTGTTTAGTCCCAGCGTCCTGAGCTTAGTGATGAGCTTTGTGTACCACTCCTTGAAAGCGGCAGCTATAGCCTTAAACTTGGTGCAGATGTTGCCTGTAATCCATGGCTTCTGGTTGGGATATGTACGTTAAGGTCACAGTGGGGACGACGTCGTCAATGTACTTATTGATGAAGCCGGTGACTGAGGTGGTAAACTGCTCAATGCCATTGGTTGATTCTGGAATATATTCCAGTCTGTGATAGCAAAACAGTCCTGTAGCGTAGCATCCACGTCTTCTGACCACTTCCGTATTGAGCGAGTCACTGGTAGTTTTTACTTGTGAGCAGGAATCAGGAGGATATAATTATGTTCAGATTTATCAAATGGCCGAGGGAGAGCTTTGTACACGTCTCTGTGTGTGGAGTAAAGGTGGTCTAGAGTTGTTTTCCCCCTCTGGTTACACATGTGACATTCTGGTAGAAATGAGGTAAAACGGATTTAAGTTTCCCTGCATTAAAGTCCCCAGACGCTAGGAGTGCCGCTTCTGGATGATCATTTTGTTGTTGGCTTATGGCCTTATACAGGTCGTTGAGTGCGGTCTTAGTGCCAGCGTCGGTTTGCGGTAAATAGACAGCTACGAAAAACCTTGAGACTACCTCAATATTAGACATCGCGCACCAGCTGTTATTGACAAAAATACAGACCCCCACCCCTCGTCTTACCAGACGTAGCTGTTCTGTCTTGCCGATGCACGAGAAACCCAGCCAACTGTGTATTGTCCGTGTCGTCGTTCAGCCACGACTTGGTGGAACGTAAGATATTCGTTTTTTTATGGTTTTGGGACTTGCCTGGGAGCAAGTCTTAAAGAAAAAAATCTTTGTCCAGTTCGAGGTGAGTAATCGCTGTTCTGATATCCATATATTCTAGTCTATTCTGAATTCACTATACAACTCCAATGATTGCCAGGTCAAAAAACATATACAACTGTAAATACACAAGTCACTAAATTGAATGAAAACCAGAAGAGACAGTAGTCCTGGAGGACTGGAGTTGAGAAACCATTGGATAACATGGTGCGCATGATGTTTAATATAAATATATCTATGGGAATGTCCAATATAGAATGACTACATCTTTGTATTGTACCTGGGTGGCCTTGCGTATCAGCTGGAGGCAGGCCGGCAGCATCCGGTCAAAGAGACCAGTGATGAGGTCCTTGTGCATGGCGTTGACTGTGGTGGGCAGTGTGTTGAGCCAGGACAACATGAGGGGCCGCCAGCCCAGCATGTGAGGCTCCATGTAGATCATGCCACAGCGAGACACCTGTTACACACAACACAAACACTTGTCTTGTCGGCTATAGAAGGTTGTAGCTCAGCCACTGAATGTCATAGAAATGAACCAAAAGGTATCCTTACAACATTGCGGACCGAAGCACCGTTATAGATCACTTTATATTAATCAGATCTGTTTTTAGTGCATGGTGGGTGGAGGAATTGGCCATCAAATCTATGGATAGCTGTCTATAGCCTGGTTTGTTCTGTCAAACAGGTAGGCCTACCTCTTATTTATTAAATAGGAAGAAATATACTCCAACACAAAGCCCTCTTGTTGTGAGTATAGTCAAATTACAATGAAGGTTGAAACTATTTCCGACTGATTGTGCCGCGGCTGCTGCTTCAAGGTTCAGCACCACAATGTAAGTTACTCGAATCTGGCATATTGTGAGGTCAATAACTCTGATAAATAGCTTCCTCATGGGCAAGAAACATTGCTTTTATTAAAATCGATTAAAGTAGTAGAAAGCTATCAAAGTTGTCCAGTGCCATTAAAGTATTCATACCCCTTGACTTATTCCATGTTTTGTTGGTGTCATGACGTCGCCTGCTTGGGTAGTGCAAACCCCATCCCCCTCTCCCTGCCTCTCCCTTTCCTACAACAACCCATGCGGTGATCACAGAGAGATGTCGTAAATTCCTGAGAATCTCCTCATGGCCCAACAGTATTAGACAGAGGGTAAACTTTCAGGACAAAGGAATTCTCTTCCACCTCACAGAACTTGAGGTACGAACATATTTCATATTCCTGCAAAAGTATGAAAGCTCGGTGGAGAGTCCAGCTATGAACCGGTCCATTTGTCACCACGTGGGAAACTCATGTGAGACTGTGGGACTACATTACCATATCGCTGTTTATATAATAACCTCAGATATGAGGTTTACATCTGTTTGTTGTATAAAATGAATGAGTGAGTATGATACTGTTTGTATAATATGATTTTGGACTGTTTAATTAAGAAAAATACAAATACCTTTTTGATTTGAACTAAATCCAAGGACCGCCCTGAGCCCAGTATGGGTCAGAGACCATGGGACAGCCCCTCTCTGCTATCTGAATAAAAGCCAACTCTAAGAAATTACCATTAGACCATGTTTATCCTCCAAGGAGGAGAACGAAGGTTGAGTATAATTGCTGAATCTTTAACCATACCACGTGGTTAAAACTCTTATACCAATAATAACAAGTCTTTGATATTGACTACTAGTCTGCAGCTAGGAATTCGGTATCATTGAACGCGAAGAAAGACAACCGCCGAAACATCCATTCTATAACGAATGTCACTCTGAACTCTCCACAATAACTACGACAGAAGGAACTCAAACAAAAACGAACTTCTCTCCAACGATCAAGACGACACACAATGAGCGTAAATATATATATATTGATTGCAATTGTTCCCGAATGAGTGAGCGTTCATGTGTAAGGATTAGCATGTCAATTGTTATAATTATGGACTCTGTAGTGACTTCTGAATCGACCCCCCATCCATCCCTTTTGTCTAACAGCCGCCATGCCGGTTCAGCCCACTAGGGCATATTTTCTCCTATCATTTCATGTAACTATTTTAAGTTTGTTTGTTTGTTTATGCATTTCTGTGAATTAATTAGTTAGTAATAAATAAATGATTTAAGACAATTGATGTATGGATGACTCATAGTGAAGACTGGGTTCGTGCAGATAATCAACAATTTACGACGTTTGGAATGAGACTAACGTGAGGTAAAAAATAAATAAATCATTAATCAGAAGACTATTGATCAGATATGAAAATATCTGAAAGGTTATATTGGGAAATTATAACTTTGTAATCTAATAACTTTCCCTGGTGCCCTAGAATTCATAGTTAATTAGTTACGTTATTACTCAAGTGATCGCGTAATCCCTAACTACAGGAATCTTTGATAAAAACTATAAGTCTTCAATTTAACGATAGCAAAGACACGACATTGGGTTACAGCCTGAATTCAAAATGGATTAAATATACTGTATATATGTTTTACACATCTACACACAATAACCCATAATGACAAAGTGAAACCATGTTTTTAGACATTTTTGAAATACATAAATATTCACACCTCTGAATGAATACATGTTAGAATCACCTTTGGCAGCTATTACAGCTGTGAGTCTTTCTGGGTAAGTCTTCCAAGAGCTTTGCACACCTGAAATTGTGCAATGTATGTACATTATTCTTAAAAAAATAATAATAATAATTCAAGCTTCAAGTTGGTTGTTGATCATTGCTAGACAGACTTAAAAATGTCTTGCCATAGATTTTCAAGCCAATTGAATTAAGTTTTAAAAAAGTAACTCGGCCACTTAGGAACATTCAATGTTGTCTTGGTAAGCAACTCCACTGTATATTTGGCCTGTTTTAGGTTATTGTCCTGCTAAAAGGTGAATTTGTCTCCCAGTGTCTGTTGGAAAGCAGACTGAACCAGGTTTTCCTCTAGGATTCTGCCTGTGCTTAGCTCTATTCTGTTTTCTTTACGATGAAAACCCCCTAGTCCTTGCCGATGACAGGCATACCCAATAACATAATGTGGCCATCACCATGCTTGAAAATATGAAGAGTGGTACTCAGTGATGTGTTGTGTTGGATTGCCCCCAAACATAATGCTTTGTATTCAGGACATAAAGTTAATTTCTTTGCTTTTGTGCCTTATTGCAAACAGGATGCATGTTTTGAATATTTGTATTCTGTACATGCTTTCTACTTTTCACTCTGTCACTTAGGTTAGTATTGTGGAGTAACTACACTAAACACTATTGCACACAAATTGAGTCCATGCAACTTATGTGACTTGTAAATCACATTTTCACTCCTGAACTTATTTAGGCTTGCCATAACCACGGGGTTGAATACTTGACTCAAGACATTTCAGCTTTACATTTTTTATTAATTTGTATAAAAATAAATAAAAACATGATTCCACTAACATTATGGGGTATTGTGTGTAGGCCAGTGACAATTCAGGCTGAAAAAGTCAAGGGGGTGAATACGTTCTGAATGTACTGTAGGGCTGCCCAGGAACTCTGGGCTCAAATCATATGCAACACAGAAAGGGGTTATTCCTGACCACAACATGACCTTACAAGAAAAAATGTATTATGTGGATTATAATTAATGGAAAAAATGTTAAGGGGTTGATACACTTTTCGTTAGGGCAAATCAAGTCTGACATTTTAAAGTGCAAAGTACAAACTTTAGAAGCCTTTTTAAACCTTGAATACACAAGTTTGCATTTCCTGCTGTGCATGAAAATCCCTACCCCTATAAGAGCCCCAAGTTTTTCTTAGTCAGGTTATGTGGTCAGAGAAAACTCTGGACACTACATATGATGAACTTTGTGCACAGGACTACTGTGTCAATGAAACAGTCCATGTGTTCACAGAAGATCCAAGTGGACTGTATTATATAATTACCAACATGCCCAAACTCTGCGAGCCATACATAGTGTGCCATTGGTCCTTCTGGTGTCAATTTGTCTGTAATTGTGACTGTAATTATGCGCTAAGAGGATTGGTCTCACCCGCATTGTGACAGTGTGGAGGCTGATACCGTTACACAATACTGTACAAGAAGTCTGCCCCAGTTATGCAACTGCATATCTGACTTCTTTCTCTAAGACATCAGAGAGAATGTTACCTGATGCTTGTTTTGTTTGGGCCATTAAATCTCATGAAATCCCCCTGATGTTTCCTGACATAACACAGTGCAGATAATAAATACGTAATTGATAGTGACTTTAAGTTGGTTAAAAGATTTGTGATCTAAAATAGTCGGGATTGAATGAGGCCATGAGTTATGCATCAAGATGTGATGAAGATAATGACATTTCTTGCTGATAATACTTCAATTAGCCCTTACAGAACTTCTTCTCCCACCATTATCAGTGCTGTATGTATTTGAGAACTATATTGAGAACCTCAATAGAACTACAACTCCCAGTCTCACCGTGGCTGGGGAGGCCACCTCCAGGTCCATGGGCTCGAAGATGAGGCTCATCTGCGGGGACATCTGAATGATCTCTCCGCTCATCAGGCACAGCTTCTTATTGTCGTCCAGCACCGTGTTCATGTTCTCGATCCACACAGCATCCACCGGCCCGTCAAAGATCAGCCACTTCCTGTCCGGACTCTACGGATGGAAAGAGGTATGTGCTGTGTGGTACTTTCTAACTATCACTAACTATCAGTTTTCAAGGGGCACAAAAGAGGAGTGGACCCATGTGCACCCAGATGATTACGTGGCTGTGTGGGTGCTAACAAGTGAAGCCTCCCACTCTCTCAATCTTTGCTGTCACCACAGGTTATGGTCATGCCCATTTCAGTCTTAAATAAAATAGCTAATGTAAAAGGAAAACTACAGCAAAGGGAGATCCTGCAGTGCTCAACGTTTGTTGAGGGATTGGGAGGTATTAGTGGAGCTCACAAGTTTCTGAAAGGTTTAAAAGTACATTTAAAAAAAAAATCTTAGGTAAATCGGAGTTGATTTAAAGATGGCCCATACGGATTAAGCAATAATCATATGCACATATTCATACTTTCCCTGACACTATTCACCTCAAGTCCAACTTTGAAGGTCATAACAGGCCTCATATACAAATGTAGCGTTCCAGAACTGATGTAAATTAACACCTACACATGCATAATGGAGGTCGACATCAAGCATCAATCCTCCAATGAGAAAGCTGGCAGGAGTTCTGGTTAAATTGATTTGTTATAATATAAACAACTCGAGATGCGATCGGCTTGGGCCATCTGGTGCTCGAGAAAGCATAATGTAATCATCTGACAGAAAACATTACTTGAAAAGATCTCCCTGAACCGGGGGGGGGGGGGGGGAGAAATCACATAAAGTATGCAGATGCTTCCTGTGTCAAAGCTAATGATTTCAAATTAAAGTGCCAACAAAACTGGAATTTACTGGATTTAGTGTGTTAAATAACAAGCAGGAAATAAAGTATTCTAGCCTAGTGAAGCCAGGCGTCGTTCGGTGGTACGCACTTTATTGCTTTAATACATAAGCTGTCAAAACATATTGAAAATACCTATGTACTTCAATACCTCAAGTTGATAAGTGAAATATTTTGGGAAAAAACAACAAGCTCCTGAAGAGAAGTATGATCAAAAGGTGTCAAAGCTACCCGTTGTTTCTGTCAATTACAATTGTTGACTGACAAATAACAGCGGATTTGTTTAATAGGGAAATGAAGATATTTTACTGTCATTCTGTCATTTCTTACTGTCATTCTGTCATTTCTAACAGCCTCCTAGACGAAGGTCTCACAGCATTTGACCCACTGCAGTGACAACAAGTTAATTCCCTTGAGTTATTGATCTCTGTGAACATCTTAATCTCATTTTAAAAGGTTATAATCCACAGATTGTCACTAAAATCCCTGTTCCCATGGAAACAGTGCATGGCAGCAGAGCCATATAATTAAACAATAAGGCCCGAGGAGGTGTGGTATATGTCCGATATACCACGGCTAAGGGCTGTTCTTAAGCACCACACAATGCGGAGTGCCTGGACACAGCCCTTAGCCGTGGTATATCGGACATATATCACAAACCCCAGAGTAGCCTTATTGCTATTATAAACTGGTTACCAATGAAATTAGAGAAGTAAAACAAAATATTTTGTCATACCAGTGGTATACGGTCTGATATACCATGGCTTTCAGCCAATCAGAATTCAGGGCTCAGTTTATAATTTAGAGTTTGGTCATTGCGGTTTCTGTCGGAATGTTCTGAGTGCCACTTTCTCCATTTTTTTTCTGTTTTTGGAGTTTACCGTGGATGAACATTTTACCTGAGAGCAGGCGAAGGCCCTGTAGCTGACCGCCAGGATGCCGTCCGACCACTCGTGAGAGACCGGGTCAAACTGACCGTACAGCTGGCCCATGGTGATGGACTTGGGATTTATAACTGTGATCTGGACCCGGTTTTCATCCATTAAACCCTACAGTACATAGACCACACACACAGACACAGACACACACACACACACACACAAAATGAGCTGATTAGCAACATTATCTGTGGACAATAGAAACCAGTTACTTAAAATAGATAACAGATCCAAGCCCATCTGAAAGCACCAGAAAAAAAGAAGAAAAAAAAGACAGCTAGAACGCAATGTAGATTAGGCGAGCACCTCATTTGACCACACTTCCTCTGCCAAGGCATAAATCGCCTCCGAGATCAATGTCTCCATGATAAAAAGCTTCTCCAAACAAAGGAGGAGAGCCAAAACCACAGCGAGTGGCATTTCTGAGTGGAGCTGTCAGACGGTGTTAAAAAAGAAGCGGAAGCTTGCGGAAATGAGAGGAGGATGGACATGACGGGCCGTCTAGCGTTGCCGGGGACGATGATAAATGTGACATCATTCGGCATTCCATCATTTGCCATTCTGTCTCCTCCCATGGGGAAGCTAGAAGGCCTCTCAGGCATGTAAACACCTAACGGCTGTGCTGTGCTTGTCTGGGAAACAGTGATGTCTAGTAAACAGTGCAGAAGTGGACCAACTATAGGGAAAGGATGTACTAACTAGACAATGTTCTGCCAAAGAAGAAGACCAGAGGAGCAAGACCAGCAAGACCAAGAAAAAGTTACACTCATAAATTAAGGTACCCAAATAGCAGCACAAAGTCAGGCTGGAGCAGTAGTTCTCCAACAACGACTGTTTGTCTGTCTGGAAAGGAATAAAACAAATGAACTACAAACCAAAATCTCCCGAGTCCCCGACGGCAGACAACCCCTCAATGCCGAATAAACTAACCAGTTTTACTGCAGATTTGACTCACAAATGCTGCTCAATCACCAGGTGCAGTCACAAGAACCTGGAACTTAGCACAGACAAAACCGCGGAGATGGTGGTTGACTTTAGAAAACGCCTCCACCATCTATCCCCTTCGAGATTGGTGGCTCAGCTGTTAGCATGGCTGAATCATTCAAATTCCTGGGGACTATCATCTCCCACAACCTCAAGTGGGAGGACACCATCACAGTGGTCACCAAGAAGGCACACCAGCAGATGTACTAAACCCAGCTGAAAAACTCAAAATCCCCCAGTCAATCCTGATCTGTTTTTTATTTAACCTTTATTTAACTAGGCAAGTCAGTTAAGAACGCATTCCTATGTTCAATGATGGCCTAGGAACAGTGGGTTAACTGCCTTGTTCAGGGGCAGAACAACATATTTTTTTTACCTTGTCAGCTCAGGGATTCGATCTTGCAACCTTTCAGTTATTAGTCCAACGCTCTAGGCTACCTGCCGCCCCCTTTAAAGAATCAATCATTGAGTCCTTTCCTCACATCCTCCAACACTCTCTGGTTTGGGTCTGCATCGGCCTGCTCCAAGGGCAGACTGCAACACATTGTCCGGTCTGCAGAGAAGGTCATCAGCTGCCACCTATCAAAGATCATTGCAAACTACTCACACCCGGTCACCCCCTCTTTCAAAAAGTATCCTTCGGCAGACTGGTTCAGGTCAATCATGACCAAAACTACCCGCCAACTGAACAGTTTCTTTCCCCGTGCTGTGGCCCTCACCAACCGGCAATCTGGACCATAGAGACTAAAGGACTATGCACCTTATGTTGCACACCACATCAAGCCATCGCTGAACTGTACACAAAATAACTGCACCACACTCTGTTCATCTCTCCACACTTAGATACACTGACCGTACGAAACATTATTTCCATGACATAAACTGACCAGGTGAATCCAGATGAAAGTTATGATCCCTTATTGATTCACTTGTTAAATACACTTCATCCACTGAAGATGAAGGGAAGGAGACAGGTTCAAGGAGGATTTGTAAGCCTTGAGATAATTGAGACATGGATTGTGTATGTGTGCACAATTCAGAGGGTGAATGGGCAAGACAAAAGATTGAAGTCTTTGTACGCGGTATGATAGTAGGTGCCAGACGCCGTAACGTGTGCGCTCAGAGTCGGGAAGCTAGTTTAGGGAGTGAGTGTTTTAATAAATAAATGAAACAATAAACACGTAACACAAACAACGCACCGAGATGAAAACAGGGTCAAAAACAACTGAGAAAAGAATAAAGGGGAGTGACAGATATAGGGAAGATAATCAAGGAGGTGATGGAGTCCAGGTGAGTGTCATGAGGCGCTGGTGCGCTTGACGATGGTGACAGGTGTGCAGGATAATCAGCAGCCTGATGACCTAGATGCCGGAGAGGGAGTACACGTGACAGTACCCCCTCCCTGACGTGCGGCTCCAGCCACAGGACGCCGACAAAGGGGACGAACCCGGGGATCAGGAGTGGACCGGTCTGCTGAAGCGCGGGAACCTGTCACGCCAGCTGAGGCGCGGGAACCTGTCGAGCCGGCAGGGAGCGGGAACCTGACAGACCGGCTGAGGCAGGGGAGCATGGCGATCCGGCTGAGGCATGAGAGCCTGATGAGCCGGGGGAAGCAGGGGAGCCTGCGATCCGGCTGAGGCATGAAAGCCCGACGAGCCGGCTGAGGCATGAGAGCCCGACGAGCCGGCTGAGGCATGAGAGCCCGACGAGCCGGCTGAGGCATGAGAGCCTGGAGATCTGCCTGAGGCATGAGAGTCTGTAGCAGCTCCCGGACAAATTTACACTGACACAAAAACAAACAAAAAACACTCCCTGATTCTTCCTTTAGGTGAGGTGCTACTCTGTAACGACAACGCTGAGAGTTGGGAAGAAAGTTCAGGGAGTGAGTGTTTTAATAAATAAACAAAACAATAAACACAAAACACAAACAACGCACCGACATGAAAACAGAGTCAATAACACCTGAGGAAAGAACCAAGGGGAGTGACAGATATAGGGAAGATAATCAAGGAGGTGATGAAGTCCAGGTGAGTGTCATGAGGTGCTGGTGCGCTCGATGATGGTGACAGGTGTGCGGGATAATCAGCAACCTGATGACCTCGAGGTCGGAGAGGGAGTATACGTGACAGACGCACCGGTTTGAGTGTGCTCAAACTGCAACACTGCTGGGTTTTTCACACTCAACAGTTTCCTGTGTGTATCAAGAATGGTCCACCACCCAAAGGTCATCCAGCCAACTTGACACAACTGTGGGAGACATTGGAGTCAACATCGGCCAGCATCACTGTGGAATGCTTTCCAAGCCTTGTACAGTCCACGAATTGAGGCTGTTCTGAGGGCAAAAGGGGATGCAACTGAATATTAGGACAGGTATGCCTAATGTTTTGTACACTCATACTGATCCTGCAAAATTGCACATCCATCAAGGGAAGGATTTAGACACGTTAACTTTCTCCACATTTTGTTAGGTTACAGCCTTATTCTAAAATGGATTCAATTGTTTTTCCCCCCTCATCAATGTATACACAATACCCCATAATGACAAAGCAAAAACAGATTTTTTGAAATTTTTGATAATAAAATACAGAAATATCACATTTACTTAAGTATTCAGAGCATTTACTCTGTACTCTGATGAAGAACCTTTGGCACAGATTACAGCCTTGAGTGTTCTTGGGTATGACGCTACAAGCTTGGCACACCTGTATTTGGGAAGTTTCTCACATTATTCTCTGCAGATCCTCTCAAGCTCTGTCAGGTTGGATAGGGAGCATTGCTGCACAGTTATTTTTAAGGTCTCTCCAGAGATGTTTGATCGGGCTCAAGTCCGGGCTCTGGCTGGGCCACTTATGGACATTCAGAGACTTGTCCTGAAGCCACTCTTGCATTGTCTTGGCTATGTGCTTAGGGTTGTCGTCCTGTTGGAAGGTGAAACTTTGCCGCAGTCTGAGATCCTGAGTGCTCTACAGTCTGAGATCCTGAGTGCTCTGGTCCCGTGTGGCTCAGTTGGTAGAGCATGGCGCTTGCAACGCCAGGGTTGTGGGTTCATTTCCCACGGGGGGACCAGGGTTCAATTCCCACGGGGGGACCAGGATGAATATGTATGAACTTTCCAATTTGTAAGTCGCTCTGGATAAGAGCGTCTGCTAAATGACTTAAATGTAAAATGTAAATGTAGAGCACGTTTTCATCAAAGATCTCTCTTTACTTTGATCCGTTAATTTATGCCTCGATCCTGACTAGTCTACCACTCCCTAGTGCTGAAAAAAATTCCCACAGCATGATGCTGCCACCACCAGGCTTCACAGTAGGGATGGTGCCAGGTTTCCTCCAGACGTGATGCTTGGCATTCAGGCCAAAGAGTTCAAAATTGTTTTCATCAGAACAGAGAAACTGGTTTCTCATGGTCTGAGAGTCTTTCGGTGCCTTTGGGCAAACTCCAAGCGGGCTGTCATGTGCCTTTCACTGAGGAGTGGCTTCCGTCTGGCCACCCTACCATAAAGGCTTGATTGGTGGAGTGCTGCAGAGATAGTTGTCTTTCTGGAAGGTTCTCACATCTCCACAGAGGAACTCTGGAGCTCTGTCAGATTGACTATCAGGTTTTTGGTCACCTCCCTGACCAAGGTCCAACTCCCCCGATTGCTCAGTTTGGTCGGGCGGCCAGCTCTAGGAAGAGTCGTGGTGGTTCCAAACTTCTTCCATTTAAGAATGATGGAGACCACTGTGTTCTTGGGGACCTTCAATGGTGCAGAAATGTTTTGGTACCCTTCCCTAGATCTGTGCCTCGACACAATCCTGTCTCTGAGCTCTACGGACAATTCCTTCGACCTCATGACTTGGTTTTTGCTCTGACATGCACTGTCAACTGTAGGACGTTATGTAGATAGATGTGTGCCTTTCCAAATCATGTCCAATCAATTGAATTTACAACAGGTGGACTCCAATGAAGTTGTAGAAACATCTCAAGGATGATCAACGGAAATAGGATGCACCTGAGCTCAATTTCGAGTCTCAAAGCAAAGGGTCTGAATACTTATGTGAATAAGGTATTTCTGCTGTTTTTTTCTTCATAAATTTGCGGCGAATTTCTAAACTTTTTTTTGCTTTGTCATTATGGGTTAGTGTGTGTAGAGTCCTGAGGAAAAATATTTTTAACCCATTTTAGAATAAGGCTGTAACAAAAATGTGGAAAAAGTCAAGGGGTCTTAATACTTTCCAAAGGCACTGTATATCAATTGTAGACCCACTGTACAGTCATGGCCAAAAGTTTTGAGAGTGACACAAATATAACATTTCAAAGTTTGCTGCTTCAGTGTCTTTAGATATTTTTGTCAGATGTTACTATGGAATACTGCAGTATAATTAAAAGCATTTGAAGTGTCAAAGGCTTTTATTGACAATTACATGAAGTATATGCAGAGTCAATATTTGCAGTGTTGACCCCTTCTTTTTCAAGACCTCTGCAATCCGCCCTGGCATGCTGTCAATTAACTTCTGGGCCACATCCTGACTGATGGCAGCCCATTCTTGCATAATCAATGCATGGAGTTTGTCAGAATTTGTGGGGTTTTGCTGCCTCTTGAGGATTGACCACAAGTTCTCAATGGGATTAAGGTCTGAGGAGTTTCCTGGCCATGGACCCAAAATATCGATGTTTTGTTCCCCGAGCCACTTAGTTATCACTTTTGCCTTATGGCAAGGTGCTCCATCATGCTGGAAAAGGCATTGTTCGTCACCAAACTGTTCCTGGATGGTTGGGAGAAGTTTCTCTCGGAGGATGTGTTGGTACCATTCTTTATTCATGGCTGTGTTCTTAGGCAAAATTGTGAATGAGCCCACTCCCTTGACTGAGAAGCAACCCCACACATGAATGGTCTCAGGATGCTTTACTGTTGGCATGACACAGGACTGATGGAAGCCTTCTTCACAACAGTTTAAGATCTTGATGATCCGATAAATGGCTGATTTAGGTGCAATCTTGCTGGCAGCAATATCCTTGACTGTGAAGCCCTTTTTGTGCAAAGCAATGATGACGGCACGTGTTTCCTTGCAGGTAACCATGGTTGACAGAGAAAGAACAATGATTCCAAGCACCACCCTCCTTTTGAAGCTTCCAGTCTGTTATTCGAACTCAATCAGCATGACAGAGTGATCTCCAGCTTTGTCCTCGTCAACACTCACACCTGTGTTAACGAGAGAATCACTGACATGATGTCAGATGGTCCTTTTGTGGCAGGGCTGAAATGCAGTGGAAATGTTCAGTTAATTTGCATGACAAAGAGGGACTTTGCAATTAATTGCAATTCATCTGATCACTCTTCATAACATTCTGCAGTATATGCAAATTGCCATCATGCAAACTGAGGCAGCAGCTTTGTCATTCTCAAAACTTTTGGCCACGACTGTATATCCACTGCTCATTCTCTTATAGCTCTATGTTAATTTCTTCCTTGTTGTATATGGTGTATAACTTTGTTTAAACTCCTGTCGGTATTATGTCTCTAAGTGTTGTCCATCACTAGCAGCACCATATCACCAAGTAAAATTCTGAGTATGTGTAAATGTACTTCACGAATAAAGGTGATTCTGATTTAGAAAACATGGTTTTCTTTTTACTATGGCAGCCAAAGTGATTGGACACTTAAGTTCGGCTAACATGGACTTCCACAAACTCATGCATGGATGTCAATTGGAGATTAAGTACGAGGGTTGCTTTACGAGCACATCTCAAGTCAAAAAATATTAAATGAACTGCCTTGAAAAATTCAATCCGACCCATCCTAAACAGCAAATTGTTCACCAGCCAGTCGACCATGGCACTGAAGTGTCATATTTGATCTCTATACCTTCTATTTCTTTGAACATGAACGAGAGGGGTTTTAACCCCCCACCAGAGGGCAATGCAGCCTCTAATTCAACCCTAAAAAATGACGAAGGCTGCTAAGAAAATGTTCACGAATTGAGGGTGGGAACGTTCTGGAGATTTCCACGTGGAGTGAATAAATAACAACAATAAAGCGCTGACAGCTGTCAGTGTATCTAGCTAACATGCTAACCTCATCTAGCTAGCTAATGTTATCTGTTGTTGCTATTTTTTTAACTAGGTCTATACCGTATTCAAAAGATTAGCCAGCTAGGCTATGGCTAGTTCTGGAGCTGGATCTGTCATAAGCATAGGGAAAACTCCGCCACAGACGGATAGGGGAAACCAGTATCTTTGTATTTGCAATCTATTGTTATCTCCAAAGTTTTGGCAGCTTCCATAAAATGCGGCCGCGAATCCGCCATAGAAAGAATAGACGAAGCTCCGGTAATATGGATAGCCTACTGAATGGTTTGGACGAGAGACGCATTCTTCTACAACACGGTGCAACCATTAGTAGGGTGCTGGCAGGCTATTTGGCTGCGGTATAGCGAGCCAAGGCAGCCCGTGCTGATGCCATGGTTGGGGAAGTGAAATTATAGGGATAAGGCTAAAATGACCATGCTCATGATGCACGCCACAAATGATATGTGACAACACTAAACACCAATACAAATGTTACAGCACTACAAAATAGATAAACACGTTTCTTTTTCTTTCGCGGGTGCCTTTTTATCATAGGATAGCCACTTGTGGATCTACTATAGCTGCATCAACCAAACCAGTGGAGCGTGTAGTGAAGGCGAGTTCCTATTGCATGGCCCGGTGCCGCGGGTGGGTGGACATGTTTCCGTAAGACCCATGGAATGGTTGAAAATGTACGTTTAAACACCCCTATGCACCATGGCTGAATGTAGGCCATGTAGGCTACGGCGAAAAGCTGTTTGGTACAGCTGTCGCAACTCGCGGAGAGGAAGAACTTTGCAGGTGCTTCTGATTAATAAACAATGCCATGCTGGTGGATGGTAACATTCAAATGAATCCCAGCCCTGGAAAGAAATGTAGACTAAAAAGTATTAGCACGTCATCTCATAGAGGAAACACATGCAATTGACACAGAAAATATCGAAGATACCAGTTTGGCTTTCCCACTTCAAGCCCAAATATATCATACTTTGACTAAGATAACTTATTGACTTAAATCATTGTGCAACATCATAGGTAAGCTATTGGCATCATCTTTCAGCTGAAAAAAAGTGAATGAAAAAAAATGAATTTCCGCTCCTGTGGGCCTTTAAAGGGGTTTTAGACACAGAATTGAACTAAAATGCCATATCTTAATTTGATCCAGTTTCACACAGCAGGAAAAGAATCCTGCAGCAGCAGGATGATCAAAAGAAGATATGGCATCTGTATGTAAGAAGTGAAAGTTACCTTCTCACAGATGTCTTGTAGGGCTGCTGCCAGCACCCGGTAGGCGCACGTCTTCCCACCAAAGGGCTCCCCCACCAGCATAAAGCCGTGGCGCACGATCATCATCTCAAAGATCTGCAGGATCTTCTCTGCGAAGAAGTCTGTCACCTGCAGGTTCATCTTATCGCTGTTCTCTTTGATGGCCTCCAGCAGGAGACGATAGTCCGGTTTGGGGAGTTTGACCCCGGGGAACAGATCAGAGGTGATGCCCTGGGAAGATGCACACGTATAGTGGTGGGGTAACAACAGCAAGAATGGGCAAATCTGGTGCAGTCCATGATGAGGTGATGCACTGCAGTACTTAATGCAGCTGGTGGCCACACCAGACTGTTACTTTTGATTTTAACCCCCCCCCCCCCTTTGTTCAGGGATACATTATTCCATTTCTGTTAGTCACATGTCTGTGGAACTTGTTCAGTTTATGTCTCAGTTGTTGAATCTTGTTATGTTCATACAAATATTTACACGTTAAGTTTGCTGAAAATAAACGCAGTTGACAGTGAGAGGATGTTTCTTTTTTTGCTGAGTTTATATTGTCAGGAAGTGACTTTGCAAACTATCTCACCCCAAAGAGCGGTAGATCATGAGCCAGGAACTTGGGCAGGTTGACGTCAATGATGGACCTAAGCAACAGGATGTCTTCGTTTTCATCAGGATACTTCAGCTGTGACACGAGAGAGAGAGAGAGATAATGGTGTGAAGAGGTAGATACATATTGAGAGAGAGACAAAGGTGGGCCTTGTGGGGAAAGATATCATTCAGGAGCCTTTGTGTGCACTGACACGTGCTCTCTTTCAGACGAGGGAGCCTTCAGTGGTATTTGCCGCTTTAGCTCAGGGGCTAAATGCACGCCACTATTTTCCAAAAGTAATTTTGAAAGAGGCGATAGGGTAAAGTCCTGGAGGCGGCAGTGCTGAAATTGATGTAAAAATTACATGAATGCATTGCGGCGCTCCGAAAACAACCCTTAGAGCCTGGGAAAGAATTTGTTCTATTTATATGGGGAACCAGGTTCTGGGTTCAGTCCTTTATCTTTGAAAGTCAATCTTCCAGGTTCTGTCTTCATTGTACTCTGCTATGTCATTGCGTGTTAGGAACGAACGCCCCAATTTCTCACTGTCATCACAATGTCAAAAGAGACCATTTCAATCTAATGTGGCTGCAAAGAGTCATGTTCGACTTCATATTCAACTTCAGACAATGACAACCTGGTTTGAGAGGACAAATTGTCCCATTACTAACAACAAGTGTTATTAATAATGTCCCCTTTTGTCCAATTGATCTAGCAATAAAAAAAACATCACAATCGTGAAAGTGAGAGGAAAGGAGCAAAGGATAAATGTGAGGACATTGTGGGGCCTGTAGGTATGCACATTTTTGTTTTTGCCCTAGCACTACACACCTGATTCCACTTATCAAAGGTTTAATGATGAGTTGATTAGTGGAAGCAGTTGTGTAGTCCTTTGGGTTCACAGGAACAGGATTAAGAAACACTGCCGTAGAGGTGAACATTGTGGGAACTTAGAGGACAGAGGTAAACGCTTATTGCGAGTACATTGTAGGGACCTGAACGACATGGGCAAAGAGTCAATGTGATGACTTGTGACAGGTACCTTCAGGTTCCCGGCGGCGGTCAGCACAGACTTGACGGCCCTCATGCCGTAGTCGTAGTGGTGCTGCATGGACAGCTGTTCTGAGCACAGCCTGTAGGTAGCTACGATCTTCACCGACAGTGGCCGGGCAGTCACAAACCCACAAGAGTAGAGCACAATCTCAGATATCATGGCGTAGTCCGGGACCATCATGGCCACCGTCCTGAAGAGAGCCTATCGAAAGGAAACAACCCACCAAAATTGTGCCTGCTTCCAAAATGATACCTTACTCCGTACATAGTGCATTACAACCCTATGGGCTCTGGTCAAAAGTAGTACACTATGTAGGGAATAGGGTGCCATTTGGGACGTAACATATATCATGTGTGCCATCATGTGATCCCGTACAACCAGATGGCTCTTGGGTACAGTCACTGAGGCTTGTGCTAATGTGATCTCAGATAATAATACTAATACATTTAGCACAGGTACCTTTAGGTTGTCTGGCAGTTCAGAGCGACCGGCGTATCCTGGGTTCATGGTGATGAACACAGCACAGGAGGGGTTTAGTTTTAGCTCCGTCCCCTCAAACAGCAGCATTTCAGCATGGGAAGTAATACCTGAGAGAGAAAATGTAGGTATTGTAATGTATTGTAATGTATGCATGCTTGACTGCAAGTCACTTTGGATAAAAGTGCCTGCTAAATGGCATATATTATTATTATTATTATATTACAGAGACCGGGACTACATTTGACCAGTGCCATTGACTAACCATGCTAGCGACAAGTAAGAACATGTGGCCAAATGCGCTATAGTTGAAGTACTAACAGTTGAACTATACACCTAAACACCTCTTTGTATGGTGTGAAAATGTGTATTATGGCGTCTCACACACACACAACTCTCTGTATGTTGAGAATCTGTCTTTAATGGACACACACAGCTCTCTGTATGGTGTGAGAATGTGTAAATTATGGGGAATTTCTCTCACACACACTATGGGACTCTCTAACACACACCTCTCTGTATGGTGAGAATCTGCTGGGCTACGACTGATAGAACCTCCAGGTCAATGCGGTTGAACTCGTCGAAGCAGGCCCAGGCTCCACAGGACAGCAAACCCTGCCAAGCAACAAGAGATATGACAAGAGAAGCATGCACATACGCCTCAAATAGAGAATTACATTTGAAATGAGTACCGTAAGTAAAATTACATTATTTTAGTAGAAACTCATTTATGCACATCTAGGAAATGTATACTAAACACATGTCAATCAGGATTTAGACAGGGACATAGTACCATCTCAGCTGCATCCCTTAGTCAATTGTTATTGTATGCTCTCTAGATAAAAAGCAACGTTTAAAGATCTAAAGCCTTTGATACTTTGGATCATTCACTGTTGTTGCCTAGGTTGTCCTCTGTCGGACTTGATCAAAATGCCTGCAACTGGTTCAATAATGACCTAACTGATAGGTCACAAAAGGAGTACCGCAGGGGTCTATTCTAGGGCCAGTACTACTCACATTGTATATTAACGATATTGGTTCCTTAGTGAAGAACTGTATACTGTTATGCTGATGACACTGTGCTGATCTACAAACTGCTTTTAAATGTCATACAAAACTCACGTATTGACCTTAAACGGGTACTGAATGCAGCTAAAACTAAATATATTTTATAGTTTTTTTTATAGAGCCCACAGCATTGGCATCACAGACGTGCATATTTGCACTTTGAATGGAGCACAAATTAAGTGAGTCCCCTCAAATAAATACCTTGGCATTTGTAATTTAAAGGAGTTATATGTAAAATGAAGCCCCCTTGTGGAAACTAGGCAATTTGCAACACCACAGCCTGAATTCAAACAACTGTCCCCCCTTCCCTCCTTAAGTTTAGTGTTTGAGTCTTTTGCTTTTGGTTTTGTCCACCAGCTTCAAATTGAAACAGCTGAAACAGACACATACACACAGCGTAACTTGGACCACTTGCGGTTGCCAAGGCTTCGTTGTGATATCCATCTTGCTGCCACACAAGTTCTTTAGGAGGTTCAGTAGTAACCTATGTCTTAGTACCCATCATGGACAACAGGAGAGCACTCAACCTTGGGAATGTTAGCTATCAGTTACATTTTTCCCCAAAAAGGGACAATCAGCTTTTCTGGATGAAAATCCTTAACTCAAAGCTAAAAGTCTCAATGTGCATGCCACCCAAAACACAATATCTGTATTGTACTGCATGGCTCCAGCAGTGTTGTTAGAACAATGTGTCAAGTGTGGATATTAAGAATTTGTCAGTCCATATTTGTGTGGGCAGAGAAGTGTTGAGTAAAGGATAAGTTAAAACTTGAATTAAATTAAAGAGGAATAACCCAAAGGACCCTCTTAAAAATCTAAGCTCTTATACAAGTGGCCTGAATCACAATGACCTGCATTGGGGGCCATGCCATGGGGGTCCTCTTTTGGGTCAAAAAAAAAAGTATACAATTCTGTTAAGCAGTTATTATAAAATGTTATCATCATATTTGAGTAAATAACTGCCTCACGGGATGCCTATAAAGCCCGGTACAGATCTAACAGCCGAGACAAGATGGTTTTATGAAGTTTGCTTGATCTAAACGATGTAGTTTCAGAACGTCTTATGTCAGCTGCTGGAGTTTCCAAGATGCAACATGTCAAAAGAGACAGATTTGTTTAGCCAATCAAAGAACAGTGTGCTGATGTTCTGTATTTAGCCAAGCAGCTAGCTAGCTAGCCGATACACATGTGCCCTGTTTGTGGTGCATGTATGTCATGATACTGGTTTGCTACAACACTTGCTACAACAAGTGGCAACTTTGTTTCAAAGTTTCATCACATCATTCCAAAGTGTCACTGTTACCATGGAAACGGTCTCAGCCCTGCATCTCATTTTTTTTTTATCTGAATGACCCCTCTTCAATCAGCTGGTCTACAATACAACATTTTAAAACTGGAACGTTTTTCGTTTATCATAATTTAAAAACTGTATTCATGAGCATAGGCCATTCATCAATAGAGCCATGCCAACTAGAAGCTGAGCCCTACAGTAAGAGTGGGTGTGAGGGATCTTAGCCTGGTTAAACATGACTGAACGCTGCACACACCATTGTTTCACTTCACTTATCAATGGTGAGTGTCTGGTTCACTCAGGTTTAGTCAGGTTTTACCACGCAAGAGGGATATGCCCACCTTGAAGAACTTGCCCAGGGCGATATAATCCAAGCCGTCGGAGCAGTTGAAGACAACACATTGCTTGGCCACAGCCTTGGCCAGATCCTTGGTCGTCTCCGTCTTCCCTGTACCTGCGGGGCCCTCAGGGGCCCCTCCCAAGTATAAGTGCAGGGCCCCAAACAGTGTTCTGTAGGAGAAGCAGCAGACCTGTGTTCAAATGCTATTTGAAATCATTTTAAATACTTTATCTATGCATGATTGTGCTTGCCTGGCACAATAGTCACAAGGAGTGCAAACCCCGCACACTTGGCACTCTAATCCTTCTAGACCAAATCGCATGAAAGATTTCATATAGTATTTGAACTTAGGTCTGATTTGAGGGCATTGCGCTACAGTCGCAGCACATCAGCATGTTGAGGGTCCTGACTTGCCAATGAGTGCGGTGAGTATTAGTGGTCCTTACCTGTAGCAACGGTCAGTAAGTGGAGTGATGACCAGGCGTGGTGTGTTCCCCAGATACTCGTAACCATAAGCAAGGCCGGCGTTGATCATCTTAGTCTGGAGACGGTCTTCCTGTATATACAGAGGTCAAGTCAACACAAACCTGGTCAGTTAGTACTTAAATGGAGCCAAAAGGTAAAATACATAGACACAAACAAAACATGCATGCATGCACACATACACACCCAAAAAACCCACATGCACACACACGCATACACTTACCACCCAGTAGTAGCGTAGCTGACTGAGCCACTCAAAGTCAGTCTCGTCCCTGATGCCTTTCTGGACCAGTGTGGCTAGCACATCTCGGGCGTGGACGTCCTGTACCACCAGAGCACCCAGGGTGACCCGGTTCTGTTTGGACAGCTTACCGCGCACCAGCATCACAATGTCATCGATCTGACTGTTGTTCTGCTGCAGGTAGACATCCAGGGCCTGCAAAACAAAAAGGGAGACATCACTGGTTTGACAGGGAAATATATGTCAATCATAGGGTCGTATGCAAAGGCATACACCCCATGCACTCTCAGTAACTTGTGCGGGCTTTTTCACGCATGCACGCACACAAACACACACACACACACACACCCACCAGGTTTTTCTTAACATGGTCCAGTGCTCGTCAAGTGGTTCTTCCTCAGTTAGGTGTGAGTTAGCACTTAATCTGTTCTGCAGCATGACAGCAGCCTATATTCTTATATTTCTGTATTTATTTGACAGTGATAATGCACATCAATAAGATGTGCCAGATTAAGCCAGCTGGCTAGTTTTCATCTGTAGATATTATATAAGGTAAACTCTTTCCAATGTAGTTTGGCCTTGTACCTTCTGCCCTGAGACGATGGCCGCGTGAATGTCTTTGGTCCAGTACACCTGGGAAACACACAGCACTGTCTGGCCGGGCCAGGTACGCACCCAGTTGATCCTCAGGTCCTTGGGGTATGCCTCAATGGCCTCCCCAATCACCTGGGGCACACAACCATTGGATTTGAAAATAATGATCAAAACAACACTGTAATTAGGAGAGAATGTGTATTTTATTTCACCTTTATTTAACTAGGCAAGTCAGTTAAGAACAAATTCTTATTTTCAATGACGGCCTAGGAACAGTGTGTTAAATGCCTTGTTCAGGGGCAGCTCGGGAATTTGATCTTGCAACCTTTCGGTTACTAGTCCAACACTCTAACCACTAGGCTACCTGCCGCCCCTCCACTCTAACCACTAGGCTACCTGCCGCCCCTCCACTCTAACCACTAGGCTACCTGCCGCCCCTCGTAATACCACAAGTAAGGCCTATCAAAGTAGATTTTCTGTTTAACGGATGCTCTGCATAACATTTCTCAAAAATAAAATAAATACATTTTAACGATTCATATGAATCGATTCTTTTAAACAAAAATTATTTTGATGAAACAAACAATTCACTTTGCCATTTTAGTATCTGGGATTCGGGTCAATCACAGTGAATCAAATGATATGAATCAAAATAATCATTTGTGAATCGCAGTAATTTTTGAAAAAAATATTGGCTGTAGCCTTCCTTTTGGATTATGTGGCTGCAAAACTTGTTTTGTTGATACTTCAAGTTGATATGGGCATTACATTTATTGGACATTGCATCTCAAAAGATGCTAGTCTGCCTGCAAAGTAACCACCTCTAAGTTAATACAAACATGACTAAACTAGAAATGGTACATTTCCTTAAGACAATATGTGTGCTTGCTTCAGCTGTCTAAAAATATGTGTATGGTAGCGTGGGATGTGTTAAATGTAGAATTCAAGCTGAATAGAAGCAGTTTGTTATAGTAAGAATGGGTCATCAATTATACAAATTGGCAGAACTATGCATCTGAAAAATTAACTGTGCCTAAAACTCACCCGGGACAGGCTTTCAATGGTGCTATCCAACCTCTGACACCAATGTAGTTAATTAGGGGGGTGCCCTGACTAGGACTCAACTGTGGTCCCTGTGACTGTCATTACAATACTATTATACCAAAAGGCTAAAATCTGTTGGTAAGGTCCATTAGATGTTGTACTAAGGTTGTTTAGTATTTTTCGGTGTAAAAATTGTATTTAAAAAAATGGTGTTTCATTTGTATTCTCACGCTCGCCTCACTTTTCCAAAAATGTAATCCATTAAAGAGTAAATCAAGTTTGTATGGCCTAAGTAAGAAGCCTATATCCCGTTTCTGTAGTGTTAGGCAAATTTTATGTCCAAGTACAACCTCAGGAGAGGATCCTATCACAGGGCCTTACCCCCAATCTATCTCCTTAATGCTGAGTACCAAGAAGAGTCGCATCGGGTCCTACTTTTTACAATCTTTGGTATGACTCAGCCTGGGATCGAACTCCCAACCTTCCAATCTCAGGGCGGACACTAACCACAAGGCCACTGAGTTGGTTATATAGCCATGAGTACCCTGTTGTGAAAAATATTTCTCACCTTATTTTCTTTTTACAAAAGATTGGGAGAAAATTGTTTTTGAAAAAAAAGTATATTCAAATAATTTGCACCAAAATCTACTGTATTCACATACAGCTGAATCCTTAGTAGGCAAAACTAGTTAAATTTTCAGCTTTAATTTGATCTAGAGTAATTCCCCAAGTACTTTTTATTTCTAATAATTTCTGAAGGCTTAAGAAAATTCTGTCTCCGTAGAGTCCATCTAGTCCAACTGATTGCCTAGCCAGTCCATGGTACAGTGTATTGTGGGTGTTGATGACACTGTACATTATCTCTCAAAATACTGGTCCAGGGTCAGATATTAAATGTAGCTAATAAATCATATTTTTAAGCAGACCTTAGACACTGATATCAGACGTGTTGTTAGAAGATCAAGGTAGTTGCCATAAGTATTGGTACTGTACCTTATGCAGGGAGCTGATCATACCCATCTCTAGCTCCAGGAGCCATTTCTCCACCTGGCCGCGGGCCTTGGAGGTGGAGATGATATCTAGGAGCTCCACCACCTCTCCCTCGCTGCTCTTCATGTGGGTAATGTCCAGCACGTCTGTGAACACCACGTCGTTGATGCCCTCGAAACACTTCTTCAGATGAGGCTGAACCCTAAGGAAAGAAGGGGACAATCATGGATAGCATTTATGCAGCGTTTTTCACTGGGATGTGTGTGGGTAACTCTTCTCACATTACAAGCACACATTTGTAACACCCTTTAGGGACACAAAGTAGTAAAAAAATAATGGGCCTAGTTCACCCCAAAAACAAAGTTTGTCAGGAGCACATACAGTGCATTTGGAAAGTGTTCAGACCCCTTGACTTTATCTACATTCTGTTACGTTACAGCCTTATTCTAAAATTGATTAAATAAATGTGTTTCCTCATCAATCTACACACAATAGCCCATAATGACAAAGTGAAAACAAATTTATTAAAAATTAAACACAGAAATATCTTATTTACATAAGTATTCAGACCCTTTGCTAAGAGACTCGAAATTGAGTTCAGGTGCATCCTGTTTCCATTGATCATCCTTGAAATGTTTCTACAACTTGATTGGAGTCCACCTGTGGTAAATTCAATTGATTAGACATGATTTGGAAAAGCACACTCCTGTCTATATAAGGTTCCACAGTTAACAGTGCGTCAGAGCAAAAACCAAGCCATGATGTCGAAGGAATTGTCCGTAGATCTCCGAGACAGGATTGTGTCGAGGCACAGATCTGGGGAAGGGTACCAAAAAAATGTGTGCAGCATTGAAGGTCCCCAAGAACACAGTGGCCTCCATCATTCTCAAATTGAAGAAGTTTGGAACCACCACGACTCTTCCTAGAGCTGGCCGCCCGGCCAAACTGAGCAATCGGGGGAGAAGGGCCTTGTTCAGGGAGGTGACCATAAACCTGACGGTCAGTCTGACAGAGCGCCAGAGTTCCTCTGTGGAGATGGGAGAACCTTCCAGAAGGACAACCATCTCTGCAGCACTCAACCAATCAGAACTTTATGGTAGAGTGGCCAGACGGAAACCACTTCTCAGTAAAAGGCACATGACAGCCCGCTTGGAGTTTGCCCAAAGGCACCTAAAAGACTCTCAGACCATGAGAAACTACATTCTCTGGTCTGATGAAACCAAGATTGAACTCTTTGGCCTGAATGTCAAACGTCATGTCTGGAGGAAACCTGGCACCATCCCTACGGTGAAGCATGATGGTGGCAGCAACATACTGTGGTATGTTTTTCAGCGGAAGGGACTGGAAGACTAATTAGGATCGAGGGAAAGATGAACGGAGAAAAGTACAGAGAGATCCTTGACAAGAACTTGCTCTAGAGTGCGTATAGGACCTCAGACTGGGGCGAAGGTTCATCTACCAACAGGGCAACGATCCAACATCTCGAGAGACCTGAAAATAGCTGTGCAGCGACGCTCTCCATCCAACCTGACAGAGCTTGAGAGGATCTGCAGAGAAGAATGGGAGAAACTCCCCAAATACAGGTGTGCCAAGCTTGTAGCTTCATACCCAAGAAGACTCAAGGCTGTAATCACTGCCAAAGGTGCTTCAACAAAGTATTGAGTAAAGGGTCTGAATACAAATATGTAAATGTGATATTTCAGTTTTTTATTTGTAATAAATTAGCAAAAATGTCTAAACCACCTCTTTTTGCTTTGTTATTATGGGGTATTGTGTGTAAATTGATGAGGGAAAAAACAATTAAATATATTTTAGAATAAGACTGTAATGTAACAAAATGTGGGAAAAGTCAAGGGGTCTGAATACTTTCCGAATGCACTGTAGACCTACAACTGGACGCACAACACATATTGCATGGAGCATGAACAGTTTGACTTCAGACCACTTTTTATGTATCAAAAATGCCAAACATGTTTGTTTGATGTTGATTGGATAGGATAGATACCGTGGAAAGATAGAGGAGAGAGTGTGCTGAAATAGCAGTGGGATGTAAACAAACCCATGCAGCGGTATATGTTTTTTGGACACAGCAGCTTACACTGCTCGATCATCCTAGGCCACAAAACTAACAAACTTTAGATTTTAAGATTAATCATACCCTTAATAGAAGGCATAATCCAAATGTAAGCAGGTCGCCTATTTATCTTGGCCCTCCTGGGTGGCAAAGTCCTTGCTTTCCATGCATCACTTCCCACAATTAGATGTCCTTCCCTATCTGTATAACACTGCCACAGTTGGAGCATCTCGTTTAGGCCTACTGCTTGTGATTATTATATTGCATGCAAGGGTTTGCCTGGAAAATCAACAACATGTTTGTTATTCACACCGCACGCAAACTATTTCATCTGTCCTAATCCTGATGATAATCAGCTATTGATTGTCCTCTAACCACCAGTCGGGGAACACAAAAGAGACTAATCAAATCTCACATACGACACATGCACCACGCCTAAGCATTTTGTTGTGCTTTCTGTGACAAATTACTTTGCAATACATTATTTTGTGTTGGATTGAAGTCTAACACAAAAAAAAAAAAAAAACAGTTCTGAAAAAAAGGACAGTTGTTAATTAAAAAAATACTCATGAATCATAAAGCAACCAAGCAGCGTTGGAGAAAATGTGTGGCTGCATGAAATGGTTGTGTGGGTTGACTGGGTTGGTCTTGCCAAACTTCGATACAGAAAGAACTGCGGTAAAGCACTACAGATGGGAGAATGGCACATCCTTGCTCAAAAGGGCATTAAGACGGCACACTAAGTCCTATTCAGCCTCGCAACAGATTCATTGCCTTGTCAAAATCAAACTACTGTAGGTGTTTGGAAAATTCTGTCTTTTCAGAAAAGTCAGTGACTGCACGAGGCGACATGAGGCTAATGAAATTCATGGCAGTAGTGGATGAGAAGGGGAAAAAAGAAACAGAAGAGTAAAGGGCTGAGCCTCCTTTGTCTGAAATCACATTCATTATAAACCACATACCTTTGGTGAAATAAGACATGGCATGCTTATCAGCCTTTCGCCTACTCAGGGAGCCACAGTGGAGTAAGTAGAGCAGAGTGTCGTGAGGAGAAGACATTATAGAATTAAATTCCCACAGTAAGTACAGGATTTTCGTTTTCGAAGCCTCAACTTTTTCTCTTCTTCTCCTTATTCCCATCTCTTTTGAGCCGTCTTGATGAGGTGGTTCTGAGAATTCCTTTATTGCTGAATGAAGTGCATGTAGTGGCCAAGTTTGTGTGTTCTGTTCATATTATACTTTGGGAGGTTATTCTCTGAACAGGAGTTGTGAAAAACACCTGAAATGTAAATATGCCCATATACCTCACTACGGAAGGAACTCAAATGCCATCACTACTTTAAAGCCTGTGTATGACCAACCGCTACAATGCATCTATCTATTGTATAAATAACCCTAACATCTGATACACATTAAGAGAGATGGCACCGTACTGTATGTCTGCCGTCTTGCGTGCTCCAACTCGACTTTGCTATTTTGTGATTCTTTTGGCATTTATCTTTACTTTCTTTGCTCGAAATGTGTCTGCTATTATTTCCTATGATTAACAAAAACTTTTGAACATCGGCAGTTAATAAACGAAATTCCGGCATCAACTTCGATTCATCTGCCTGGGCTCTTTGTGTACCTCTGACCCAATCTTCGGGCTACAAAAGAGGAAGCGCAGTCGAAAAAAAAGGCAGGAGAGCGAGCGGGGGTCCTGGTAAAACTAAGGCGAGGAGAAAACCGGCCACCACTTCCCTCAAAGAGACTCTTGTAATTGCAATATCCTATTTTTCTGAAACATGGCTTTCTGACAAGATACCCCCGATGGCTAGGGTGTAACGGTTCAGTAGGTATTGCGGTTTTGGGGTCATGGCACGGTTCGGTTTCAGTTCAGCGGGAAACTGAAATGCCAACAGTTACTGTAGTTCATTTTTGTTTATTTCAGAAAATATAAAGTGTTGTTATTCTTCAGAAAGTATTCATACTCCTTGACTTGCTGCACATTTTGTTGTGTCACAGCCTGAATTTGAAATGGATTAAATTTATATTTTGTGTCATTGGACTACACAAAGTACCCCATAATGTCAAAGTGGAAATATGTATTTAAAAATGTTTACAACTTCATTAATAATGAAAAGCTGACATGTCTTGAATCAATAAGTATTCACCACTTTGTTATGGCAACACTAAAGTTCAAGAGTAAAAATGTACTTAACAAGTCACTTAAGTTGCATGCACTCACTCTTTGTGTAATACTTGTGTTTAACATGATTTGATAATGACTACCTCATCTTTGTACCCCACACATACAATTATCTGTAAGGTCCCTCAGTCGAGCAGTGAATTTCAAACACAGATTCAACTACAAAGACCAGGGAGGTTTTCCAATGCCTCGCAAAGAAGGGCACCGATTGGTAGATTGGTAAAAACAAAAACAAAAAGTAGACAATAATTATCCCTTTGAGCATGGTGAAGTTATTAGATACACTTTGGATGGTGTATCAATACACCCAGTCACTACATTTAACATTTAACATTTAACACATTTAGCAGACGCTCTTATCCAGAGCGACTTACAAATTGGAAAGTTCATACATATTCATCCTGGTCCCCCCGTGGGAATTGAACCCTGGTCCCCCCGTGGGAATTGAACCCACAACCCTGGCGTTGCAAGCGCCATGCTCTACCAACTGAGCCACACGGGACCACTACAAAGATACAGGTGTCCTTCCTAACTTAGTTGCAGGGTAGGAAGGAAAATGTTCAGGGATTTCACAATGAGGCCAATATTGACATTAAAACAGTTACATAGTTTAATGGCTGTGATAGGAGAAAACTGAGGATGGATCAACAACATTGTACTTACTCCACAATAAATCAAATCAAATTTGATTTGTCACATGCGCCGGATAGAACAGGTGAAGATCTTACAGTGAAATGCTTACTTACAAGCCCTTAACCAACAATGCAGTTATAAGAAAAATAAGTGTTAAGTAAAAAATAGATAAGTAAAAAAGAATTAAAGAGCAGCAGTAAAATAACAGTAGCGAGGCTATATACAGGGGGTACCGATACAGAGTCAATGTGCGGGGACACAGGTTAGTCGAGGTAATTGAGGTAATATGTACATGTAGGTAGAACTCAAGTGACTATGGATACATAATAAACAGAAAGCAGCAGCAGCTTAAAAGAGGGGGTGTGGGGTGGGTGGGCATTTGATTAGCTGTTCAGGAGTCTTATGGGGGTAGAAGCTGTACTAACCTAAACGACAGAGTGAAAAGAAGGAAGCCTGTACAGAATACAAATATTCCAAAACATCCATCCTGTTTGCAATAAGGCACTAAAGTAAAAATCCAACTCAACACATCACTGAGTACCACTCTTCATATTTTTAAGCATGGTGGTGGGTGCATCACGTTATGGGTATGCTTGTCATCGGCAAGGACTAGGGAGTTTTTTTTAGGATGAAAATAAACAGAATAGAGCTAAGCACAAGCAAAATCCTAGAGGAAAACCTGGTTCAGTCTGCTTTCCAAAAGACACTGGGAGACAAATTCACTTTTCAGCAGGACAATAACCTAAAACACAAGGCCAAATATACACTGGACTTGCTTACCAATGCGACATTGATTGTTCCTGAGTGGCCTAGTTACAGTTCTGACTTAAATCGACTTTAAAATCTATGGCATGACTGGAAAATGGCTGTGTTGCAATGATCAACAACCAACTTGACAGAGCTTGAACAATTAAAAAAATAATAATGTGCAAATATTGTACAATCCAGGTGTGCAAAGCTCTTAGAGACTTGCGCAGAAAGACTCAACGCTGTAATCGCTGTGAACGGTGATTCTAACATGTATTGACTCAGGGATGTGAATACTTATGTAAATGAGATATTTCTGTACTTCATTTTCAACAAATTGGCAAAAATGTCTCAAAACATGATTTCACCTTGTCATTATTTGGTGTGTAGATGGGTGATACATTTGTTTTATACATTTTGAATTCAGGCTGTAAAACACAACAAAATGTGGAATAAGCTAAGGAGTATGAATACTTTCTGAAGGCACTGAGTCATTTTAGGGCTGTGCGATATAGCCAAAATATCATATCACTTAAAAAAAAAAATGTTGACAGTATTTGACTGTATTTTATGTTTTTTGGTTTCAATGAAAAATAATTGTCAGTATTTTAATCAATTTCTGCATTTTCTGTACTCCTTTGAGATGATTTCCCCACTGCCATGTTGGGCTGCACGATATTGGCAAAACATTGAGGCCATATTGAGACCTCAAACCCATCGAACACCTTTGGGATGCATTGAAACGCCGACTGTGAGCCACGCCTAATCGCCCAACATCAGTGCCCAGTCTCACCAATGCTTTTGTTCCAACATCTAGTGGAAAGCCTTCCCAGAAGAGTGGAGGCTGTTATAGCAGCAAAGGGGGGACCAACTCCATGCCCATGATTTTGGAATGAGCTAAAAAATATACCAAACATGCAACAATTTCTAAGACTTTACTGAGTTACAGTTCATATAAGGTAATCAGTCAAATGAAATCAATTCATTAGGCCCTAATCTATGGATTTCACATGACAGAGAATACAGATGTTTCTATTAGTCACAGAAACCTTTAAAAAAAACGGTAGGGGCGTAGATCAGAAAACCATTCAGTATCGGTTCTGACCACCATTGGCCTCCTTCGCATGGAGTTGATCAGGCTGTTGATTGTGGCCTGTGGAATGTTGTCCCACTCCTCTTCAATGGCTGTGTGAAGTTGCTGGATATTGGCGTGTCTGGAACACGGTGTCATACACGTCGATCCAAAGCATCCCAAACATAATCAATGGTTGACATGTCTTGTGAGTATGCAGGCCATAAAAGAACCTGGGACATTTTCAGCTTCCAGGAATTGTGTACAGATCCGTGCGACATGGGGTCGTGCGTTATCATGCAAACATGTGATGGCGGTGGATGAATGGCACAACAATGGATCTCAGGATCTCGTCACAGTATCTCTGTGCATTCAAATTGCCATAGATAAAATGCAATTGTGTTCGTTGTCCATAGCTTATGCTTCCCCATATCATCACAACACCTTCACCATGTGGCACTCTGTTCACAATAGGGCTGGGCGATATGGCCAAAATGTCATATCATGGTATTTTTTCTAATTTATGACGGTATTTGGTGGTATTTTATGTTTTTGATTAATAAAAGTTCTACATTTTCTTTATGAGTAGTGCGTGACCCTAGGGTGGCAACACATATATTCAAAATTATTTAAATGGGTCTTTCACCATTCGGATTGTTTTATACTGTTCAATTCAACTTCAACCTAAAATAATTTCCTGCATTTCCACCAATTTCTGCATTTCCTGCACTCATTTGAGATCATTTCCACACTGCCACGATATGGGCAAAAATACTAGGCCTTATTTTTAACCAAATGTTGCAATTGTGTTTTAGATCAAAACACTTGGGTGAACTTTTGGAATCATGGAAATAGAATGTTTATTATAATTATATAGTTAGAATATAAATAATAGTGGGCACTTTGAATACAGTGTTGTTTGACATGACAAAAAATTTAAATGCCATGGACGAGATATTGTGACAGGTTAGGAACCAAAGTGATATTCCGTGTTTCCTAGGGGACTCTATAATCTTTAGCTACATTAAAACTTTATTCATATGGCCAACATATTCATGCTTCGCCTGTTCCTCTTTGATTTAGAAGATACTGTTGCACAAACAACATGCTGATTTAGGCCTCAGTACTTTTAGCCAGCTAACTAGCGATTAGCATTAGGGGCTAACACGAGTTAGCTTAACTTGCAAATAAAATACAAACTAGCTGTTTGCAGATGTAAGAAACACAAACTAATATTGTAATTATAGAACACTTGTGGATTTATATTAAGATCAAAGTTTTCATCAACATTGTTACATGTGCTGCATTGACCATGCAGACTGAACGAAAGTGTCTCGTGGTCAAGCAACAACAAATGCGCTCCTTGAGTGACTGGGGGTGGGACTAGGTATGTGTGGAAAGCAGCATGGAGAGAGAGAGAGAGAGAGCGGAGAAGGATGACTCAAATAGCGGAGTAAACTATAAAATGGACGTTACACACGGCGTATCACATTTAACAAACCAAACAATCAAATACCGTTATAGAAGGTAAAGTAAAAACCCAAACCGGTATGTGCATCAATACCAGTATATAGTAAAATACAGTATACCGCCCAGCCCTAGTTCACAACGTTGACATCAGCAAACCGCTTGCCCACACGACGCCAAACAACCCATCTGCCCGGTCCAGTTGAAACCGGGATTAATCCGTGAAGAGCACACTTCTCCAGCGTGCCAGTGGCTGTCAAATGTGAGCATTTGCCCACTGAAGTCGGTTACGTGGAAAAAATCTTAGGTTGTGCAAACCCACAGTTTCATCAGCTATCTGGGTGGCTGGTCTCAGACTTTCCCACAGGTGAAGCCGGATGTGGAGGTCCTGGGCTGGCGTGGTTACACATGGTCTGCGGTTGTGAGGCCAGTTGGACATACTGCCAAATTCTCTAAAACGATGTTGGAGGCGGCTTATGGTGGTGAAATTAACATGACATTTTCTGGCAACAGCTCTGGTGGACATGCATGCAGTCAGCATGCCAATTGCACTTTCCCTCAAACATCTGTGGCATTGTGTTGTGTGACAAAGTTGCACACTTTAAAGTAGCCTTTAATTTTCCCCGGCACAAGGTGCACCTGTTTAATGATCATGCTGTTTAATCAGCTTCTTGATATGCCACACATGTCAGGTGAGGAGTATGTTGTCAAAGAGGAAATGCTCACTAACAGGGATGTAAACAAATGTGTGCACAAAATTAGAAAGCAATAAGCTTTTTATACGTATGGAAAATTTCTGGGATCTTTAATTTTAGCTCACAAAACATGGGACCAACGGTTTACATGTTGCGTTTATATTTTTGTTCAGTGTATCTCAGTTCTTCCTAACAAGTGGTTAGTGTGTCCCTGAAGTCTTATAGCAAAGGCTTGAGCTGTGATTTTTCAAGAGCAATCAATTTCATTTCAGCAGTGTCACAATCAAGCTAGTGATTGCCTGCCTCAGTTGAGTTGCAATCTAGGACCTTGGGCAAGAAACACTTTATCCACAAAAATAGCCCACTTTTAAGGCTTAAAGGGATAGATTTACAAAGAGTTTACATTGCTGCAAAGCTTGGGCACCTCTTATACTCGGGAGGGAATACAAATCATACTGTTACCTTCCATTTACCCACCTATCAATGCTACAATACAACGCATAATTTACACTGTGACGCACTAGTGAAATACAGTCCTATCCCTGTGGGATTAACCCTAACAGTCATTTTAGCATTTGCTTTACTCTGCCTGGAGCGCCAGATGGACAGAGTTTTCCATTTTAAGGCTATACCATTGGTGCCATTGTGCTAGGCAAGTTCATTCAAGCCCAATTAAGTATTTAGAATGATTTCAAATAGTATTTGAACCCAGGTCTGAACAGGTATAAGGTTAACGCCAGTGCTCTTACCTTGTGGGGTCTTTGGTTTCAGAGAGGATCTCCAGCAGCTCGTCGTTGGACAGGAAGAAGAATCGTGGAAAGTAGAGGCGCTTCTTCTCCAGGTATTCATTGAGGCCCTTCAGGATCAACTCCAGGAACTCGTTTGACTTCTTCAGCTTCTCAAGCATCTGGTCAATGGCCACCACGGCCAGCACGTGCTTGTCCTGTCAGGGATAGAGGGAAATTGAATATTTCCAATAATCTGGGCCTGACCTGTATTAAAAGGAGCAATCTGCAGTTGCAACATCAATTTTTGGACTTAAATTAGTAATAACTAGAAAAGGACATTTACTGAAGTAAATGTGGTGTGCTTGCTAGTCTTGAAGTATTTATGGTTGTGAAATAGTAGTAGTAAATGGCAGGGATGGCCGTAGTATTAATGGTAGTAATACGGTTTTCATTGGCTATGTGTTAGTTATAGTGACCCATTTTGGGGTGGTTTGCAGGGTTGGAAATTAACACCCGCCACCGTCCAAATGTGGGTAGATTTTGGCATTGGTAGGTAAGAATATCTATTTCACCAGTCACGTTGGCGGGTGGTCACACAGAACATTTGGGGACAGGCCACAAGTAGAAGTTGGTCGAATTGACAAGAAAGGCTACTAAAGTGTGACTTTTTCATTGTGTTTCTTGGCCAGACATTGTTTTCTTCACACACTAGGTTGTTTGCTCCACCTGTCTGCTGCTAGGAAGACATCGCCGTCTGAGTTTTTTTTCATCACAGACAAGCAAGCTGCCCCCTTAAAGGGGGAGCTGAACATTTCTATCTCACCTAATGATTGTGCTTGATTGAGCATGGATCACTCCTAAAAACGTATATTCATGAACTATTGGTAATTTCTTATCATTAAAACACTCAAATACTTTCATTGTTCTCCTATATAAGTGGTCACCAACCGGTCGATCGCAATCTAATGATAAAGCTTTGCGTTCCTATTTATTTAATGTTTTTCCCGGTGTTGGCGGTAGGTGAACTTTATTCAGCAGCCCTAGCGCCGGGAAGGCAAAGTGTTCCTATTTTTAACCATTTCATGTGTCTGAAGGTTGAACTCCGCCTACCCGGCAGGTGCATAGAGCAAGTCAAGTTCACTTATAGGCCTACCGCTGGCCAATCAGATAGCTCAGATCCCTGTGTCTCCAGTTTCCTCGAACCATAGACTGCAAAAAGAAACCTCAAACGCACAGCAACGTTGATACTATGAGATCAGTGGCGATCGGTGCCATTTAAGATGAGGGAGGATGATCATTTATTTTTATGAGCATGGCCTTATTTCTATTACAGCTCAATGCTAACACTGATAGGTTTAGGCTACTACATGATACTCATAATTTCCCTATACCCATCATGAGGTTGCTACAAATTAGCCTATGAATGAAAGTTTACAACGTAGGTGCACAGGTCAAGATAAATTTGAGTAATCAAGGTGTAATCACATTGACACATTCAATACCGCCTTACACAATCTTGCCTGCATCTAGCTGATCTAGGGTGTAATCATTAGTCCAACAGTTGCAAATTAACATTTTTGTTCCGTTTAAGAAATGTTTTTCTACAGAATCGGTGGAATGAATTCACCCCTGATCACACACAAACACAGTTCACTTTCATAGCAGCCAGATCGTTGTATAATTCCTTCTCACATCTATGCGCTCTCCTCCTCTCACCATTTCCCTTCACTTGTACACTTCAGTGCACAACACATCAGCTGTCTGTGACCAGTTCGAAAAAACCTTTCCAAGCCATACCTTCATATTATAAACATTAATCGCTACACACAGCCATATCACCGCTTCAATCATGCAGTACAGTGTACAGATAGCAAGCAGTTAAGCAGTTACACCGGCTGGCCCTGGTGGCAATAAATTAATAAAACCAAAAGCTTACCTTGACTTGGAAGAGTTACAGTGTTGGATAGCAATAGCCAGCTAGGTAACATAGCATCCTTGTTTGAGCCGGGTGTTTGAGTAGGCTAAACTAGCTAGCTGCATTCACTAGCTAAGTAAGTGAAAATGAAAATTGAAAAAAAAAAATGAAATCTTGCTAGCTCTCTGTCTCGCCATTTTGAGCCTGTAATCAAACCCACAAATGCTGATTCTCCAGATACTCAACTAGTCTAAAGAAGGCCAGTTTTATTGCTTCTTTAATCAGCACTACAGTTTTTAGCTGTGCTAATAACATGATTGCAAAATGGTTTTTTAATGATCAATTATCCTTTTAAAATGATAAACTTAGATTAGCTAACACAACGTGCCATTGGAACACAGGAGTGATGGTTGCTGAAAATGGGCCTCTGTACGCCTATGTAGATAATCCATAAAAAATCAGCCATTTCTACACTGTATTTTTGATCAATTTGATGTTATTTTAAGGGAGAAAAAAATGCTTTTCTTTAAAAAACAAGGACATTTCTAAGTGACCCCAAACTTTTGAACGGTAGTGTAAATCATTTCAATATGGTCTGAGAAGAACAACATTGGCAGGGCAATTCAATTATAGCCAATATGCAGTGATAATGTATTAGGTATTAGGCAACATCATTGCTGAAGAACTGTCTATAATTGGTTAATGTTGCATAGGCTTACGTTTGTTAAGTCATGTTTAAAAAAGAATCCGAGTCGTAGATCTTGACTTGCATTTTGACAAAGTGAGCTTGACTCAGAAAAGGCTGGTGACCACTGTCCAGGATTTATTTGTGTTCTTCTACATTGCTACTTAGGAGCACATAATTTAGTCCTTGTAAAAAAAAAAGAGCCGTGAACTGTAATAATGAATATGCCATATAACTCTGTCTTTTATGGCAGGGCACTTTGTTGATTCTTGATGTTCAGTTGTAGAACGGTTTAATCTGTTTTTACTATTGTATCTAAACGTGTAAAAAAAAAAACTCAAATTTTGTCAAATCCAATTACAATCTTGTCTTATCGATGCAACTCCTCAACGGGCTCGGGAGAGGCAAAGGTCGAGTTATACGTCCCCCGAAACATGACCCGCCAAATGACCCGCCAAACATGACCCGCTCCTTAACACCCGCCCACTTTAACCCGGGAAGCCAGCCGCACCAATGTGTCAGAGGAAACACCGTTCAACTGACTACCGTCGTCAACCTGCAGGTGCTTGGCCCGCCACAAGGAGTCGCTAGAGCGTGATGAGCCAACTAAAGCCCCTCGGCCAAATCCTCCCCTAACCTGGACGATGCTAGGCCAATTGTGCGCCAGACACGGCCTGTTATAACACAGCCTGGGATCGAACCCGGGTCAGTAGTGACACCTCAAGCAATGCAGTGCCTTTGACCGCTGCGCCAGGTCACAAAAATGAAATGAAATTAAGCAATATACCCCATTATTTCTTACTAGTAATATATTTCCTGTTTTAGAAAAACAGAATGCACACCTGTTTTTTGTTTTTGGTGTAATTATGGCAAAATAATATATTTTGGCTGGTAGAAAATCTGAGTGGCTGGTAGATTTTTTGTATCCAACTGTCAGTGGCTGGACCAAAAAGTAAATTGATGGTGGTTTGTAGGTGTGGAGTTATTATAGTGAATTATAGTGGCCTAGTATATTAGGCTAGAGTGATCACTATATCATCAAAAGCCATATCATGTGCATTTAAGTTCTCAAAATCCTTTAGTTTAAACATTCTGAAAGTTTTGTGCCAGTGGATTTCAGTTTAGAATGTTGAAGCCTGCATTCCACCATTGAAATGAATGTGGAAACAACCAGCTTTATAGTTTATAAAGTATGAATGGTAGCAAAAAGCTTTGTTGAAACCATCTAAGTTGAGTCAGTCTGCACATGTCAACATTTGGGTGGTGTTTTTAGCTGAAACAGATCTAGAGTAGTGTGTATCCAAATGTTGCCTTTGAAGTCTATGGAGTTAAAGTTGCAAAAGTATATATAGTATCAAGAGGCTTTTGACAAGATTTTAGTCAGTCTTCGCATTTCAATGTTGGTTTCATGTTTGTATCATAAATGGTTCAAGAGCAGTGATGAATCCAAAAATGTACCATGAAGCATATGGAGCTTTTATACACATTTAAATGGTTATAGTTCAAAAAGTATAAATGGTTTCAAAAAGCTGTATACAAGCACACTACTCGAGACCAGTCTGCACGTTTCATAGTTTGAATGGTGTTTCTATCTTAAATGGTTGCAAACTAGTAGCAACCAGAATTTTTCCCATTCAAATGCAAATATGGTTGTAGTGTGAATAGTACAAGTAGTATCAACAATGTGTTTTCAAGCAACAGCACCAGAGACAGTCTGCACGTGTTAAAGTTGTTTTGGTGTTGGTATCTTTAACTGTTCAAGAGCAGTTGCGAATTCAAATGGGATTGAGGCGGTAGGTAGACTAGCGGCTAGAGCGTTTGAAACTGGTTCGAATACTCGAGCCGACAAGGTGAAAAATCTGTTGATGTGCCCTTGACTGAGGCACCTAACCCTAATTTGCTCCAGAGGCGCTGTACTAGAATGGCCGACTCTGTAAAACAACACATTTCACTGCACTTATCCGGTGTATGTGACTTTAAAAAATGTTTTATGCCCATTTAAAACATTGTTCAGAAAGTATAGATGGTATCAAAAAGCTGTATACAAGCAACCTATTCCAGACCGGTCAGCAGTTTTAAAGTTTATAGTTTACACCATTAAAAATAAGTAGCGACCTGAATTCTTCCCATTAAAGTATATGGCCATTGAAATTCATTGGGATCTCTTGCAAATATGGTTATGTGAATAGTAGTACCCCTTTCCACTCACAGATACGGGTTGAAAATGGCAGATGGTGTCATTGATAACCACCTAAATTGGAACGCAGTGGATGTACAGTAACATGCTACTGTATACATGACATCAGAGCTCCGGTTCTCCGCTTCACAGCTCTGTATGGGCATTGACTGACAGGCGTTATAAACTTGAGCAACGCACATGACAAGGAGACGACCCATCCCTCCCATACTTGGGATACTTTTGTTCATTTTTTGTTGTCCGAGTGAGGGAAATGTTGTAAATCGAGAGGATATCATACATGCTTTGATATCACACAAACAAACCATCCACCGGAGTTCAAATGTGCACCTCACATTTCCATATTTGAAAAAAACTCATGTAATTTACAGTATCAACGTTTATGATCGCTTTGTTTCACCCACAGTTACAAGGGTGACGTGTTATACCCTGGGTTGTCCTGAACAGAATGAGCCCGTTTGTTGTATTGCGATGAAAATTAGCCGCAGAACACGCGCATGAATGCACCTGTGACTCCATTCTACATGCACCAAAATTACAATTTGTCTGAAGTGACTTTTGAAAGCCTAACACCGTACGATTGTATATATGACTTAGCTAGTCGTGTTGGCAATAGAATAAGCTTTCAAATGATGCCCACCTGACCCAGATTGTGATTTATAATTGAACATTTTAGGATAGCGTAAACAACAACAACAGTAATTGTGTGATGGTGGGGATGTTCCTAACAAAAAAACTACAAGTGTGCTTGCTTCAGTTCCTCAATGGCAAAGCTATGAGAGGTCAAAGTATCACCTTATAGTTGAAAACTCTTTCATTAAGTCATGAAAGTGCATTGAAATGACTTAGTAACTGTGCACAGGTGGAGACGTGTGTGGCCACTTCGAGACACCAGTTGGATCTCTCACTCAAACACTTGTAATTGTTTTGTCTTATCTTGTACCTACTCCAAAATGTTCTTATTATGTTACTGAATGTATCCAGAGCATTTTCAGATGTTGTTGTCCATATAAGCACATTTCCATGAGTGTGAGGGTGTCCATGAGGGTAGCACTATTTATTTGTATTTATTTTAAGCACACTGTGGACAAACACTAAATAACCTCAAAACATGGTTAAAACTATAATTTTGATGAGATGGATGGTCAGTTCTTGCATCCATAGCTATGTCTATACATTTGAGAGCGGTTACATTTCTCCTGCCCCATCCCTTTATACTTTAACAGGGGCGGTGATAATGCTTTGTCATTGTTTCAACTGCTGATTGCCGCTTTAAGAGTAGGAGTGCTGATATAGGATGAGTTTTGCCTTTTAGATCATAATAAGGATTATATGGACAGGGAGGGCCTGATCTTAGATCAGCACTTCTAGTAAGACTATTTTTGAATACAGGCACTGATGTGTGTGACAATTTGAGTTAACCAGCTACATGGTTTCTTATGTCAGAATATAGCCCTGACTGTGATAGGGCAGTCATTCTTATTCTATTTGCCACACTTCTACGGTATCATATTCACTTAGAGATTAATCATGACTTATGATATGCTTGTGAAATGTAAACTTTAGTGCAAATCTAGCATTGACATGCACAAAAGTCACAGTGTGTCTTAAGTTGTTATTCTGCAATTTGTCTCCATCTATATTTATAGCATCGATGTTCTGAGTTCACTCCAATATCCTCATTCAAGCCTCCAGCCAAACATAAAACTAGGATTTTTTTTAAAGTCTTGAGGCCCACAGTACAATTCAGGTCTGATCTGATCTCAGCTTTCAACTAATTTAACATGTTGGCTCTAGACATCCCTGGAAGGCCTAAAGTCTATCTAATCTTCCAAGGTTAGATGGGGAATGCATGATCACGGCTCCGAGGGATACTACCGTGCTGATATAATACGAAGAGCACAGACAGAGATAATGCAGAGAAACATAACTCATAACTAAACTTGGAGTTATAAAGTATCTTCTTAACGACAGGGGAAAAGTTTGAAATGTATCCATTTTACTGATAAGAGAGAGACTAAACCATTTTGTTGTTGCTATGATCAACTGTGTGCTTCTCCTTTTTGAGGAAAATGTTAATAAAAGTTCGAAACAAACACGTAACACCAAAATGGATATCTATCTCTGTGTGTACTAAATTACAACTAAACCACATACTGTAGACTAACTACCTTCAGTCTTCCCTTCTTCATAAAATGAGAGAACAAAGTTAATACAGTACAGCGAGTCCTATTGGAACTTGAATTCGACATTATTCACATTATCGGCTGAAGGCTTTAGAGATTACTCTAGTCTTTTTTTGTAAGGTGTACAGCACAGAGCAATTCCCACAGATATACTATTAATTGAGTTCTAAATGTAAATCTATGGCAATTCCTATCCATGTGAATGAAAAAAAAAATAGGCATAGAACAATGTGCGACACTAGATCAAATACAACACGTACTCTTTACTCTTCTCAGGGTTGCACTGGAAAAGTCTAAGTTCTTGAAGTAAGGAGGGGAGTTATAATGGAGGATGGGGGGGGATTTAAAAACATGCTTTTATTATTTTATCCTCTCTTTCTGCCCTCCCACAAAGTATAGAATCCACACAGCATCTAGTAAGAGATAATAATTGCCTTTCTTCTCTTACCCTGATTGCTATTGATTTATTTGAGGCAGTGGCTGGAAATTTTACTTTAATGATGTCTCTCATTCCAAAATAAACTTTTTCTGAAGACTGACTCTAAAAAGCATGTAATAAAGAAGTGGTAATAGGCACCCCATCTCACTAAGCCTTCTTTAAATCACCTTTTGTAACTGTGAAAATTAGCAATTTGATGATCCTACTGCGAGAAAGGGGAGACTGTATTTTCTAAGATTAAATCCCTATTTTGTTGGATTTTATGGGCGATAGTCTCCCTTCTCGAGATTACATTATTAGCGACATTCCGGCTACTGTAACCAACTCACGATAACAGGCTAAATCTATTCATCAACCTCATTTGGCAAGCAAACTGTGAAATAAAAAGCTGATTTGATGAGTTTGAATTGGGTGATTGTGCTAAATTGTTCGCTCCTTCTTCAGGACAGATGATTAAGCCATTGTAGCATTCAGACAAATGGCAGCTCTTGCATCAGACTCAGTTTTCTTGCACATCTCTTGGTATAATACAATATAATAAAGGGGACATTTCTATTCAGTCTGCGAACAGAAAGGCTTTGTGAGGAGTGAGACACTGAATGGGTCCTCTCCTGAGTGTAAGCGCATTTTTTAAATCTACGTTCGTTTCTCTGAAAACCCCCCTTCCCTCTGTACACATAGCAATGCGCATGCCCCACCCACCTCAGGATTCTTCCCTTTCCAGTCATTATTTCCCTGTTTTTGTGGGGTGGAAATTAACTTAAGCTGCCACACACAGTAATTGTCACTGGATCTATTTATGAAAAGCAACGCACACTCCAACTTTTGCTTGTACAAAGCGCATTTTCCTAATGTTTTTACGATCCCGCAAACGTCTGATAAGACCGGGTGACATGCAAGTCCCCTTCAAAATGTCAACAACGGAACGTGGTTTTTTGACTTGCATCTATTTCAAAGGCGACGCATGGACAGGGATTAAACGCACCAAGGTAATATTTATGGATGACATTGTCATAATGTATGTTTAATGTGTCATTGTCGTCTTTATTGGCCAAACAGATGAAATCCTTCAGCATGGGAGTTGAATTGACACGACCAAGAGATATAGTACAGTATAGTACAATAAGAGTGGTACTGCAGTACCTTAACTAAAAACATTGTCATGTATAACCTTGTCCCCCACACACACACATAGGCACACAGTACCCCACCCCTCTCCTCCACCTCCTCCTCAATTTACACCTCCATTCCTCCATGCAGATCTCCGTTGTGCTGCTCTAATTACAAGTGTGTGGTGTCAAAGCATTTTACCTTGAGCAGGAAGGAAGGAGAAGGAGGGGGGCGGAAGGAGGGGAATTCACAGACAGACACAGACACACTCTTTCTCTCTGCTTGGCATACCTGACAGCTCAATCATGACTTATTTTAGTTCAGGACATGACCCCACCCCCGCCCCTAACTGGGAGAAATACTGACTGTGAAAAAACATAAGAAAGAAAACATGAACAATTTTCACTCCCATCTGCATCTGAGGACAAGCTGACACATTAATTGACACATTCAAGTGGAGAGTAAATAATGACTTGCGGGATGAGGCTGGTGTGAGCTTCACGGATCTGGAGCGCACCCCTGTGGTTGAAGATAAAAATAAATCACATAAAACACACACACACACACACACACACACACACACAGACTCAATCTAATGTGGGAATTAGATTGAAAAAATATAAAAATGCTCCAAAATGCTTTGTGTGACCACCCGCCAATGTGGCTGTGAAGAATAGACATTTTACCAGCCACTGCCAAAATCTACAGTACCAGCATTTGGCTAGTGGCAGGAGTTAATTTCCTACCTCACTACCGTGTACATAATATTCTGGGATGATATAGGAGACAGAGGAGAATGCGATCATTGCACAAGTGTGTGTTGATTTTTTATATACAGTTTAAAGATGTCATTCATTTGAAATGTTTACAAAGTACCTCAAGCCGCTTCCAAAAATTAACAACAAAATGTCGTAGATAAGGGTTTTGATCTTGCACACATTGTAAACTATTTGTGTGTTGGTATATTCTGTAGAAGGGTGTTAATATTAAGAAAAGGATACCCGCCTGTTTTATAAACATATTCTCCACCTAATGTTATATGCAAGAGAATTTGACACAAACAATCATGAATATGAGTGAAATTCATCATGATCGGCGGTACAGTAGAATGTGAGATTGTAATGGGGTGGTACCTTAGAAAGATGCAGGTTGGATAGAGTAAATACCATGCAAAAACAACAAAAAGTATGCCCTGTGTATATGCAAATGAGCCAAACGTTTTTATTCTAAAACATTTATCCAAGCAACAAAACACAAAAATAGGCCATGGTTTTAAAATGTTGGCATGTGTTGTTTCAAAGAAGAAAAGTATATGAATATTGAACAGAATTCAATTAAATACATACATTCCTACCAAATTGAATTTTGTGCCAGTTTTTTGTTTGTTTATGTGCTACAGCCTAATTCAGTCAATATTTGGTGGATTTGTTTTTACATTAAGTGTTGAGTATCTTACTCCATTATGCAGCTGTTAGGCTACAATTATCAGAACTGTATTTTTGATCTTTTATCAATTTTGAAGACAGTTGCTAGTAGGCCTACACATAACATCACACCGCATGGACCCACACATCCCACAAAAATACATTAAGACAGACTATAGGCCCTCTGTCCCTTTGCAACCTCATTTTCTTTGAGACTCCACCTGGCCCGCTCTTTCCAGACAAAATCCATAATTTCTATTTGATGGTGCAGTCAGCCGAGTTTCTGGAGGACGCTGGGCTGATATTGATGTGTCTCATTTCGGGTCTGCTGAGGACACCAATTACCCTTTCGAGAGTCTCTAGGATAGGGCTACTGGTGTACGTGTTTGTGTGTGACCGTCTGTGTGTGTGTGTGTGTGTGTGTGTGTGTGTGTGTGTGTGTGTGTGTGTGTGTGTGTGTGTGTGTGTGTGTGTGTGTGTGTGTGTGTGTGTGTGTGTGTGTGTGTGCGTGTTTTGCGTGGGTTGGTTCTTCTATACATGTGGGGACCAAAAGTCTGCATGGATAGTAAAATAAGGAAAATTATCCCTCGTATGGGCATTTACCATGTCCACATGAGGATAAAGCTTAGGGGTTAGGTTTACAATTAGGGTTAGGGTTACAAATAATCATTTGATTAGCTGCTGAACAGCTAATCAAATGGCTAACCGGAGAATTTGCATTGACACCCCCCATCCCCCCTTTCTTTTACGCTGCTGCCACTCGCTGTTTATTATCTATGCATAGTCATTATACCCCTACCTACATATACAGTACCAGTCAAAAGTTTGGACACACCGACACATTCCAGGGTTCTTCTTTATTTTTACTATTTTCTACTTTGTAGAATAAAAACTATGAAATAACACATATGGAATCATATAGTAACCAAAAAAGTGTTAAACAAATCAAAATATATTTAATATTTGAGATTCTTCAAAGTAGCCACCCTTTGCCTTGATGACAGCTTTGCACACTATTGGTATTCTCTCAACCAGCTTCATGAGGTAGTCACCTGGAATACATTTCAATTAACAGGTGTGCCTTGTTAAACGTTAATTTGTGGAATTTCTTTCCATCTTAATGCATTTGAGCCAATCAGTTGTGTTTTGACAAGGTAGGGGTGGTATACAGAAGATAACCCTATTTGGTAAAATACCAAGTCCAAATTATGGCAAGAACAGCTCAAAAAAGCAAAGAGAAATGACAGTACATCATTACTTTAAAACACTTTAAAAGTTTCTTAAAGTGCAGTCGCAAAAACCAGCAAGCGCTACGAAACTGGCTCTCATGAAGACCGCCACAGGAAAGGAAGACCCAGAGTTACTTCTGCTGCAGAGGATAAGTTCATTAGAGTTACCAGCCTCAGAAATTGCAGCCCAAATAAATGCTTTGAAGAGTTTAAGTAACAGACATATCTCAACATCAACTGTTCAGAGGAGACTGCATGAATCAGGCCTTCGTGGTCAAATTGCTGCAAAATAACCACTACTAAAGGACACCAATAAGAAGAAGAGACTTGAAACATGACCAAGAAACACGAGCAATGGACATCTGTTTGGTCTAATGAGTCCAAATTTGAGATTTTTGGTTCCAACCGCTGTGTCTTTGTGAGACGCAGAGTAGGTAAAAGGATGATCTCCACATGTGTAGTTACCACCGTGAAGCATGGGGAGGTGGTGTGGGGGTGCTTTAATGGTGACACTGTCTGTGATTTATTTAGAATTCAAGGCATACTTAACCAGCATGGCTACCCACATCCTTCTACAGCGATACGCCATCCATCTGGTTTGCGCTTAGTGGGACCATCATTTGTTTTTCAACATGACAATGACCCAACACACCTCCAGGCTGTATAAGGGCTATTTGACCAAGAAGGAGCGTGATAGAGTGCTGCATCAGATGACCTGGCCTCCACAATCACCCGACATCAACCCAATTGAGATCGTTTGGGATGAGTTGGACTGCAGAGTGAAGGAAAAGCAGCCAACAAGTGCTCAGCATTTGTGGGAACTCCTTCAAGATAGTTGAAAAAGCATTCCAGGTGAAGCTGGTTGAGAGAATGCCACAAAAATTTGTCAGCTGGTGAATGTCAAGCAAATAACTGTCGATCTCACATTAATTGACTGTTAATTAACATAAACACATTTAGCATCTCCTGGCTTCCACACATAGCCTACAAGCCAATGATGCTGACCTTTGGAACATCTACATTTGAAAAAGTCTAATAAATGTAATATAGCCTACACCTTCACAATAAATCCCTTATTTATTTTAGACAAGTCTAAAGACTTTGAAATGAAGAAAATGTAGTCTATTTCAGAAGAACAAAATAGCATACTCTGAGTTGTCCTTATGTTAGGCCCTGATCTGGCTATGCCAAATGGCTGTGTGCTACACTAGTTCATTTAGCAGACAAGATTGGCTTATAATTCCGTGGCATTATTTTGTAGTATGAAGAATACAATTGAACAAAGCTGAATAAAATAGAAGGGATATTTTCTCTAAACGATTTGAGGGAGTGTGCACATGCGGCTATTCTGTGTTAGGCGGTTAACAAAGAAAAAGGTACTCCTATATGCTTAATTTAGAGTTTTTAATGTAACTTCAGTTGTTCTACATTGGGCTTTATGTTTTGATTGTTAATACGTTGTAAGGCAGCATGATGCAACTCTAATGATGATTTCAAAAAAGTCGCTTGAAAGGCATGAGCTCTGCTTTGTTTTTTTGCGCAGGCTGTACACACTACATCAGTCACTCATTTACAATTTGACAAGCACTTGATAATGCCTAGAATTTCACGGCGGCATCCCCTTTGTGTGGGCGAGTGGCTGTTGTGCCCTTCTCCCTGCGCACTCCATCAAGTGATCAGGTCTATCTCACAGGCTACAAATGAAGACAGACACATCGGAAAAGCAACTCCCCACATCCTCATCCAATTCCGAGGTGCATATTGAAGATATTGGAAGAACTGTCCACCTTTACTTTTCGTCAGCCAACAAGATGAGTAGGCCTAACGAACAACAAAAGCATTAGCCTATGTCAATCTACTATCCCCCATGGTACAAAGTTGACCTATTATTTTCTGTGCGAGAAATACTTATTCAAAACATAGTCTGGGACAGTTGTGGGATGTGATAGATCCCAAAATAATAAAACCACTAGCATTAAAAAAAATATATAAGAGCACATGGTAGTAAGCTATAAGTGTGAATGTTCCAATAGAAGAAAACCCCATTATCAAAAGTGACCGGAACTGCAATTATGCATGTAGCTTTTATTATAAAGGTACATTTTTATGGTGAAAATTATCTTCCCCAAACTTGAAAATCACACGCTGCTTATGTATGCCAGATAGGCTCTACACCCCTTGTAAAGCGTATTAATTTACTTAATTTTAAGAAGTTATTTGGTCACTTTAGTTGTAATACAAACCTTATTAAAACATATATTTCTATGGGCTAGGCTACATGAGGTGTGGGACTATGATTTGAAAAAGTAGCAAAAAAAGGCATTGTTTCATATGCTAGGCATCATTCAAAAGTGATAATATATAATTCACAAGTGATAGGCTAATATTGTCACCCATCAGACTATTCTTGATTTAATATTGTCTTTACATATACTAAATAATATGTGTGTGAAATGTGTTTTGATTTAGAATGGGCCATTATCAGGCACCTGTAGCAAAACCGGGTCAGCGGGAAAAAATACACGTAATCTATGCACTTAAATAGTGAATGAAGGACAATTTCCCCATGGTTTATTTTCATGCCAGCCAGGTAGGCTATACTCCTGTTGTAAATATAAGCAATGTGCTTAATATTAGGAAATTTGAAAATAAATATAGTAGGTCTAGCCAATAGAAAGCTGATTCTCCACTTTTTAGTAGAGGCCATCACTCTGTTTTCTTGAGAAATTGCATAGCCTATACCAGGCAGTTAGCAAGTTTGGTAGGCTACTAATGACTATCAGCAGCATCAGAGCTTGGAGAAGCCTAATTACCATGACTAAACGGTCACGTGGAATTTGACTGCCTTCATGAACGTTGATCGCCGGTGTGGAGGTAATATGGTCAGCGCAACAGCCCTATTTGCATGGACTCTCTGTAATAATGGTTTTTAACATGATTTTTGAATGACTACGCCATCTCTTTCCCACACACATACAATTATCTGTAAGGTCCCTGAGTCGAGCAGTGAATTTCAAGCACAGATTCAACGACAAAGACCAGGGAGGTTTTCCAATGACTAGCAAAGAAGGGCACCTATTGGTAGATGGCTAAACATTAAAAAAAGCAAAAACTGAATATCCTTATGAGCTATTAATTACTTACACTTTGGATGGTGTATCAATACACCCAGTCACTATAAAGATACAGGCGTCCTTCTAACTCAGTTGATGGAGAGGAAGGAAACCACTCAGGGATTTCACAATGAGGCCAATGGTGATTTTAAACCAGTTAGAGTTAAATGGCTGTGGAGAAAACTGATGATGGATGAACTACACTGTAGTTACTCCACAATACTAAGTTGAATGAGTGAAAAAAAGGAAGCCTGTACAGAATAAAAAATCTTTGAAAACATGCATCCTGTTTGCATTAAGGCACAAAAGTAAAAAAAAAAAGTTAAAAATGTGGCAAATAAATTAACTTCATGTCTTGAATACAAATCCAACACAACACATCACAGAGTCACACTTTTTTCAAGCACGGTGGTGGCTGCATCATGTTATGGGCATGCTTGTCATCGGCAAGGACTAGGCAGTTTTTTTTGATAAAAAGAAAAGGAATAGAGCTAAGCATAGGCAAAATCCTAGAGGAAACCCTTGTTCAGTCTGCTTTCCAACAGACACTGGGAGACAAATTCACTTTTCAGCAGGACAATAGCCTAAAACACAAGGCCAAATATACACTGGAGATTTTAGTATAAAATTAAAAGGAATAGAGATAAGCACAGACAAAGTCCTAGAGGAAAATCTAGTTCAGACACTGAAACAAAACCACTTTTCAGCAGGACAATAACCTAAACGCAAGACCAAATATACACTTAAGTTACTTACCGAGCAATGTTCCTGAATGGCCTAGTTACAGTTTTGACTAAAATCGGTATGAAAATCGGCAAGACTTGAAAATGTCTGTCTAGCAATGATCAACAACCAACTTCACAGAGCTTGAAGAATTGTAAAAATATTAATATTGTACAATCCAGGTTTGCAAAACTCTTAGAAACTTCGCAAACCTGGATTTACAGTTGTAATCGCTGTCAAAGGTGATTCTAACATGTATTGACTCAGGGGGGGGTTGAAAAACTTATCTAAATCAAAATATATGAATGTTTTAAATCACATTTTTCTTCCACTTTGACATCAAAGTATTTTGGGTAGAACATTGTTAAAAAATGTAAATTAAATCTATTTTAATCCCACTTTGTTACACAAACAATGTGGAAAAAGTTGAGGGATTGGAATCATTTCTGAAGGCACTATATACCGATATCATAGCTGCATGTAATTCAGCAGCTAAGAATAAATAGAAATTGCTAGACTGCCTGTTTGTGTCGTGCTCATATTTGCTATTCTGACAACAAAGGTTGTACGAACATGTTGATAATGTATTTTGTGTAAAACATGTACATAGCTGCATGTAGCCTACTCCCCTCCTTTTTTAAATGAAAAATAACATGAAATTGTGCTTATGCTTACTGAAGCATGGAATGCAATTGAACAGTTTTGTGTACAACATGAAGTTTGTAGGAAATCGTGCTTATGCATAATAGCCTATTGAGGGAATGCAATAGTTTATTAACTTCTTGAGCCTATGGGGGGTGCTATTTCGACTTTGTATAAATTCGTTCCCAAATTAAACTGCCTCGTACTCAATTCTTGCTCGTACAATATGCATATTGTTATTACTATTGGATAGAAAACACTCTCTAGTTTCTAAAACCGTTTGAATTATGTCTCTGAGTGAAACAGGACTCATTCTGCAGCACATTTCCTGTCAGGGAGTGAGATTTCTGAAATCGAGGTCCCTGTTCTGGGGTCAGTTTATAAGTCCCTATGTACGCTGTGGGGCTACAAACACTGCATACGCCTTCCTCTAGATGTCAGTAAGTGGTGAGAATTTGAATGGAGTGGATTGCGCAATCTGGGACCTTATATAAGACCCTGGAGCGGAAGTACCGTCCTTTTCAACGGTGCGCTTGGCGCAGTAGGGACATCAGAGTGGCCTCCTGCCAAGCTTTCGTTTTGCCAGTTCTATATCTCCGGTCATGTTTTTATTCGTTATAGTTGTTAAAGACATCATAAGGTAGTTAATTTAAACCGACTTATAGCAATTTATATCAGTTTATTGCGATTTTCTGGCATTTCTTTGTGACGCGCTTTCAAGAGTTGGACACCTTTCCGGCACATGCCGAACGTTAGCGGCTATTTCGACAGGACAAGAGGACATCTTTCAACCAAAAGATGATTGTTTTGGACAAAGGACACCTTTCCCAAGATTCTGATGGGAGTTCATCAAAAAGTAAGAACTATTTATGCTGATAAATCGTTGTTCTGTTGAAAAATGTTAAATGCATAAGCCGCCATTAATTTCAGTGTAGCCTTGCTTTAGCGCACGCTGTGTTGCGCAATAACGTTAATTTTAAAAATGTAACAAAGCGATTGCATTAAGAACTAATTTGTCTTTCATTTGCTGTCCACCCTGTATTTTTTAGTCAAGTTTATGATTATTTATTGATTAGAATAGGTGCCTCTCCAAGATGGCGCCCGACATTTTCTGGGCAGCTTGGCAACTTTTCTCATTGTATAACCACGATTTGTGCGGCTAAATATGCACATTTTCGAACAAACTCTATATGCATTGTGTAATATGATGTTACAGGACTGTCATCTGAAGAATTCTGAGAAGGTTAGTGAAAAATTAATATATTTTGGTGGTGAATACGTTATCGCTATGTTTGGCTGGAATCAATGCTGTTGTGTGGTTTGCTATTGTGGTAAGCTAATATAACGATATATTGTGTTTGTGCTGTAAAACACTTAGAAAATCTGAAATATTGTCTGGATTCACAAGATCTGTGTCTTTCAATTGCTGTACGCTGTGTATTTTTAAGAAATGTTTTATGATGAGTAATTAGGTAATACACGTTGCTCTCTGTAGTTATTCTAGTCGCTTTGGGGAGAGTTGTGATGGTGGCTGCAATGGTAAACTATGATTTATACCTGAAATATGCACATTTTTCTAACAAAACATATGCTATACAATATCAGATGACAGTCTGATAACATATTTAAAGTTGTTTCTTGGTTAGTGGCTATTTATATCTTTATTTGGTCGAATTTGTGATAGCTACTGATGCAGTAAAAAAATGGTGGAGTAAGAAAAGTGGTGTCTTTTGCTAACGTGGTTAGCTAATAGATTTACATAGTGTCTTCCCTGTAAAACATTTTAAAAATCAGAAATGATGGCTGGATTCACAAGAAGTGTATCTTTCATCTGGTGTCTTGGACTTGTGATTTAATGATATTTAGATGCTAGTATTTACTTGTGACGCTATGCTAGTAGCTTTTCTACTGATGGGGGTGCTCCCGGATCCGGGTTTGGGAGGTGTTAGAGGTTAAACAGTTTTGTGTACAACATAAAGTTTTGTAGGCTACACCAGTGACCAGACAAAGGTGATAAAGGAAGGGGGAGCGGCAGTGGACTACTCAGCACAGCAGGCATTCAGCTAATTAAAAAAGTAAAATCCTGCACATGCACCGAAATATCCATATTTTTTGCCTGGGCAAATTGATATACAAACACGCTATATCCGAGGCCGCCATCACATAGCTCTAGTTCTTTAGACAGTCAAAAGTCCAAAACAGGTAAACCTACACGCACGTAGGCACAGATCAGGATACCAAGCTCTCTGAATTCATATGTCGGTAGTCGAAAGTGAGTTACCCGCCTTACATTATGTGCCAACTGGAAAAACACTATAAATTCAATCCCTTAATAACTGATGTATGAGTGTGTGCTTGTTACTACTTACCAGAGAGACTTGCTTCATGGTGTCCCTCCAGGTCTTGTCGACGGCAGTGAAGCGGCGTCCCTCCTCTGGCATTTGGGCCATGATGTCTGGGGAGCTGAATATGGGCTCTAGGTAGAGCCAGGTGGACTGCACCTTCAGCCACTCGTCCAGGATCTCCTGCAGCAGCAGAAGCTTGCCTTCCCACTCCCTGGGGATGGATGGATGAATTAATGAATAAATCAGGGTCATATTCATTAGGGCACACCGTATCAAAAAATTATTTGTGATCTGAGATCCAATGTTTTATATTTGGTGAAAGTACAGAATGTTACCTTTTATTTGAGGGTATTTTCATATCTGTTTTACCGTTTAGAAATTAAAGTACTTTATGTATCTAGTCCATTTGAAGGTGTCATAAATACAGTGTGTAAAGGCTCTGGTGGCCCGGCTGTTGCATCCAGCAGTGTGTGTGAGGTTTGTTGTGGTGTTCTTTGTTGTTTTTACACTTTGTTTGTAAACCATCTGTCAACGATTGCTTTATAGTGGCGGGGTGTTAGACTGATCTTGTTGATCGTGTACATACCCGCTACAAACGGATTAAGTTATGAAAACGCTGCTGACAGCGGAATCCAATACAGAAAAGAAATCCTACTACAATGCAACTCACACACAAATGCAATGGATATCCCAATGGCCCATCTAATCCCCTATTGTCTGCGAGTGGATTACAAACCCAAATGCAAAAGCGGAAAACGCGGGGGAATCAGACAGACTTAAAAAATGTAAGAACAAACTTCCCTTACACACCACCTTGCTGATCAACGCCCAGTCACTGAGGGGGAAAGCGGATACGCTGTCAGCAGCAACATGAATACCGGGAGGTCTGTTTGCTGGCGTTTACTGAGACTTGGCTGGATGACAGAGTCCCGGACAGGGAAGTGGGGCCGGCCGGGTTCACACTGGTCAGAGCGGACCGTGATCTGACCATCACAGGGAAACATCACGGAGGGGGCGCCTGCCTGCTTGTCAGGGACCAGTGGTGTAAATTGATCCTGGTAAGAGAGAGACTCTGTACCCCTGACATTGAACTGCTTTCTGTGTCACTGCGACCCTACTATCTGCCCGTGAGTTCCCCCAATTGTTTGTTACCGTTGTGTACATTCAACGAAAAGTTAATATAACAAAGGCATCAGAGATGATTTATAATCTGTCACAGAACACTGGAATCCATTTTCCCTGATGCACCCACATTTATTTTAGGGTATTTTAATTGCACTTTGCACAAGGTCCCGCGCACGTACCACCAGTATGTGAAATGTCACGCTACGAAAAATAAGACTCTTGATTTGTGCAATGCGACAATACCAAATGATTTCTCTGCCACCTGTGCCTTCTTCGACAAGAAGGCACAGGGGTGGAGCTTCGGTGGCGTACCCGAGCTCTGAGAGAGCACGGCTCCTAGCCCAGCCTCAGACACGTCCACCTCCACTATGAACGCCAAAGAGGGATCCGGATGAGCCAGCACGGGAGCCGAGGTAAACAAAGCCCTCAGGTGACCAAAAGCCCTGTCCGCCTCAGCCGACCACTGCAGTCGCAACGGTCCCCCCTTCAGCAGTAATGGTAATGGGAGCCGCTACCTGACCAAAGCCCCAGATAAACCTCCGGTAGTAGTTGGCAAACCCTAGGAACCGCTGCACTTCCTTTACCGTGGCGGGAGTCGGCCAATTACGCACGGCTGAAATGCGGTCACTTTCCATCTCCACCCCTGACGTGGAAATGCGGTACCCTAGGAAGGAGACGGACTGTTGGAAGAACAGACATTTCTCAGCCTTGACGTACAGGTCATGCTTCAAAAGTCGACTAAGCACCCTGCGCACCAGGGACACATGCTCGACGCGTGTAGCGGAGTATATCAGAATGTCGTCAATATACACCACACCCTGCCCGTGCAGGTCCCGGAAAATCTCGTCAACAAAGACTTGGAAGACTGATGGAGCATTCATCAACCCGTATGGCATGACGAGGTACTCATAGTGCCCTGAGGTGGTACTAAATGCCGTCTTCCACTCGTCCCTCTCCCGGATATGCACCAGGTTGTGCGTATCCTGAGTACCTCACAGTGATCTGATTGATACCCCGATAGTCAATACACGGGCGCAGACCTCCATACTTCTTCTTAGCAAAAAAAGGCAAGTGAAGTGGAGGGCCGAATGTATCCCTGCCCCAGGGATTCGGAGACATGTGTTTCCATAGCCGCCGTCTCCTCCTGGGACAGAGGACACACGTGACTCCTGGGAAGTGCTGCGTCTACCAGGAGATTTATCGCACAATCCCCCCGTCGATGGGGTGGTAATTAAGTCGCCCTCTTCTTACAGAAGGAAAGAGCCAAATCGGCATATTCTGAGGGGATGCGCACGGTGGAGAACTGGTCTGGACTTTCCACCGTAGTCGCACCGATCGAAACCCCTACACACCTCTGTGAGCACTTTCGTGACCACCCCTTGAGAGCCCTCTGTTGCCACGAAATATTGGGGTCATGACAGGCCAACCAGGGTAGGCCCAGCACCACGGGAAACACAGCAGAATCAATAAGGAAGAGACTGATTCTCTCCTTGTGACCCTCCTGCGTAACCATGCCTAGTGGGGCGGTGGCCTCCCTAATCAGCCCTGACCCCAATGGTCGACTATCTAGGGCGTGCACAGGGAAGGGCATATCCAAAGGAACAAGGGGAATCCCTAAACTATGGGCAAATGAACGGTCAATAAAATTCCCAGCTGCACCTGATTCTACGAGCGCCTTAGGCTGGGAATTCGGGGAAAACTCTGGAAATGTAATAAACACATACAGTGGGGCAAAAAAGTATTTAGACAGCCACCTATTGTGCTAGTTCTCCCACTTAAAAAGATGAGAGAGGCCTGTAATTTTCATCATAGGTACACTTCAACTATGACAGACAAAATTAGAAAAAAAAATCCAGAAAATCACATTGTAGGATTTTTAATGAATTTATTTGCAAATTATGGTGGAAAATAAGTATTTGGTCACCTACAAACAAGCAAGATTTCTGGCTCTCACAGACTGTAACTTCTTCTTTAAGAGGCTCCTCTGTCCTCCACTCGTTACCTGTATTAATGGCACCTGTTTGAACTTGTTTTCAGTATAAAAGACACCTGTCCACAACCTCAAACAGTCACACTCCAAACTCTACTATGACCAAGACCAAAGAGCTGTCAAAGGACACCAGAAACAAAATTGTAGACCTGCACCAGGGTGGGAAAACTGAATCTGCAATAGGTAAGCAGCTTGGTTTGAAGAAATCAACTGTGGGAGCAATTATTAGGAAATGGAAGACATACAAGACCACTGATAATCTCCCTCGATCTGGGGCTCCACGCAAGATCTCACCCCGTGGGGTCAAAATGATCACAAGTACGGTGAGCAAAAATCCCAGAACCACACGGGGGGACCTAGTGAATGACCTGCAGAGAGCTGGGACCAAAGTAACAAAGCCTACCATCAGTAACACACTACGCCGCCAGGGACTCAGATCCTGCAGTGCCAGACCTGTCCCCCTGCTTAAGCCAGTACATGTCCAGGCCCGTCTGAAGTTTGCTAGAGAGCATTTGGATGATCCAGAAGAAGATTGGGAGAATGTCATATGGTCAGATGAAACCAAAATAGAACTTTTTGGTAAAAACTCAACTCGTCGTGTTTGGAGGACAAAGAATGCTGAGTTGCATCCAAAGAACACCATACCTACTGTGAAGCATGGGGGTGGAAACATCATGCTTTGGGGCTGTTTTTCTGCAAAGGGACCAGGACGACTGATCCGTGTAAAGGAAAGAATGAATGGGGCCATGTATCGTGAGATTTTGAGTGAAAACCTCCTTCCATCAGCAAGGGCATTGAAGATGAAACGTGGCTGGGTCTTTCAGCATGACAATGATCCCAAACACACCGCCCGGGCAACGAAGGAGTGGCATCGTAAGAAGCATTTGAAGGTCCTGGAGTGGCCTAGCCAGTCTCCAGATCTCAACCCCATAGAAAATCTTTGGAGGGAGTTGAAAGTCCGTGTTGCCCAGCAACAGCCCCAAAACATCACTGCTCTAGAGGAGATCTGCATGGAGGAATGGGCCAAAATACCAGCAACAGTGTGTGAAAACCTTGTGAAGACTTACAGAAGACATTTGACAAACAAATTGTCAACAAAGGGTATATAACAAAGTATTGAGATAAACTTTTGTTATTGACCAAATACTTATTTTCCACCATAATTTGCAAATAAATTCATTAAAAATCCTACAATGTGATTTTCTGGATTTTTTTTCCTAATTTTGTCTGTCATAGTTGAAGTGTACCTATGATGAAAAGTACAGGCCTCTCTCATCTTTTTAAGTGGGAGAACTTGCACAATTGGTGGCTGACTAAATACTTTTTTGCCCCACTGTACATGTGAGCAACAGGGGGCTCTGGGTGAGCCTGTGGTGACACGATAGTGCCCTGCCTGCTGCCTCGAATCCCTGAGGAACCACCCGACAAGCAGTGTGCCCTCTGCGGCCACAGATGGTGCAGGGAATGGCCCATCCTCCGGTCGCCCTAAGCGCAGCACCTCCCAGCTCCATGGGTGTCGGAGCGGAGGTGCTGGGGGATGGAACTGACAGGTCCTGATCCGGACGTCCGCGGGTAGCCAGCAGGTTGTCCAGGTTGGGATTGAGTTTTTTTTGATGAGAGTGGTTGTGTTCATTTGGGATCTATCGCAACCCACAACTGTCCCAGACAATGTTTGGAATATTTATTTATCGCACAAAATAGAATAGTTCAATTGTTGTACTATGGGGGATGGTAGATTGACTTGGCTGGTGCTTTTGCTGTTCGTTAGGCCTACTCGTCTTTTTGGCTGATGAAAAGTAAATGTAGACAGTTCTTCTAACATCTTCAATATGCGCCTCGGAAAGACAGACACCGATGTGTCTGTCTTCACTTGTAGCCTACTTCAGAGCTGAGATAGATGCCTGTGAGAAGAACCCAATCAAATGACGTGCATTGGCTAATAAGAATTGAGATATCTGAGAGAGCCATGTGAGTGAGAGGTGCTTCGGAACATGCAGCCGGGCGAAGGGATTTCTGATTATTAAATTCAGCCCAAGAGCACAACGGCCACTAAAGGCATGGATTTTTTTAGGGGCCATTACGGACACTAGGGGGATGCTGCCGGGATATTAGAGGCAATAGCAAGTGCTTGTCAAATTGTGAATGAGAGACTAATGAAGTAAGTGCAGCCTGTGCAAGAAACAAAGAGCTCATGCCTTTCAGGCAACTTTTTTTCAAATCATCAATCGAGTCGCATCATGCACCAACACCCCATAATTACAAAGTGAAAACATGTTTTTCGGAATGTTAACACATTTATTGAAAGTGAAATATAGAAATATCTATTTTACATAAGTATTCACACCCCTGAGACAATATATGTTAGAATCACCTTTGGGAGCGATTGCAGCTGTGAGTCTTTCTAGGTAAGTCTCTAAGAGCTTTACACACCTGGATAGTACAATATTTGCACAATATTAATTTTAAAATTATTCAAACTCTGTCAAGTTGGTTGTTGATCATTGCAACACAGTCATTTTCCAGTCATGCCATAGATTTTCAAGTTGATTTAAGTCAAAACTGTAACTAGGCCACTCAGGAACATTCAATGTCATCTTGGTAAGCAACTCCAGTGTATATTTGGCCTTATGTTTTAGGCTATTGTCCTGCTGAAAGGTGAATTTGTCTCCCAGTGTCTTTTGGAAAGCAGACTGAACCAGGTTTTCCTCCAGGATTTTGCCTGTGATTAGCTATTTTCCTTTTCTTTTTATCCTAAAAAACTCCCTGGTCCTTGCCGATGACAAGCATACCCATAACATGATGCAGCCATTACCATGCTGGATATTATGAAGAGTGGTACTCAGTGATGTGTTGGATTTGCCCCAAACATAACACTTTGTATTCAGGACATAAAGTAAATTTCTTTACCACACTTTATGCAGTTTAACTTTAGTGCCTTTTGCAAACAGGATGCATGTTTTGAAATATTTGTATTCTGTACAAGCTTCCTTCTTTTCACTCTGTCACTTAGGTTAGAGTAACTACAATGTTATTGATCCATCCTCAGTTCTCTCCTATCACAGCCATTAAACTCTGTAACTGTTTTAATGTCACCATTGGCCTCATTGTGAAATACATGAGTGGTTTCTTTCCTCTCCTGCAACTGAGTTGGAAAGGACTGCTTCTTTTTTTACCCATCTACCAATAGCTGCCCTTCTTTACAAGGCATTGGAAAAGCTCCCTGGTCTTTGTGGTTGAATATGTGTTAGAAATGCACTGCTCGACTAAGTGACCTTAAAGATAATTGTATGTGTGGGGTAGAGAGATGATGACATCATTCAAACATTATGTTAAACATTATTATTGAGTCCATTATGTGAGTTGTTAAGCAAATGTTTACTCCTGAACTTATTTAGGCTTGCCATAACATTTAAGCTTTTCATTTTTGATTCATGTGTAAACCTTTCTATTTCTAAAAACATAATTCCACGTTGACATTATGGGGTATTGTGTGTAGGCCAGTGACACAAAATCTAAATTGAATACATTTTAAATTCAGACTGTAACATAACAAAATGTGGAAAAAGTCAAGGCGTATGTTAGGACCTTGTAAACAGTTGGATTGTTCCACGAAATGGGTGCATTTTGGGCATGCAAACTTTTAAGAAATTAACTTTCAAATATTTGTTCTTTCAACATTCAGTTGCATGAAGGATATGTTTAGCCTATGGAAAAACCCCTTTTCCCATCTCAGGGATTAAAATCCTATGAACTAAGAGCATTTTATCTGCACTTGTACCACACTGTCTGTCAACTCTGTTACGGACACTTATGTAGCTAACTACCTAACTATTATTTAAAAGCATGTTTGAGATAAATCCAAAAAGTTCTCATTGATCAAGTATCCCTTGTACAAATAAACTCACGTAAAATATCAAACTAATAAAGTTAACATTGGGCATCTAACAAGGTTGACGATTTACAGGCTTGAGGTTTTAAGTGAAAATCGGCCATTACTCCTCATATGGTGAAGAGCATGGGACTACATGGTGTTCATGAAATTAGTAATTATACATATGTTCCACACATAATGAAAGTTAAATCAAATTCCAGTTTTCCTAAAGTGAATTGAGCGAACAGGCTTGATGTGTTGAGCTCGAACACCTCAGTCAAAGATGATAAAACAATTATTAATAGGCCAAAAAGAGAGAGATGACTTACTTCCTTTCCCACCATGCTGTTCAGAGGACCCAAAAAATGTCTCCTACTGTGAATAATTTAACTTGGTGGAATGGTCCATTATTTTAAAGGGGTAAATTGTTTGCTTAACGGGGTTGGCCTTAAAATGAGGGACAAACGTAAATACATCACTAATCACATCAATATAAATAGTAATCTTCAGAAATGACTTTGCCAAAGCATCAAAATAACGAGGCCTTTACAATGATGGTGAAACTTGGAAGTAATGTTGGGATTAAGTGGGTTGAAATGTTCCTAGAAGACACAGGGTTTATGAAGGGCCTTAATTCATATTAAAAATCGGATTTATTAAATTCTCCATTGTTGTCAATAAAGGTGGTAATTGGGAGAATATTCAGTGTGCACACCATATCCCCCCCCAAAAAATAAACATATATACGGAAAACAAAAACAAGCAGTTCTTATTGGAACTTCCGGTTTCAGTAAATGTTCTACCATTTAGTGCCAAATGAATATGACCCAGACAAGTACTGTGTACTGCCATATGTGTACGATTCAATTGGAGAATATTGTACAAAATGCACAGTATTTTTTAACTGTAATTTAAACTCCTCACCTGCTCACCTAATTTTATACCGCCCCCGTCCTCACCTGATCTCAGCCTCGAAGGGCTTGATGAAGGGCGAGCCCCGCATGGTCTGCGTCTTGACAATGTGGTCGTCCAGCAGCATCTGCACTTCGTCCACCGACGACAGGATGGACGTGCCAGTCTCGCGGTAGGGCAGCAGGGCAAAGTCCATGTCGCCCCACTCCAGGGCCATCTTTTCCATGGCCTTTTCCAGCGAGTGCTCCTTGCTGGCCGCCTCGCTGACGCCCTCGAAGCTGGCCAGGTGGGCCTCCAGGTGCAGTGGAAGGAAGCGGGCCACGCAGGCACCTTCCTCGGCTGGACGCAGCGGGAAGCCCACCACCGCTGACATGGTGTTCCAGTGGCGGTCACGTAGCCCCGGGTTACACAGCACCTTAGTTGGAGGGGATTTGGTTTATTGTTAGTCTCTTGTGTCATATACTGTGCCTACATCCTAAATGACCAGAGCCCATAGCTAGAGTAGTAGTGCACTACATAGGGAATAGGTTGCCATTTGGGAAGCATCCAGTATGCAGTGTCTTGGCTAAGTGTGGGGTCAATGAGCCTTGGGTTACACAGCATCTAGGGTTACACAGCAACAGCAACAGGCTGTTGTATCGTGTACTTGTATCCTCATATTACTGGGAAATGTATGATGCTATTCTTATACTGTTGAGAACTAGCTGTAAAAGATTAGTGTGGGTGACATGAGTTGGCCGCTGCAATACAAGGTAAAAGTTATTTGAGATCTAGTGGAAAGTGCTGCTACATGAATACAATCAATTATTCCTGTGTCAGTAATAGACAGAATAATAATCAATCAGTGCATAAATCATGATGGTCGGTGCGATGTTAAAGGGCCCTGTTTCCCGATAGCGATGGAACTTAGGCTTACAAGTGTTTAAACAATGCATCTTTCCTACAACGGCCCGAAGACGTAACATGCGTTTCCCAAAACACCACGCACGCAAAACGAACGGTTGCTAAGTGCGTAGTTACTGATAGGATCGAAAGAAAGGGAGCGCTGCTCTCGGATCAGCTTTCTCCATTAAAATCTTACCTTAACATCATAATTATTTCACAATACTGACAACAAAATCAGCTCCTAGAGAGATATTACCACCTACGGCTGCAAATAAAAATGCACAAAATCACAGATTTGGCACATCATTGTGTACATGTTAGGCTACACATCATAACATATATTGAGATAGATTACAGACAGTAGCAAGTAGCAAAAAATAATTCAACTGATTGAACATAAAATGTATATTAATATGATTTAACTTGACCTATAGCCTACTGTTTACCCTGAGTGTACAAAACATTAGGAACACCTGTTCTTTCAATTATGTAGGTGAAGGCTATGATCTCTTATTGATGTCACTTGTTAAATCCACTTCAAATCAGTGTAGATGAAGGGGAGGAGACGGGATAAAGAAGGATTTTTCAGACTTGAGACAATTGAGACATGGATTGTGTATATGTGCCCTTCAGAGGGCGAATGTGCAAGACAAAATATTACTAAAATAACATCAAAATGTATTGGTCACATACACATATTTAGCAGATTTTATTGCGGATGTAGCAAAATGCTTGTGTTCATAGCTCCAACAGTGCAGTAATATCTAACATTTCACAACAATTTATACAAATGTAAAAGTAAAAGAATGGAATTAAGAAATATATAAATATTAGGATGAGCAATGTCGGAGTCCGGAGTATATATATCATGATGTGTGTTTTGTCCTATATTTTTACTTTATATATTTTTTTAAATCCCAGACCCTGTCCCCGCAGGAGGCCTTTTGCCCTTTGACAGGCAATTTGTTCTTAACTGACTTCCAAGTTAAATAAAGATTAAATAAAATAAAAATATACAGACCCAGTCAAAAGTTTGGAAACCTACTCATTCAAGGTTTTTTCTTCATTTTTACTAGTTTCTACATTGTAGAATAATAGTGAAGACATCAAAATTATGAAATAACACATCTGGAATCATGTTGTAACCTAAAAAGTGTTAAACAAATCAAAATATATTTTAGATTTTAGATTCTTCAAAGTAGCCACCCTTTGCCTTGATGACAGTTTTGCACACTCTTGAAATTCTCTCAACCAGCTTCACCTGAAATGCTTTTCCAACAGTCTTGAAGGAGTTATGCTGAGCACTTGTTGGATGCTTTTTCAACTCATCCCAAACCATCTCAATTGGGTTGAGATCGGGTGATTGTGGAGGCCAGGTCATCTGATGCAGCACTCCATAATTATATTTCTTGGTCAAATAGCCATTACACAGCCTGGAGGTGTGTTGGGTCATTGTCCTGCTGAAAAACAAATGATAGTCCCACTAAGCGCAAACCAGATGGGATGGCGTATCGCTGCAGAATGCTGTGGTATAGATGCTGGTTAAGTGTGCCTTAATCTAAATAAATCACTGTCAGTGTCACCAGCAAAGCAACCCCACAACTGTCACATCTCCTCCATGCTTCACAGTGGGAACTACACATGCAGAGATCATCCGTTCACTTTCTCAAATTTGGACAAATTTGGAGATGGTTGTCCTTCTGGAAGGTTCTCCCATCTCCTCAGAGTAACTCTAGAGCTCTGTCAAAGTGACCATCGGGTCCTTGGTTACCTCCCTGAACAAGGCCCTTCTCCTCCGATGGTCAGTTTGGCCGGGCGGCCAGCACTGGGAAGAGTCTTGGTGGTTCCAAACTTCTTCCATTTAAGAATGATGGAGGCCACTGTGTTCTTCGGGACCTTCAATGCTGCAGAAATTTTTTGGTACCCTTCCCCAGATCTGTGGCTCGACACAATCCTGTCTCGGCGCTCTACAGACAATTCCTTCGACCTCATGACTTGGTTTTTGCTCTTAGATGCACTGGTAACTGTGGGACCTTAAATAGGCAGGTGTGTGCCTTTCCAAATCATGTCCAATCAATTGAATTTACCAAAGGTGGACTCGAACCAAGTTGTAGAAACATCTCAAGGATGATCAATGGAAACAGGATGCACCTGAGCTCAATTTCAAGTCTATTAGCAAAGGGTCTGAATACTAATGTAAATAAGGTATCAGTTATTTTTTTTAATACATTTGCAAAAATGTCTAAAAACCAGTTTTTGCTTTGTCATTATGAGCTATTGTTTGTAGATTGCTGATAATTTTTTTTATCAATTTTAGAATAAGGCTGTAATGTAACAAAATGTGGAAAAAGTCAAGGGGTCCGAAATACTTTCTGAAGGCACTGTATGTGCGTGTGATGGGATGTATAGACATTATGGACGGTATGTGGATAGAATATTTAGTATATCTGTAGAATACGTAGGATAGAATAGTATATATACAGCAGTAGTTTAATAGGGTGGCATTGACTAGAACCCTGTATATACATATGAAATTAGTAAAACACTATGTACACTTTATTAAAGTGACCAGTGTTCTATTATTAAAGTGATTCCATGTCTATGTACATAGGGCAGCAGCCTCTAAGGTGCAGGGTTAGTCCTCTTGTCCAGATGGGATAGGGGAGTACGATGGCAATTACTTCGTCCGTGGATCTATTGAGACGGTATGCAAATTGAAGTGGGTCTAGGTGTTAGGTAATATGATTCTTAACTAGCCTCTCAAAGCAATTCATGATGACAGAAGTGGGTGTTACGGGGTGATCGCCATTTAGTTCAGTTACCTTTGCTTTCTTGGGTAAATGAGCAATGGTGGACATCTTAAAGCAAGTGGGCACAACAGACTGGGATAGGGAGAGATTGAATATGTCTGTAAAACACTCCAGCCAGCTGGTCTGCACATGCTCTGAGGACGCGGCTAAGGATGCTGTCTGGGCCGGCAAACTTGCAAGGGATAACATGCTTAAATGCCGTACTCAGGTTGGCCACGGAGAACGAGAGCCCACAGTCCTCGAGAGCAGCCCGCGTCGACGGCACTGTGTTATCCTCAAAGCAGGCGAAGAAGGTGTTTAGCTTGTCAGGGAGCAAGACGTCGGTGTCCTGGTTTTAGCTGGTAGCTGGTTTTCCCTTTGTAATCCGTGATTTTCTGGACTCCCTACCACATACGTCTTGTGTCTGAGCGGTTGATACGCAACTTCACTTTGTCTCTGTACTTGTTTGATTACCTTACGGAGGGCATAACTCTACTGTTTGTATTCAACCATATTCCCAGTCACCTTGCCGTGGTTAAATGCGGTGGTTCGTGCTTTGAGTTTTGCGCGAATGCCGCCATCGATCCACGTTTTTTGTTTTGGGTAGGTTATAATAGTCACAGTGGGAACAACATCCCCTATACACTTCCTGATGAACTCAGTCTGTGTGTCAGTGTATATGTCAATGTTATTCTCATAGGCAACCCAGAACATATCCCAGTCCACATGATCAATACAGTCTTGAAGCATGGATTGGGGCGTGCTCCCTCCGCTGTCTCCTGAAGTCCACGATCAGCTCCTTCGTTTTGTTAACGTTGAGGGAGAGGTAATTTACCTGGCATCACTCCGCCAGTGTCATGGTTCCACCTGTCACCAGAGGGCGGCAGAGACCATCCTAGAGACATTAAGTAATCATATTGAGTAATCATATTTACTCAATATGATTTCCCTGTTCAAAGAGGTGTGTTTTCTGTTGTCCTTTGCTTAAGCTTGAATTGTGTGCCGTATGCGTTGGTCTCCTGAGTGAGTTTGAGACTAAGTGTTTGTTGTTTTCCCAGTGTTACTGTGATCCTTCCGTTACCATTTCTCAGTAAGTATTATGTTTATCCTTAACTACTAATTCCTCATCTGGTCTCATCTCTGCACCTGGGTGCAACCTCACCATGTCACAGCCAGGGCCCTCACCTCCCTGTAGGCTGTCTTGTCATTGATGGTAATCAGGCCTACTACTGTTGTGTCGTTTGCAAATCCAAAACGATCTTTCAGCATGGATTACGATTGGTCAGACCAGCATTGAATAGACCTTAGCACGGGAACTTCCTGTGTGAGTTTCTGCCTATAGGAAGTGAGAATGGAGTCGTTATCTGATTTGCCGAAGAGAGGGCGGGGGAGGTCCTTGTAGCCTTCCTGGAAGGGAGAGTAACAATGGTCGAGAGTTTGATGCGCGAGTACTACAGGCAATGTGTTGATAGAACCTCAGCAGCATTTACCTCAGATTTAATTTGTTAAAGTTCCCAGCTACAATAAATGCGGCCTCAGGATATGCGGTTTCCAGTTTGCACAAAGTCAAGTGTAGTTCCTTGAGGGCCGTCGTGGTATCCGGTTGAGGGGGAATATACATGGCTGTGATGATAACCGAAGATAATTCCCTTGAGAGGTAACAGTCAGCATTCGATTGTGAGGTATTCTAGGATGGGTGAACAAAACAACTTGAGTTCCTGTACCTTACTACAATCACACCATGAGTAGTTAATTATGAAACATAGATCTCCGCCTTTCTTCTTCCTGGAGAGTTATTTCTTATCTGCACGATGTACTGAGAACCCAGCTGGCTATATGGACGGGGACAGTATATCCGGAGAGAGCCATGATTCTGTGAAACAGAGCATGTTACAGTCCCTGATGTCTCTATGGAAGGAGATCTTTCAGGCTGTATGTAATAACACATAACACAAAAAAATGTTCTGGCCTAATAATGAATGAAATAACAAAAACAAAAAAAATACTGCAGTTGCTTAGGAGCTAGAAACAGAGTGGCCTTTGAACGGGTTTATGGTAGTAGGTGCCAGACGCACTGGTTTGAGTGTTTCAAGAACTGCAACGCTGCTGGGTTTTTCACGCTCAACAGTTTACCGTGTGTATCAAGAATGGTCCACCAAAAAACAAACAAAAGATATCTGATGTAAAATATACTGTCCTTGAAATGTATGTAGTATGCATAAGCTAGAAATGGAAGCCTATGTATTGTTGTCCATTAGTTTACTCCAATTAGGGGAGGGGTGGTATGGTTAGGGGAAAATAATAAACAAGGAAAATACATTTAAAAAATATATATATTTAAAATAATATATATATTTACAACAACAACAAAATATATATGGGGGGGTTGGAAATGATGCAGACAATTACAATGATGGAAGCCGCAATATTAAAGCTGATCCACCCCCCCAAAAAATAAGAATGGTCCACCACCCAAAGGACATCCAGCCATCTTGACAACTCTGAGAAGCATTGGAGTCAACCTTTCGACACCCGACGAATTGAGGATGTTCTAAGGGAAAAAGTGGGTGCAACTCAACATTAGGAAGGTGTTCCTAATATTTTGTACACAGTGTATATTTGAATGCACTCATCTTGATTTTCATTTGAATCATAATTTTATACATCGCTTGTTTGTATCAATTGCAAAGACATTGACAACTTTGTATTCGTAGTCAACTTTGTTCAGAAGTTATCGGCGGTCACAGTGAGACGGATAAGTTTAGAGGAGATCTTCTGTGTATAAAGTGACGCTGGAGGGCAAAAAAAGCATTAACGACACACTTAGCTGTTCTACGAGTGGTCTGAGGCAGATTACGTTTTCAAGTGCAAAGATTTTCAATCAACCGCTACATACCTGTACGAGGGGGATGTGCTCCTTAAAGGCCTCCACCTCAGCCTTAACACGGCTAGCAATGTGCAGAGCCTTGGGCGTATCCCCGAAACCCTTCTCCAGCTTGTAAAGGGCACGCCAATAGTTGCCCACATCGCCCTCCACCTTGTCTGGGTTGACCGCGGACAGTGGCCCGTGAACCCATTTACGGTGCTGGTTCTGGAACTCTGAGGCTGTCTCGTAGAGGCGGAGGAAGGGGAGCAGGCGGTCCTGGACCTTCTTGCGCTGCGGGTACTGGGACACGGGCCAGTTGAAGGCCTCTTCCTCCTGGTTGAAGCCGTCGATCTGTAGGGGGAAGGGAGGTGGAGACTTGTAAGTCGCTCTGGATAAGAGCGTCTGCTAAATGACTTAAATGTAAATGTAATGTAAATGAGACAGAGGCGTCAAGGCAAAGTGGACTGCTGACACCATGGGCAATTACAGTGGTAACAAAAGAAAGCAATCAATTAATTATCAAAAAAATTACTCAGTGTGAAAGTTTTTTAAAATATATGAGGGTCTGTGTTATTGGAGATACTGAACCTGCACACCATATGTAAACACAAACACTCATCATCACTTTATTATACTGTCTCTGCTGCCCTCTACAGTCATTTCAGAGAAGAACAATAATATTTTATTGTCCACTGTTATTTTCAGATCAACACCTTTCAGCAAGCATGCTAATTGCATAAAACCCTGGCGAAAAGCTGAGAGTCCCAATCCTCCTCACCTTCTCCATGGCGGTGTCCAGTTTGGAGTTAAGGGTCTGTGCCTTTTTCAGGTACTTGCTGAGCTCGGACAGGTCCCCGAAGGTGACAAACTCCTCCGCCTGCTTGGCATAGCTCTCTAGCTCCTCCACAAACCTCTCACACCGCAGCTAAAGAGGAAATACAGTGGGAGAGATACACATTTGGAGATAATTGTTCGTATGCACTATCAAAGTAGGTGAGTCAGTGGTATTGTACTTAAAGTGTGCAAGTCTAAATATATGTTGCTCTCTAACTCTCACAAAAACATTCCAGATGGACTACATACTGTATTTATTAATTGGATGGTTCTCCCATCGATCGGGTTCCCACCTATAAATATCTGGGCATGGATTGACAAAGACTTAATGTTTAAACAAATATATATGAATGAGCTAGTTGAAAAGCAAAGATTTAAAGTCTTTTTTTTTTTTTTTACATAGATCTTGCCTCACCCTAAATAGCAGGAAGCAGATTGTACAGTCAACTTTCCTGACAGTTCTTGACTATGGTGACACCATTTACCAGATTGCAGCAGCCCTACTCTTAAAACGTTGGATGCCGTCTATGATAGTGCCTTTCGCTTTATCACAGGTGAGTTTTAATACTAACCACTGCATCCTGTATCAAAAGGTTTGCTGGTCCTCATTAAAGTCCCATAGATCACTTAATTATAAATGTTTTGTTTACAAAGCTCTACTACACAAGCTTCCAATTTACCTAATTTTGTTGCTAACGTATAAAAGAATGAGCCAAATCCTTTAGTTTTAGTTTAAGTGCCAACATTGTTGGAATAACCTACTAAATTCCTTGCATCTTGTTCCCTGGTGCCACTAGGGGAGTTTAGGACTCGGGTGTTGAATGAATTGAAGATTGCAGTTTCGATTGATGGTAGTGGTTTATTTGTTGACATTGTGGTGTTGAGGTTGTGCCTTGTGGTTATTTATATTCTTCTGGTTTTATTTGTAAGGTACATTTTTCTTCCTGTTTGTGAGACAATGTTTGTACTCAGGGCACCATTGGGAATGAGACTGTGGTCTCAATTGGGCTACCCTGAATAAATAGAAGTTAATAAATGGTCTGGACATGACAACTTTTTAAATTAATGGTGATCTGTAGTGATTTATGCTGGGAGTTTTGTTGCAAGGTCATTTTAATGCAAAGTACTGTATGTCATTGATGTGAGGTGGAGGATAATTGGTTGTTTTAGGTTATTGTGAGGGTTTGGTGTACTGTTAACTTTCAAGAGTGGCTTAGACAGATTATCAGGGTCATGTTCATCAGGCACCAAACTGACGAAAACAGAGTGAAACAGGGAGGGACTACCTGGACCTGGTCCAATAATAAACGCTAATTGTTGTTTTCAGTTGCAGTGTTTTACTACAAGGTGCACTAATGAATACACCCAATATGTTTTTTTTTTAACTTCCACTCTCCCTCCCTCTGTCTAACTGACCTTAAGGCCACCCTGGTACTGCTCTGTCTTCTCCCTGGTGATCTGCCGGTGCTCCTCGAAGATGGAGGGCATTCGTGTGTGCCACTGGAAGGTCTGCCGGTTGAGGCGCATGTCCACAGGGGAGAAGGTGACATAGTCCACTAGGAAACACAGACGGGTCTTGGACTCTGACAGCTTGGTCTCCAGGAGGGGCATCTCTGTAGCCTCCACCTTGTCCACAAACGCCTGGTAAAGTGGGATAGAATGTGGTAAATTCTGGGAATAGAAAACTAGAAGGTCATAGTGATGCTTACTTTTATTTACAGATGTATTTGTGAGGTTCATTAGGAAATGACAAGGGTAACACTTTCAAGTACTTTAACATTTCTCAAAATAAATGGTAACCACTCGATATGGTATGTATTATTTATCAAATAATTAGTACACAACAATCAAATTAGACAATGCTGAGGTGTAATAATGCTGGACTTAGTTAGACAGCTATTTTGTTTACCAAATGTGCGACTTGTTTTAATGAATCCCAAGGAAACTGACTGACGACCAGACTCAAAATAGAAAAATGTAGGACTTTTGAATAAAACTCACTGAACTGTTTCTGCTTATTTGAGCTGTTCTTGCCATAAAATGGACTTGGTCTTTTACCAAATAGGGCTATCTATACCACCCCCACCTGTTAATCGAAATGAATTCCAGGTGATGACCTCATGATGCTGGTTGAGAGAATGCCAAGAGTGTGCAAAGCTGTCATCAAGGCAAAGGTTGGCTACTTTGAAGAATCACTAATATAAAATACATTTTGATTTGTTCAACACTTTTTTAGTTACTACATGATTCCAAATGTGTTATTTTATAGTTTTGATGTCTTTACTTTTATTCTACAAAGTAGAAAATATTAAATTAAAATAAAGAAAAACCCTGGAATGAGAAGGTGTGTTCAAACTTTTGACTGGTACTGTACATGTAGGTAGGGGTAAGGTGACTATGCTATGCACAGTAAAAAAGAGCGAGTGGCAGCAGCGTAAAAAAAAAAAGATTGGGGGGGACTATGCAAATAGTCCGGGTAGCCTTTTGATTAGCGGTTCAGCAGTCTTATGGCTTGGGGGTAGAAGATGTTAACCCACTGGCACTCCCCATAACCTCTATGTACAAATAAGAGAGTAGGTCTGGAATCAGTGTGGAAGGATAGGATGATTACATAGAAGGATCACAACGCTTTTACATGATGGTCTTTCTGGTGGGTGGGAGAAATAACGAGGAAGTAACTTCATTTAATGCTGGTCGCTATTATTAGAATGTCTACAGTGCGAACAGTGAAATAATTAATAAATCATGTTGCGAGAGGTACCGAATTAGGGGCAAATAGGTGCAGGAACAAACAAAGTCAAATTTGAGAGGTGCCGGATCCTGTTCAAATTAAGCACTGCACTGGTGGATGACTAACTGATAGTAAACGGTAGGCAGGCTATAGTAGCCTATGCATCCGAATGGAGAATGGGAGGCGCGCTTTACGAGAAGAGATTTATGAATGGTTTCACTCCAGTAGCCTACAGGCTTTTTGAGGAGATACTTTCACTGTCTGACAGGTGGTAGGCTAATCCGCTCCTCAAACTAGACTCTGTATGCTGTGCGTGTGTGAAAAATAAAATTATGCTAAATTATGCAAATTAACCTATACTGATAAGCATGACCGGTCAAATGTATTTTTGCTGTCTAACCAATTAACGGTTAAACGTTAACATCCCTAATATTGAGAATATTTGTCTATTGATTTGGCACATTTTTCAATATATTGTTGAACAAAGTAAACTCTACTGGCATATCAAAGTTCCAGAGTGGGATATCAGCGAGTTTTAAAGTTATGGCCCATTATATATGGAGAAATTGGCATAGTAGGCAATAAAACCTATTACAGCCCTCCTTTTACTTGTATCACTGGACACCCTGCAAATCACCAGCAGAGGGGGACTATTTTTAATGCCAGAGTTCTCCCTGGGATAATTTAAGAAGGTGGTGCTGCTGAGTATGGCTGGGGGGAGGCCCGGAGGTGGGCAGTGCCACTTTGGACTCAGAGATTTTTTTGAACACATGTAACTGCCATTTCCTGCAATCTAAAGAAACATGTTGCCTTGTATGATAACCAATAAATGTTGGTAATGTTTACAAATTGGATTCTAACTCTAAAAGCAGCAGAGATCCCACTCTGGAACTTTGATATGCCCCGTAGAGCAGGGGCTACCAAACCTTTTTGTCCCGCGACCCCATTTAAATATAAACCACAATGTAAAAAAAGGGATGTAATCAACAGCCAATGTTTACTTTTTTAATTGGGACGATGATTGTCTATTACAAATCAGTCTGACAGTACTTTTGACCGTATTTCAATATGAAGGAAGTATGGTTTGAAGTGACTAAAATCCATCAGAAAGGTATTAGGAAGTTAGGAAAATCATCAGGCAATAATTTTGTATGATCTTCTGTGTAGAAGAGAACATCATGAATGATGTTCTTATTCCCCCAGTCTGATTTAGTGCCTGGTCTTCTACACTCTGTTCAAATTAGGCTTATGGGCAATGTTCCTGGGAGTCTTATCTTTCAGTGATGTGGTCATAATATTTTGTTGCTTAAATCGTTCACATTTTTTTACACATTTATTTTACTATGTCAGTATGTATTTGTTGTCAATGTTTTGGCGTCAAACTAGTGGCAGTTGTGAAAAAAGTAAATAGTTGGACGAGGTGCAAAGGTAATGCCATTGTTAATTAGATGCTTTTTTCATCAATTAGGATATTTTCTCTTCAACCATATGTTCTATCTACTAGAAACTCGTGAACAATATGTAGACAGATATAAACAATGCATACTACAATTGAAAATACATATTATACGTACAGTCGTGGCCAAAGGTTTTGAGAATTACACAAATATTAATTTTCACAAAGTCTGCTGCCTCAGTTTGTATGATAGCAATTTGCATATACTCCAGAATGTTATGAAGAGTGATCAGATCAATTGCAAAGTCCCTCTTTGCCATGCAAATTAACTGAATCCCCCCCAAAAAAATTCCACTGCATTTCAGCCCTGCCATCATGTCAGTGATTCTCTTTAAACACAGGTGTGATTGTTGACGAGGACAAGATTGGAGATCACGCTGTCATGCTGATTGAGTTCGAATAACAGACTGGAAGCTTCAAAAGGAGGGTAGTGCTTGGAATCAATGTTCTTTCTCTGTAAACCATGGTTACCTGCAAGGAAACACGTGCCGTCATCATTGCTTTGCACAAAAAGGGCTGCCAGCAAGATTGCACCTAAATCAACCATTTATCGGATCATCAAGAACTTCAAGGAGAGCGGTTCAATTATTGTGAAGAAGGCTTCAGGGTGCCCAAAAAAGTCCAGCAAGCACCAGAACCGTCTCCTAAAGTTGATTCAGCTGCGGGATCTGGGCACCATCAGTACAGAGCTTGCTCAGGAATGGCAGCAGGCAGGTGTGAGTGCATCTGCACGCACAGTGAGGCGAAGACGTTTGGAGGATGGCCTGGTGTCAAGAAGGGCAGCAAAAAAGCCACTTCTCTCCAGGAAAAACATCAGGGACAGACTGATATTCTGCAAAAGGTACAGGGATTGGACTGCTGAGGACTGTAATTTTCTCTGATGAATCCCATTTCCAATTGTTTGGGGCATCCGGAAAAAAAGCTTGTCCGGAGAAGACAAGGTGAGCGCTACCATCAGTCCTGTGTCATGCCAACAGTAAAGCATCCTGAGACCATTCATGTGTAGGGTTGCTTATCAGCCAAGGGAGTGGGCTCACTCACAATTTTGCCTAAGAACACAGCCATGAATAAAGAATGGTACCAACACATTCTCCGAGAGCAACTTCTCCCAACCATCCAGGAACAGTTTGGTGACGAACAATGCCTTTTCCAGCATGATGGAGCACCTTGCCATAAGGCAAAAGTGATAACTAAGTGGCTCGGGGAACAAAACATCGATATTTTGGGTCCATGGCCAGGAAACTCCCCAGACCTTAATCCAATTGAGAACTTGTGGTCAATCCTCAAGAGGCGGGTGGACAAACAAAAACCCACAAATTCTGACAAACTCCAAGCATTGATTATGCAAGAATGGGCTGCCATCAGTCAGGATGTGGCCCAGAAGTTAATTAACAGCATGCCAGGGCGGATTGCAGAGGTCTTGAAAAAGAAGGGTCAACACTGCAAATATTGACTCTTTGCATCAACTTCATGAAATCAATAACAGCCTTTGACATTTATGAAATGCTTGTAATTATACTTCAGTATTCCACAGTAAAATCTGACAAAAATATCTAAAGACACTGAGGCAGCAAACTTAGTGGAAATTAATATTTGTGTCATTCTCAACTTTTGGCCACGACTGTATATACAATCATAAATTACCAAAGATATGATACAAGCAGTTGAAATCGGAAGTTTACATACACTTAGGTTAGAGTCATTAAAATTAGTTTTTCAACAACTCCACAAATGTCTTGTTAACAAACTATAGTTTTGGCAAGTCGGTTAGGAAATCTACTTTGAGCATGACACAAGTAATATTTCCCAAAATTGTTTACACAGATTATTTCAATTAAAATTCACTATCACAATTCCAGTGGGTCGGAAGTTTACATACACTAAGTTGACTGTGCCTTTAAACAGCTTGGGAAATTCCAGAAAATGATGTCATGGCTTTAGAAGCTTCTGATAGGCTAATTGACATCATACCTCCATACCTTCAAACTCAGTGCCTCTTTGCTTGATATCATGGTAAAATCAAAAGAAGACTTCAGAAAATAAATTGTAGACCTCCACAAGTCTGGTTCATCCTTGGGAGCAATTTCCAAACGCCTGAAGGTACCATATTCATCTGTACAAACAATATTAAGCAAGTATAAACACCATGGGACCACGCAGCCGTCATGCCGCTCAGGAAGGAGACGGATTCTGTCTTCTAGAGATGAACGTACTTTGGTGCGAAAAGTGCAAATCAATCCCGGAACAACAGCAAAGGACCTTGTGAAGATGCTGGAGGAAACAGGTACAAAAGTATCTATATCCACAGTAAAACGAGTCCTATATCAACATAACCTGAAAGGCCGCTCAGCAAGGAAGAAGCCACTGCTCCAAAACCGCCACAAAAAATCCAGACTACGGTTTGCAACTGCACATAGGGACAAAGATCATACTTTTTGGAGAAATGTCCTCTGGTCTGATTAAACAAATATAAAACTGTTTGGCCATAATCACCATCGTTATGTTTGGAGAAAAAAGGGGGAGGTTTGCAAGCCGAAGAACACCATCCCAACTGTGAAGGACAGGGGTGGCAGCATCATGTTGTGGGGGTGCTTTGCTGCAGGAGGGACTGGTGCACTTCACAAAATAGATGGCATCATGAGGAAAGAAAATGATGTGGATATATTGAAGCAACATCTCAAGACATCAGTCAGGAAGTTACAGCTTGGTCGCAAATGGGTCTTCCTAATGGACAATGACCCCAAGCATACTTCCAAAGTTGTGGCAAAATAGCTTAAGGACAACAAAGTCAAGGTATTGGAGTGGCCATCACAAAGCCCTGACCTCAATCCCATGGAACATTTGTGGGCAGAAATGAAAAAGCGTGTGCGAGCAAGGAGGCCTACAAACCTGACTCAGTTAGGTTTGTCAGGAGGAATTGGCCAAAATTCACCCAACTTATTGTGGGAAGCGTGTGGAAGGCTACCCGAAACGTTTGACCCAAGTTAAACATTTTAAAGACAAAGACAAAAGACAATCTTAAAGACAATGCTACCAAATACTAATTGAGTGTATGTAAACTGGGAATGTGATGAAAGAAATAAAAGCTGAAAGAAATCATTCTCTCTACTATTATTCTGACATTTCACATTCTTAAAATAAAGTGGTGATCCTAATTTTTACCAGGATTAAATGTCAGGAATTGTGAAAATTTTTGTTTAAATGTATTTGGTTAAGGTGTATGTAAACTTCCGACTTGAACTGTAGATGCAGTAAAGGAGTCAATGGAGCGCAGATCATTCCATTGAGCATATTGGCGCACATTCAAACAATCTGGTATAACAAAGTGGATATTCGTCAAATCCTTCAAGATTTATGTATTACAACAGGCACTTAAGTCCGATTTTGATATACACTGCTCAAAAAAATAAAGGGAACACTTAAACAACACAATGTAACTCCAAGTCAATCACACTTCTGTGAAATCAAACTGTCCACTTAGGAAGCAACACTGATTGACAATAAATTTCACATGCTGTTGTGCAAATGGAATAGACAAAAGGTGGAAATTATAGGCAATTAGCAAGACACCCCCAAAAAAGGAGTGATTCTGCAGGTGGTGACCACAGACCACTTCTCAGTTCCTATGCTTCCTGGCTGATGTTTTGGTCACTTTTGAATGCTGGTGGTGCTCTCACTCTAGTGGTAGCATGAGACGGAGTCTACAACCCACACAAGTGGCTCAGGTAGTGCAGTTCATCCAGGATGGCACATCAATGCGAGCTGTGGCAAGAAGGTTTGCTGTGTCTGTCAGCGTAGTGTCCAGAGCATGGAGGCGCTACCAGGAGACAGGCCAGTACATCAGGAGACGTGGAGGAGGCCGTAGGAGGGCAACAACCCAGCAGCAGAACCGCTACCTCCGCCTTTGTGCAAGGAGGTGCACTGCCAGAGCCCTGCAAAATGACCTCCAGCAGGCCACAAATGTGCATGTGTCAGCATATGGTCTCACAAGGGGTCTGAGGATCTCATCTCGGTACCTATTGGCAGTCAGACTACCTCTGGCGAGCACATGGAGGGCTGTGCGGCCCCACAAAGAAATGCCACCCCACACCATGACTGACCCATCGCCAAACCGGTCATGCTGGAGGATGTTGCAGGCAGCAGAACGTTCTCCACGGCGTCTCCAGACTCTGTCACGTCTGTCACATGTGCTCGTGTGCTCAGTGTGAACCTGCTTTCATCTGTGAAGAGCACAGGGCGCCAGTGGCGAATGTGCCAATCTTGGTGTTCTCTGGCAAATGCCAAACATCCTGCACGGTGCTGGGCTGTAAGCACAACCCCCACCTGTGGACGTCGGGCCCTCATACCACCCTCATGGAGTCTGTTTCTGACCGTTTGAGCAGACACATGCACATTTGTGGCCTGCTGGAGGTCATTTTGCAGGGCTCTGGCAGTGCACCTCCTTGCACAAAGGCGGAGGTAGCGGTCCTGCTGCTGGGTTGTTGCCCTCCTACAGCCTCCTCCACGTCTCCTGATGTACTGGCCTGTCTCCTGGTAGCGCCTCCATGCTCTGGACACTACGCTGACAGACACAGCAAACCTTTTTGCCACAGCTCGGATTGATGTGCCATCCTGGATGAACTGCACTACCTGAGCCACTTGTGTGGGTTGTAGACTCCGTCTCATGCTACCACTAGAGTGAGAGCACCGCCAGCATTCAAAAGTGACCAAAACATCAGCCAGGAAGCATAGGAACTGAGAAGTGGTCTGTGGTCACCACCTGCAGAATCACTCCTTTTTTGGGGGTGTCTTGCTAATTGCCTATAATTTCCACCTTTTGTCTATTCCATTTGCACAACAGCATGTGAAATTTATTGTCAATCAGTGTTGCTTCCTAAGTGGACAGTTTGATTTCACAGAAGTGTGATTGACTTGGAGTTACATTGTGTTGTTTAAGTGTTCCCTTTATTTTTTTGAGCAGTGTATTTGGCTGTTTTCGGTGCATAGCATTTAGCAGACACTTCTTCTAAATGTTAACTACCATTCCTATAAATGGGTTGGCTGACAACGTGACGAAAACAATGTGCGTGCTTCCATGGGGCAGAAGTCTGCCTGTTGTTGTGATTCTGGATGGCCAGATTCCTAGCAAGAATGACAAGAAACTGCAATGTGGGGAATCGTAAGTGGCTTGCGTCATCTTGTTATCAAGTCAAATCTAATTTTATTTGTCACATGCGCCGAATACAACAGGTGAAATGCTTACTTTACAATCCCTTAGCATAGTTAATAAACAGCGAGTAGCAGCAGTGTAAAAACAAAGGGGGGGTATTAATGTAAATAGTCCGGGTGGCTATTTGAATAATTGTTCAGCACTCTTACGGCTTGGGAATAGAAGCTGTTAAGGAGCCTTTTGCACCTAGACTTGGCGCTACGCTACCGCTTGCCGTGCAGTAGCAGAGAGAACAGTCTAGGACTTAGAGTCACCGGAGACTTTGACCATTTTTTGGGCCTTCCTCTGACACCGCTTAATATATAGGTCCTAGATGGCAGGAAGCTTGGCACCAGTGGTGTACTGGGCCATACGCACAACCCTCTGTAGCGCCTTACGGTTGGATGCCGAGCTGTTGCCATACCAGGCGGTGACGCAACGGGTCAGGATTCTCTTGATGGTGCAGCTGTAGAACTTTTTGAGGATCTGGAGACCCATGCCAAAACTTTTCAGTCTCCTGAGGGGGAAAAGATGTTGTCGTGCCCTGTTCACAACTTTCTTGGTGTGTTTAGACCATGATAGTTTGTTGGTGATGTGGACACCAAGGAACTTGAAACTCTCGACCCGCCCCACTACAGCCCCGTCCATATGAATGGGGGCGTGTTCGACCCTCCTTTTCCTGTAGTCCACGATTGAGATCATGTCTTGTTTTGAGGTGTTTTGACTGATTTCATGTCAATGCTAATATGGCTAAAATTAGCTAGCTAACCAACAACTAACAATGTATTTGAGAAACAACGAGTGGTCATTGTGCAAATGTATTTGTCTTTTCAACAAACATTGGAGACGAAATATAGCTTACACGTTGTCAACAATCTAAGTCAACATCATCTGTTGTGTCCCATGGTTGGGCGCACATTGTTTTTATTGCTAAACAAACAACCTGTCAATAAGCTGGTTAGCATAGCTAGCATACAGAAATCGTTGGTGGTAGTCAAAGTCGTTTTTAACCATAATGCAGTTGATTGGTGACGATGACATGAACATGCGTTGGGGTTGACATCCTTACAAGCATTTTACTCCGATTTTTACGTCAACATGATGTGAAATACACATATTAAACAATAGCCTAAATGTAGGCTACTTTTTCTGGGGGGCAATGAGGAGATTCAGGATCTTTCCTCCACGTGTTTCCATGGCAATTCCATTGTTTTGGTCAAGTTCGATTGACCTCTTTACCGCAACTATTGGTATAGATTTTCTGTTAATTACCAAAATTACTCAAGATTCCAGTAACTTTGGTTATAATTATTTTTCGATTATTCTTTTAGATACAAATGTCAAATCTGTTAACAATCCTTCCTCCAAAGGACTGTTCTATAGTTTACATTCTGTGGAAATCCCCCAAATCATGGTATTTTATGTCTGGGTTTCGAATCACTCATGATACACACTACAGCAGCAGCAGCGAGTGTAATGAGGGACCTTACCTTGAGCTCCATCAGTTCCTGTGTGTTGGGAGGGGTGCTCAGTGCATTGTCTGCGATCTTCTCAAATTCATCACAGAGCCTGCAGTCACACACACGCAGGCACACACAGGACACAAACACACGCATGCACACACAGGGGATCTGGTAATTCATCACAGAGCCTGCAGTCAGACCATATTAGAGCGAACTCAGAGTCGTTGGCAGCACAGCCAGGCCAGAGCATGAAAGTCTGACTAATGAATGATAGCACTTTACAGGGAGCTCTGAATGGTATTGTGATTTAAAGGTCAATAATGTAGGGCTATAACACTTGTTTTTGTAAAAAAAATAATACTTGTTCACGAAGTGGGGTCAGCTAAGGTCCTGCACTCTATTTGGTATTGGTCAAAAGTAGTGATGCACCGATATGACATTTTGGCCCGATACCGATATCCGATAATTTCCTTGCCAAAAAAAACCCAATACTGATAACCGATATTTAAAATTTTAGCGGCCTTTTAAGCATTAACACACACACATGGACGCAGCGGTCTAAGGCACTGCATCTCAGTGCAAGAGGCCTCACTAAAGTCTCTGGGTCGAATCCAGGCTGTGTCACATCTGGCCGTGATTGGGAGTCCCACAGGGTGGCCCACAATTGGCTCAGCGTCGCCCGGTTTGGCCGGGGGTAGGTCATAATTGTAAATAACAACTTTTTATTAAGTGACTTGCCTAGTTAAATAAAGGTTACACACACAACTGACCAAAAAGTTATTTTGTTGGCATGTCCCCATTACCAGTAAAACATAATCAAAACCTATTTCTTTAAGTTACTTGCTGTGATGATTCATTGTTCATTTGTTCAGTCATTTCATTCTCAACCAGGATTTATATGGAACGCCGTCTGGGTCTTTGCGTGTCACAAAACATACTAATTAACACTATTTGACATGTCAAATAAGATTGTTGACCAATCAGGACCTGAATATGACTGCACGTCACATAATAATTTAAAGCATTCATACATTTTTTACGTAGTTATTACACATTGATTACACTATCACTCGTATTTGTCACAACGATTCATCGATACGTATGCTATGATGCTGTTAAAGTTGTCTCGCGCACCTACAGTGCTGGTCATAAAAAAAAGCTAGCTAGCTCATGGATGCAAACAATGTTCTTCCCCAAAAACATAGCAAAACGAAATAATCTGTTTCAGTAGCTATAGTTAGCTAGGTGTCATCCTCTAAAATAACCCTAATTTATAATACAGTCCTTATTTGATTAATGGTGGTCGGACCCATCTATGTGAAGCTAGCCACAATAAGGATTAGCCTTCATAAAAGTATGGCATAATTCTACTATTTGTATTCATTTGCAACACTGTCAATGACATACTTTTATTTTGACGGCAAACCGCAAATTCCACTTTTGTGCCTAATTCTTATTGTGGCTAGCTTCACAACACATAACCTGGTCCGGTCGAGCCTCACTAGCCAGATGAAGCTAGCTGGCTGCTTAAAACGTTAGCTTTGGGCAACAGGGTTAATTAGCTGGCTAGCTATTTATTTTCATGGACTGAAGTTCAATTTCAGTAGGCGAACAACAAGTGGCAACCCAGCTAATACTTACAAGGATTCATAAATCATTGCTAAGAATAATGAAAATGACTTCAGTTTTTACTGGTCATTGTTTTCAGGCTGGTTGTATTGGTGCTAGCTAGGTACCAAGCTAAAGCTAGCTACCCCAGGAGTTGCAGTCGAACAAATTATGCTTTATTACCAACGCGGTATTGTAAACACATCGTTCGTGGCCGGTGTTTGCTGACTTTTTTGTACAGCTTTGACAGTACTACTGTATCTTTTTTGACAAGCAAAGATCCAAACGGCGTTCCATAGTATGTATGTTGTGAAGCTAATAGCAGTGACGATATTACTGTGTAACTCCGGTAGGACAACATCGGAAAAATAGCGCACTTTGTAGTGTTAACTGGTGCTCGACAGAACGGTTGATTGTCAAGGGCAATGAATTCCATTATCTTGGCTTTAATGGTTTTCACCTTTGAGTTGTCTCGCTAAAATGTTGTTACTCTTTCAAATGACTGCTTGACATGTTGACTGCTCGATCCTCACAGCAGACATTGTGGGCTAGTTTATGAATGCTGTGTTGCACGTATAGCGCAACATTTTACGTGGCGTCGTGACGTCACGTACCTTCGTTATATAGGTATGAACGTCAGCTTTGACATCGGTTTTTCACATCGGGCGTTAAACTAGACATTGGCCGATACCGATGATGGCATTTTTAGCTAATATCGTCCGATTCCGATATGTTCCCCGATATATCGTGCATCCCTAGTCAAAAGTGAGAAGTTTGATTGCAGAACGTATTTTTATGCCCAAGGTATTTCTTGAGGAGAACCTTCACTCTGACAGAGCACTTTCTGCAATGGTCTCAGGGATGATTTTTGTGTGTGCTTTGTTTAGGCCTAAAGTTCATTCTGAGAGAATGGGAATCTTCACAGGGTAGTAAAGTGACTCACTTCTTGTTCATTTCCTGGTGGTTTTCCAACATATGTGTGACCAGATGTTGCCGCAGTCCCTCGGCACGCTTCACCAGGGCACGGATCAGTTCGTGGCAGTGCACTTCAAACATACCCAGGCGCACCACCTGTTGTGCACAATATGGCAAGGAAGAGAAGACAATGGAAAATCTCTATTGCAAACCATGTTTGAATGACCAAAGCTTGTTAACAATGCTGCTTGAAACTAGTGTTGTAACTCTAAATCCTAGCAACACTTTATCAAGCTCAATACCAACAGTGGTTGCAATAGCCTATCACTGCTCTAAATGACTGCAGTGAAGCATATCCTCCAAACAAATCCAAACAGTCCATACCCTCAGGCACCCAGTATCTATTGAGTATATCCCCATTTCGTATATTTACCATTTTCCAGGCCTAAATGTCCTCAATAAAGATAAAATGTGTTTCACCTTCCTTAGTTGAATTTACTTTTGAATGTAGGCATACTTATTTTACGTAACTCTGTTAAAGAGGCGTATGGTGGGAAGGGTAGAGGCCAAAATGAGCAATTCAACTTCCATAGGGTATCTTTAAAATGGGCTAAAATGTAACATTGGTCTAAACTAGATCCACACCTTGCTGGAGCTGTACTGGATCTCATCTGCCAGCTGTTGGTAACGGGTGACCTCCATCATGATCTCCGGGAAGGAATGCTGCTCGCGGAGGAACTGCTCCACGTCATCCTGGGCCTGCTGGGACACCAGGGGAGCGTACTTGTCGTAGAGTCGCACATGGTCCAGAGGCCCGGCGCTCTCCTCCCAGATTACCCTCCTCACCTCGTCCTGCTGGGCCTGCATGATCTCCGGGAGGACGATGGGCTTGAGTGTGCTCCCGCTCTGGCAGCCCGGCTTGGGAAGAGTGTTGTAGGATGGAAGGTGGATGAGGTGATATGATGGGTGTTAAGTCTTATACTCGTGCCGTAAATTGTGAGGGTAAGACACACAAACACAGTAGGATGTCTACTTCTTCAATTCAAGCCAAAGAGATACACAGTGGCACTGTCATCCCAACACACAGACACACACACACATATATATATATATATATATATATATATTACCCATTCTGAGTAGAGCTTGGTCTCCACGCGCGGCACCAAGCTGATGGATTTCAGCATGATGTCGTAGACGTTGAGAAGGATGACCTCAAAGTCTTTGAAGTCAGGCTCAAACTTGATGTCATTCTCATCCAGGATCAGACGCAGGACAAAGCCAGGGTGCTCATAGGCCCTCACCGAGTACTGGGAGATAGGACCCTAAAATCAAAATGACTGGCATACACTGAGTGTGTGTGTGTGTGTGTGTGTGCGTGTGTGTATTGTAGTTACCGGGTCCTGGGAAATGAGGTGTGTGTAATCCTGGATGGACTCCAGTGCTAGACTCTGGAGCTGTGAGGCCATCAGGGCAGCCACACAGTTGAAGAAGGACTGCAGTTTGGCTGCGTTGGTGTTGCTGGGGACCAGCTTGCGTTTGTTCCCCTGGTAGTAAATGTGCTGAACTTCGGGAAACCACCTATTCATAAAAACAAAGTTAGGTTATAGGATAGGAATGGAAGACAAGACACAGCCCGGCTAAAATGCTACTTTTCACTGACATGCCACCTCGGAAGCCTGTTACAGTTATTTTTAGGTGTTTGGTAGTATCAAGCACAGGAGGTTGGTGGGACCTTAACTGAGGAAGACGGGCTCATGGTAATGGTTGGCGCGGAATAAGTGGAATGGTATCAAATAACACATGGGGTGTTTCTCAATATGCATTCTACTGTGCTCCACACTCTCATGCGCTGAGTGTAATCTCCGACGATGTTCTCTTGAGTAAGTTCTTGTGAAGACGAGAGTGTGGAGAATGCATAAAACATTACATTTCAGAAGCACTCGCACTCCCCCTACTGTATTACCTCACGTTTCACCTCCCCATTCACTGAACCTTCTTCCAGCGAGGACAATGGCAACAATAGACGAAACAAAATATACACAAAGCAACCGTTTTACTTCATAACTATCAGCTAGCTATATGTGAATCGTAAAAATCTATCTAGTCAGGTTGTTTAACAAGTAAAAATGAACAAAAAAATGAATATTATGCAAGATAGATGTCAATTCTTCGTGGCTTTCTGGCTAGCTAACAGTAGTAGCTAGACAGCCCTATTGACTCATGACCTTGCGATCTACGGTACGTAGGCAGGTAAACATGCCAAAACTAACACAGCATGCATTTATTAACGTATCAAGATAAAATATTGTTGTCAGGCAACATATGACATGTGAATAGTCAGCATTTCATTATCGCTTCAGCTCATATAATGTCCACCATTGATTTCAAGAAATCATGCGTCATTTTTTACTTTGCTGCGTCATATTTCTTTGCATACTTTCCGTTGAAGCTTGCATCGATGCATGCTTCAAAATATTTACAAACGAAGTACGCTTCTCGAATGCATGCTCCATTTCACATGCCTTGATTTTTACTCATACTCTGACCCTGCCATGGCCCCAATTTGCATGCTCAGAGCACAGTAGTATGCATTTTGAGAAACACCTATGGTTTCCATGTGTTTGATGCCATTCCATTTGCTCCGTTCCAGCCATTATAATGAGCCGTCCTCCCCTCAGCAGCCTCCACTGGTATCAAGTGTTGGATTATAGCTTGAAATATGCTTTTTCATGTTACCATATTAGAACTTAGAACTTATTTGATTGCTGTATAATGAATGTATATGTTGAGGTCAATGGAGGGATAACAACTAGGTGTATGGAAAGTTACTGAGTGAGGAAGGAGGAGTGCAGAGCTTACATTCTGTTAGAACATGTTATTGTTAAATCTCAAGAATCCTATAAGGAGAGGAAAATGGTAACCGTCTGGTTTCAGTAACAGATAAGGTAGGACAGCCGTGAATTAAGAAGGAGTGAGGATTCGGGCCGAGGTCAGGTCAGATGAAGTGAGAAGGAACAGTCACCACTTAAGGTTTTGCCTAGCAACAGAGATGTATTGACTGTCTAGAGGTGCAAGGAGTGGACTCCGCCTAGGAGGGTATAAATATATGTGCTTGTGTAAACATGTCCAGTGGGTGAATAAACATGGTTTGAGCTTTGACTACTTGTCTGCTAGTTTTTCACTCTGTTTGTCAGAACCTAACAAAAGTCCATGTGGAATCGCTTGCTAGTTAGCAGTGCACTTGTAGTATTCATACTGCAAGTGACATCAATCCTCCTGAGACCTGAAGTAGTTGTTTCCTTTTTCAGCAAGGGACATGGCTTTTGTGAGGTGACAGGAAATGTAAGTGTAAAGTGTTAGTATGCAGGTCACTGGTTCTAGCCCAGTGGGAACCTACTCTATTACATGTACTCATACTTTTTGAGGAGGATGTCCTTGGCACACTCAATGTGTCTGGTGACTAGATGCTGGAAGATGGAGAGCTCCATGGACTCCTGCCTGTTCTGGAACTCCTCAACATCGATGAGACGCATCTTCCTACAAGGAGAACGCAGGGGGTGAGAGATTAAAGAAAAATAGAGGCAGACATAGAGCAGAAAAGATGACAATACTGAATATAAAGGCTTGGGACAGTGAAAGAGAAGAAAAATATAGAAAGAAATAAGACTATGAGAATAGGATGGTAGGATAGAAGTGTACTCACTTGAAAGACACATGCCACAGGTCCAGCACTGATAGCATAGTGGGGTTGATGGAATGCAGCTTGTCTCTCATCCTCTTTTGGGCATAAAGGAATGATTTGTTCCATGGTTTAGGGACCACCTCCATTCTTAAGAGTGAAAATTATGTACAGCAAGGAAAAGAGGATAAGAAGAAGTTTAATATTTTTAAGAGGAATACAATTTGACCAAAAAAGGATAATTAGAACATTTCAACCAACATGGTCTTTGTCAAGTAACTGAAGACCACGACGGTCAAAATGTTGCTTTATTAAACAACCAAGTTCGGGAGCAACAAAACACTCAGGAGACATTCCTTTTTTTCTATAGGCAATTAATCTGAGCCCATGTGGTTTCTTGTCCATGTAATAGGACCAAGTGTGTTTCAAAGTACTGCACACATTGTCACATTCTCTCTCCATTTTATGGGACTTACTCAACTCTGTGAGGAGGAACATCTTTGACCTTGTCTTCATCGTTTTCCCTCGGGTCCCGAAGTACGAAATCCACTGCAAACAGCAGCAACAAAACAACATGACTAATTAAAAAGCAAGACTGTGCAGCAAAAGGCTAATAATAGATATGCACATTTTAGAACAGAACCTAGAGAAAAATCTGAGTCTACAGACAGATATGCCTTAATGATAATTTAAAGAACAAAGATGGATTTGTGTTGGGTTAGGTACCAATGGCTTTCTTCACACTGAGCAGGTAGTCCTCCTTCATCTCGTCTGATAGCAGCTCTATGGTCCTAGTCAGCCTCTTCAGGTGAGTGGGCACCAGGTCCAGAACATTCTCCAGCCAAGAGTCCTCCATGGCTGCCACATGCTCTGTGTCGATCCCATTGCGGATGTAATAGTAATATCTCTGACAAGGTGGACATAAAAAGATAAGACACATTAAAGAGCTAATCCACAGTTGCTACATTCATTTTTGGACCTATTAATTAACAATATACCCAAAAATGTCACCTTCCCTTACCAGGATATCCTTCTCTGTAGCTGTGGGGGACCCACAGGTAGGGGGCTGACTGTCCTCCACAATGGTTTTGCCACTGGCAGACTCATGCTGCCTGAAACACGGGGTAATTTGGTGAAAGGAGAATGTTGTATTTCAGTGAAAAGTGCTACCGAACGTCAGGTGAGTCGGTGTGTGGATGCTTGGATGGATGGAGATGAATAGGCAATGTATGGATTGATTGATTATTTGATTGGACTCACAGGATTATGCCGACCAGGGCACTGCGGAACTGCTCCCGGTCTTTTTTGGGCTGAGTGTGGCTACTGCTGCGATGTTTGGAGGACTCTGATGACAGGCCAGCCTCTCTGCTCTGGGAGTCCTCCAGGCCTCTGCTCAGGCTCTGGTAACGCCTGGTCCCCGACCCTCCACCCAGCACATCTCCTACAGTGGAAACACGTCATTATAGGTCACATAAGACACTTATAGGGGGGATTATAAAGCATAGTATTGCCTTCTCCACACAGTTACAGTGGATGGACTTTATCATATAGGTCACAAAGAAACATATGGGGCATTGGGGTGATGGGAATATATTCCACGCAGTTACAGTATGTGAGGCTAAGAAAAAAACATGGTGAGGGAAGTCAGTTATAAAATCCATAATTTTTTTACCACTCAATTTACAGTTTGTGGAGGGTGTGTGTATGTTCAAAAAGTATTGTTCTTATTGTAAGGAGCTATGTCTACTCATTGATTGCAACATACAATATGCTGTTCTCCATTAGAGTCACCTTTGGTTAATTATGTTTTGAAAACTATAACGAAGTTGAAACTATGTCCAATTTGCTACATCAGTGAGAACATAACTTACTGGACAGTCTAACTGCCGCCCCAAAGCCATGGGACTCTCCTCTGACTGGCGGCTGCAGGACAAAGGCAGGAGCTGTCTCCTGCCACTGGGGTTTGGAGCGGATCTTTGAAGACAGATATAATTGAATAGTTTAGTGCAAAACGAGAGAGTACGGGACTAATAAATTAAAATAATTGGAAATGTAACAATTAGATGGTTAGTTATTTGAGTTACACCACCCACACTTTCTATGAAGCAAAGCCAAGACATTATGCTTAGTCTATATTGGACAAACTTGTCTGCTACATAGGCTTACTGGTTAGCAATTGCCAAAGCCTGGGAGACTGATGTTAGGCAGCGTACCTGTGGAAGTTGTGGTAGGAGGCGGTTTGGACTGTCAGGGATCTTGGTCAGCTTCTTATTATGCAAAGACTTCTGTGAAGAGAACGTTGAACATTGTCATTCGGACCTAGGTGGCTAGCTGGACATGACAAATGTCACTGAGTAACAATCGGAAATGATTCAGATCCCCTGACCTTTTCCACATTTTGTTACATCCTTTTTCTAAAATTGATTAAATTAAATGTTCCCCATCATCAATCTATACACAATACCCCATAATGACAAAGTGAAAACAGGTTCTTCAACATTTTTGCAAATGTATTAAAAATAAGAAACTATAGTTTTGGCAAGTCGGTTAGGACATCTACTTTGTGCATGACACAAGTATTTTTTCCAACAATTATTTACAAATTATTTAATTGTATCACAATTCCAGTGGGTCAGAAGTTTACATACACTAAGTTGACTGTGCCTTTAAACAGCTTGGAAAATTCCTGAAAATGATGTCATGGCTTTAGAAGCTTCTGATAGGCTAATTGACATAATTTGAGTCAATTGGAGGTGTACCTGTGGATGTATTTCACGGCCTAACTTCAAACTCAGTGCCTCTTTGCTTGACATTATGGGATTTTTTTATTCTCTACATTGTAGAATAATAGTGAAGACATCAAAACTACGAAATAACACATATGGAATCATGTAGTAACCAAAAAAGCTTTGCACACTCTTGGCAATCTCTCAACCAGCTTCATGAGGTAGTCACCTAGAATGCATTTCAATTAACAGGTGTGCACAGTTAAGTTAATTTGTGGAATTTCTTTCCTTCTTAATGCATTTGAGCCAATCAGTTGTGTTGTTTTACCAAATAACCCTATTTGGTAAAAGACCAAGTCCAAATTACGGCAAGAACAGTTCAAATAAGCAAAGAGAAATGACAGTCCATCACCACTTTAAGAAATTTAAGGTCAGTCAATCCAGAAAATGTCAAGAACTTTGAATGTTTCTTGAAGTGCAGTGACAAAAGCCATCAAGCGCTATGATGAAACTGGCGCTCATGAGGACCGCCACAGGAAAGGAAGACCCAGAGTTACCTCTGCTGCAGAGGATAAGTTCATTAGAGTTACCAGATTCAGAAATTGCAGCCAAAATAAATGCTTCACAGAGTTCAAGTAACAGATACATCTCAACATCAACTGTTCAGAGGAGACAGCGTGAATCAGGCCTTCATGCTCGAATTGCTGCAAAGAAACCACTACGAAAGGACACCAATAAGAAGAAGAGACTTGCTTGGGCCAAGAAACACGAGTAATGGACTTTAGACAGGTGAAAATTTGTCCAATTTGAGATTTTTGGTTCCAACCGCAGTGTCTTTTTGAGATGCAGAGTAGGTGAATGGATGATCTCCGCAGGACCACTCAATTGGATCCCACCGTGAAGAATGGAGGAGAAGGTGTGGGGGTGCTTTGCTGGTGACGCTGTCAGTGATATATTTAGAATTCAAGGCACACCTAACCAGCATGGCTACCGCAGCATTCTGCAGCGATACGCCATCCCATCTGGGTTGCGCTTAGTGGGACTATCATTTGTTTTTCAACAGGACAATGACCCAACCAACCTCCAGGCTGTGTAAGGGCTATTTGACCAAGAAGGAGAGTGTTGGAGTGCTACATCAGATGACCTGGTATACACAATCACCCGACCTCAAACCAATTGAGATGGTTTGGGATGAGTTGGACCGCAGAGTAAAGGAAAAGCAGCCAACAAGTGCTCAGCATATTATGTGGGAACTCCTTCAAGACTGTTGGAAAAGCATTCCAGGTGAAGCTGGTTGAGAGAATGCCAAGAGTGTGCAAAGCTGTCATCAAGGCAACGGGTGGCTACTTTGAAGAATTGTCACTTTTTTGGTTACTACATGATTCCATATGTGTTATTTGTGTCTTCACTATTATTCTAAAATGTATTAAATAGTAGAAATATAGAAAAACCCTGGATGTGTCCAAACTTTTGACTGGTACTGTGTGTGTGTATATATACTATATACACTGCTCAAAAAAATGATGGGAACACTTAAACAACACAATGTAACTCCAAGTCAATCACACTTCTGTGAAATCAAACTGTCCACTTAGGAGGCAACACTGATTGACAATAAATTTCACATGCTGTTGTGCAAATGGAATAGACAAAAGGTGGAAATTATAGGCAATTAGCAAGACACCCCCAAAAAAGGAGTGATTCTGCAGGTGGTGACCACAGACCACTTCTCAGTTCCTATGCTTCCTGGCTGATGTTTTGGTCACTTTTGAATGCTGGCGGTGCTCTCACTCTAGTGGTAGCATGAGACGGAGTCTACAACCCACACAAGTGGCTCAGGTAGTGCAGTTCATCCAGGATGGCACATCAATGCGAGCTGTGGCAAAAAGGTTTGCTGTGTCTGTCAGCGTAGTGTCCAGAGCATGGAGGCGCTACCAGGAGACAGGCCAGTACATCAGGAGACGTGGAGGAGGCCGTAGGAGGGCAACAACCCAGCAGCAAGACCGCTACCTCCGCCTTTGTGCAAGGAGGTGCACTGCCAGCGCCCTGAAAAATGACCTCCAGCAGGCCACAAATGTGCATGTGTCAGCATATGGTCTCACAAGGGGTCTGAGGATCTCATCTCGGTACCTAATGGCAGTCAGGCTACCTCTGGCGAGCACATGGAGGGCTGTGCGGCCCCACAAAGAAATGCCACCCCACACCATGACTGACCCATCGCCAAACCGGTCATGCTGGAGGATGTTGCAGGCAGCAGAACGTTCTCCACGGCGTCTCCAGACTCTGTCACGTCTGTCACATGTGCTCATGTGCTCAGTGTGAACCTGCTTTCATCTGTGAAGAGCACAGGGCGCCAGTGGCGAATTTGCCAATCTTGGTGTTCTCTGGCAAATGCCAAACGTCCTGCACGGTGTTGGGCTGTAAGCACAACCCCCACCTGTGGACGTCGGGCCCTCATACCACCCTCATGGAGTCTGTTTCTGACCGTTTGAGCAGACACATGCACATTTGTGGCCTGCTGGAGGTCATTTTGCAGGGCTCTGGCAGTGCACCTCCTTGCACAAAGGCGGAGGTAGCGGTCCTGCTGCTGGGTTGTTGCCCTCCTACGGCCTCCTCCACGTCTCCTGATGTACTGACCTGTCTCCTGGTAGCGCCTCCATGCTCTGGACACTACGCTGACAGACACAGCAAACCTTTTTGCCACAGCTCGCATTGATGTGCCATCCTGGATGAACTGCACTACCTGAGCCACTTGTGTGGGTTGTAGACTCCGTCTCATGCTACCACTAGAGTGAGAGCACCGCCAGCATTCAAAAGTGACCAAAACATCAGCCAGGAAGCATAGGAACTGAGAAGTGGTCTGTGGTCACCACCTGCAGAATCACTCCTTTTTTGGGGGTTTCTTGCTAATTGCCTATAATTTCCACCTTTTGTCTATTCCATTTGCACAACAGCATGTGAAATATATTGTCAATCATTGTTGCTTCCTAAGTGGACAGTTTGATTTCACAGAAGTGTGATTGACTTGGAGTTACATTGTGTTGTTTAAGTGTTCCCTTTATTTTTTTGAGCAGTGTATAAAGTAGTGATGGATATATATATATATATAAGATTATACTTTATTAATCGATTTATTAAATGTATTTATTAAAGATTATACTTTATTAATTGAAAATCAAAAGAAATGCAGAAAAAAATAAGTACACCATTAGTTTCAATAGCTGGTGTTGCCCCCTTTGGCTGAAATAACTTATTGTAGCCGTTTCTAGTAACTGTATCAGTCTTTTACATCGACTGGGAGGCATTTTTGCCCATTCTTCTTTACAGTACTGATTCAATTGTGTCATGTTCGAGGGCTTTCTTGCATACACGGCCCGCTTCAAGTCCACCCACAGCATTTTGACAGGAATGAGATCTGGGCTTTGACTCGGCCATTCCACAACCCCACATTTCTTCTTTTTGAGACATTCTGTTTTAGCTTTGCTTGTGTTTTGGATCATTGTCCTGTTGCAAGATCCATGTCCGGTTCAGCTTCAGCTTTTTGACAGATGGCCTCACATTCTCCTCAATAATTCTCTGGTACAATATGGAATTCATGGTTGACTCAATGATGGCAAGTTGGCCAGGCCCTGAGGCAGCAAAGCAGCCCCAAACCATAATGCCACCGCCTCCACACGTTACTGTTGGTATGAGGTTCTTCTGTTCAAAGGCAGTGTTTTGTTTTCGCCTGTCCAGATCACATTGTTCCAGTAGTTTGGTCTTTACCCAGATGTTGTCTGGAGATGTCAGTTGTGTCTTGATATTCTTTCTTGAGAGCAGAGGCTTCTTCCTGCCTGACCTCACATGTAGGCCAAGTTTGTCCAGTCTCTTTCTGACAGTTGACTAATGCACTTCGACATTGATTGTGGCAAGAGAGGCCTGTAGATCCCTTGATGTTACCCTGGGGTTCTTTAAGACTTCTATGAGCATCTTTCGGTCAGCTATTAGGCTGAATTTGGTGGGACGACCTGTCCTAGGTAGATTGCCAGTGGTCTGAAATTTTCTCCATTTGCAGATGATCTATCGGACAGTGGAATGATGTACTTCGAAATGCTTGGCAATATATTTGTAATTCCTCCCGACTCATGGGCATCAATAATATTTATTCTAAGGGCCTTGGATAGCTATTTTGATAGTGGCATGATGTGTTATCACACACCCAAATGGTTAAAACCAACCAGACCAAGTTACTCTCTAATGATTTTCTAATCATTAGCACCTGTTTTGGTACACCTGATTCTAATTTTAACCATTTTATGTGATGGTAAAGGTAGGGGTGTACTAACTTTCTGCACATAAGGAAATTGCATTTTTGTTTATTTTAATTGCAAAACATTTTCAACGTTTTTTGTTGTTGTTGTGATTTGTTAAATTGGGTTACATTTATCGATGAATGTCGATGGAATTTAGCTCAAATATCCATGTGTCCAAATATGTAAAAAAAATATATAATAATAATACTTTCCAGGGGGTGTATTTACTTTTTTTAATGACTGTATATCCATTGATTGCTGAAGAATGTAAATACAGCCTAGGTACCAAGGTACTGTATAGGGTACATAACAATATTATGCAAATGTTTATGTTTTTGTTGTAATTTCAATCTTTGTAAACAAATAATGTAGCTTCAAAATGCATTTTAAGCCACAGTCTGTCCTGCTGTTCCTTAGCTGAATAATGGACAAAAGGAGCCTAACATTACTCCTTATAGTCCAAGGACCTTACATGTTCTGTTTAGAGGCTAATTGGCTATGGCTGCCAAACAGCCAAATACTAAACTCAGCAAAAAAAGAAACGTGCCTTTTTCAGGACCCTGTCTTTCAAAGATAATTCGTAAAAATCCAAATAACTTCACAGATATTCATTGTAAAGGGTTTAAACACTGTTTCCCATGCTTGTTCAATGAACCATAAACAATTAATGAACAGGCACCTGTGGAACGGTCGTTAAGACACTGTCAGCTTCCAGACGGTAGGCAATTACGGTCACAGTTATGAAAACTTAGGACACTAAAAATACCTTTCTACTGACTCTGAAAAACACCAAATGAAAGATGCCCAGGGTCCCTGCTCAACTGCGTGAACGTGCCTTAGGCATGCTGCAAGGAGGCATGAGGACTGCAGATGTGGCCAGGGCAATAAATTGCAATGTCCGTACTGTGAGACGCCTAAGACAGCGCTACAGGGAGACAGGACGGACAGCTGATCGTCCTCGCAGGGGCAAACCACGTGTAACAACACCTGCACAGGATTAGTTCATCCAAACATAACACCTGCGGGACAGGTACATGAGATCAACAACAACTGCCCGAGTTACACCAGGAATGCACAATCCCTCCATCAGTGCTCAGACTGTCCGCAATGTACTCTGGAGTGGGATGGATTTGGAGGTGGAGGGTCCGTCATGGTCTGGGGCGGTGTGTCACAGCATCATTGGATTGAGCTTGTTGTCATTGCAGGCAATCTCAACGATGTGCGTTACAGGGAAGACATCCTCCTCCCTCATGTGGTACCCTTCCTGCAGGCTCATCCTGACATGACCCTCCAGCATGACAATGCCACCAGCCATACTGCTCATTCTCTGCGTGATTTCCTGCAAGACAGGAATGTCAGTGTTCTGCCTTGGCCAGCGAAGAGCCCGGATCTCAATCCTATTGAGCACGTCGGGGACCTGTTGGATCGGAGGGTGAGGGCTAGGGCCATTCCCCCCAGAAATGTCTGGGAACTTGCAGGTGCCTTGGTGGAGGAGTGGGGGTAACATCTCACAGCAAGAACTGGCAAATCTGGTGCAGTCCATGAGGACGAGATGCACTGCAGTACTTAATGCAGCTGGTGGCCACACCAGATACTAACTGTTACTTTTGATTTTGACCCCCCCTTTGTTCAGGAACACATTATTCAATTTCTGTTAGCCACATGTCTGTGGAACTTGTTCAGTTTATGTCTCAGTTGTTGAATCTTGTTATGTTCAGACAAATATTTACACATGTTAAGTTTGCTGAAAATAAACACAGTTGACAGTGAGAGGTCGTTTCTTTTTTTGCTGAGTTTGCATCTAAAAATGAATCGAAAATTGCGGTACGGTTCTAAAAACATAAAGGCCTTTACTTTGATATCAAATCAAAATAATTTCACAAAGCAAAATATACACTTACTGTACACTGTTTTAACTGTTTTAACACAGTTGCCGCTGACAGTATTTTTCAGTGACAACAGGCCTTCTGTTTACACACAGCTGTTCAGAGTTGCAGATATATCATTAGCATAGGTAGTCGACTCTGAAATATGGCCGTGGAAACCCTAACGTAAACTCACCCCATTCCGTACAAATGTGCGTAACCGCGACATTCAAACGAGGCTACAAAGAAAACTAATGGAACTGTAGCGACTGTGTTGACTTCAAAATCGGGGGTGTGAACTAGGTGTCTATTCAAGCGTTGATCGACATGGTAATGGCTCTATAGTATTGGAGAAAAGTTGAAAAAACTGACCCTCCGTTATATCTTGACGTGTCATGTCGTAACGTACAGCACGCATAAAGCAACTATTTCTGTCTTACAATCTCTCTCCACCAGGTGTAGCACTTCTCTCATCGTTTAAAAACAAAAAATGGACAGTGACGGGGGTAAGGGGGGATACCTAGTCATTTTTTGCGTCATCATTGCATGCGATCATCATTCTCAAAGCCGCTGTTTACTTCTAAGATCACTTTAGCACCGCCCTAAAAACCCGATTCAAATTCGACACAAACCTTCAAATAGGTATGTAATGACACATTATATAAACTCTTTATAGTGTTTTATTTACATTTTAGAGGCGATAAGTTGGACAGATCGAGTGAAAAAAGCAATTTTCCCCCACGACATATGTCCTTCTCACTATCACGTATTAGTTTTGCTTCCCCACCCGCCATTTTTAAAAAGACCCGACGGGGCTCATTGCCTGCTTGAATTATGCAGAAACGGGCAGTGTTTAGGTCATGTAATTGATTCTGTTGGAAAGGGGAGAAATTGTGCTTTACAAAGGTATTGACATTACAGTTGATCTGGAAGTATTATGTTTTTGGAGGGCTAAAATAAGGGCAATTGTATGGACCAATTGTACAGACCAAGGCGATGTACGAGTTTACGTTAATCCTATAAAGGTACATTTGACCTTTTTTTTCAAAAACTATTTCTCGCTGATATGAAAGATACGTTCCGACCTTATATTTCCAAAACAGTACCGCAAGTGATGCATGTTAATTTTCAGGGCAAGTGTTGGCGCACTTAACAAAACTCCCCCCGCCAGAAGACGTCAATTGTTTTCAGGATTCAATTTCAACCACAGGATTATGTCATCATGGTAACCAAATTTTAACATAGACAAACCTTGTATAAAATATGTTTAATTTGTACCTTTAAGACAACGTCAGATCCTCAACGTTATGTACACTATCAGAAAAAAATTAACAATAGGCTGGGAGGCACCTCTTACTGGAGAATGTGTCTATCTAAAGCTACCTTTTGGTCTTCCATCCATGGTTTTAACCAAGCCCAGCCCTGTTTAGCTTTGATATTTTCCAATGAATATTACCAATGTGAGAATGATTGTTGAGTCATGCCAAAGAGTAGGTTTAACAGAGCAGCAAATTAATAATGCTATTTACAAAGTCAAAAGCTATTGTTTCAATTTAACACAGGATTCAACCGCAAAAAAAATAAATAAAACGGCCTCGTGGTTTCAAGCACTGGTTGATTTCAAATGTAAAGATATTTAGTAAAATTGAATTATGTTTGGTTGTCAACACAAACAAATATCAACATTTGAAGGAGTTTGATGTGTCTTCTACTTGGACTGTTACATCTGTGTCACTGACTTTGTCTGGCTTTAATTCCAGTTTGTCTATAAATTTATAATTGATATGTTGGATTTCCGTCTCAACCAACTTTTTCCGTTCAGGTTCCATCTCAACCAACTTTAGTAACTTAGCTAACATTATGTGGGTCATGTTAGAGCAAACTCACCTGAGTTTCCATGTTGAAGAATGTAAAGAAATTATGTTATCCTCTACATACTAGTGATTGCCGTATTTAAACAAATTTAACTTTGTAACCGTTTCAAGAACTGGTCGAAGTCAGCTAACGTTAGTTAGAGGAGGTAACGTAGCAACGTTAGCAGCACATAAAATAATGTCACCACAACTTTCGCAAAACGCTACAACTAAGAAACCTGCATGTTCCTTCTTTGCAAAGCTTGCTAATAACTTCTTTTTTTTTCACAAGTATCTAGCAATTGTTTGCCCATCAAATGTGGCGTTATCTGGTTTCTTTCATAGCTAAAATCAGCCAAGTAAGTATATTTCTCGACAGCGAGCTGTTGCCACTTGCCATTTTGGTTGCTAAGGAAGCGACGTGACATGCCTCCTCCTCTCAACCACGCCTATTCCTGTACATGAGGCTTCAGGGCAATTCCATAATAACGGAATTACGCGAGACTCAGATGTTTCCCTTTAAAATGTATGTCATTTTTTGACTACTTTTAACAATTTCCGCCAAATCGCATTTGCTTGAAGAACAGTGTAGACTGCCAGCCCATTCCTTTTAAACCAATGAGGGCGATTGTATGGTTGCCATTACAGGACGCAATTTGCATTCAATTTTAGTTGCTTCTTGATTGCTTCATGAAACACCCCCTTCCTTGCAACTAATAAGAAATTAATCTGCAACTTTGTTGCATCCAGTTGAAACTTTTCAACTTTGTGCAACTAGTTGCAGCAACAGCCAATAAAAAGAAGATGTATGCAAATTTGTGTACATGGTTTATCAGTCGATACATGTAATTTCGAAGAGAACACTGTTACAATAACCAAACGGTTGGATAAACAAATAATTTGTGAAACCACGACGTAATGCAACCAATGAGTTGGGGTGAGTTTGGAATTCTCAAACATGCAGCTTCAATGTAATTGCCAGTTGCATGCCATTTTCATGGCGTTTGAGTTGCTTCATGTAACCGCAACGTTGCTTGAGAGGATGCCACCAACTAAAATTGCGTTAAAGTTGCTTTGTGTAACATTAGCCTGAGTGCTTCTAGTACAGGCTCTCCAACCCTATTCTTGGAGAGCTAACAATAGACTCCTTTCTGTGTTTACAAACATTACCGCAAGAGAGCGATGCGCTCAAGTTGTTCGCAGAACAAGGGGGAGTTCTTTTAGAACGCCAGCAAAAAAAGTATCTATTTATCTTAATACGTTTGCGGGTCTATGGCACTTTACTTGAGCCGGAGCATCCAGGAGCGATATGTATGTGGCCAATTTTACGCCATATGTATTACATTTCAAATAAAATAAATTGTAAACATTAAATATAAAGTTGAAAATGTAAACATGATATTTTCGAGGAAGGGGGAAATAATGGATGTTTAAGTCAAAAACCAAACAATTGAAAGCAAAATGTCTAGAATGGTAAACAAAAACAATGATATAATAAAGCAAAACCCCAAAACTTGCAAGCAATTGATTTTAAGCAAAAATCCTTTTCAGTTCAACTTTCCCAAAAATCTGTTATATTGAATCCATTTGCCTACGATCTTGCCTGCATTTATTACCTTTTGGTTACGCGAGGCGTAGACAACGAGTCTCCATTGATCGACTAGTTTGAGTGACGGTTCATCTTAACCCAATCAATGAACATGATAGAGTGGATTTTTTTCTATTGGCTACTTAAACAGATGGTCTGACGTCACCACTACACACCAACTAACCAGTTACAAACAACTGCCCAGAACTTTGGGTAAGAGGTAATTTATATGTTTACCTAAGTAATTACATGGTTTGTCATTAAATCACCATTTTGAAGTGCGTTAGTTGGCCAAATGGAATGACTCGCAAGACGCCATGCCTGTAACGTTACAACTAGCTACTGCCAGACATCTGTGGCGTTGTGTGACAAAACTGCACATTTTAAAGTGGTCTTTGATTGTCCCCAGCACAAGCTGCACCTGTGTAATGATCATGATGTTTAATCAGCTTCTTGATATGCCACACCTGTCAGGTGGATGAATTATCTAATTATCTAATTTATCTAACTAATTTCTGTGAAATACGAGAGAAATAAGTTTTTTGTGCATATGGAACATTTCTGGGATCTTTTCTATTTCGGCTCATGAAACATATGACCTTTTTACATGTTACGTTTATATTTCTATTCAGTGGTTATTGACCCATGACAATATTGAAGTAGGTTTAGCGCTTAATTTGTAAATCGGGAGCTCCCGGAACACATAGTGAGTGTGGGGGGGAAAGTGCGTGTGAGAGAGATATTACAAACTTGTTTTCTGCTGTGAAGGTAAAGGAAAAAAATTGTCCAACCTTAGTTTTCAAAACCTCCCACAAAGACTCTCCCCATGTCAAGCCCATTTAACTCCTGAGATTCAACTTCTATCTCAAAGCCATGAGCGGGCATGTGGATGTGATATTTAGCCTCCTTCTAAGGCTGTTCTGAAGACTCTGGCTGTAGTGTCTATTTATTTTCTCATTTTGAGTGTTAACCTGGGTGTCCCCTTTAGCCTTGTCTACAAGGCTTGCTGCCACCAAATGCGCCTTTGTTCAGGCATGTTCAAAAAACGTTTTTTCTGCGGGCTCTTTGTTGTTTTTTTTACGTCTGATGCATAGGATGTTAATGTACTATACATTCCACCCACTCTTTTGCTAGTTTAATCCCTCCAGTCGTTTCTAAACCAAAGCTACATTTTTGCATGTTGTACAGCCCAACTTTGAATTCGGCATGACAAGCCAGGGGTTATACGTTTGCTTGTTCTTGAACTGCAAATTGCACCTGCTCCGAGCACTTCGTCGGTGGAGGCACTGCCCCCCTCCACCCCAGCTCCCTGTCTCCCTCTCCCGCTGAGTCTGACTTGCTAGTGGAGGTGCCGGTGGTGATGCTGAACTGGCGGGATTAGCATCGCCATCAGGAACAGTTTGCCCCTCACTCGTCTCCTCCGGCACTAACAGTTCTCTGGCTCGTTATGGGTTCGATTCACCATCTATCTCTGGATTTTTGGATTTGAAAAATGTCAAACTCGATTGTCTTTTCTTATCAATGTAATTATTTGGCTTTCCCGACGACTCAAATTCAGTAGGGAGACGACTAGGCTATGTGACGTGATTACGTCGGGACCACCTATTCACTAGCTGACCACCACTGCCAAGTACTATGTAAAGATCAGTTACTTACCCCACTGACCCTCCCCATATGTACAAATAAGAGAGCAGGTCTGGAATCAGTGTGGCAGGATAGGATGATTACATAGAAGGATCACTGCGCTTTTATATGATGGTCTTTCTGGGGGGTGGGAGAAATAACGAGGAAGTAACTTCATTTAATGCTGCTTTTATTAAAATGTCTACAGTGCGAACAGCGAAATAATTAATAAATCATGCCGCGAGAGGTACCGAATCTGGGCAAATAGGTGCAGGAACAAACAAAGTCAAATTTGAGAGGTACGGCTCAAATTAAGCACTGAGTACGTTACTTAACTATATAGTTTAGTTGGCAGGCTTAAATATAGTTTAGTTGGCAGGCTTAAATATAGTTTAGTTGGCAGGCTTAAGTTGGCTGACTAGCTAGCCAAATGGAGTGAATCTCAAGACAATACATGCCTGTAACTAGTCACTGCCAGCCTGTAGCTAGCCAAAGCCAGCTTTAGGGTTAACCGTCTATGTTTTAATTAAACCAAGTCTCGTCGAAATAGGCCATTGTGATTTTAGTCCCATCACGTATGTCTCCAGTTAGCTAGCTAGGTAACGTTACATGTATCCACCATGACAAAACACTCTTACATCATGATATTTAAATCACATTTTGCCCTTTATGGACAGCTACTTGGTTTACTGAAAGCATACATTCAAACTAGTCATACATATCTGATTGTATCTGAATTACCCAAAGCAAAATGTTCTGGACTAGCTGGTGGCATAATTTTGGGTGAGCTGTAACTTCTCAAGGCATACAGTACCAATCAGTAGTTTGGACACACCTACTCATTCAAGGTTCTTCTTTATTTCTACTATTTTCTACATTGTAGAATAATAGTTTAGAAATCAAAACGATGAAATAACACAAAAGGTCTCATGTAGTAACCAGAAAAGTGTTAAACAAATCAAAATATATTTGAGATTCTTCTAAGTAGCCACCCTTTGCCTTGATGACAGCTTTGCACACTCTTGGCATTCTCTCAACCAGCTTCACCTGGAATGCTTTCCCAACAGTCTTGAAGGAGTTCCCACATAATATGCTGAGCACTTGTTGCCTGCTTTTCCTTTACTCTGCGGTCCAACTCATCCCAAACCATCTCAATTGGTTTGAGGTCGGGTGATTGTGTAGACCAGGTCATCTGATGCAGCACTCCAACACTCTCCTTCTTGGTCAAATAGCCCTTACACAGCCTGGAGGTTGGTTGGGTCATTGTCCTGTTGAAAAACAAATGATAGTCCCACTAAGCGCAACCCAGATGGGATGGCGTATCGCTGCAGAATGCTGTGGTAGCCATGCTGGTTAATTGTGTCTTGAATTCTAAATAGATCACTGACAGTGTCACTGGCAAAGCACCCCCACACCATCACGCTTCACGGTGGGAACCACACATGCGGAGCTCATCCGTTCAACTCTGCGTCTCACAAAGACACTGCGGTTGGAACCAAAAATCTCAAATTTGGACTCTTCAGACCAAAGCACAGATTTCCACTGGTCTAATGTCCATTGCTCGTGTTTCTTGGCCCAAGCAAGTCTCTTCTTCTTATTGGTGTCCTTTAGTAGTGGTTTCTTTGCAGCAATTCAACCATGAAGGCCTGATTCACGCAGTCTCCTCTGAACAGTTGATGTTGAGATGTGTCCGTTACTTGAACTCTGTGAAGTATTTATTTTGGCTGTAATTTCTGAGGCTGGCAACGCTAATGAACTTATCCTCTGCAGCAGAGGTAACTCTGGGTCTTTTTTTCTGTGGCGGTCCTCATGAGAGCCAGTTTCATTATAGCGCTTGATGGTTTTTGCGACTGCACTTGGAAGAACCCGGGACATTTTCAGCTTCTAGGAATTGTGTACAGATCCTTGCGATATGGGGCTTTAAAAATGTCTTAATGGCCTGCATACCAGACATGTTCCCCATTGAGCATATTTAGGATGCTCTGGATCGACATGTACGACAGCGTGTTCCAATTCCCGCCAATATCCAGCAACTTCGTACAGTCATTGTTGAGGAGTGGGACAACATTTCACAGACCACAATCAGCAGCCTTATCAACTATATACGAAGGAGATGTGTTGCGATGCATGAGGCATATGGTGGCACACCAGATACTGACTGATTTTCTGATCCACACCCCTACCTTTTTTAAGGTATCAAATCAAATTTTATTTGTCACATGCACCGAACACAACAGGTGTAGACCTTACAGTGAAATGCTTACTTACAAGCCCTTAAACAACAATGCTGGTGATGTGGATGCCAAGGAACTTGAAGCTCTCAACCTGCTCCACTACAGCCCCGTCGATTGGAATGGGGGAGTGCTCGGTCCTCATTTTCCTGTAGTCCACAATCATCTCCTTTGTCTTGATCACGTTGAGGGAGAGGTCGTTGTCCTTGCACCACATGGTCAGGTCTCTGATCTCCTCCCTATAGGCTGTCTCATTGTTGTCGTTGATCAGGCCTACCACTGTTGTGTCATCTGCAAACTTAATGATGGTGTTGGAGTCGTGCCTGGCTGTGCAGTCATGAGTGAACAGGGAGTACAGGAAGGGCTTGAGCACACACCCCTGAGGGGCCCCCGTGTTGAGGATCTGCGTGGCGGATGTTGTTCCCTACCCTTACCACTTGGGGGGGCGGCTCGTCAGGAAGTCCAGGATCCAGTTGCAGAGGGAGGTGTTTAGTTCCAGGGTCCTTAGCTTAGTGAAGAACTTTGAGGGCACTATGGTGTTGAACGCTGAGCTGTAGCCAATAAATAGCATTCTCACATAGGTGTTCCTTTATTCCAGGTGTGGAGTGCAATAGAGATTGCATCATCTGTGGATCTGTTGGTGCGGTATGCAAATTGGAGTGGGTCTAGTGTTTCTGTGATAATGTGTTGTGAGCCATGACCAGCCTTTCAAAGCATTTCATGGCTACAGACGTGAGTGCTACGGTTTGGTAGTCATTTAGGCAGGTTACCTTAGTGTTCTTGGGCACAGGGACTATGGTGGTCTGCTTGTTGGTATTACAGACTCAGACAGGGAGAGGTTTAAAATGTCAGTGAAGACACTTGCCAGTTGGTCAGCGCATGCTCGGAGTACATGTCCTGGTAATCCGTCTGGCCCTGCGGCCTTGTGAATGTTGTTGAAAGGTATTTTCTCACATTGGCGGCAGAGAGCCAGACACAGTCGTCCAGAACAGCTGATGCTCTCATGCATGTTTCATGGAATTATAAGACTATTTCTCCCTATACCATTTGTATTTCATTAACCTTTGACTATTGGATGTTCTTATAGGCACTTTAGTATTGCCAGTGTAACAGTATAGGTTCCGTCCCTCTCCTCGCTCCTCCCTGGGCTCGAACCAGGAACACAGCGACAACAGCCACCCTCGAAGCAGCGTTACCCATGCGGAGCAAGGGGAACAACCACTCCAAGTCTCAGAGCGAGTGACGTTTGAAACACTATTAGCGCGCACCCGCTAACTAGCTAGCCATTTCACATCGGTTACACGAGCCTAATCTCGGGAGTTGATAGGCTTGAAGTCATAAACAGCGCAATGCTTGACGCACAACGAAGAGCTGCTGGCAAAACGCACGAAAGTGCTGTTTGAATGAATGCTTACGAGCCTGCTGCCTACCACCGCTCAGTCAGACTGCTCTATCAAATCATAGACTTAGTTATAACATATTAACACACAGAAATACGAGCCTTAGGTCATTAATATGGTCGAATCCGAAAACTATCATCTCGAAAACAAGACGTTTATTCTTTTAGTGAAATATGGAACCGTTCCGTATTTTATCTAAGGGGTGGCATCCATTAGTCTAAATATTCCTGTTACATTGCACAACCTTCAATGTTATGTCATAATTACGTAAAATTCTGGCAAATTAGGCGGCCCAAACTGTTGCATATACACTGACTCTGCGTGCAATGAACGCAAGTGACACAATTTCACCTGGTTAATATTGCCTGCTAACCTGGATTTCTTTTAGCTAAATATGCAGGTTTAAAAATATATACTTCTGTGTATTGATTTTAAGAAAGGCATTGATGTTCATGGTTAGGTACACATTGGAGCAACGATACGCACCGCATCGATTATATGCAACTCAGGACACGCTAGATACACTAGTAATATCATCAACCATGTGTAGTTAACTAGTGATTATGATTGATTGATTGTTTTTTATAAGATAAGTTTAATGCTAGCTAGCAACTTACCTTGGCTTACTGCATTCGCGTAACAGGCAGTCTCCTCGTGGAGTGCAATGAGAGGCAGGTGGTTAGAGCGTTGGACTAGTTAACTGTATAGTTGCAAGATTGAATCACCCGAGCTGACAAGGTGAACATCTGTCGTTCTGCCCCTGAACGAGGCAGTTAACCCACCGTTCCAAGGCCGTCATTGAAAATAAGAATGTGTTCTTAACTGACTTGCCTAGTTAAATAAAAATAAAAGAATCGGCCAAATCGGTGTCCAAAAATACCGATTTCCGATTGTTATGAAAACTTGAAATCGGCCCTAATTAATCGGCCATTCCGATTAATAGGTCGACCTCTAGTAGAAACAATATGACTTGACTTCAAAGCAAAACTTCACTTTTGCAGATGGATACCCTTCCCCTACCCATGGTGTTTGAAGAGGCTGCATTGGGAAGAGGTGTAACGTTTGTCTATTTCGTCCTCCTCATCGGACGAGGAGAGGCGAGAAGGATCGGACGAATATGCAGAGTGGCAAGTGCTCATGATGATTTATTAAAACCGAACTGAACACTGAAATACAAAAACAATAAACGATGTGCAGAAAACCGAAACAGTACCGTGTGGTGAAAAAACACTAACACGGCAACAAACACCCACAAACCACACGTGAAACCCCGGCTGCCTAGAAAACACACATTGACAACCCACCCCAACTCACGCCCTGACCATACTAAATAAATACAAAATAAGGGAAAATAAGGTCAGGAACGTGACAGAACCCCCCCCTTAAGGTGCGAACTCCGGGCGCACCACCTAAAACTCTAGGGGAGGGTCTGGGTGGGCGTCTGTCCGCGGTGGCGGCTCTGGCGCGGGACGTGGACCCCACTTCAACAATGTTTTTGTCCACCTCCTTAATCGCCCCCGTGGCCTTTTATGAGCGGCGATCCTCGCCGCCGACCTTGGCCTGGGGACCCTAGCCATGGGTCCCGAATGCATGGGGAATTCCGGCAGCGCCGGACAGGCGGGAGACTCCGGCAGCGCTGGAGTGAAGGACGCCTCCGGCAGCTCCAGAGTGAAGAGCGATTTTGGCAGGCTCTGGCGGATCCTGGCTGGCTGGCTGTGGCAGCTCCTGGCTGGCTGGCTCTGGCAGCTCCTGGCTGGCTGGCTCTGGCAGCTCCTGGCTGGCTGGCTCTGGCAGCTCCTGGCTGGCTGACGGCTCTGGCTGGTCATGGCTGGCTGACGGCTCTGGCTGGTCATGGCTGGCTGACGGCTCTGGCTGGTCATGGCTGGCTGACGGCTCTGGCTGGTCATGGCTGGCTGACGGCTCTGGCTGGTCATGGCTGGCTGACGGCTCTGGCTGGTCATGGCTGGCTGACGGCTCTGGCTGGTCATGGCTGGCTGACGGCTCTGGCTGGTCATGGCTGGCTGACGGCTCTGGCTGGTCATGGCTGGCGGACGGCTCTGGCTGCTCCTGTCTGGCGGACGGCTCTGGCTGCTCCTGTCTGGCGGACGGCTCTGGCTGCTCCTGTCTGGCGGACGGCTCTGGCTGCTCCTGTCTGGCGGACGGCTCTAGCGGCTCGGGACAGACGGGCAGCTCTGACGGCTCGGGACAGACGGGCAGCTCAGATGACGCTGGGCAGGCAGGCAGCTCAGACAGCGCTGGGCAGGCAGGCAGCTCAGACGGTGCTGGGCAGGCAGGCAGCTCAGACAGCGCTGGGCAGATGAGAGACTCTGGCTGCGCTGGAGAAGAGGAAGGCTCTGACAGCGCTGGACAGGTGGGAGCAACTGGAGAGAGAACCCGGAGAGACACCCTGGTGCGGGGGGCTGCCACCGGAGGACTGGTACGTGGAGGTGGCACCGGATATACCGGACCGTGAAGGAGTACAACAGCTCTTGAGCACCGAGCCTGTCCAACCTTACCCGGTTGAATGTTCCCCGTAGCCCTGCCAGTGCGGCGAGGTGGAATAGCCCGCACTGGACTATGCTGGCGAACCGGGGACACCATTTGTAAGGCTGGTGCCATGTACGCCGGCCCGAGGAGACGCACTGGAGACCAGATGCGTTGGGCCGGCTTCATGGCACCCAGCTCGATGCCCAACCTAGCCCGGCCAGTGCGGCGAGGTGGAATAGCCTGCACTGGACTAAGCACGCGTACTGGGGACACCGTGCGCTCCACCGCATAACCCGGTGCCTGACCAGTACGACGCCCTCTCACTCCACGGTAACCACGGGGAGTTGGCTCAGGTCTCCTACCCGGCTTAGCCACACTCCGCGTGTGCCCCCCCCAAGAAATGTTTGGGTCTGAATCTCGGGCTTCCAACCGCGTCGCCGCGCTGCCTCCTCATACCAGCGCCTCTCTGCCTTCGCTGCCTCCAACTCCGCCTTGGGACGGCGATATTCCCCTGGCTGAGCCCAGGGTCCCTTGCCGTCCAGGAGTCCTGTGTCTGTTTCTGCTGCTGCCCTTTTCCACTCTGCTTGGTCCTTTGGTGGTGGGTGTTTCTGTAACGGCAGTCTAAGTCGTCCTCCTCATCGGACGAGGAGAGGCGAGAAGGATCGGACCAATATGCAGAGTGGTAAGTGCTCATGATGATTTATTAAAACCGAACTGAACACTGAAATACAAAAACAATAAACGATGTGCAGAAAACCGAAACAGTACCGTGTGGTGAAAAAACACTAACACGGCAACAAACACCCACAAACCACACGTGAAACCCCGGCTGCCTAAGTATGATTCTCAATCAGGGACAACGATTGACAGCTGCCTCTGATTGAGAATCATACCAGGCCGAACACAAAAAACCCAACATAGAAAACACACATAGACAACCCACCCCAACTCACGCCCTGACCATACTAAATAAATACAAAATAAGGGAAAATAAGGTCAGGAACGTGACAAGAGGATGCCTCAACACCCTGAAAAGATGTTTGTGGTGCACACTCTCATCACACTTTTTTTTGGTGATAAATAACTGTATCATCTTCAAGCTTGATAAGGTAAGCAAATGCATGTGTTATTCTCATAAATGTAGCCAATACATTCATTCTTTGTAACAATTAGAAATGTCATCGCTTTAAACTAGCAGCGAGTTCATGATCATGTGTTGTTTCTAGAAAGAAAGAGAGAAGGAACAATCACAATTCAACAACAAAAATGTTGTCCTCCCCTGATTCAGAATGTAGCGTTTTCATAGTCATGGAATGCTTTAAAATCTCTTTGGGATAGGGGGCAGTATTTTCACGTCCGGATGAAAAGCATGCCCAAAGTAAAATGCCTGCTACTCAGGCCCAAAGGCATATAGGATATGCATATAATTGGTATATTTGGATAGAAAACACTCTAAAGGTTCTAAAACTGTTAAAATAATGTCTGTGAGTATAACGGAACTTATTTGGCAGGCAAAACCCCGAGGACAAACCATCCAGGGGAAAAAAAAAATTGAGGTCACTGTGTTTTCTATCGGTTTTCTATGGGAAACTAGATGAGGCACCTGGTTTGAAGTTCCTGTGGCTTCCACTAGATGTCAACAGTCTTTAGAAATTGGTTGATGTTTTTCCTTTGAGAAATGAAGAAGTACGGCTGTACTTTCTAAGTGTCAGGCCAATTGGACTCTTTTGTTTGGTGCGCGCGACCTGGAGCTCGCTCCACTTTGATTTTATCCGCTATTCAACACAGTATATTCCGTCTTAGATTTTAGCGATTATTTACGTTTTAGGATACCTAAAGTTGGATTAAGAAAGTTGTTTGAAATGTTTGGACCAAGTTTACAGGTAATTTATTAGATAATTTGTGGGCGAGTTGGAACCGGTGTATTTCTGAATCAAACGCGCCAAATAAATTTTGGGGATATAAAGAAGGAATTTATCCAACAAAATTACCATTTGTGATGTTTCTGGGACATATTGGAGTGCCAACAGAAGAAGATCTTCAAAGGTAAGGCATGAATTATATCGTTATTTCTGACTTTCGTGTCGCACCTGCTTGGTTGAAATATGATTTTCATGTGTTAGTATGATGGGGTGCTGTCCTCAGATAATCGCATGGTTCGCTTTCACCGTAAAGCCTTTTGAAATCTGACACGGTGGCTGGATTAACAAGAAGTTAATCTTCGTTTTGGTGTATTGCACTTGTGATTTTATGAAAGTTAAATATTTCTAATAATTTAATTTGAATTTTGCGCTCTGCAATTTCACCGGATGTTGTCGAGCGGAACGTCTAGCCGTAACAGGTTTTAAGAGCTTTTGAAGATTGAAATATGGGTCAAAAATACAAAAAGACATTTAAAAAAAAAAAGGTGACTTTCTCCATCCTACCTGATTCAGGATATATAATTTTCATAGTAATGGCTTGGTTCAATAGCTATTGATGAGAGAATACCGAATATCGACCAAATATCCAATATAAAACACATTTTACCTAGGTTCCTAACCTTACACCTCTTTACTTGAGGCATCCAGCAGACGCCAGAGAATGGCTTCTCATAAAAAATATATCTCTTAGCTTTCACTTCACAAATAACGTAGTAATGTACCATTTCAAGAAACCTATCCATTTTCTGCAGTGTCTAATCTAGGTAACTAGGCCTTGGCTACATGTTCCACCACAGTTGACTACAGCATATGTGACACAGGTTGGCGAGGTCACACTGATTCTGAAAGTGGTTTTAACAGTCTAGACAAAGACAATAAGGGTCAACTTTGAGTGAAATTACATGGATTTAATAAAATAAGTAATGTCTGACAAGTTCAACAAAATATACACATTACAAAAATGTTTAAACACCTGACACACAAAACAAAATATACACTATATATACAAAAGTATGTGGACACCCTTTCAAATGAGTGGATTCGGCTATTTCAGCCACACCCGTTGCTGGCAGGTGTATAAAATCGAGCACACCGCGATGCAATCTCCATAGACAAACACTGATAGTAGAATGGCCTTGCTGAAGAGCTCAGTGACTTTCAACGTGGCACCGTCATAGGATGGCACCTTTCCAACAAGTCAGTTTGTCAAATTTCTGCCCTGCTAGAGCTGCCCCGGTCAACTGTAAGTGATGTTATTGTGACGTGGAAAGTCTAGGAGCGATAACGGCTCAGCCGAAAAGTAGTAGGCCACACAAGCTCATAGAACGGGACCTCTGAGTGCTAAAGTGTGTAGCGCGTAAAAATCTTCTGTCCTCGGTTGCAACACTCACTACCGAGTTCTAAACTGCTTCTGGAAGCAACATCAGCACAAGAACTGTTCGTCGGGAGCTTCATGAAATGTGTTTCCATAGCCAAGCATCCACACACAAGCCTAAGATCACCATGCCTCCGTGCACAAAGTGAGGTCCATACAGAAATGGTTTGTCGAGATCGGTGTGGAAGCACTTGACTAGGCTGCACAGTGCCTTGACCTCAACCCCATCGAACACCTTTGGGATGAATTGGAACGCAGACTGCGAGCCAGGTCTAATCAGTGCCCGACCTCACCAACGCTCTTGTGGCTAAATGGAAGCCACAGCAATGTCCCCACAGCAATGTTCCAACATCTAGTGGAAAGCCTTCCCAGAAGAGAGGAGGCTGTTATAGCAGCAAAGGGGTGACCAACTTAATGCCCATGATTCTGGAATGAGATGTTCGACAAGCAGGTGTCTGTCCACATACTTTTGGTCATGCAGTGTACATAATATAAACAATAAAGTAACTATGCCTGAATACATATAGTCCTCTTTTGATATAAAATAAATAGAATCTGAGGGTAACAGCACAGTTTATTCCGTTCATGTCAGACACTGGCTAGAATCTAGCAAAAGAAGTCCCGTTCCATTGAATTGACCCCAAATCAATCAATCACAGATATAGGAAAACTGGTGCATGGACAGGTTTACGTTATACTTAGGACAGGTGTATTTTCACGTCAATATCCAATGGCAAGTGTCAGTTTTTAATCTCTCCTGGACAGACTACATAAATATAAATGGTAGCGTAGATCTGTCAAAATACAACGGGATGCATGAGATAACGAGCAGCATTAGTTCTGGTGCTTTGGACAAATCACAATTTCACAGATGTTAGCACTTCCGAAGGGGAGTGGCCATTTTGCCCATAGACTTGCCCGTAACTTGCAAAGAAAGATTGTGGAGCTCTTCGTTACGGTTTCTCTAAACACCCAGAACATAATCAAGTATCTGACCAATTATGCGAGACTATAGTTCTGGGTTAACTGCTATTAATCATTATTAACACTTTACACCTCCAATACAGCATCAACATTCTGAGTGAACCCCCAGTGTGGTTTTCCTTTATCTGCAACTGTTAGAATTTGGGCCAACAAGTTCATATACTGTATTTACATATACTTATCCCCTACCAAACTTGACTAAACTCAATGTATTAATTAATTGTAAGGGCTGACATCAAATAATCATTAACATAAACATACCATTGATGTTACCAACTATGCACGGGACAGATCTGTTTATAAATACTCCAGTTATTACAATTCATTTGCTTTAGAATGTTGCAGCCTACACACAAAAGCAAATAATCCTGGCACATTAATGCATTATAAGTGAGCTGCATGGCCCATGGACAGGTTCTCCAAATGGCAACTTATTCCTTATATAGTGCACTACTTTTGACCAGGGCCCATCTGCTCCCTCTGGTCAATGGGAATAGGGTGCCATTTTGGGAAGCAGAATGTGTGTTTTGTAAATTACAAGTACAAGGATGATTCCTCATACACAGTGCACTTTCTGGAATGTGACTGGAATATCAACTTAAAAATTAAGAAATGTTTTCCCATTTAGGAAAAACATTTTTATTGACATAACTACTCCTCTTGACACAACTGTGCAACCTGCCTTTCACCCACTGGTGATAATGTCAGTTTACCAGATAAAATGATGTCTACAGAACTAGAGCCCAAGAGGTACCTCTGCACGATGCTCATGATCTTTGGTGGTTAACCATGGACATTGTGCAGAGGTACCTCATGGACTCCAGCTTGACAGTGAAATATCACACAGCACCAATGTTCAGTCTATTATTTTGTCCCTGATTTGAAAAAGGCTTTCTTCACTCCAACAAAGTGCTCAAAACACCTATACAGACAATCACTCTGTGGTTTCAGCTATCTCTGTGCCGTCCACAAGCAAAGTGTGGATAATGCCATCTCGCCTCTTTCCACTGCTCACGGCCTTAATGCAACAGTCATGGGCGCTTAGAGTGAAGTGTGTCTCAGTACCGTCTTCCACAAACTCCCCCTGTGAACGAGATAGAGATGAACAGATTGTCATTTATGATCAATAGATTTCAGTAAAGTTTAATGTAATGTAAATATTATACATAAATTAAGAGTGTATGGAGGGATATAGAGGGCCAATTTGATTTTAAGTGGGCTAGGAGGTTAGGAGTGGTGCATTTACCTGTTTTTATTGCGTCTTGTTTATAAAATCAAATAATGTTAATCATGCAACCTTTTTTCCTAGAATCCTCTCATACATTTTTCTAATGGTATCAGGAATTGAAAAAAATATTTTGTGTTAAAATAATCAAAATGATATGTGCCTCATTTGCATTAATACACTGGGTGTATTTAATACATTAACATAAAGGTGTGGAACAGGGCTGCAACCACCAAAAAGGTACTTTGTCTAGGCCTACAGTACCTGCATATACCAGTGCTGTCTAGACTGACTCATTAATTACCATTGTTGTCACATTCTGTTACATAATTCAACAAGTGTGTCAATAGCAAGATCCCCTTGGATTAAAAATCAACACACTTGGCTCTAGATTACAGCCATAATATCACTATAATCCAAGTGTTCATTTTCAGAAGTTGCTTTCATAACAGCACATTAATTTGTAAACATTTCAACTATATTAAATTATTACTTTCTTCAATTCCCCAAAAATTAACACCCATCAAAAAATGTAACTTTCTTCTCTTTCTTGTGATGTAAGTGTTGAGACGATGAGTTAAATCTACAACAAAGCTTAAACATTCTTATCGATGCAACAGAAAAACAACGCATTCCATTGAGCCCTTTCCAGCCATTACCGGAGTGTGCTTGACAGGTCATTACAAAAATGTCTGCGGTTGTAACGTTAATGGGGAAATACTGAACTAACTTAAAAAATTGATTTAATTGAAACTGAAAAGTCAAACATTTTAAAATGCCTTTCAGACGGATGAAGCACTCTTTAAATAGCTAAACTATTGAAGTGTGACCACCGGACAATCAAACGTTTTGTTGCGAATCGTCAGCTGTCGACTTTGCACCCCTCAAACACAGGAAATAAACAGATTGTCCGGTAGACTGGGCATCCGTGTTGTTACTATTCTCAGCATGATTGGAGGGAAGATGCTTACCGCTGTCTCCATTTTTTGTCCATTACACCAAATATCCATAGTGTCTTTCTCTGTGGAAAGAGAAATAACACATATTAGGCAAACATCAATAAAATACTTCAGGATACACAGAAAATGTAAGCAGCGCATATTGTACTCCTGATTGATGATCACCATGAGAACATGCCTTTAAGTTAGCTGTGACTTGGCTTCTGCCAAAGTAAAGCATTTTCTTTAGGCTATGTTCAGATAAGCTTTAGACTGATTTCAAAGGAGCGTGAGTAAAATTACCAATGGAACTGAAAATAAACCTGGATTTCTCCAGTCTCTTTCAAATGCTCTCCTGCTATCATTTATCGAGATGGCATTGTTGGTTATGGTAGTAGGCCTAACTCATTTGTGTTTTCCTTCAGTGTTATTTTTTATGTAATTATTTAGAGAGCACATTCAATTAAACTGTTAATTTAAAGTAGATGTGACGTTTAAGGGTAGTGTGCATAACACTTCAATTGTTTCTGAGAGCAAGGGTGAGGGACTCAGCGATTATTATGCCATTGAAATTCTTGGGTGGTCCACCTAAGTGTTTTTTTCGGGTCACCTAAATCCAAACAGTGGGGGGGAACCCATTCAGTGTAAACTGAAACAACTAAAACCAGATATAAATTATGTAGAAAAGATAATGACCTACAGTTGAAGTCGGATGTTTACAAACAGCTCAGCCAAATACATTTAAACTCAGTTTTTCATAATTCTTGACATTTAATCCTAGTAAAAATTCCCTGTCTTAAATCAGTTAGGATCACCACTTTATTTTAAGAATGTGAAATGTCAGAATAATAGTATAGAGAATGATTTATTTCAGCTTTTATTTCTTTCATCGCATTCCCAGTGGGTCAGAAGTTTACATACACTCAATTAGTATTTGGTAGCATTGCCTTTAAATTGTTTAACTTCGGTAAAATGTTTCGGGTAGCCTTCCACAAGCTTCCCACAATAAGTTGGGTAAATTTTGGCCCATTCCTCCTGACAGAGCTGGGGTAAACGAGTCAGGTTTGTAGGCTTCCTTGCTCGCCCACACTTTTTCAGTTCTGCCCAGAAAATTTCTATGGGATTGAGGTCAGGGGTTTGTGATGGCCACTCCAATACCTTGACATTGTTGTCTTTAAGCCATTTTGCCACAACTTTGGAAGTATGCTTGGGGTCATTGTCCATTTGGAAGACCCATTTGCGACCAAGCTGTAACTTCCTGACTGATGTCTTGATGTTGCTTCAAAATATCCACATAATTTTCTTTCCTCGTGATGCCATCTATTTTGTGAAGTGCACCAGTCCCTCCTGCAGCAAAGCACCCCACACCATGATGCTGCCACCCCCGTGCTTTACGGTTGGGATGGTGTCCTTCGGCTTGCAAGCCTCCCCCTTTTTCCTCCAAACATAACGATGGTCATTATGGCCAAACAGTTTTATTGTTGTTTCATTAGACCAGAGGACATTTCTCCAAATAGTATGATCTTTGTCCCCATGTGCCGTTGCAAACTGTAGTCTGGCTTTTTTGTGGCGGTTTTGGAGTAATTGCTTCTTCCTTGCTGAGCAGCCTTTCAGGTTATGTCCCTATAGGACTCGTTTTACTGTGGATATAGATAGTTTTGTACCTGTTTCCTCCAGCATCTTCACAAGGTCCTTTGCTGTTGTTCTGGGATTGATTTGCACTTTTCACACCAAAGTACGTTAATTTCTAGGAAACAGAACGCGTCTCCTTCCTGAGCGGTATGACGCGGTATCCCATGGTGTTTATAATTGCTTACTATTGTTTGTACAGATGAACGTGGTACCTTCAGGCATTTGGAAATTGCTCCCAAGGATGAACCAGACTTGTGGAGGTCTAAAAAAAAAGGTCTGAGGTCTTGGCTAATTTCTTTTCATTTTTCTGTTGATGTCAAGCAAAGAGGCACAGAGTTTGAAGGTAGGCCTTGAAATACATCCAAAGGTACACCTCCAATTGACTCAAATGATGTCAATTAGCCTATCAGAAGCTTCTAAAGCCTTGACATAATTTTCTGGAATTTTCCAAGCTGTTTAAAAGGCACAGTCAACTTAGTGTATGTAAACTTCTGACCCACTGGAATTGTGATACAGTGAAATAATCTGTAAACAATTGTTGGAAAAATTACTTGTGTCATGCACAAAGTAGATGTCCTAACTGACTTGCCAAAACTATAGTTTGTTAACAAGAAATGTGTGGAGTGGTTGAAAAACGAGTTTTAACGACTCCAACCTAAGTGTATGTAAACTTCCGACTTCAACTGTATATATATTTTTTTACAATATAGTCTTTGAGAACTAACAATCACCAATATAAAAGCTAGACAGTCAGGGAGAATAGAAAATTCTCAAAATAATATTATAAAATAAAATTGAGCAGTATTTATTTTGTTTGAGCAAAAGAATACAGAATTATCCATGGCAAAATGCATAGAATTGCAGGAAAGTAGCTTTAAAATTACAACATTTTCTCTCAGCTGCCTGTCAAAATGTGTAGAATTGTAGAAAAATTGCTTCTGAAACTGAATTTTAAAAAATCCGCTCCATGTAGAATTGCAGGAAATTGGCCTAAAAATGATACAAATGATCACACCGCCAAGATGGGGGGCCTCTACAAATCAGCTGCGTCAACGAGCCGACCGCGCCCATTTTCACGCCAACCAGTTGCTTCTCTCTATGAATACAGGGACAGGGTTGCCAAATACAATCAAGGAACACATACAATTAACTGCCTACCAACACAAGTGGACCCTGAGCTTGTAAAGTGGAGACGTCAAAGAACGTCAAGTAAATATTGCTGGAGAAACCTTGACTTTGGAGACAGCGTCGTGTTTGTTAGGAAATGCATTTGCAGTGGTTAATTAATGGTAAATAAGTGAATTGTTTCCCCCCACAGTTAGCCAAGATGATTAGCTAGCCACCTAAAATGGTTTACAGTCAGGCAATTGCTTCTACACTATTTTGCTAATGAGCATGACGCTGCCGTATCCGTGGCGCTACCGTGTCAATAAAATGTGTCCAAAAATTACGTGGTGTCTTCAGTTTTTTTTACATTATTACACGCAATGGTAAAATATGTATTTTTTAAAGGTATTTTCAGACCTTATTAAAACAGATAGTGAGAGTATAACAGTGGGGAAAGTAGGCCGGATTCAAACCTATGCTGACACTGTAGACGCTGCGGTATTACCGCTAGACCGGCCAACCCATCTGAGCCAATTCTTAGAAAATGGGACAGTATCACCTGATATCTGAACTTATCTGAGCAGTGGTGTAGAGGACAGATGGCAAAGTGCCAAATGAATCAGAAAAATAAGAATTTGGCCTTAGAAATGAGCCCCTGGTGCATTTTTTTTAATATTTTTTTTACAATGACGGCCTACCCCGGCCAAACCCTCCCCTAGCCCGGACGACGCTGGGCCATTTGTGCGCCGCCCTATGGGACACCCGATCACAGCCAGTTGTGATACAGCCCGGGATCGAACCAGAGTCTGTTTTTTGACGCCTCTAGCACTGAGATGCAGTGCCTTAGACCGCTGTGCCACTCGGAAGCGCAGTTTTAGGTGAGAGGTGCCTTGCTCAAGGGCACAACAGCAGGTGATGGCATCTCCATTTGCCAGCTCTCATCCAGCTCTCGGTTTCCCCCTCAGACCTAGGATTGGAACTGGCAACCCTCTGGTTACTGGCCCACCTCTTTAACCTCTGGGCTACCTGTCTTTCCCAGTCTGGAACAGTTACAAGGCCTACTGTTTTCCATAAGCCCTAGGATGGTGGTGTGGAGTTTAGAGGCTATAAAAATAACAGCCTCATCCATGACATAGCACCAGTGGAAGATAAGTGTTGCTATTCTAAATAGTCCAGTCAATTCAGGTGGTCTTTGTTTTGATTGTTGAGGGGCACGAGTTTTAAGGGCTGTAGCATAAAGAAATAGGCTAACACTATACTAACCACACTAGGAGTGAATGTTTTTACAGTCATGCCCACTCTGTTCAATAGTGAACCATTAAAGGTACTATAGGCTAGCTAGTTCCATATCCTCAAACTAACAAATGCAACAACCAATAACCTAACACATGGGTCTGTGACAAATTTTGTTTAGCACCATTGCCTTTCATTGTGTTACGACAAGTCAGACCTAACGTTACCTTGGGACATTTTAAAAACAGTGAAGTTTATTTTGAACCCATCTATTTCGCTTTGAAGTTCCGGAGTGGCTGACATAGCCTATCAGCATTCAGACTTGAGTAATTTGATGTCATTTATATTTTATGGGAGGTGCTTTGCAAACATCCACAAAATACAAACATTGTCACAGCAATCTTTGGCACTTTGTAAATAAATCTCAATGGCTCAAAAAGTCAGGCAGACAATGTGTTAATGGAGGCCACCATCAATACCAGTTTTCCCTTATAGTGGTTGACATACTGTATGTTTGCATTAAAAGCTGGGGAGAGGAAATATCTTACCCAGGACGACCCTGCAGTCGATGCCGTCCAGGTTGAGCAGCCAAGTGTTGGTGACTTTGGAGCGGTTCTCCATGTACGTTTTCAGGCTCTTTCCATTGATCTCCAGGGTGTATTCGTAAGCAAAGCCGCTCACTGCGTCAATGTTAATGGTCGCTTTGGTGGCCGCACTTCCCACGTTGAAGGTCTCCTTTCCCACCAGCTTGAACATCCAGTCTCTTCTTACAATTTCCTGGGCAAAGGGACAAATGCAAGAGGTCCAATAATTCAGTGTGATTCTATGTTATTGTCATACTGTTATAATATTGGACCTACATTCAAAATGCCTACATTTACTTTTTTGACAGTACCCGAGTAGTAATTGTAAGCGAATATACATATACATACACACACACACAACATGGCAAAGGCTGACATGTCAAATGGTACTCTGAATGCGACTGCCATTGAGGGAGATCAAGAGAAGCTACCACTCAATCTCAAACAGAGAGAGGGAGGGAGTGAGTTGAGTGAGTGGGAAAGATTCTCCGAGTTTGTTGATGCTTGACGTTTTGTCTGCTTGTCTAATAAATAGGGTTAAGTGTAACATTATTACCATTATTTATCAAGTTTTACCTTTCCGTCTATGTAGATTACCCTTTTCCCAGTGGTTGTGCCATGTTCAAACTCAATCCGATGGACTCCATCGCTCAGGGCCACTTCCCACACTCCTACCAGGTCGCCCGACATTCTGACCTCCTCACTGGCCCGCTTTGGCCACCAACTCTAGAACATTGAAACAAGATTAACTAAACTTTTCAAAGGGGTCACGACATAGCATGGTGCCACACCGAAATAAATCTATTAGAAGGACCTAGCTACGTTCGCTAGTTAATTTGAGTAACCACAGTGACGTTAGCCTGGAGATAATTTAGCATATTATATAATTTAGCTAGCTAACCTTAGTTAGATTAACGTTACTGTTAGTTACATATTAGTTATTAAGGAGCCTGCTTGCTAGCTAGTTAGCTAACGTAGCTAACTTAATCATGACACTGATAGCCAAAGCTAGCTAGCTAGCTAACGTTAGGCTTACCTTTCAGTACCTTGCTAGCTACGTTTCGGGAACGGTTAACTAGCTAGAAAGCTTGCTACTGTAAAAATATAACAATAGTTTAGCTAGTTCGCTAGCTATATCTACACGTAACGTGCTTGTTTGTTGCTAGCACATCCACAGTTTGCTTCAAGTCCAGCAACGCATCAAAACAACCAAAACTGATACGTTACTATGGAAACCATGCCACGTGACAGGCTAGGAAGAGAAGGAACTGCCAGATGCGTCAAAATAGCCAGGAAGTCAGCCCGCACTGGGGAGCCAAATTTAAAATGGAATCATATGTAGGCTTCTGACTGCATAAAATGACCTATTTCCTACTGTGTACATGTAAGTCAGAATATGTTTAATGATAAGTAGAAACTCAGTATTTCGAAGTCATGATAAAAACAGAGCTTGACCAGTCGGCCTTCAACCTAGTTAATACATTTCAAATCAAATTGTATTAGTCAAATGCGCCGAATACAACAGGTCACCTTACAGTGAAATGCTTACTTACGAGCCCCAAACCAACAATGTTTTTATTTTTATTTCACCTTTATTTAACCAGGTAGGCCAGTTGAGAACAAGTTCTCATTTACAACTGCGACTTGGCCAAGATAAAGCAAAGCAGTGCGACAAAAACAACACAGAGTTACACATGGGATAAACTAACTTACAGTGAATAACGCAATAGAAAAATCTGTATACAGTGTGTGCAAATGAAGCAAGGCAGTAAATAGGCCATAGTGGTGACGTAATTACAATTTAGAAATTAACACTGGAGTGATAGATGTGCAGATGAGGAAGTGCAAGTAGAAATACTGGTGTGCAAAAGAGCAGAAAAACATATGGGATGAGGTAGGTAGTTGGTTGGATGGGCTATTTACAGATGGGCTGTGTACAGCTGCAGCGTAAGCTTACGCAGCGTAAGCTGTGTAAGCTGCTCTGACAGCTGATGCTTAAAGTTAGTGAGGGAGATATGTGTCCAACTTCAGTGATTTTTGCAATTCATTCCAGTCATTGGCAGCAGAGAACTGTAAGGAAAGGCGGCCAAAGTAGGTGTTGGCTTTGGGGATGACCAGTGAATTATACCTGCTGGAGCGAGTGCTACGGGTGGGTGTTGCTATGGTGACCAGTGAGCTGAGATAAGGCGGAGCTTTACCTAGCAAAGAGTTATAGATGACCTGGAGCCAGTGGGGTTGGCGATGCATATGTAGCGAGGACCAGCCAATGAGAGCATACAGGTCGCAGTGGTGGGTAGTATATGGGGCTTTGGTGACAAAACGGATGGCACTGTGATAGACTGTATGAGGCTATTTTGTAAATGACATCGCCGAAGTTAAGGATCGGTAGGATAGTCAGTTTTACAAGGGTATGTTTGGCAGCATGAGTGAAGGAGGCTTTGTTGCGAAATAGGAAGCTGATTCTATATTTTATTTTGGATTGGAGATGCTTAAGATAGGGGGCAGCATTGGGAAGTTTGGATGAGAAGCGTGCCCAAAGTAAACTGCCTGTTACTCAGGCCCAGAAGCTAGACTAAGCATATAATAGTAGATTTGGATAGACAACACTCTAAAGTTTCCAAAACTGTTAAAATAATGTCTGTGACTATAACGGAACTCATATGGCAGGCGAAAACCTGAGAAAAATTAAATCAGGAAGTGGGAATTCTGAGGTTTGTAGTTTTCAAGTGAATGCCTATCGAAATCCCAGTGTCTGTGGGGTCAGATTGCACTTCCTAAGGCTTCCAGTAGATGTCAACAGTCTTTATAAGTTGTTTCAGGCTTCTATTGTGAAAGGGGAGAGAATAAGAGCACTCAGAGTAAGTGGCTCAGCTGAAAGCCATGAGTTGTTTATCGCGTGTGGCCGTGAGCGCGACGGCCGTTCCCCTTCCTTTCTAATGAAAGCGGTATTGTCCGGTTGAAACATTATTGAATATTTATGATAAAAACACCCTAAGGATTGATTAGAAACATCGTTTGACATGTTTCTACGAACTTTAATGGAACTTTTCTGACTTTTCGTCTGGATGTTGTGCCCGCGCTTTGTACATATGGATTACTGAACTAAACGTGCGAACAAAAAGGAGGTTTTTGGACATAAAGATGAACTTTATCGAACAAAACGAACAGTTATTGTGTAACATGGAGTCCTGGGAGTGCCACCAAATGAAGATCATCAAAGGTAAGTGATCAATTTTAACGCTATTTCTGACTTTTGTGACACCTTTCCTTGGCTGAAAAATGTCTGTATGGTTTTGTGGCTAGGCGCTGTCCTAACATAATGGTGTGCTTTCGCCGTAAAGCCTTTTTGAGATCTTACACAGCGGCTGGATTAACAAGAAGTTTATCTTTAAAATGGTGTATAGTACTTGTATGTTTGAGGAATTTTAATTATGAGATTTCTGTTGTTTGATTTTGGCGCCCTGCAATTTCACTGGCTGTAGGCCAGGTGTTCCGCTAGCGGAACCCCCTTCCCAGAAAGGTTAATATGAGTCTGGAAGGAGAGTTTACAGTCTAGCCAGACAGCTAGGTATTTATAGTTGTCCACATATTCTAAGTTAGAACTGTCCAGAGTAGTGATGCTAGTCAGGCGGGTGGGTGCAGGCAGCGATCGGTTGAAGAGCATGCATTTCATTTTACTAGCATTTAAGAGCAGTTGGAGGCCACGGAAGGAGTGTTGTATGGCATTGAAGCTTGTTTGGAGGTTTGTTAACACAGTGTCCAAAGAAGGGCCAGATGTATACATAATGGTGTCGTCTGCGTAGAGGTGGATCAGAGAATCACCCGCATCATTGATAAATACAGAGAAAAGAGTCGGCCCAAGAATTGAACCCTGTGGCACCCCCATAGAGACTGCCAGAGGTCCGGATAACAGGCCCTCCGATTTGACACACTGAACTCTGAGAAGTAGTTAGTGAACCAGGCGAGGCAGTCATTAGAGAAACCAAGGTTGTTGAGTCTGCCGATAAGAATACGGTGATTGACAGAGTCGAAAGCCTTGTCCAGGTTGATGATGCATGGTATTGTCTTTTATCGATGGCGGTTATGATATCGTTTAGGACCTTGAGCGTGGCTGAGGTGCACCCGTGACCAGCTCGGAAACCGGATTGCATAGCTGAGAAGGTACGGTGGGATTCTAAATGGTCGGTGATCTGTTTGTTCACTTGGCTTTCGAAGACTTTAAAAAGGCAAGGCAGGATAGATATAGGCAGGATAGATATAGGTCTGTAACAGTTTGGGTCTAGAGTGTCTCCCCCTTTGAAAAGGGGGATGACCACGGCTGCTTTCCAACCTTTAGGAATCTCAGACGATACGAAAGAGAGGTTGAACATTTTAGAAAGAGAGGGTCCCGATTGTCTAGCCCAGCTGATTTGTAGGGATCCAGATTTTGCAGCTCTATCAGAACATCAGCTGTTTGGATTATGGTGAAGGAGAAGCGGGGGGGCTTATGCCAGTTGCTGCGGGGGTGCAGAGCTGTTGGCTGGGGTTGGGGTAGGCAGGTGGAAAGCATGGCCAGCCATAGAGAAATAGATATTGAAATTCTTGATTATCGTGGATTTATCGGTGGTGACAGTGTTTCCCATCCTCAATTCAGTGGGCAGCTGGGAGGATGTGTTCTTATTCTCCATGAACTTTACAGTGTCCCAAAAATTTGGGGAGTTAGTGCTACAGGATGGAAATTTCTGTTTGACAAAGCTAGCCTTAGCTTTCTTAACTGACTGTGTATATTGGTTCCTGACTTCCCTGAAAAGTTGAATATCATGGGGACTATTCGATGCTAGTGCAGTACGCCACAGGATGTTTTTGTGCTTGTCATGGGCAGTCAAGTCTAGAGTGAACCAAGGACTATTTCTGTTCTTAGTTCTACATTTTTCGAAAGGGGCATGCTTATTTAAGATGGTGAGGAAAGCACTTTTAAAGAACAACCAGGCATCCTCAGGGCAAGGATCTCCTTCCAGAGAGACAAAAGGGATTGTAACATACTCTGTTTCATGGAAACATGGCTGTCTCTGGATATTCTTTCCATGTCTATTCAGCTATCTGGGTTCTCAGTACATCGTGCAGACAGGAATAAAGACCTCATGCGTGCTCATGTATTGACGTACACACGTGGTATGTGCCTATCTCACAATTTCAATGTTTTCCAATACAATGAGATCTGTAGATTCTCTGTCTTTATCACCATAAGTGCTCAAATGCAGTTCTTTATCTACTGTTCTCGGAAGTTAACATACACGTAGGTTGGAGTCATTAAAACTCATTTTTCAACCACTCCACAAATTTCTTCTTAATAAACTATCGTTTTGGCAAGTCGGTTAGGACATCTACTTTGTGCATGACACAAGTCATTTTTACAAAAATTGTTTTACAAATATTGTTCACTGTATCACAATTCCAGTTGGTCAGAAGTTTACATACACTATGTTGACTGTGCCTTTAAACAGCTTGGAAAATTCCAGAAAATTATGTCATGGCTTTAGAGGCTTCTGATAGGCTAATTGACATCATTTGAGTCAATTGGAGGTGTACCTGTGGATGTATTTGAAGGCCTACCTTCAAACTCAGTGCCTCTTTGCTTGACATCATGGAGAAATCAAAAAATTCAGCCAAGACCTCAGAAAAATAATTGTAGACCTCCACAAGTCTGGTTCATTCCTGGGAGAAATTTCCAAACGCCTGAAGGTACCACATTCATCTGTACAAACAATAGTACGCAAGTATAAACACCATGGGACCACACAGCCGTTATACCGCTCAGGAAGGAGACTGTCTCCTAGAGATGAACGTACTTTGGTACGAAAAGTGCAAATCAATCCCAGAACAACAGCAAAGGACCTTGTGAAGATGCTGGAGGAAACAGGTACAAAAGTATCTATATCCACAGTAAAACGAGTCCTATGTCGACATAACCTGCTAACTTCCTTGCTGAGGCCACTCAGCAAGGAAGAAGCCACTGCTCCAAAACTGTCATAAAAAAAGCCAGTCTACGGTTTGCAACTGCACATGGGGACAAAGATTGTACTTTTTGGAGAAATGTCCTCTGGTCTGATGAAACACATATAAAACTGTTTGTCCATAATGACCATCGTTATGTTTGGAGGAAAAAGGGGGGAGGCTTGCAAGCCGAAGAACACTTCTCTGGGAAGAAGATAGACTTCAAGCTAGCTTGTCATGCCCTCTCTGGGTAATCGCCACACACTTTCATATTTGTTTGAGAAGTCCCAAATGTTTGGGATTTGCAATGTTGTTGCCAGCTATTTTTTTCTAGGTTGCTGTTATAAATGAGAACGTGTCCTCAATCAATTTACCTAATAAAAGAAAAGCAAATACCAAACAGAGTGCACTATGTACACATTGTTTATTAGTGTTGCCTGCCCATGGTGGAAGAAAAAATGAAGAAATTTCGCACTTCCCCTTTTCTAAAGTAATATGCACCTATTTCCTGACCCTCTACAGTACCATTGCATCCATACACCAACCGCCCCTATCTGACTCGAGTATGTGTATTCTCAGACAAGTACTGCTCTGTCTTCCTTTATCTATGCCATATCCAGTTGGTGATACGTTGCTCTTGGGTCATTCTGTGAATAGAGTGCCTTTTGGGTTGTGTAATTTTGGCCAAAATAACAATTTATTTCATAAATTGTAACATATCATAAAAAACACATGTTCAACTTCATAAACATCCCATCTCAAGAGTTTAAATTAAGAGAAATGTATATAAAAGTGACTATGAAAGTGAGTGTGGACCGTGAAAAGGTTGACAATTTCATCTTAAATCAACCATTGAAGCTTGTTGTGTGCAACAGGGAGGGGAAATTGAATGCAAACTTAACAACAATATTTGAACTTGTTACAAAATGTCTAGCCTGTCTATCTATGGGTAACAGTGTTGACATGTTATTCTTGACGCGCTCAGTTTTTCACTACAAAACACAAATAGAAAATGTCCGAAAGAGTAGAACCAGCTCACCTGTTTTGCTCTATGATTTGACTATTAGAAGTTCAATGTCGCTTTATAACATTTTTTTTAAAAGTTTTACCATATTAAAGCGAGAGTTTAGTTCACATTAGAGGGTTTATTTTAAACCTGAGGGCTTTACAATGGTGGGGAAAAGTTAGGAAAATCTTGGTTTGAGTGGATTAAAATCTTCCCAGAAGTATGACATTTTCAGAGACAACCAACAAATTATTTGAAAGAAATCACAGTGTTATTGGAATTTTGAGTGTTTCATCTAAATGTACACACCATCTCAGAGGTACACAAAAGGCACTCTATTTGTGGAATGACCACAGACGTGTCAGATATGTAATCTGTGTGTGGAGAGTGGGCGAGCAAGATCTAGCTAACTGCTTACAGCTGTGAAATGTGATGTTATGAGACTGAAGTGGGAACAGAGAACAGTGTGCTTTCTTCATTGTTGTTCACCAGATTCACGAGATGTCTGCTCATGGGCAGGCATGGGCTGTCTTCCTGTTGATAACAAGAGTTCAGCTTTTACCGTATCCTATAATCATTGGGTGATTGTGATGAGACAGGAGGCGTGCCCTTTCATGATAACTTGACTTTTTTTAAAATTATATGTTAAGCGTATTTCTGCTCTCCTCCAGTTTAATGTTTAGACCTGTGCGGTGTGCCATGTGTATAAAGTCATGCTCGTCATTAATGACTTGCCTCGCTGTAACTATGAAAGTACATAAACACAGCTGTCTACTTTTATATCTAATTCATTTAACTTTGCAAAATACCGGCATCTTTAGAGTGAGAGCAACCTTAGTTTGTGGATCTACAGTATATTGTAATAATAATTACATTACTTTTGAATATTACTTATTGTTGCATTATTTTACACATTGTAAATAGGATTGTTTGTTATAATATATAGTGACATTAATTCAAAATAATTTGTCTAGCATTGTGTCTGATGTTGATGTTGTGAGGATGGGTTTGTTGCTCACTGGGGTGTTGCTTGGTTAAAAAACTCACAAGCTGGAGGTGTGAAAGGATGTGGTGAGAAAGGTGAAAGCTGCATGGTAGGACGTATAGTTGAAGTCGGAAGTTTACAGACACTTAGGTTGGAGTCATTAAAACATGTTTAACATCCACTCCACAAATTTCTTGTTTTGAAACTATAGTTTTGGCAAGTCGGTTAGGACATCTACTTTGTGCATGACACAAATCATTTTTAAAACAATTGTTTACAGACCGATTATTTCACTTATAATTCACTGTATCACAATTCCAGTGTGTCAGAAGTTTACATACACTAAGTTGACTGTGCCTTTAAACAGCTTGGAAAATTCCAGAAAATTATGTCATAGCTTTAGAAGCTTCTGATAGGCTAATTCACACCATTTTGAGTCAATTGGAGGTGTACCTGTGGATGTATTTCAAGGCCTACCTTCAAACTCTGTGGGAAAATGTGAAAATCAAAAGAAATCAGCCAAGACCTCAGATTGTTTTTTGTAGACCTCCACAAGTCTGGTTCATCCTTGGGAGCAATTTCCAAACGCCTGAAGGTACCATGTTCATCTGTACAAACAATAGTAAGCAATTATAAACACCATGGGAACACACAGCCGTCATACCGCTCAGGAAGGAGACGCGTTCTGTCTCCTAGAGATTAACGTACTTTGGTGCAAAAAGTGCAAATCAATCCCAGAACAACAGCAAAGGACCTTGTGAAGATGCTGGAGGAAACCGGTACAAAAGTATCTATATCCACAGTAAAACGGGTCCTATATAGACATAACCTTAAAGGCCGCTCAGCCAGGAAGAAGCCACTGCTCCAAAACCACCATAAAAAAGCCAGACTACGGTTTGCAACTGCACATGGGGACAAAGATTGTACTTTTTGGAGAAATGTCCTCTGGTCTGATGAAACACATATAAAACTGTTTGTCCATAATGACCATCGTTATGTTTGGAGGAAAAAGGGGGGAGGCTTGCAAGCCGAAGAACACCATCCCAACCGTGAAGCACAGGGGTGGCAGCATCATGTTGTGGGGGTGCTTTGCTGCAGGAGGGACTGGTGCACTTCACAAAATAGATGGCATCATGAGGAAAGAAAATGATGTGGATATATTTAAGCAACATCTCAAGACATCAGTCAGGAAGTTACAGCTTGGTCGCAAATGGGTCTTCCTAATGGACAATGACCCCAAGCATACTTCCAAAGTTGTGGCAAAATGGCTTAAGGACAACAAAGTCAAGGTATTGGAGTGGCCATCACAAAGCCCTGACCTCAATCCTATAGAAATTTTGTGGGCAGAACTGAAAAAGTGTGGGCGTGCACGGAGGCCTACAAACCTGACCCAGTTACACCAGCTCTGTCAGGAGGAATGGGCCAAAATTCACCCAACTTATTGTGGGAAGCTTGTGGAAGGCTACCCAAAACGTTTGACCCAAGTTAAACAATTTAAAGGCAATGCTACCAAATACTAATTGAGTGTATGTAAACTTCTGACCCACTGGGAATGTGATGAAAGAAATAAAAGCTGAAATAAATCATTCTCTATACTATTATTCTGACATTTCACTTTCTTAAAATAAAGTGGTGATCCTAACTGACCTAAGACAGGGGATTTTTACTAGGATTAAATGTCAGGAATTGTGAAAAACTGAGTTTAAATGTATTTGGCCAAGGTGTATTTAAACTTCAGACTTCAACTGTATGTGAATATGCATGTTCATGTATTGATGTGTGTATGTGCGTATCTCCCAATTTCAATGTTGTCCAACCCAATGAGGTCTGTAGATTGCTCTTTCTCTGTCTTTATCACCATAAGGGCTCAAATGCAGATCTCTATCTACCTCTCTGGGAAGAAGATAGACTTCAAGCTAGCTTGTCATGCCATCTCTGGGTAAGCACCACACACCTGAATATGTGTTTGTTAATGGAGAAGATGTAAATTGTTAACTAACTCAGGATATTTAACTACACTTTGGGGAAGTGTTTTACGCTATTTACACATATAATATGAAATATTTAGACAATTGCTGCCCAAATGTTTGGGATTTGCAATGTTGTCGGCAGCAATATTTTTCTAGGTTGTTGTTATAAATGAGAACGTGTCCTCAATCAATTTACCTAATAAAAGAAAAGCAAATACCAAACAGAGTGCACTATGTACACCTTGTTTATTAGTGTTGCCTGCCCATGGTGGCAAAGTAGTTGGATATGAAGAAATTTTGCACTTCCACTTTTCTACAGTAATGTCCACCTATTTCCTGACCCTCTACAGTACCATTACATTCATACACCAACCGCCGCTATCTGACTCGAGTATGTGTATTCTCAGACAAGTACTGCTCTGTCTTCCTTTATCTATGCCATATCCAGTTGGTGATACGTTGCTCTTGGGTCATTCTGTGAATAGGGTTGTGTAATTTTGGCCAAAATAACAATTTATTTCATAAATTGTAACATATCATAAAAAACACATGTTCAACTTCATAAACATCCCATCTCAAGAGTTTAAATTAAGAGAAATGTATATAAAAGTGACTATGAAAGTGAGTGTGGACCGTGAAAAGGTTGACAATTTCATCTTAAATCAACCATTGAAGCTTGTTGTCTGCAACAGGGAGGGGAAATTGAATGCAAACTTAACAACAATATTTGAACTTGTTACAAAATGTCTAGCCTGTCTATCTATGGGTAACAGCGTTGACATGTTATTCTTTACGCGCTCAGTTTTTCACTACAAAACACAAATAGAAAATGTCCGAAAGAGTAGAACCAGCTCACCTGTTTTGCTCTATGATTTGACTATTAATTTTATGATTTGACTTTTTTTTTTTTTTTGTGAAAACATGTAAACATCTTGTGGTTCAATGGATAAAAATTTTCACAGAAGTTTGACATTTTCAGAGAAATATTTATTTTTATTTTTAAGAAAACAGTGCTATTGGAGTTTTGAGTTTTTCATCAAAATGCACAGACAATCTTAGACATACACAAAAGGCACTCTATTTGTGGAATGACCACAGACGTGTCAGATATGTAATCTGTGTGTGGAGAGTGGGCGAGCAAGATCTAGCTAACTGCTTACAGCTGTGAAATGTGATGTTATGAGACTGAAGTGGGAACAGAGAACAGTGTGCTTTCTTCATTGTTGTTCACCAGATTCACGAGATGTCTGCTCATGGGCAGGCATGGGCTGTCTTCCTGTTGATAGCAAGAGTTCAGCTTTTACCGTATCCTATAATCATGGGGTTATTGTGACAACACAAGAAGAGTGACCTTTCATGACAACTTTAAGATTTTTGGTCAATATTTTTTATAATATGTCAAGTATATCTCTGCTCTCCTAAGATTTCTACATGGTTCTCTTTTCATTCATAGTGTTTTTATCCACTCCTCCAGTTCAATGTTTAGACCTGTGTGTTGTGCCGTGTGTATAAAGTCATGCTAGTCATCAATTACATTTCTCACTGTAACTGTGAAAGTACATGTATGCAGCTGTCTACTGATATATAGTTAATTTAACTCTGCAAAATACCGGCATCTTTAGAGTGAGAGCGACCTTACTTTGGAACTCTATATTGTAATAATGTTTATTACATTATTACTTATTATTTGTACTACTATTATATTATTATTTTATATTCTGTACATATAATTGTTTGTTAATATATAGTGACATTATTTCTAAATATCTTGGCTAGCATTGATGTTGTGAGGATGGGTTTGTTGCTCACTGGTCTATTGCTTGGTTAAATCACTGACAGGCTGGAGGTGTGTTCACCCCGCTACCATCTAGAAGGCGGTGACAGTACAGTTGCATCAAAGCTGGGACAGATGAGACTGATAAACAACTTCTATCTCCAGGCCATGAGACTGTTAAACAGTCACCACTAGCCGGCCTCCACCCAATTGATAATATGCATGTCAATCTCTCCTGGCTCAGGGTGGAGGAGAGCTTGATTGCATCACTGCTTGTCTTTGTGAGAGGTATTGACATGTTGAAATCACAGAGGTGCCTGTTTAAGCAACGAGCGCACAGCTCAGACACCCATACATACCCCACAAGACATGCCACCAGAGGTCTCTTCACAGTCCAGAACAGACTACAAGTAACACACAGTACTACATAGAGCCATGACTACATGGAACTCTATACCGCATCGTGTAACACAGTCAAGCAGAAAAATCAGAATTTTAAATAAACTGCTAAAACTGCACCTTATGGAACAGCGTGGACTGTGAAGAGACACACACACAGCATTCGCAAACACATACACTCCACACACATTCACTACCGTTCAAAAGTTTGGAGTCACTTAGAAATGTCCTTGTTTGTGAAAGAAAAGCACATTTTTGTACCTTAAAATAACATCAAATTGATCAGAAATACAGTGTAGACTGTGTTTAATGTTGTAAATGACTATTGTAGCTGGAAACAGCAGATTCTTTATGGAATATCTACATAGGCGTACAGAGGCCCATTATCATCACTCTTGTGTTCTAATGGCACGTTGTGTTAGCTAATCCAAGTTTATCATTTTAAAAGGCGTATTTATCATTAGAAAAACATTTTTCAATTATGTTAGCACAGCTGAAAACTGTTGTTCTGATTAAAGAACCAATAAAACTGGCCTTATTTAGACTAGTTGAGTATCTGGAGCATCAACATTTATGGGTTTGATTACAGGCTCAAAAGAGCTTTCTTCTGAAACTCGTCAGTCTATTCTTGTTCTGAGAAATGAAGGCTATTCCATGGGAGGAATTGCCAAGAAACTGAAGATAAAATACTACGCAGTTTACTACTCCCTTCACAGAACAGCTCAAACTGTCTCTAACCAGAATAGAAAGAGGAGTGGGAGGCCCTGGTGCACAACTGAGCTAGAGGACAAGTACATTAGAGTGTCTAGTTTGAGAAACAGACGCGTCACAAGTCCCCAACTGGCAGCTTCATTAAATAGTACCCGCAAAACACCAGTCTCAACGTTAACAGTGAAGAGGCGACTCCGGGATGCTGGCTTTCTAGGCAGAGTTGCAAAGAAAAAAACATATCTCAGACTGGCCAATAAAAATAAAAAATGAAGATGGGCAAAAGAACACAGACACTGGACAGAGGAACTCTGCCTAGAAGGCCAGCATCCCGGAGTCGCCTCTTCAATGTTGACGTTGAGACAGGTGTTTTGCGGGTACTATTTAATGAAGCTGCCATTTGAGGACTTGTGAGGCGTCTGGAGATGGAACTGGGCCGACATTCTGCTGATTTTCTCATAGAAAAAAAGCCCAAACTCAATACAGTTCTCTGTTCCCAAAACTACAATCTGTTATTAACACAGTGCACTAAGTTTTGTGGATGTAACCTTTTGCCCCCCCCCCCCCCAAAAAAATGGCATTGTATACAAGGCGTGCAAGAGCGAATTTAATTATTGCACACGCACACTTTTTTTCCAGGTCGTTGTTGTAGATGAGAATGTATCCTGAATCAACTTACCTAATAAAAGAAAAGCAAATACCAAACAGAAACAGAGTGCACATACATTATTACACCTTGTTTACTAGTTATGCCTGCCTATGGCAGTTGGATATGAAGACATGACGCACTTCCCTTATTCGACAGTAACGTGCACCCGTTTCCTGACCTGCTACAGTACAATGCATCCAACCCCCAACCGCCCCTCTCTGAATCAAGTCTGTGTATTCTCAGAGGTAAGTACTGCTCTGTCTCTTTGCTTTACACTTTTTACATTTTTAATTGTAACCTTTATTTAACTAGGCAAGTCGGTTAAGAACAAATTCTTATTTAAAATGATGGCCTACACTGGCCAAACCCGGACGACGCTGGGCCAATTGTGTGCCGCCCTATGGGACTCCCAATCACAGCCGGTTGGATTCAAACCATAGTGTCTGTAGTGACGCCTCGAGCACTGAGATGCAGTGCCTTAGACCGCTGCGCCACTCGGGAGCCCTTAATACAGAGATACTTCAATTTGAACTGTTAATGTCCAAAATCTGAATTCGAGATTGTTAAAGATTGTTAAAGCCTAAAATATTTGTTTCAATTCAGAGTACCTTGTCTCAGAAATAGGGATAATGTTCAGATATATTACATTCTATATTTGAAGTTAGAATGAATGCATTCTGTTTAGATGCATACAGTACCTGTGCTATTTACTTTTGGCAAAGCTTGTGTTTTGGTTATATAGTTCATATAAGGTTAGAGTGCCACTTCACTTGCACATGGAGGGGGATTTTACTGTGCAAGAGCCAAGATGCACTGTTGGAATTCCATGCACTTTTGGAATTTCATATTTTGTACAACACTGGAAATGTGTTCTGTAGTATATAGAAAGCACCAGCAGACACAGTCACATTTGGTTTGTGGTTATGAACACCCTCAATATGTTTGGGTGAAAGTGTTTTTAGTCCTCGTGGTGTGTTGTAGTATTTTACAATGGGAAGTTCACTCCAGAGCCAAAAACACATTATTGTCACCACAAGAATAGAAAAATATCACACTCAATGCAAATTTGATTTGATACAATATTTGTATACTAACACCTATAATATATGATACAGTTCATCATACACAATAGTTGTTGTTGCCTAAAGCCCTATTTGCACAGGACTAGTATTACAAGAGATTCTCAGTTATGTTATTTCCCAGAGTGAAGGTGGTTCCAGAGGACTATTAGCGCAGGCTTAGTTTTTAACTGTCCCCTTTAATACTTTTTTCATTCAGAATTGACTTCCGGATGGAAGGCTGTTCTAGACATGATGATATTTAAACTTATCGATGGTATAGCCTAATATTGGCTTTCATTAAGAGAAAGTTTAAATAATAATGCACTTCAATGAAGAAATAAACTGTGTGCAGTCACATTGCATTTTAGGCTTAATTTACATGTTTGCAACTACTTATACATTTAGAGATTTTGGGTTATTTTGGTCCTTTAAAGGTGCAATATGCAGAAATCGCTCCCCCATTTCCTGGTTGCTAAAATTGGAAAAGTTTGCCTTATTTCAGTTGATGTGATAAAATAAGCAATGGATGGAGTAGAGAATCATTGTACCATCTTAACCCCTGTGAAATATATTTTAATTACATAACAATATTGTATTTTTAGAGGTTTGAAACTGGTGTACAAAACCGAAAGTAAAAGACACAAAATTAAAATGAAGAACTGGAAGCATAAAAATAGAGCATATAGAACAGATCTACCACTTCTTAGACTTGCTTTCAATAAGAATGACAGTTCTATAACTCACATTTTTATGTGAATTTGGTCAGGTCACCAAAAAAGTTACATATTGCAAATGTAATAATAATACTTTAAAAAAGCAAACATAAACATTTCAACAATTAGCCGTAAATGTATATTTTCTTTTGTTTATCATACTGCCATCGTCAAAATGTCATGACTTTTTACCACATTCAAATGGACATTCATCTATAATTTCAAAGCTTACTGCATGTAATCATACATAACTTAAAAAGCCCATTTCATAGAGAATGTTAAAACTGGACTATATGTAATAACTTACTCTGAAGAGATTGTGATTGGGTCTAAATCAGTGTTTCCCAAACTCTGTCCTTGTGTGCACATTTTGGTTTTAGCCCTAGCATTACACAGCTGATTCAAATAACGAACTCATCATCAAGCTTTGATTATTTGAATCAGGTGTGTTGGGGGGGAGGTGCACAGGACAGAGTTTTGGAAACCCTGGCCTAAATAAGCGTTTGGTGGACAAAATGTATTGTTCTTCTCTTTAACTTCCATTTACAGAAAGTCAGTCTCTTTCCACATGCTAACACATTTTTCTCAGCTTCAGAAGCATCTGCATTCACCGATTTTGTTTGTGGTTATCCCTAGATATACAGTGCATTCTGAAATTTTCAGAACCTTTGACCTTTTCCACATTTTGTTACATTACAGCCTTATTCTAAAATTGATTCAATAATGTTTTCTCCTCAATCTACACACAATACACCATAATGACAAAGCAAAAACAGGTTTTTAGAAATGTTTTCTAATATAGTTGAAGTCGGAGGTTTACATACACTTAGGTTGAGGGCTTGTGAGGCGTCTCTTTCTCAAACGCGACACTCTAATGTACTTGTCCTCTTGCTCAGTTGTGCACCGGGGCCTCCCACTCTTTCTATTCTGGTTAGAGACAGTTTGCGCTGTTCTGTGAAGGGAGTAGTACACAGCATTGTATGAAATCTTCAGTTTCTTGGCTATTTCTCGCATGGAATAGCCTTCATTTCTCAGAATAAGAATAGACTGACAGAAGAAAGTTATTTGTTTCTGGCCATTTTGAGCCTGTAATCAAACCCACAAATGCTGATGTTCCAGATTCTCAACTAGTCTAAGTAAGGCCAGTTTTATTGCTTCTTTACTCAGGACAAACGTTTTCAGCTGTGCTAACATAATTGCAAAAGGGTTTTCTAACGATCAATTAGACATTTAAAATCATAAACTTGGATTAGCTAACAAAACGTGCCATTGGAACACAGGAGTGATGGTTGCTGATAATGGGCCTCTGTACGCCTATGTAGATATTCCATAAAAAATCTGCCGTTTCCAGCTACAATAGTAATTTACAACATTAACAGTGTCTACACTGTATTTCGGATCAATTTTATGTTATTTTAATGGACAAAAAAATTGCTTTTCTTGCAAAAACAGGTACATTTCCAAGTGACCGCAAACTTTTGAATGGTAGTGTATATCTATTTTTCAACGGAAAAATTACATTTACATAAGCATTCAGACCCTTTACTCAGTACTTTGTTGAAACACCTTTGTAAGTGATTACAGCCTCGAGTCTTCTTGGGTATGACGCTACAGGTGTGGCACACTTTTATATGGGGAGTTCTGCAATTCTTCTCTGCCGATCCTCTCAAGCTCTGTCAGGTTGGATGGGGAGCGTTGCTGCACAGCAACGGGTCTCTCCAGAGATGTTCAATCGGGTTCAAGTCTGGGCTCTGGCTGGGCCACTGAAGGACATTCAGAGAATTGTCCCAAAGCCACTCCTGTGATGTCTTGGCTGTGTGCTTAGGGTCATTGTCCTGTTGGAAGATAAACCTTTGCCCAGTCTGAGGTCCTGAGCACTCTGGAGCAGGTTTTCATCAAGGATCTCTCTGTACTTTGCGCTGTTCATCTTTCCCTCGATCCTGACTAGTCTCTCAGTCCCTGCAGCTGAAAAACATCCCCACAGCATGATGCTGCCACCACCATGCTTCACCGTAGGGATGGTGCCAGGTTTCCTCCCGACATGACGCTGGGCATTCAGGCCAAATAGTTCAATCTTGGTTTCATCAGACCAGAGAATCTTGTTTCTCATGGTCTGAGAGTCTTTTGGTGCCTCTTGGCAAACTCCAAACGGATTGTCATGTGCCTTTTACTGAGGAGTAGCTTCCGTCTGGCCACCCTACCATAAAGGCCTTATTGGTGGAGTGCTGCAGAGATGGTTTCCTTCTGGAAGGTTCTCCAATCTCCACAGAGGAACTCTAAAGCTCTGTCAGAGTGACCATCGGGTTCTTTTTCACCTCCCTGACCAAGGTCCTTCTTCCCCAATTGCTCAATTTGGCCCGGCGTCCGGCTCTAGGAAGAGTCTAGCTGGTTCCAAACGTCTTCCATTTAAGAATGATGGAGGCCACTGTGTTCTTGGGGACCTTCAATGCTGCAGAAATGTTTTGGTACCCTTCCCCGGATCTGTGCCTCGACACAATCCTGTCTCGGAACTCTATGGACAATCCCTTCGACCTCATGGCTTGGTTTTTGCTCTGAGGTGCATTGTCAGCTGTGGGACCTTATATACAGACAGGTGTGTGCCTTTCCAAATCATGTCCAATCAATTGGATTTACCCCAGGTGGACTCCAATCAAGTTGTAGAAACATCTCAAGGATGATCAATGGAAGCAGGATGCTCCTGAGCTCAATTTCGAGTCTCATATCAAAGGGTCTGAATACTTATTTAATTCAGGTATTTCAGTTTTTTTTAATTTTTTAATTTGCAAAAAAAATCTAAAAACCTGTTTTCGCTTCGTCATTATGGGGTATTGTGTGTAGATTACTGAGGAGTTTTATTTATTTAATACATTTTAGAACAAGGATGTAACGTAACAAAAAATGGAAAAAGTCAAGGGGTCTGAACACTTTGCGAAGCCATTGTATTCTCCAGACTTGTATACACAAAGTTGTTGATATTTTATAAAATGTTGATTCTAGATAAAATTTTATTTGGAAATATGCACCAAAAATGCTGATTACGTACATGTCTTTAGTATTTTAAAGATTACAAAAGTAAATATCCACAATCTGCTCTTTACGCGTCCGGTCCTGGAATGTCATAACAAAATTAAACAAAAATATTTAGGCTGACTTCATCCAGTGTCCAAGAAAATGTATTTGCGGTATATACAAATATGTGCATATTTAATTAGATGGTTACTAATTTGCATATTTTAATACAATATTAGGTGGGAAATTACCCTATTAGGGTGTGGTGACAAATATTTGGTGATCTTTAATTCATTGGCACATTATTGTCTGCCAATTCTTGTTTTAAAACAAAAGTTCAGATCCCACGCGACACTAGCTAGTACATTGGGCTACAGACAAGACAATGCTACCCTTTTACATAATCTAAATGTCTGTCTGATCATAGGTAGTCTGTGTGACGTCATTGTCACCATGGCCTGGAGTACCAACAGCACCAAACTGGACAACATCACCTTGTCCCTGTTCCAGAACGTGACAGCCAGCACAGCTATCTCCATCATCTACATCGTGGTCACCGTCATCAACCTGACAGGAAATGGCCTCTCCATGTGGCTTCTCCTCTTCCGTACCTCTCCCAAAACTCCCTCCATCATCTTCATGATAAACCTGACCCTGACTGACCTGGTCTTGGGCCTCGTCCTGCCCTTCCAGATCAAGTATCAGATGCAGGGGCATAATTGGAGCCTGGGCCCGGGCATATGCAGGTATTCTTGTTTATTTTTTTAATCATCATTTATTTATCCTGATCAGTCTCATTGAGAAATATGTCTTTCTTTGTCACAGATGAATAACGATTAAATATATTCTGATCTTCCACAGGCTCCTGACCCTGGTTTTCTTTGCCAACATGTACTGCTCAATTCTAACTATGACCGCCATCAGTGGAGACCGCTACCTGGGCATCTGTTGGCCCATGCTCTTCCGTGAGACCAGGGAAAGGAAGTCATTCGCTGTTATTTGCTGTTTCGCCATGTGGACAGTCGTCCTATCTGTCCTGTACCCATTAATGACAACCGACCTGACGTTCTACGTTCCAGAACTCGGGATCACCACCTGCTTTGACGTTCTGAAGAGGGACATGCTTCCATCAATGGAGGCCTGGGCCGCTTTCCTACTTACCCTGTTTGTCATCCTCTTCCTCATCCCGTTCTGCATCACTGTATTCTGCTACGTCGGCATCATCCGCAAGCTGGCTCGAGTTTCCAAGACCAACCAGAAAGAGAAAGCTATCCGTCTTGCTGTCACCGTCCTAACGGTCTTCACACTTTGCTTTGCTCCCAACAACATCCTCCTCCTGGCTCACACCATCCGGAGGCTCTTCTACGGGGACTCCCTCTACATGGCCTACAAGCTGACTCTTTCCCTCAGTTGCCTCAACAGCTGCCTCGACCCCTTCATCTACTACTTTGCCTCTAGGGAGTTCCGTCAAAAGCTGAGGCAGATGCTAAGGCTGAGAACACTGAGCAGTCTGGACACAGGGAAGACAGACCCGCACCGAGAGAGCCTGTACTCTGCCCAGTATGTGTCTGGGGGACAGGGCGGAGAAAACACCAGAGTTTCTGTTAAACAACACTGTTAAAAAACTTTGCCTGTAAAGTGGAGAGAGAGGGCAGATGACAACCAAGATGGCATGTCGCAATATCTCGTGTTGGGTCAAATGACATTTCAAAATAATTTCACAGGATGGAATGTTTTTGTGTGCTGTATATAGATCCAGTAACAAACCAGGGCAGATGGTGCTTCTGCATTTCCAAAGTTTGGGCTCTATTCAATCAGATCTGCTTTTGCCGACATCGGCATAGCTGTTGTTTTGATGCTGTCAGAGGTGGAACTGAGTTAGAGCTGTCAAATCCACAAGTGGCTCCTGGCAGTATACCTAAAGAGGACATTGCAAGTGATTTCGCATTAACATTGAAAGTGATTTCGCATTAACAGAAATCACTTGCAGCCTTGTTTACAAGTTTGAACACTGGAATGTGAGATGTAATCTACACCTGGTTTAAGATGATAGAAATACTCATAATTTAGTTGAATGATTTTTCAATTTGAAAGTAATTATTTATATAAAGCCTACACTTGCTCTGAACATCTAACGCAAGTAGGGCGGGTGTGGCTTTCCTGACAATGATTGCAAGAGCCGCTGCTCACTGATTTGACAGCTCCAATGCAGTTCCACCTCCTACACTGCCAAAACCTCGGCTTAATATTATTGAATCTTGGCCTTAGTAAAAAAGGGTTATTTATTTTGTGAAGGAATGTTGCAACTTGCATAAAGATAGGAATAAGATAGTGTGGCTAAGTGAGAGCTTATGTGCTCTCTGCCTCCTGCCAATTCGGGCAAATTCATTATTTCATTGTGTGAATTATTAAGTATACCCTTTGTTTGTTCAATGTTTATTGATTCCCCGCTAATTATATCACCAGTAATGCATTTACTGTTAATCACCATCATTTCCCAGTAATCTAGACCGTTATGGTGTGGTTACATCGCTAATCTTTGTTCTTTCCTGAAATATATATGCATATGAATTTACCGTTCTAACTCTGAGTGGACACATTGTTTTCAGATCTCACAAACTATGCTACACTTGTCAGAAATACGTTTTGGTTTATTTCATTCGATTTAGGAGTTTACAGTCATTTTCCCCGATGTCGTTAGTTTGGAGCGCTCAAAGTTTGCATTTGTCTGGTTTCTTTGTCCTTTCTAATGTTGAGAGCACACACACATCTGAGCATGGATAGAAAGAGGCCTAGGGCTATATGGCCTCTGTGTTATGATTGAGGTCAAAACTTGTGTGAGTTGAAAGAAAATTATGAAGTGTTCAATTTAGAAACTGTGATTAAATGTTATACTCAAGCCTTGATGGATATAGAAATTATCTTGGCAAGTATATATATCTTTTTGAAGTCCTGTGATTCAGATTCGTTTTGGGTTCATAGCACGGCCGAGAGTACTTACCGCCAGTCTAAACAGTGTGCCCACTGTAATTTGCAAACCCATTTGGCAGTCAGACGCCCACTGGCGGGGTGGTCCCTAAAACACACCACGCAGTCAGCGAACGGCAGACCATAATTCGGTGGATGTGTTTTCACCTTTAAGGGAAGGCTGTGTAGTCTTGCCCTACCTGTGAATGTTCAGATATGACAGGTTAAGCCTGATTCCTAGGTTATTTATTTTGGCTGTTGCCAGTGTATAATATATATTGAAAATCTAAACTACAATATCTAGAAAACAACTGGCTGTAACTAAACCACTCCTTAAAAAACCTGATCTTGATCCAGATGATCTGAAAAATTATAGGCCCATCTCAAACCTCCCGAGTGGCGCAGGGGTCTAAGTCACTGCATCTCAGTGTTTGAGGCATCACTACAGACACCCTGATTCAATTCCAGGTTGTATGACAACCGGCCGTGATTGGGAGTCCCGTAGGGCAGTGCACAATTGGCCTATAGTCGTACGGGTTTGGCCTGTGTAGCCCGTCATTGTAAAAAATAATTTGTTCTTAACTGACATGCCTAGTTAAATAAATGTTAAATAAATACAAATAATAACTACTTTTCCTTTCAAAGATTCTAGAGAAAACTGTTGCTCACCTTCTTCCAACAGTTCCACCATGAGGCCAAACACAACCATACTCTACAGGTTAGCTATACTCACATCCCTGAGCATGTGTGCCAAATATCGCCACCATGTGGTTGATCTGAGTATGTTTGCATATGAGTCTTGATAGTGTTTTGAAAATGTATATTAAGATTTGTTACAGTACGAGTAATCATGTCTGATTTACAGGGTTGGGTAGGTTACTTTCTAAATGTAATCCGTTACAGTTACTAGTTACCTGCCCAAAATTGTAATCAGTAACGTAACATTTGAATTACCCAAACTCAGTAACGGAATCAGATGACAGCCAGCTTGGAGTTTGCCAAAAGGCATCTGAAGGACTCAGACCATGAGAAACAATATTCTCTGGTCTGATGAAACCAAGATTTAACTATTTGGCCTGAATGCCAAATGTAATGTCTGGAGGAAACCTGGCACCATCCCTATGGTGAAGCATGGGGGTGGCAGCATCATGCTGTGGGGATGTTTTTCAGCGGCAGGTACTGGGAGACTAGTCAGGATTGAGGGAAGGATGAACAGAGAAAAGTGCAGAGATCCTTGATGAAAACCTGCTCCAGAGTTCTCAGGACCTCAGACTGGGGCGAAGGTTCACCTTCCAAAAGGACAACGACCCTAAACACACAGACAAGACAACTCCGGCGTAGCTTCGGGACAATTCTCTGAATGTCCTTGAGTGGCCCAGCCAGAGCCCAGACTTGAACTCTGGAGATACCTGAAAATATCTGTGCAGGAATGCTTCCCATCCAACCTTAGAGCTTGGAGGATCTGCAGAGAAAAATGGGAGAAACTCCCCAAATACAGGTGTGCCAAGCATGCAGCGTCATACCCAAGAAGAAGACTCAAGGATGTAATCGCTGCCAAAGGTGCTTCAACAAAGTACTGAGTAAAGGGTCTAAATAATTATGTAAATATGATATTTCAGTTTTTTTTTTGTTATACATTTGCAAAAATGTCTAATCCTGCTTTTGCTTTGTCATTTTGGGGTATTTTGTGTAGATTGATGAGGGGGAAAAAACTATTTAATTCATTTTAGAATACGGCTGTAACGTAACAAAATGTGGAATAAGTCAAGGGGTCTGAATACTTTCCAAATGTGCTGTATAGTGTATGTTTTGTAATTTATATTTACATTTTTGACGACCAACGTAATGAGTAAGTTTTGAGTAACTTCACTGCTATCTTTTTTTAGGACACATGGAAATTAATTTCCTTAGGTATTGATCATGCAAACACACTTTAAAAAAAATTGGGACACAGCAGTCGTGAGATTCAAACCTATAATCTCTGTTCTCTATCTATGGAATTAGTTCACTGCATCATCAGAATGGAGAAAGAATGCCATGTTTTTTTTACGCATACAAAGCTGTTAATTTTTGTTGTTTCAAAGGAAACAAGCACTTATTAAGATCAGGCGTGGCCAATTAGTGGGCGAGTCCAACCAACCTGAACACACTTAACAGGATAAGGAATAGAGAGAGTTTTGTTGATGCTGAGAACGGAAGGTATACGTTTTTAAATAATATTATTCAAATGTTCTCTGAACGTTACAAGTTTTCTTGTGGTTTTTATGGAACGTTTTGCTTAACATTCTGAGAAAATATAACTTTTCCTACAGGTTAATGTTTTCTCATGGTTCTATCTCAAATTGTTTCGAGAACGTTAAGAAAACTTTACACAAAAACCACAAGAAAACTTTAGTAACGTTCAGAGAACGTCCTAAAGAATGAAAATTTCCAATTCCGTTCTCAGAACATTTAAAATACTTTCAGTTTAACCGGATAGGACAATTATTACTTCATTCCCAGAACCAATGGGAAACCAAAAATGTAAGTTCCCACATCTTCCAAGGAACCAAATGTGCTACCAAAAAAGCTCCGGACAATTAACACATATGCATTTTATTGATGTCAATTTGAATGTACAGAGATACCATAACGAGATCCTGAGGCCCATTGTCTTGCCATTAATCCGCTGCCATAACCTTATGTTTCAGCATGATAATGCAAGGATCTGTACACAATTCCTGGGATCTAAAAATGTCCCAGTTCTTCCATGGCCTGCATACTCACCAGACATGTCACCCTTTGAGCATGTTTGGGATGCTCTGGATCGACAGTTACTGCCAGCAACTTTGCACAGCCATTGAAGAGAAGTGGGACAACATTCCATAGGCCACAATCAACAGCATGATCAACTATGCGAAGGAGTCGCGCTGTATGAGGAAAATGGTTGTCACACCAGATACTGACTGGTTTTCTGATTCACGCCCCTACCTTTTAAAAAAAAAGATATCTTTTTTGTGATATCTGTTTTCCTAGTCATATGAAATCCATAGATTAAGACATCATTTATTTATTTCAATTGACTGATTTCCTAAGATGAACTGTAACAGTAAAATCTTTGAAATTGTTGCATGTTGCATCTATATATATTTTTTCAGCTGAAACAAACCACCCACATGGCAGCTTCTTGTCAATGTTGTATGCTATCTGACCGTTCGGAATTGTAACAATTAATGGCTTCTGCCCCATCGATGTGCATGCATTATCTCCCCCCCCCCCCTTTCTCTGTGATGTCCTGACGGCCCAGAACTAGCATTTGCAGGTGTGGGCCCCTTGCTCTACACCCACAACTCTAAACTTCAGAGGACGCTGCTTGACTTCATTCTGGAGCACCTCTTCACTGGAGCAGAGTACGACAGCCACAGTAGAGGTAGACACTTTCCTTTAGAGAAAACGAGAACAAGATCACTGCACTCAAATACGACTCAAATACCCAAGGTCCCCAAACTTGACTGGAAATCAATTGTTTGCAGAAATTGATTAAGTCAGGGTATTGTGCAATGACGATCAAAAACCCATCCATAAGACTAGAGAAAATACCACCACTCTCAGCACTGTTTGATCCTGTGGGTCTTACACATCATACCTTTCCCCAGCAGATGGCAGTGTTCTTCTTTGTCAGACTGTAGGCTCGTACAGCTGTAGGCTCGTGCAGTTCACTTCCTGTTCCTGTTAGAATTGAATCATGATAATACAATCGGATGTTAAATGCACAGCTGCAGTTATAGCTAATGTATCTACACAGAGGTGGTGCTGGACTATAAATCAATTCATATTTTCCTCCTCAAACCTGACCTAACAATTGACTTTAAATCCTGTAGGACAGCCAATAATACACACACAAGGCTACAAGTTAAAGAGGATATTAGTATTTGTTAGGTGATGTGTCTATGGACACTTTCTGTAGTTTTTGGAAGCGTTTTTACGCGAGTCACTGATTCCACAGGGGGAAAGTTATAAAATAAATATGGCTATATTTAAACAAAAACAATGTACTGGATCAAAAGAAACTACATGCATAGCTTTATTGTCAGAGAATGTCTTTTGTATTGGACAGTTCCTGTATGTTGCATTGTGTATTGATGGTGAAGAGGAGGTATTAATAATCAATGGTTTTTGATGACAGCTTTTCACATGCGAAACATATTGCGTCCTAACACGAATAGTACAGATACGTCAGTAACTGCACAAGAGGGGTTTTCACATATGTTCAAACAAATGCATTATGGGACTATTGGTTTGGAACATGTAATAAAGATCTATTGTTTTATTTGATTTGCCTCATGGCCATTGTAGTATAGAGTAGTCACTTTTCTATTAGATGGTGGATTGGTGATCAGACTCGGGACAAAGGTGTTAAGTTATGAAATAACAATGTCTTTCCGTGAGAAAAAAGCATTCACTTTGGTTCACCTCTGAGAGTGTCTAATTGGCTCTGTGAAGGATTGAAGCGCTGAGGGGGCACAATGTATGTGACGACGTCTTGGGGTTGGTCTGGAAGTTATACAATTTTGCATGCTTCAAACTCCTGAAACAGCCTTTTCCTGCAATCTAGAGCCACAATCGGTATGCTTAATTCTATGTAAAAAAATGTGTATATTTTTCTGCATATATAAGCATTCCTCTTGAGCTGTCTGTTTTCTGACTGGTGGTTATTTTGTTGAAGAAATGTAACATGCTTCTCTGCATCTATGCTAAAATCTGGGTAAAAATGTAAAGGAATGTGAGTTATTCAGTACATTTAATTATTGCTAACCTTGCCAACAGGCATGCCAGCTAAGAAAACATTTCAGTAAATGAGGAATACAAAGTATATTGAAAGCAGGTGCTTCCACACATGGTTCCTGATTCAATTAAGCAATGAACATCCCATCGTGCTTCGTGTCATGTATAAAAATGGTGGGCAGGCCATTATTTTGGCAACGATGGCTATGCCCCCATAGGATGACAATGCCTCCATTCGCAGGGCACGGGTGGTCACTGAAATGGTTTGATGAGCATGAACACGATGTAAGGCATATGCCATGGCGGTCTCAATCACCAGATCTTAACCAAATTGAACACTTATGGGAGATTCTAGAGCAGCGCATGAGACAGGGTTTTCCACCACCATCAACAAAACAATATTGTGAAAAAATGGTGTCCCTCCAACATCCCTCCAACAGAGTTCCAGACACTTGTAGAATATATGCCAAGGCGCATTGAAGCTGTTCTGGCTTGTGGTGGCCCAATGCCCTATTATGACATGTTATGTTAGTGTTTTCCACTGCCTTTGGTATCTAGAAATAACAAGATAGAACCTGTCTTGAATAATTTGATACCTGTAACCGAACCCCAACTTTGTCTTTGTGGTAGAGATAGTACTACCATGGGCCTTTCAGACAGCTGTAGGAGTTACGTGGGTGTGCCACCAACTACTGAACCCTCCCTTAATATGAATCATGCATTAACATTCTCTGACTCTATATTCTCTATAGCTGGAATACCCATACCCATGCTTCTACACCTGCATTGCTTGCTGTTTGGGGTTTTAGGCTGGGTTTCTGTACAGCACTTTGATATATCAGCTGATGTAAGAAGTGCTATATAAACAAATTTGATTTTGATATCCGTTATAGGGTCTGGATTGGGGGCTCCTAATGGGCTTATGTGGGTTTGCGGTGAAAATGGCTTCCTACAATTGCCTAATGGGTGGGATGGTTGCTGTTATTTAGGCCAAACTCAAATTGAAGTCGCGACCAACTGCTGACCCTATTGGAGACTAAGCGTAACTCTACAGCGCACCGCAGTAGCCGTGTGAAACGAGCAAAGGCAGATAATGGCTTGGCTAGTGGATTTTCTCTTAGCAATGGTGAACTGTTCAGATTGGCACTCTTCCCAGGGGTTGGAATTAAAGTATTAGGGGATTGGATTAATAACATCACCTACTTCATGCAGGCCCACATGAATTTGACTATTGCTGGTTTTGCCCTTCTTTCTACTGATGTTCAGAATTTTGTTGCCATGGAAACTCATGCAAGGAGGACTGGGAGAGGCTATATGAGTTACAGAATGTCTTAAGACATTTTGCAGAATCTGGGGAGAGCTATCATGTACTGTACTCTGTACCAACTTCTGCCTACAATTGTATTACTAAAGGATAATTGTAATACTTAAACAAAGAGTCTGTGTTTCCTTTCCATTACTAATGTATGTTTGATAATTATATAGACCTGATCATTTGTTGAAGAAATTGACCAACAATACAAAACACAGTGTGGAACTACATAACAGCCATTCGTTCATGTTTCTTACCTGGTAACTCTCCCGTAAAATATTATTTTAATAATCTTGTGGGAAATGGCTGGAAAACACACAAGATAAATAACTTTTACAACCTCAGCAAGATAATGTGACGTGAGTCACTGTACATGGTCTTCATTATAGAAAGCCCTAAAGTCGATTGACGAACCCATGCGCCAAACATGCATAGTTTATATTTATATTAATAACATTTGAACGGTAATTGTTAGAAACATAGTTTTTTCAATGAAAGCTGACATTTCGCTGAATAACACGGTATATGGCTTGTCTAGTTCCGGGTATCACAATTTACGTAAGGTGACGGAAAACGTCCAGTTTATCTGGATTTCCCTGGACACATCAATGGATGGTACAGTAGTCAATCTTACAGTATCTCGATGTGTACAGACTTTGTTACCCAATCACAGACTTTGTTGTCACCTTGTCATATGATGTCACACAACTAACTGGAAGTCAGTTTGTGATTCTCAGTTTCATACCGAAGCCTACGGGGCGAGTGAACACGTCTGTGAGGTAGAAATATTAAGTTTTCTGTTTGTTTTGTGCATGAACAATTATGGAAAGTAAATCGTTCACCATGAAACAAGTGTTAGACGAGACTTTGAAGATCAGTGAGGATGAAGGAGATGATTTGGTCTAGGTAGTTTTCTTATGATGAACTGGATGGAATTCATTGTGGAGGAATCGTAAATAGGTCTACTTTATAATTGTGATATTCTTCAGAAATATTTACCGTGTGATAACATATCGGCTATTTGGTTCATTCGAAAACATTTACTATTTACAGTGTGGATAACGGTAACATCCAAGGCATTTTATTATTTTACTGTTTTGATAGCCTAACGGTAAATTCGCCGTCTATTTACTTTGTTGGTACGATAAGGCAGTAGCGAAGTCTACAATAACTTTACTGGATGTGCCGTTATTATTTATTTCATTGCTGAATACATCTGTAAATGAAAATATATACATTTGGTGATACAGGGTTTATTTTATATTGAAATAGACTACATCATGATAGGCTTTAGCACAAAAAAATAAACAATGATATATTTTCACATAACTTCCCTCAACCCCCTACCACTACAACAAAACAATAGCATAGGGCAGGCTTTAACATTCTCCCCTTACACACCTCCACTGAGCTAAATGGGGAAGGGTAGATCATTTAGTCGGGGGAAAAAGTATGAATGTTGGTAATGAAGGATTTTCTGCTTTTGAAATGTGGCAACATTTTTACAATTTAGAACTACTTTTATTTTAGTCAAGATAAGATGAGCCACACCACAGGTCAGGTGGGTCAGGGATGGTAAACCTCCTCTTTACCAGGTGGATGGACACTACAGTACTACTCTGTGTACCACAAGACTAAGAGATGGTACAGGGTACTGGACCCTTTTTTTTCATATACAACAAACTCTGTAATATACAGTACCAGTCAAAAGTTTGGACACAACTACTCATTCAAGGGTTTTTCTTTATTTTTACTATTTTCTACATTGTAGAATAATATTGAAGACATCAAAACTATGAAATAACACATATGGAATCATGTAGTAACAAAAAAGTTGTTAAACAAATAAAAATATTCTTCAAACCCTTTGCCTTGATGACTGCTTTGCACACACTTGGCATTTTCTCAACCAGCTTCATGAGGTAGTCACCTGGAATGCATTTCAATTAACAGGTGTGCCTTGTTAAAAGTTAATTTGTGGAATTGATTTCCTTAATGCGTTTGAGCCAATCACTTGTGTTGTGACAAGGTAGGGGTGGTATACAGAAGATAGCCCTATTTAGTAATATTATGGCAAGAACGGCTCAAATAAGCAAAGAGAAACGACATCATTACTTTAAAACATCAAGGTCAGTTAATCTTGAACATTTCAAGAACTTTGAAAGTTTCCTCAAGTGCAGTTGCAAAAACCATCAAGTGCTATGATTACACTGGCTCTCATGAGGACAGCCACAAGAAAGGAAGACCCAGAGTCACCTCTGCTGCAGAGGATAAGTGCATTAGGAAGAGAGAAAGAGGCCTATTGGAGGTGTAAGACAGCTGTTGTTTTTATTCTCTTGCCCTCCCTCTTCTCACTCTCTCTGACCTCTACATTTGCCACCACTCCTCTGCCTGTACTGTGGAATAATGAGTCAATTTTGAGAGAGAGAGCTACCTGACCACCACCCCAAACCAGGACCTCCAATAAAGGAACCTCACTCTCTCCACCTAGCTAACTGGTGTTTTCCATTTTACACTTTTTTTCCAGTTTATTCAAGGACATCAAGGGAGAGAGAGGTACCGCAACTGCTCCGCCCACAACCGCAAGGCTCTCCAGATGGTAGTGCGGTCTGCACAACACATCACCAGTGGCAAGCTACCTGCCCCCCAGGACACCTACAGCACCCGATATCACAGGAAGGCCAAAAAGATCATCAAGGACAACAAACACCCGAGCCACTGCCTGTTCACCCTGCTATCATCCAGAAGGCGAGGTTAGTACAGGTGCATCAAAGCTTGGACCGAGAAGCTGTTTTTCAGTCTCTATCTCAAGGCCATCAGACTGTGCTCAATAATGTTTGTACCATGTTTTGTGCTGCTCCCATGTGCTACTGCCATGTTGTTGTTATGTTGTGTTGCTACCATGCTGTGTTGTCATGTGTTGCTGCCTTGCTATGTTTTTGTCTTAGGTCTCTCTTTAGGTAGTGTTCTGTTGTCTCTCTTGTTGTGATGTGTGTTTTGTCCTATATTTTATTTATTTTTTAATCCCAGCTTCCGTCCCCGCAGGAGGCCTTTTGCCTTTTGGTAGGTCGTCATTGTCAATAAGAATTTGTTCTTAACTGACTTGCCTAGTTAAATAAAAAATAGAGTTAACTGCACCTCAGATTGCAGCCCAAATAAATACTTCACAGAGTTCAAGTAACAAACATCTCAATATCAATTGTTCAGAGGAGACTGCGTGAATCAGGCCTTCATGGTCGAATTGCTGCAAAGAAATCACTACTAAAGGACACCAATAATAAGAAGAGACTTGCTTGGGCCAAGAAACACGAACAATGGACATTAGACCGGTGGAAATCTGTACTTTGGTCTGATGAGTCCAAATTTGAGATTTTTGCTTCCAACTGCCGTGTCTTTGTGAAACGCAGAGTAGGTGAACGGATGATCTCTGCATGAGTGGTTCCCACCGTGAAGCATGGAGGAGGAGGTGTGATTGTATGGGGGTGCTTTGCTGGTGACACTGTATGTGATTTATTTAGAATTCAGGGCACACTCAACCAGCATAGCATTCTGCAGCGTTACGCCATCCCATATGGTTTGCGCTTAGTGGGACTATCATTTGTTTTTCAACAGGACAATGACCCAACACACCTCCAGGCTGTTTAAGGGCTATTTGACCAGAAGGAGATTGACGGTGCTGCATCAGATGACTTGGCCTCCACAATCAACCGACTTCAACCAAATTGGACCGCAGACTGAAGGAAAAGTAGCCAACAAGTGCTCAGCATATGGTGGAACTCCTTCAAGACTGTTGTCTTGATTCATTCCTCATGAATCTGGTTGAGAGAATGCCAAGAGTGTGCAAAGTACTCACTTTTTCCGAATTTTGTTACGTTACAGCCTTATTCTAAAATGTATTAAAGTTGTTTTTTCCCCCTCATCAATCTACACAAAATAACCCATAATGACAAATCAAAAACAGGTTTCACATTTACATAAGTATTCAGACTCTTTACTCAGTACTTTGTTGAATCACCTTTGGCAGTGATTATAGCATCTGGTCTTCTTGGGATTGATGCCACAAACTTGGCACACCTATATTTGGGGATTTCTCCCTTTCTTCTCTGCAGATGTTCTCAAGCTCTGTCAGGTTGGATGGGGAGGGTTTCTGCACAGCTATTTTCAGGTCTCTCCAGAGTTGCTCAATCAGGTTACACTCTGGTTGGTTCAGTCAAGGATATTCAGAGACGTGTCCCGAAGCCACTCCTGCGTTGTCTTGGCTGTGTACTTAGGGTCGTTGTCCTTTTGGACCTCAGACCCCAGTCTGAGGGGCACTGAGCACTGGAGCAGGTTTTCATCAAGGATCTCTCTGTGCTTTGCTCCACTCATCATTCCCAGGATCCTGACTAGTCTCCCCGACCCTGCCGCTAAAAAACATCCTCACAGCATGATGCTGCCACCACCATGCTTCACCATAGGGATGGTGGCAGGTTTCCTCCAGATGTGACGCTTGGCAGTCAGGCCAAATAATTCAGTCTTGGTTTCATCAGATTAGACAACCTTGTTTCTCATGGTCTGGGTCTTTACGTGCCTTTTGGGAAAATCCAAGTGGGCTGTCATGTGCCTTTTACTGAAGAGTGTCTTCTGTCTGGCCACTCCACCATAGAGGCCTGATTGGTGGAGTGCTGCAGAGATGGTTGTCCTTATGGAAGGTTCTCCCATCTCCACAGAAGAACTCTAGAGCTCTGTCAGAGAGACCATCAGGTACTTGGTCACTTCCCTGACCAAGGCCCTTCCCCCCCGATTGCTCAGTTTGGCCGGGTGGCCAGTTCTAGGAAGCGTCTTGGTGGTTCTAAACTTCTTCCATTTAAGAATGATGGAGGCCACTGTGTTCTTGGGGACCTTTAATGATGTTTTTTTTTTTTTACCCTTCCCCAGATCTGTGCCTTGACACAATCTTGTCTCAGAGCTCTACGGACAATTCCTGACCTCATGGCTTGGTTTTTGCTCTGACATGCACTGTCAAATGTGAGACCTTATATAGACAGCCTTTCCAAATCATGTCCAATCAATTGAATTTACCACAGGTGGACTCCAATCAAGTTGTAGAAATATCTCAAGGATGATCAATGGAAACAGGATGCAGCTGAGCTCCATTTCGAGTCTCACCTCAAAGGGTCTGAATACTTATGTAAATCATTTATTTTTATACATTTGCAAAAGTTTCTAATAACCTGCTTTCACTTAGTCATTTTCGTGAAATTGTGTATAGATTTCTGAGGATTATTTTAATTTATTTATATTTTAGAATAAGACTAACATAACAAAATGTGGAAAAAGTCAACAGGTCTGAATACTTTTCGAAGGCACTGTGTCTATATATAGTTTATTTGTTTATATAGTTTATTTTGTAATTTAAAAAAAACTATATTTTCTTACAACTGCATTGCTGGTTAAGGGCGTGTAAAGTAAGCATTTCACAGTAAGTTCTACACCTGCATTCGGCACATCCCATAGGAAAATATCTGTTGCTCACTCGGATATCCTCCAGATCTTTTGAGACTACCTAGAGCTTCTCAATTTTGAATCATTCTGTGACCGTTTGTGTCTGGTTTATTGCTCCTAAAGGCCCCTTAGGCGAAATATTGAGATGAAGAGACTTCTATGAGACGTATATAGAACACATGAAGATGAATTGAGATGATGGTTTTTGCAGTATTTGAGAAGTATGATCAGCAGAGGAGGTCTCATCATTGTATACCTTTGATGCTCATTCTTGCCTCTGTTATTTTAAAGGAGCAATAATAAGTTCCTGAGACAAGTTTGAGACTTTTATTAGACTAATGATCTTCGTCTGAGGTGATCATTTCAGAAATATCTAAGAAGAATGAGCCATAAAGGAGATCTCTACATTTGATGTATCTTAAAATTACTACAGAAGCTATGCATGAGCTTGATTAATGGGATGAGAAACAATTAAGAATTTAATTTGTTAGCATTCATTTGCAGTATTAATTATGATTAAAAACCAGAATGAAAACTGATAGTGTTCAACAAATGTATTCAACAGTGCTTATTATATTTACAAAGCATATCACTTTTCATTCCCAGCACAGCTTGGGTTCCATTAACTCTAAGAACGTAAAGAAAATTAATATTTAGCATATGCTCTTGTACCTGATTTGAAACATTAGGTAAACCCCCAAATAATATTGTAGAAATGAAAATAGGCAGTTGCCACCCACCAGATGTAGTGAACATAAAATCTAACCTACATGTGACACCAGTTAGCCCATAACAGTGTGTTCTTAAATTAACCTTATTTCAAATATGAACATTGCACATGGTACACAAACAAAAATATTTTAGAACAGTCACTACTCTTTATGTCCTGCTCTGGTCCTACACTTGTTGATGAAAGTCTTCTTCAGTTTGGCTTCATCGATTCCGGTCCAACCATCCAAGGTAGCACATCGCAAGACGTAGGCTGGAATAAAGTATTTAAAACATTTAATTCATATTTTGACAAATAACACATAAATAACACATGACAATTCTACTCAAGGACTCACAGTATGCAAAACACAAACGTCTTAAAAGGACATTGGGGATTTTGGTTTGTTTCTGAGGTATTTAAGCTGCATTTTTTCAGAAACTTGATTGCAGTAATGTATTAGCAAATAACATACGTACATTTTTCATCAAGAATAAATCCTAATTTGCTGTAGACAGTTAAGTAACAAAGTAACCTAGCTTTGAGAAAATGCTTACTTAGAATTCCGCTGACCTTCTTCCGGTCAAGGACTCGCTTCCCCTCGGGGGATCTTGCCATGGCATCCAAAGGCAACTGAATTGACACATTCTTCCACTGAGAAAAAATGGTCAAAAAGCAAATGAAACAGACGCAAGCCATCTTGCCTAGATCGATGAGAGGAACATGCCACTGTCAGAAAACAACTCTTGCTGGCCGAACGGCACCGATGGCCTTCTCTCCTGTAGCTCACAGTGTTTCTCTCCAACGATGTCAATGAGAGGTTGCAGCTCTCGGATCTGGACTGAGTCTGAGAGGAGACAATAGCACATACAGTACACTCGTGGCCAAAACCTTTGAGAATGACACAAATATGAATTTTCACAAAGTTTGCTGCCTCAGTTTGTATGATGGCAATGTGTGTATACTCCAGAATGTTATGAAGAGTGATCAGATGAATTGCAATTAACAGCAAAGTCCCTCTTTGCCATGCAAATGCAAACTTCCTCCATCCTTCCCTTGTCACGGAGGATTTTTTTCGACCTCGTAACTGCAACCATCACATGGCTGCCATGCGGCTGGTGCGTTCTGTCCCACTGGAGCTGATGCGTTCCATCCAGTGAGGGCTTGTGCATGCTGTCCCACTGGGGCTGGTGCGTTCCATCCAGTGGGGGCTGGTGCGTGCTGTCCCACGGGGGCTAGGGGAAGCTATCCCACTGCTGGTGGATGCTGTCTCAACAGAGTGGGTGTGTGCTGTCTCAAGGGGGCTGTGGGATGCTGCACAACTGGGGTTGGTGCGTACTGTTAATTTGGGGCTGGTTGATGCTGTCTCACTAGGGCGGGTGCGTTGCCACCATAGAGAGGTGGACTGGCTGTGTTTTGTCTGCAGGGGGGGGGGTATTGATCTGCATCTTCGCTGTTTTCAGACAATGGGCTCCTCTCAATTATTACAGTGTCACTTGTACACAGTGAGCTTTAATGTTCAGTTGTGGGTGACTGACATACTGTTGGTTGAGTTGGGCGGCCCTTCTCTTGGTTGTCCATTTCTAAGAGTCTGTCATTGTTTTTCTTTCAAACCTTTTTTTCCCAATCTGGTCTGGCTGCCTAATGTATTCAACAGTGGCCCTATACAATCTGCCATCTGACCCCTTGGCTAGAATGGCTACTCCTGACCTAAGATCTTGCAGCTGTCTGATAGGAACGTCCTCTTCACCTAGAATATCAGATGTTTGGAAGATTTTCGCAGTGTATCCATCCTCAAACCTCACAAAAGCTAAATGTCCTGAGAGAAATTGAGAAGAGGGAGAGAAAATGTTAAAGGCGGTCTGCCATGTGTTACTCAAAAGATCACTGGTTGAGACACATATTTGCACATCATTATTTTCTCCTGCATGGTGCTTATCCTACGGGTAGAAAACGTTGATATGATTTCAGATTAGCGCAGTACTTACCAGAATGCTCATTTGGGTCCAATTCTGGAGACATATGTTGCACCTTCTTTGTGGGAAACCTTTGTCTCTTTGGAGGACAATTCTTCTTAGGCTTTGGCATGTCCATTCTGTGAATAGTAATTTCAATCTGTTTGTTTTCAAGAGAATTTGCCGTTTCAATTGTAACTTGCCTGCTTTGACCAATTTATATAAATACAAATTCAAACCCATCAATCACTCATGATATAATGATAACTACAATCATTGCTTTATCTAAATTCAGTTAATTTAGCAAGCAGATGAAAATTATTGGGTCATTTGGACAGAAGTTAGAGATTATTTAGAAGTGCTGGTAGCTAGCTAGCTAATTTTTATCCATAATTATACCTTTTTGTTAAAACCAGTAACTTTAAATCTGAACAATAGCACTAGTCTGGGAGATCAAAATGGAAAATTGTGCCGTTGTATTTTTCAACACGCAACTGCTAACCTGGCTGTAGCTAATGTTGGAAAATGACCCTGAAAATTATATATTATATATATTATTATTATTTCACCTTGGGGTACGATAATTTAATAATTCACAGTGTATTCAGTTGATTATGATGCTTACCTTCTTTACTTTACTACTCACTCATCATCAGCAAAGTAATGATCTCAATCCAATCTCCAACTGTCATTCTGTCACGTTCCTGACCTGTTTTCTGTTGTTTGGTATGTGTTTATTGGTCAGGGCGTGAGTTTTGGGTGGGCAGTCTATGTTTTCTGTTTCTATGTTGGTTTTGGGGTTGCCTGGTATGGCTCTCAATTAGAGGCAGGTGTTTGACGTTTCCTCTGATTGAGAGTCATATTAAGGTAGGTTGTTCTCACTGTTTGTTTGTGGGTGATTGTCGTCCGTGTCTGTGTCTGCGCACCACACGGGACTGTAGCGTTTGTTCGTTCGTTTGTTATAGTCTGTACCTGTTCCTACGTGCTTCGTGTTATATGTAAGTTTTCATGGTTTAGGTCAGTCTACATTCGTTTTTGTTATTTTGTAATACTTCCAAGTGTTTGTTTTCGTGTTTCGTCGTTTGCTGTAATAAATCATTATGTATTCACAACCCGCTGCACTTTGGTCGAATCACTACTCCTCCTCTTCGTATGAAGAGGAGGAGGAATGCCGTTACAGAACCACCCACCAAACCCAGATCAAGCAGCGGGTTAACGGACAGCAACGACAGCAGCAGTGGGTCAAGGAGGATTGGACATGGGAAGAGATTCTGGACGGAGAAGGACCCTGGGCAGAGCCAGAGGAGTGTCGCCGTCCCAAGGCGGAGCTGGAGGCATCTAAAGCGGAGAGGCGACGTTATGAGGAGGCAGCACGGAAGCAAGGCTGGAAGCCCGCAAGTACAACCCAAACATTTCTTGGGGGGGGGGATAAAGGGTAGTGTGGCGAAGTCCGGTAGGAGACCTGCGCCAACTTCCCGGGCTTACCGTGGAGAGCGAGAGTACGGGTAGACACCGTGTTACGCAGTAGAGCGCATGGTGTCTCCTGTACGTGTTCATAGCCCGGTGCGGGTTATTCCACCTCCCCGCACTAGCCGGGCTAGAGTGAGCATTGAGCCAAGTGCCATGAAGCCGGCTCAACATATCTGGCCTCCAGTACGTCTCCTCGGGCCGGTGTACATGGCACCAGCCTTACGCATGGTGTCCCCGGTTCGCCAACACAGCCCAGTGCGGGTTATTCCACCTCCCCGCACTGGACGGGCTACGGGGAGCATACAACCAGGTAAGGTTGGGCAGGCTCAGTGCTCAAGGGAGCCAGTACGCTTGCACGGTCCGGTATATCCGGCGCCACCTTCCCGCCCCAGCTCAGTACCACCAGTGCCTACACTACGCACCAGGCTTCCAGTGCGTCTCCAGAGCCCTGTTCCTCCTCCACGCACTCTCCCTATGGTGCGTGTCTCCAGCCCAGTGCCTCCAGTTCCGGCACCACGCACTAAGCCACCTGTGCGTCTCCAGAGCCCTGTACGCACTGTTCCTTCTCCCCGCACTCGCCCTGAGGTGCGTGCCCTCAGCCCGGTACCTCCAGTTCCGGTACCACGCACCAGTCCTATAGTGCGCATCGAGAGTCCAGTGTGCCCTGTTCCTGCTCCCCGCACTAGCCTTGAGGTGCGTGTCTCCAGTCCGGCACCACGCACCAGGCCTACTGTGCGCCTCAGCGGGTCAGAGTCGGCCGTCTGCCCAACGCCTTCTGCACTGCCTGTCTGCCCAGCTCCGTCTGAGCCATCCGTCTGCCCAGTGCCATCTGAGCCATCTGTCTGCCCAGCGCCGTCTGAGCCATCTGTCTGCCCAGCGCCGTCTGAGCCATCTGTCTGCCCAGCGCCGTCTGAGCCATCTGTCTGCCCAGCGCCTTCTGAGCCATCCGTCTGCCCAGCACCTTCTGAGCCATCCGTCTGCCCAGCGCCTTCTGAGCCATCCGTCTGCCACGAGCCATTAGAGCCATCCGTCTGCCACGAGCCATTAGAGCCGCCCGTCTGTCCCGAGCCATTAGAGCCGTCCGTCAGTCAGGAGCCGCCAGAGCCGCCAGCCAGTCAGGAGCTGCCAGAGCCGCCAGCCAGTCAGGAGCTGCCAGAGCCGCCAGCCAGTCAGGAGCTGCCAGAGCCGCCAGCCAGTCAGGAGCTGCCAGAGCCGCCAGCCAGTCAGGAGCAGCCAGAGCTGCCCTACAGTCATGAGCTGCCCTACAGTCATGAGCTGCCCTACAGTCATGAGCTGCCCTACAGTCATGAGCTGCCCTACAGTCATGAGCTGCCCTTCAGTCATGAGCTGCCCTTCAGTCATGAGCTGCCCTTCAGTCATGAGCTGCCCTACAGTCATGAGCTGCCCTACAGTCATGAGCTGCCCTCCAGTCATGAGCTGCCCTCCAGTCATGAGCTGCCCTCCAGTCATGAGCTGCCCTACAGTCATGAGCTGCCCTACAGTCATGCCACTCAGTCATGAGCTGCCACTCAGTCCGGAGCTGCCACCCAGTCCGGAGCTGCCACCCAGTCCGGAGCTGCCACCCAGTCCGGAGCTGCCACCCAGTCCGGAGCTGCCACTCAGTCCGGAGCTGCCATTAGTACAGAGTTGTCCCTCTGTCCTAAGCTACCTCTCTGTCCGGAGCTACCTCTCTGTCCGGAGCTACCTCTCTGTCCGGAGCTACCTCTCTGTCCGGAGCTACCTCTCTGTCCTGAGCTACCTCTCTGTCCTGAGCTACCTCTCTGTCCTGAGCTACCTCTCTGTCCTGAGCTGTCTCCTCTATGTAGGAGGGGCCTTAGTGAAGGTTCCTGGACCATGGTCGGGGGCGAGGGTCGCCACTCAAAGGACGCTAAGAAGGGGGACAAAGACAGTGGTGGAGTGGTGTCCTCGTCCACCGCCGGAGCCGCCACCGCGGACAGATGCCCACCCAGACCCTCCCCTTGAGTTGTAGGGGTGCGCCCGGAGTTCGCACCTTGAGGGGGGGGTTCTGTCACGTTCCTGACCTGTTTTCTGTTGTTTGGTATGTGTTTATTGGTCAGGGCGTGAGTTTTGGGTGGGCAGTCTATGTTTTCTGTTTCTATGTTGGTTTTGGGGTTGCCTGGTATGGCTCTCAATTAGAGGCAGGTGTTTGACGTTTCCTCTGATTGAGAGTCATATTAAGGTAGGTTGTTCTCACTGTTTGTTTGTGGGTGATTGTCGTCTGTGTCTGCGCACCACACGGGACTGTAGCGTTTGTTCGTTCGTTTGTTATAGTCTGTACCTGTTCCTACGTGCTTCGTGTTATATGTAAGTTTTCATGGTTTAGGTCAGTCTACATTCGTTTTTGTTATTTTGTAATACTTCCAAGTGTTTGTTTTCGTGTTTCGTCGTTTGCTGTAATAAATCATTATGTATTCACAACCCGCTGCACTTTAGTCGAATCACTACTCCTCCTCTTCGTATGAAGAGGAGGAGGAATGCCGTTACACATTCCCGCGGGTCTTTGACTGGCGTCCAATCACATTTCAAGTAAGGTCGTCCAATGAATTATATGTTCTTTGAAATAAACGCAAAACAGTGTATGCCCGGGTTGATTAGCTAGTTGCCAGGGAGCAAATAGACTTTATATGGTTTTGCCAGGGAGCTCTTCTTACAAACTCATCAGGGAAAAGTTGTGTCAGTGTTCGCAAGAGTTAACTAAGTAAGTAAAATAGCTTTATCTGTTTGTGTTAGTTCTGCAACTTTATCACATAATATACTTCAGTCGAGACCCCCATGCATATTCCATTCCAATATAACGTTAGCCTAGCTGGTAGCCTTATTATTTAGTTGTTGATATGCACAACACCCCTAGTATTTCAGCATGTGTGTGTACTGTTTATAAGGGACAAAATTCCTAACAATTTTATTTGGCAATGCATATTAGTATTGCATCTTAAATCTTTATAAGATGAGGCCTATATATCTTGATGATAATTGAGTGAGCAAACACATTGCAGCACTGGGCTAGCCGTAATTAGTTGTATCTCTATTGAATAATATTGGAGACTCAAAATGACAAGACCAGAGCATGGAAGCCGATGGAGAAGAAAGGTGAATGAAGACAACGCTGGGCCACTTAAATGACCAAGAAGGATTGCACATTTGGTGAGTGGCGTGGCATTGCTCTGCCATCTTTTAACATAGCAGACACAATTTTAATATTGTTTTTCATTTTACTCCCTGCAGCCTGCCCGCATGAATGGAACGCAACCGCCCCATCAGGACAGAACGTACCCGCCCCATCATGACGAATGAACAATATTTCAGTAAGTTATTAAACGTTCTTATTCCACTTCCTATGTTTTATAGTAGCACCCTCTTGTACTAGAAACATATTTGCATAAACATCACATTTTATTTTAATCACGTGTGTTATCTTGCCAAGTTTTTTTTGTTTGAGACCCATGTGTACACACACAGTGATTGTGCAACACAATGTTCTACTATTAATAAATGCTGTCTAAACATACTATTAAACTGTTGTTTTATTATTTGCTGTTACCAGCACAAGAGAATGTTTCAATGACCATTGAAAATGAAGAGCCAACTTCCAACTTCAGATCGGCCAGCAGAGATACTCCTGATGTCCTAACAACTGTATGTGACAATACTGATCAGTATGATCCATCTGAATCCTTTGAGGAAGCGTTGCCTGATTTCATGGATTGACCCTATGATGATAACTTTATCTTCAGTGAGGGATTTGAAAAGGTGTCTAGCGAGGAGGGTGCACAGTCAACATCCAACGACTCAGGCAAACCATTATATGACAATGCATCCATAACCGTTGGAGAGTGCCTTTTGGTAATCATGGCTTACGCAAACTGTCATAAAGTAACTGGTAAGGCCCTTAGTGTTTTGCTTAAATAACAGCATTGCACTGTCCAGTCTCAGTACAGACTGCTTGGGCAGTGTACAGAAGTTCAGAGACTTGTCTCACCTGTGGGACCGGCATGTCAGAAGAAGGATCAGCCACATCCTTCATGGAGGTTGAAATTGACGCTCACATAAGATCATTGTTTCTCAAGCCGGTTTTTTTTTCAGGAAAAGCTTAACTTTAGATTTTGTAGGATGAAGAAAGATCCTCACAACATAGAATATACATATGATGCAGAAGTTTACAGACATCATGCAGATGGAGGTGGACCTCTTAGTGATCCTAGAAACGTCTCACTTACATGGAACACAGATGGGGTACAAATGTTTAAATTGTTGACATTTTCAGTGTGGCCTTTATTGTATCATTAATGAATTAAGCTTTATTGAACGCACAAAAAAATGTAATACGATTTTTGCTGGGCTTTGGTATGGGGACTCAAAACCATCTATGGTTACATTTCTTAGACCACAAAGTAACACACTGAGTAAACTTCAAGAGGATGGAATTCATGTGCAACTTGCAGAGGGCTCTGCAACTTTTTTTTTGTGCAAAGTGCTCACCATTGCTGGCACATGTGACTTGCCTGCCGAAGCGATAGTACTAAATATAGTGCAGTTCAATGGGAACTTTGGATGTTCGAAATGTGAGCAGCCTGGAAAGACTGAAGACAGGGCAAAGGAGGCATGTTCATGCATTTCCATTCGAAGAAATGCATCCAAAAGGGCCACCTCGCACGCATCAAACATTTGATGATGATGCTAAAATGGCCTGAGACAAAAACCACTGTGAAAGGTGTGAAGGGTCCCTATTGGCTCAGCCAACTTAAAAGTTATGACCTAATCCGTAGCACTGGCATTGACTACATGCACTCAGCTGTTAGGATTGATGCGCCTTCTGATGCTTCTATGATTTTCCACCGAGTCTTCTCATCAGACCTTCAGCATTTCAAAAGAAAAAAAAAAAAATAGACAAGCGATTGCAAGATGTCCGACCACCATCCTTGACACGATATCCTCGATCAGTAGCATCTCACAGGATGTTTTTTAAGGCATCAGAATATAGGACTGTTTTAATCTTTTTTGGACCTTTTGTTTTCCGTTGTGTTCTTGGAACGCTTTACTACAACCACTTCCTCCTTCTAAGTTATTTTCATTCTTCTGATGGACTCAATATCAATACAACATATTGGTCATGCAGAGAAACTGCTATGGAACTTTTGCTCTCAAATTAGTCATCTCTATGGTGAGCGTTACCAAACTGCATATATTCAACTTCTTGTGCACCTAGCAGACAGCGTCAGAGCCCTTGGCCCATCATGGACTCATTCTTGTTTCCATTTTGAAGACAAAAATGGCTATTTGTTAAGTGTACTCAAAATATACCCATGCAAATGGTCCATGCAGTCACACTAGTGCAGTCTATCCCTGCTATTTTGCAAAATCCTAAAGCCAGCTAATGCCATAGCTGACTTTTACGCACGGAAGACCAGTGACCATAGTTTTTATGACGAAAACAGTGATAAGTCGAGAACAAACATCATTGGAGCATCAAGTGAACATCAACTGGAGGCAAGGCACCTCTCTGCAATAGAAAAACATGCTGGTCGCCACAGTAATTCACCACATTCAGTGAAGGCATTTTACAGGGCACAAGTTAAGAGAACTCGTCTCACATCAAGGCATTATGGGAAAGGAGAAATAAGGACACATTTTACATTTTTTTCTTCTTCTAAAGTAGCACAAATAAAGTATGGGCAGATTGATTTCTTTACCTCTGAGGAATCAGGTGACAAATGGGAACTTATTAGCGAATTTGAATGTGCAGGTTTTTCTTTGCTGCAAGATACTGTAACACATGGTACATGCTTTCATGTTGAGCCCCTATTGGACACCCCTGTCAACACAGTTGTAATTGCCCTTGAGCATGTGTTTTGGTCAAATTTGTTTTCCTTGACTTGACGTCTATGCCCGGTATTGTGTTTGCAACTCCTTTTCAAAACACACTTGAGAAGGACTAGGTATGCTCAACAAATGACTTGTGTTGGAACAGTATGAATGTATATTGAATGATGAATTAATGGAAATAAATCATATCTGCTCCACTTTTGTGATTATTTCCCCCTTCAGCACCACTTTGAGATAATGTAGAGATATCTCTGAGATGACATTTGCATGAATTGATCAGACCTGTAATAATTAGTCTCATATGTGAGATAGGTTCAAGATTACAATGTGTGAATACCACTGAGATCTGTATGGGATGAATGTAAGACATGTTTGAGATAGAGCATCTAATTGTTCGTATCACATTGAAATCTTTAAATACTACTCTCATTTATCTAGTAGCTGAGACTGAGAAAAGAGACACGTGTGAGAGAGTTCAGAGAACTCATACAGTGGTCACTGTGAGACAGATCCATGTCTACTTCTCAGGAGTGACAATTGAGATGCATGAGAAAATGCACAGCATTTCACTTTAGTATTGACTAGTGCTCTATGAGACAAAATGGACAGTGGTTATAAAGGAGCTCTCATCTTGGATTTTGCTTTCCTATGGGATATGACCAATAACATTTGATTCGATACACTACCGTTCAAAAGTTTGGGGTCACTTAGAAAGCACATTTTTTGTCCATTAAAATAACATCAAATTGATCAGAAATACAGTGTAAGCATTGTTAATGTTGTAAATGACTATTGTAGCTGGAAACAGCTGATTTTTTTATGGAATATCTACATAGGCGTACAGAGGACCATCAGCAACCATCACCCCTGTGTTCCAATGGCACGTTATGTTAGCTAATCCAAGTTTATAATTTTAAAAGGCTATTTGATCATTAGAAAACCCTTTTGCAATTATTTTAGCACAGCTGAAAACTTTTGTCCTGATTAAAGAAGCAATAAAACTGTCCTTTAGACTAGTTGAGTATCTGGAGCATCAGCATTTGTGGGTTCGATTACAGGCTCAAAATGGCCAGAAACAAAGAACTTTCTTCTGAAACTTGTCAGTCTATACTTGTTTTGAGCTATTGCATGCTGGAAATTGCCAAGAAACTGAAGATCTGGTACAACGCTGTGTACTACGCCCTTCACAGAACAGCGCAAACTGGCTCTAAGCACAATATAATGAGGAATGGGAGGCCACGATGCACAACTGCGCAAGAGGACAAGTACATTAGAGTGTCTAGTTTGAGAAACGTGAACGCGCCTGGTCAGCTCGTGGCTCTCTGGCAGACCTCTGACTCATTCCCCTCTCATTCGCCCCCACTTCACAGTAGAAGCCTCAAACAAGGTTCTAAAGACTGTTGACATCTAGTGGAAGCCTTAGGAAGTGCATTTCCATGACCCCATTTCCACTGTATCTTGGATAAGCAAAGAGTTGAAAAACTACAAACCTCAGATTTCCCGCTTCCTGGTTGGATTGTTTCTCAGGTTTTTGCCTGCCATATGAGTTCTGTTATACTCACAGACATCATTCAAACAGTTTTAGAAACGTCAGAGTGTTTTCTATCCAAATCTACGAATAGGGTTAGGGTTAGGGTTATATGCATATCCTAGCATCTGGGCCTGAGTAGCAGGCAGTTTACTCTGGAAATATCCTCAATATCCTCAGTCCTCAACTGGCAGCTTTATTAAATAGTACCCGTAAACACCAGTCTCAACGTCAACAGTGAAGAGGCGACTCCGGGATGCTGGCCTTCTAGGCAAAGTTGCAAAGAAAAAGCCATATCTCAGACTGGCCAATAAAAATAAAAGATTAAGATGGGCAAAAGAACACAGACACTGGACAGAGGAACTCTGCCTAGAAGGCCAGTATCCCGGAGTCCCCTCTTCACTGTTGACATTGAGACTGGTGTTTTGCTTGAGTGAAATTTCACCTTACCTTAAATTTCACCTTAAATGCTTACTTACAAGCTCTTAACCAATAATGCAGTTAAGAAAAATACATTAAAAAAATGAAATAAAAGTAACCAATATTTAAAGAGCACCAGTAAAATAACAATAGCGAGGCTATATACAGGGGGTATCGGTACAGAGTCAATGTGCTGGGGCAACGGTTAGTCGAATTAAGGCTGTAACATAACAAAATGTGGAAAATGTCAAGGGGTCTGAATACTTTCCGAATGAACTGTACATGCATACACACATTATTATTAACTGGGTGGTTTGATCCCTGAATGGTGATTGGCTGAAAGCTGTGCTATATCAGACTATATACCACGGGTATGACAAAACATATATTTTTTTATACTGTTCTAATTACATTGGTCACCTGTTTATAGCAAAATGGCTCCTCAGGGGTTTGTGGTATATGGCAAATATACCATGGCTATTAGCTGTATCCAGGCACTGCGTTGCGTCATGCATAAGAACAGCCCTTAGCTGTGGTATATTGGCCATATACCACACCTCCTCGGGCCTTATTGCTTAAGTAGTTCCCTACGGTGCAATACACATGAAGGCCAGTAGATGGGGAGCTAGTCCCACTAATGACTGTGGGATCACTGGGGTGACCCTCTGTGAAATTAGGAATGGCTTTAACCTGTGACAAAATATGTGAGGGTCAGACGTGGCCATTATATATGAATGGGCTTATGTTCTGTTGAAAACAGACGTTGGCAGTAGTCCCAAATATGTATATAGTTGTTTGTTTCATTGATATTTGTGCCTCCAAACACTGGTACATTATTCTCAAGACCTGGGGGAACCACAATCTGGTGTTGGATATCTTGTTTATTATGGTTTACAGTGCTTTTCGCAACAAGAAACAAAGAAATTCAACATTTTATATATTTTTTACCTTTATGGCATATTTTCACTCATGTGTCTCAACGTTTTTGTTGTTGTTGACATTATATTTATTGTAGCTAACAGTTTGCTGAATCCATAGACATAAAATACTTGATGGTGCCTATTACAGAAATGTCTGTAGAAGCCAAAATGTCAATGTAGTGAAAAAAATGCCTTAGACTAGGGGAGATGTGATCCACAATCACACAAGATAAATCAAGCTCATTGGGACGTCAAGTGAATGATTCTCTGGTCTATGTAGAGGTCATGGTCTGTGTCGAGCTCCCAGAACTTGCAGTAGATGACATAGAAATACGAGAAGAACTCAGCTGGTTCACATCCTCTTCCGGCTGCTGCTCTAGCAGGGACACATTCTGTTGGACTAATCAATTCAACAACCAACCAGCCAAACAATCAATTAACCAATCAATTAATAGTGACTTATTTAGCACTTTTCACTATACAGTGACGAGGAAAACCTCCCTTGATGGGAAGAAACCATGGGAGGATCCAGACTCCAAACAGCCCCTCCACATCTGACAAATTATCCATTCCACCTCAGAATTTCCTTCCTACCTGGAGAAATCTGTTTTTCCTGAGCTCCGAACAGCTGATCCTGCCTGTCCATGACCTGTTGACATTGTAGAATATCCTCTGGACAACCTGCAAGGTACACAACACAATGATTTATTAACAAGAGACAGCCTGCATACACAACAGACAGCTTTAATGGCCTCCATTATACTCAAAAGTCCACTTCAGCTCATCCTCACACACCCAAAAAATAAAGATTGTCACACCAATGCTTCAGAGTCACTCACACAATCCAATTAAGACGGAACACATTTTACATGATATTTAACAAAACACTTTAACCTCTTCAGACAAACTTAGTGGTATTTTGGTGTGGTATGTATGTTGACTTTCTGTGATGATGTAGCTTGAGTGAAAGTCAGACGTCTCCTTCAGGAAGGCCAGGCATGTGTGAGAGTTCACCACATCCTGAACAACACACACACAGGATGTTAACAACAATCTGTGCAGCAGCCATTTGATGATTGGAAAGAGAGATCTGTTACAAAACACCAAAAATATTAATGACATTTGGAGATTGTCAAGCCAAACTTTCAATACTGGGTAAAACTACAAGGTAGGGAGGGATGTATTTTCTGTTGGTCGAGATTGACAGTCTTTATTGCGGTGTTGAAAACGCAAACCATGATATTGAAGTGCCCGAAATCAGTATGCTTTGTCCGTCGTGGTCGGCAAACCCTCAACCTTCTTGCCCGTACGGCATCGACAGTGCCACAAAAGCATGCTGAAGTGGAAAAGTTTATACCCACGTTTATAAACACAGGGTTGCTGCAGTTATTCTTATTTGTGGTCATAAACATTATAGAGGGTCATATGAAAATATGTTTTATGTTGACAGAACATTCAGCACTCCCTCTCCAATGTTCACAAGAGGAATGTCTTTTGTTTCAATAGACCTTTTTCCGCTGAAACTCTAACACGTTCTAAAGTGAATACTGGAACAATATTTCTAACATAGAACGTGAGGAATGGTCAGAGGCTGCCTATAGAACACTAATGTCATTTAGTTTGTTATTTTGTGATATCATTAAAAATGATATAAAGGAAATACTGTAACTTGGAAAGTATGCCCACTACACACATGAAGTGTCCATCCTATGCTTTGTGCATGAAATATGAACAATTATGAGTGTTTTTGTTAACCTCTCTAGTGTATGTGGGACGGTAGCGTCTCACCTCGTCAACAGCCAGTGAAACTGCAGGGCGCCAAATTCAAAACAACAGAAATCCCATAATTAAAATTCCTCAAACATACAAGTATTTTACACCATTTTAAAGATACACTTGTTGTAAATCCAGCCACAGTGTCCGATTTCAAAAAGTCTTTACGACGAAAGCACACCAAACGATTATGTTAGGTCAGAGCCAAGTCACAGAAAAACAGCCATTTTCCAGTCACAAAAAGCACAAATGGAGATAAAATTAATCACTAACCTTTGATGATCTTCATCAGATGACACTCATAGGACTTCATGTTACACAATACATGTATGTTTTGTTCGGTAAAGTTCATATCCGAAAATCTGAGTTTACATTTGCGCGTTACATTCAGTAGTTCCAAAACATCCGGTGATTTTGCAGAGAGCCACATCAATTTACAGAAATACTCAGAATAAACATTGCTAAAAGATACAATTGTTATGCATGGAATTTTAGATTGACTTCTCCTTAATGCAACCGCTGTGTCAGATTTCAAAAAACTTTACAGAAAAAGCACACCATGCAATAATCTGAGTACAGCGCTCAGAGACCAACACAACCCAAACAGATATCCGCCATGTTGTGGAGTCAACAGATGTCAGAATAGCATTATAAATATTCCCTTACCTATGATGATCTTTATCAGAATGCACTCCCAGGAATCCCAGTTCCAAAATAAATGTTTCTTTTGTTCAATGAAGTCCATCATTTATGTCCAAATACCTCCTTTTTGTTAGCGCGTTTAGCCCAGTAATCAAAATTCATGACGTGCGATCACTAGGTGCAGAAGAAAAGTCAAAAAGTTCCGATACAGTCCGTAGAAACATGTCAACCAATGTATAGAATCAATTTTTAGGATGTTTTTAACATAAATCTTCAATAATGTTCCAACCGGAGAATTCCTTTGTCTTCTGAAATGCAATGGAACGCAAGCTAACTCTCTCACGTGAACGCGCCTGGTCAGCTCGTGGCTCTCTGGCAGACCTCTGACTCATTCCCCTCTCATTCGCCCCCACCTCACAGTAGAAGCCTCAAACAAGGTTCTAAAGACTGTTGACATCTAGTGGAAGCCTTAGGAAGTGCATTTCCATGACCCCATTTCCACTGTATCTTGGATAAGCAAAGAGTTGAAAAACTACAAACCTCAGATTTCCCGCTTCCTGGTTGGATTGTTTCTCAGGTTTTTGCCTGCCATATGAGTTCTGTTATACTCACAGACATCATTCAAACAGTTTTAGAAACGTCAGAGTGTTTTCTATCCAAATCTACGAATAGGGTTAGGGTTAGGGTTATATGCATATCCTAGCATCTGGGCCTGAGTAGCAGGCAGTTTACTCTGGAAATATCCTCAATATCCTCAGTCCTCAACTGGCAGCTTTATTAAATAGTACCCGTAAACACCAGTCTCAACGTCAACAGTGAAGAGGCGACTCCGGGATGCTGGCCTTCTAGGCAAAGTTGCAAAGAAAAAGCCATATCTCAGACTGGCCAATAAAAATAAAAGATTAAGATGGGCAAAAGAACACAGACACTGGACAGAGGAACTCTGCCTAGAAGGCCAGTATCCCGGAGTCCCCTCTTCACTGTTGACATTGAGACTGGTGTTTTGCTTGAGTGAAATTTCACCTTACCTTAAATTTCACCTTAAATGCTTACTTACAAGCTCTTAACCAATAATGCAGTTAAGAAAAATACATTAAAAAAATGAAATAAAAGTAACCAATATTTAAAGAGCACCAGTAAAATAACAATAGCGAGGCTATATACAGGGGGTATCGGTACAGAGTCAATGTGCTGGGGCAACGGTTAGTCGAATTAAGGCTGTAACATAACAAAATGTGGAAAATGTCAAGGGGTCTGAATACTTTCCGAATGAACTGTACATGCATACACACATTATTATTAACTGGGTGGTTTGATCCCTGAATGGTGATTGGCTGAAAGCTGTGCTATATCAGACTATATACCACGGGTATGACAAAACATATATTTTTTTATACTGTTCTAATTACATTGGTCACCTGTTTATAGCAAAATGGCTCCTCAGGGGTTTGTGGTATATGGCAAATATACCATGGCTATTAGCTGTATCCAGGCACTGCGTTGCGTCATGCATAAGAACAGCCCTTAGCTGTGGTATATTGGCCATATACCACACCTCCTCGGGCCTTATTGCTTAAGTAGTTCCCTACGGTGCAATACACATGAAGGCCAGTAGATGGGGAGCTAGTCCCACTAATGACTGTGGGATCACTGGGGTGACCCTCTGTGAAATTAGGAATGGCTTTAACCTGTGACAAAATATGTGAGGGTCAGACGTGGCCATTATATATGAATGGGCTTATGTTCTGTTGAAAACAGACGTTGGCAGTAGTCCCAAATATGTATATAGTTGTTTGTTTCATTGATATTTGTGCCTCCAAACACTGGTACATTATTCTCAAGACCTGGGGGAACCACAATCTGGTGTTGGATATCTTGTTTATTATGGTTTACAGTGCTTTTCGCAACAAGAAACAAAGAAATTCAACATTTTATATATTTTTTACCTTTATGGCATATTTTCACTCCTGTGTCTCAACGTTTTTGTTGTTGTTGACATTATATTTATTGTAGCTAACAGTTTGCTGAATCCATAGACATAAAATACTTGATGGTGCCTATTACAGAAATGTCTGTAGAAGCCAAAATGTCAATGTAGTGAAAAAAATGCCTTAGACTAGGGGAGATGTGATCCACAATCACACAAGATAAATCAAGCTCATTGGGACGTCAAGTGAATGACTCTCTGGTCTATGTAGAGGTCATGGTCTGTGTCGAGCTCCCAGAACTTGCAGTAGATGACATAGAAATACGAGAAGAACTCAGCTGGTTCACATCCTCTTCCGGCTGCTGCTCTAGCAGGGACACATTCTGTTGGACTAATCAATTCAACAACCAACCAGCCAAACAATCAATTAACCAATCAATTAATAGTGACTTATTTAGCACTTTTCACTATACAGTGACGAGGAAAACCTCCCTTGATGGGAAGAAACCATGGGAGGATCCAGACTCCAAACAGCCCCTCCACATCTGACAAATTATCCATTCCACCTCAGAATTTCCTTCCTACCTGGAGAAATCTGTTTTTCCTGAGCTCCGAACAGCTGATCCTGCCTGTCCATGACCTGTTGACATTGTAGAATATCCTCTGGACAACCTGCAAGGTACACAACACAATGATTTATTAACAAGAGACAGCCTGCATACACAACAGACAGCTTTAATGGCCTCCATTATACTCAAAAGTCCACTTCAGCTCATCCTCACACACCCAAAAAATAAAGATTGTCACACCAATGCTTCAGAGTCACTCACACAATCCAATTAAGACGGAACACATTTTACATGATATTTAACAAAACACTTTAACCTCTTCAGACAAACTTAGTGGTATTTTGGTGTGGTATGTATGTTGACTTTCTGTGATGATGTAGCTTGAGTGAAAGTCAGACGTCTCCTTCAGGAAGGCCAGGCATGTGTGAGAGTTCACCACATCCTGAACAACACACACACAGGATGTTAACAACAATCTGTGCAGCAGCCATTTGATGATTGGAAAGAGAGATCTGTTACAAAACACCAAAAATATTAATGACATTTGGAGATTGTCAAGCCAAACTTTCAATACTGGGTAAAACTACAAGGTAGGGAGGGATGTATTTTCTGTTGGTCGAGATTGACAGTCTTTATTGCGGTGTTGAAAACGCAAACCATGATATTGAAGTGCCCGAAATCAGTATGCTTTGTCCGTCGTGGTCGGCAAACCCTCAACCTTCTTGCCCGTACGGCATCGACAGTGCCACAAAAGCATGCTGAAGTGGAAAAGTTTATACCCACGTTTATAAACACAGGGTTGCTGCAGTTATTCTTATTTGTGGTCATAAACATTATAGAGGGTCATATGAAAATATGTTTTATGTTGACAGAACATTCAGCACTCCCTCTCCAATGTTCACAAGAGGAATGTCTTTTGTTTCAATAGACCTTTTTCCGCTGAAACTCTAACACGTTCTAAAGTGAATACTGGAACAATATTTCTAACATAGAACGTGAGGAATGGTCAGAGGCTGCCTATAGAACACTAATGTCATTTAGTTTGTTATTTTGTGATATCATTAAAAATGATATAAAGGAAATACTGTAACTTGGAAAGTATGCCCACTACACACATGAAGTGTCCATCCTATGCTTTGTGCATGAAATATGAACAATTATGAGTGTTTTTGTTAACCTCTCTAGTGTATGTGGGACGGTAGCGTCTCACCTCGTCAACAGCCAGTGAAACTGCAGGGCGCCAAATTCAAAACAACAGAAATCCCATAATTAAAATTCCTCAAACATACAAGTATTTTACACCATTTTAAAGATACACTTGTTGTAAATCCAGCCACAGTGTCCGATTTCAAAAAGTCTTTACGACGAAAGCACACCAAACGATTATGTTAGGTCAGAGCCAAGTCACAGAAAAACAGCCATTTTCCAGTCACAAAAAGCACAAATGGAGATAAAATTAATCACTAACCTTTGATGATCTTCATCAGATGACACTCATAGGACTTCATGTTACACAATACATGTATGTTTTGTTCGGTAAAGTTCATATCCGAAAATCTGAGTTTACATTTGCGCGTTACATTCAGTAGTTCCAAAACATCCGGTGATTTTGCAGAGAGCCACATCAATTTACAGAAATACTCAGAATAAACATTGCTAAAAGATACAATTGTTATGCATGGAATTTTAGATTGACTTCTCCTTAATGCAACCGCTGTGTCAGATTTCAAAAAACTTTACAGAAAAAGCACACCATGCAATAATCTGAGTACAGCGCTCAGAGACCAACACAACCCAAACAGATATCCGCCATGTTGTGGAGTCAACAGATGTCAGAATAGCATTATAAATATTCCCTTACCTATGATGATCTTTATCAGAATGCACTCCCAGGAATCCCAGTTCCAAAATAAATGTTTCTTTTGTTCAATGAAGTTCATCATTTATGTCCAAATACCTCCTTTTTGTTAGCGCGTTTAGCCCAGTAATCAAAATTCATGACGTGCGATCACTAGGTGCAGAAGAAAAGTCAAAAAGTTCCGATACAGTCCGTAGAAACATGTCAACCAATGTATAGAATCAATTTTTAGGATGTTTTTAACATAAATCTTCAATAATGTTCCAACCGGAGAATTCCTTTGTCTTCTGAAATGCAATGGAACGCAAGCTAACTCTCTCACGTGAACGCGCCTGGTCAGCTCGTGGCTCTCTGGCAGACCTCTGACTCATTCCCCTCTCATTCGCCCCCACCTCACAGTAGAAGCCTCAAACAAGGTTCTAAAGACTGTTGACATCTAGTGGAAGCCTTAGGAAGTGCATTTCCATGACCCCATTTCCACTGTATCTTGGATAAGCAAAGAGTTGAAAAACTACAAACCTCAGATTTCCCGCTTCCTGGTTGGATTGTTTCTCAGGTTTTTGCCTGCCATATGAGTTCTGTTATACTCACAGACATCATTCAAACAGTTTTAGAAACGTCAGAGTGTTTTCTATCCAAATCTACGAATAGGGTTAGGGTTAGGGTTATATGCATATCCTAGCATCTGGGCCTGAGTAGCAGGCAGTTTACTCTGGAAATATCCTCAATATCCTCAGTCCTCAACTGGCAGCTTTATTAAATAGTACCCGTAAACACCAGTCTCAACGTCAACAGTGAAGAGGCGACTCCGGGATGCTGGCCTTCTAGGCAAAGTTGCAAAGAAAAAGCCATATCTCAGACTGGCCAATAAAAATAAAAGATTAAGATGGGCAAAAGAACACAGACACTGGACAGAGGAACTCTGCCTAGAAGGCCAGTATCCCGGAGTCCCCTCTTCACTGTTGACATTGAGACTGGTGTTTTGCTTGAGTGAAATTTCACCTTACCTTAAATTTCACCTTAAATGCTTACTTACAAGCTCTTAACCAATAATGCAGTTAAGAAAAATACATTAAAAAAATGAAATAAAAGTAACCAATATTTAAAGAGCACCAGTAAAATAACAATAGCGAGGCTATATACAGGGGGTATCGGTACAGAGTCAATGTGCTGGGGCAACGGTTAGTCGAATTAAGGCTGTAACATAACAAAATGTGGAAAATGTCAAGGGGTCTGAATACTTTCCGAATGAACTGTACATGCATACACACATTATTATTAACTGGGTGGTTTGATCCCTGAATGGTGATTGGCTGAAAGCTGTGCTATATCAGACTATATACCACGGGTATGACAAAACATATATTTTTTTATACTGTTCTAATTACATTGGTCACCTGTTTATAGCAAAATGGCTCCTCAGGGGTTTGTGGTATATGGCAAATATACCATGGCTATTAGCTGTATCCAGGCACTGCGTTGCGTCATGCATAAGAACAGCCCTTAGCTGTGGTATATTGGCCATATACCACACCTCCTCGGGCCTTATTGCTTAAGTAGTTCCCTACGGTGCAATACACATGAAGGCCAGTAGATGGGGAGCTAGTCCCACTAATGACTGTGGGATCACTGGGGTGACCCTCTGTGAAATTAGGAATGGCTTTAACCTGTGACAAAATATGTGAGGGTCAGACGTGGCCATTATATATGAATGGGCTTATGTTCTGTTGAAAACAGACGTTGGCAGTAGTCCCAAATATGTATATAGTTGTTTGTTTCATTGATATTTGTGCCTCCAAACACTGGTACATTATTCTCAAGACCTGGGGGAACCACAATCTGGTGTTGGATATCTTGTTTATTATGGTTTACAGTGCTTTTCGCAACAAGAAACAAAGAAATTCAACATTTTATATATTTTTTACCTTTATGGCATATTTTCACTCCTGTGTCTCAACGTTTTTGTTGTTGTTGACATTATATTTATTGTAGCTAACAGTTTGCTGAATCCATAGACATAAAATACTTGATGGTGCCTATTACAGAAATGTCTGTAGAAGCCAAAATGTCAATGTAGTGAAAAAAATGCCTTAGACTAGGGGAGATGTGATCCACAATCACACAAGATAAATCAAGCTCATTGGGACGTCAAGTGAATGACTCTCTGGTCTATGTAGAGGTCATGGTCTGTGTCGAGCTCCCAGAACTTGCAGTAGATGACATAGAAATACGAGAAGAACTCAGCTGGTTCACATCCTCTTCCGGCTGCTGCTCTAGCAGGGACACATTCTGTTGGACTAATCAATTCAACAACCAACCAGCCAAACAATCAATTAACCAATCAATTAATAGTGACTTATTTAGCACTTTTCACTATACAGTGACGAGGAAAACCTCCCTTGATGGGAAGAAACCATGGGAGGATCCAGACTCCAAACAGCCCCTCCACATCTGACAAATTATCCATTCCACCTCAGAATTTCCTTCCTACCTGGAGAAATCTGTTTTTCCTGAGCTCCGAACAGCTGATCCTGCCTGTCCATGACCTGTTGACATTGTAGAATATCCTCTGGACAACCTGCAAGGTACACAACACAATGATTTATTAACAAGAGACAGCCTGCATACACAACAGACAGCTTTAATGGCCTCCATTATACTCAAAAGTCCACTTCAGCTCATCCTCACACACCCAAAAAATAAAGATTGTCACACCAATGCTTCAGAGTCACTCACACAATCCAATTAAGACGGAACACATTTTACATGATATTTAACAAAACACTTTAACCTCTTCAGACAAACTTAGTGGTATTTTGGTGTGGTATGTATGTTGACTTTCTGTGATGATGTAGCTTGAGTGAAAGTCAGACGTCTCCTTCAGGAAGGCCAGGCATGTGTGAGAGTTCACCACATCCTGAACAACACACACACAGGATGTTAACAACAATCTGTGCAGCAGCCATTTGATGATTGGAAAGAGAGATCTGTTACAAAACACCAAAAATATTAATGACATTTGGAGATTGTCAAGCCAAACTTTCAATACTGGGTAAAACTACAAGGTAGGGAGGGATGTATTTTCTGTTGGTCGAGATTGACAGTCTTTATTGCGGTGTTGAAAACGCAAACCATGATATTGAAGTGCCCGAAATCAGTATGCTTTGTCCGTCGTGGTCGGCAAACCCTCAACCTTCTTGCCCGTACGGCATCGACAGTGCCACAAAAGCATGCTGAAGTGGAAAAGTTTATACCCACGTTTATAAACACAGGGTTGCTGCAGTTATTCTTATTTGTGGTCATAAACATTATAGAGGGTCATATGAAAATATGTTTTATGTTGACAGAACATTCAGCACTCCCTCTCCAATGTTCACAAGAGGAATGTCTTTTGTTTCAATAGACCTTTTTCCGCTGAAACTCTAACACGTTCTAAAGTGAATACTGGAACAATATTTCTAACATAGAACGTGAGGAATGGTCAGAGGCTGCCTATAGAACACTAATGTCATTTAGTTTGTTATTTTGTGATATCATTAAAAATGATATAAAGGAAATACTGTAACTTGGAAAGTATGCCCACTACACACATGAAGTGTCCATCCTATGCTTTGTGCATGAAATATGAACAATTATGAGTGTTTTTGTTAACCTCTCTAGTGTATGTGGGACGGTAGCGTCTCACCTCGTCAACAGCCAGTGAAACTGCAGGGCGCCAAATTCAAAACAACAGAAATCCCATAATTAAAATTCCTCAAACATACAAGTATTTTACACCATTTTAAAGATACACTTGTTGTAAATCCAGCCACAGTGTCCGATTTCAAAAAGTCTTTACGACGAAAGCACACCAAACGATTATGTTAGGTCAGAGCCAAGTCACAGAAAAACAGCCATTTTCCAGTCACAAAAAGCACAAATGGAGATAAAATTAATCACTAACCTTTGATGATCTTCATCAGATGACACTCATAGGACTTCATGTTACACAATACATGTATGTTTTGTTCGGTAAAGTTCATATCCGAAAATCTGAGTTTACATTTGCGCATTACATTCAGTAGTTCCAAAACATCCGGTGATTTTGCAGAGAGCCACATCAATTTACAGATATACTCAGAATAAACATTGCTAAAAGATACAATTGTTATGCATGGAATTTTAGATTGACTTCTCCTTAATGCAACCGCTGTGTCAGATTTCAAAAAACTTTACAGAAAAAGCACACCATGCAATAATCTGAGTACAGCGCTCAGAGACCAACACAACCCAAACAGATATCCGCCATGTTGTGGAGTCAACAGATGTCAGAATAGCATTATAAATATTCCCTTACCTATGATGATCTTTATCAGAATGCACTCCCAGGAATCCCAGTTCCAAAATAAATGTTTCTTTTGTTCAATGAAGTCCATCATTTATGTCCAAATACCTCCTTTTTGTTAGCGCGTTTAGCCCAGTAATCAAAATTCATGACGTGCGATCACTAGGTGCAGAAGAAAAGTCAAAAAGTTCCGATACAGTCCGTAGAAACATGTCAACCAATGTATAGAATCAATTTTTAGGATGTTTTTAACATAAATCTTCAATAATGTTCCAACCGGAGAATTCCTTTGTCTTCTGAAATGCAATGGAACGCAAGCTAACTCTCTCACGTGAACGCGCCTGGTCAGCTCGTGGCTCTCTGGCAGACCTCTGACTCATTCCCCTCTCATTCGCCCCCACCTCACAGTAGAAGCCTCAAACAAGGTTCTAAAGACTGTTGACATCTAGTGGAAGCCTTAGGAAGTGCATTTCCATGACCCCATTTCCACTGTATCTTGGATAAGCAAAGAGTTGAAAAACTACAAACCTCAGATTTCCCGCTTCCTGGTTGGATTGTTTCTCAGGTTTTTGCCTGCCATATGAGTTCTGTTATACTCACAGACATCATTCAAACAGTTTTAGAAACGTCAGAGTGTTTTCTATCCAAATCTACGAATAGGGTTAGGGTTAGGGTTATATGCATATCCTAGCATCTGGGCCTGAGTAGCAGGCAGTTTACTCTGGAAATATCCTCAATATCCTCAGTCCTCAACTGGCAGCTTTATTAAATAGTACCCGTAAACACCAGTCTCAACGTCAACAGTGAAGAGGCGACTCCGGGATGCTGGCCTTCTAGGCAAAGTTGCAAAGAAAAAGCCATATCTCAGACTGGCCAATAAAAATAAAAGATTAAGATGGGCAAAAGAACACAGACACTGGACAGAGGAACTCTGCCTAGAAGGCCAGTATCCCGGAGTCCCCTCTTCACTGTTGACATTGAGACTGGTGTTTTGCTTGAGTGAAATTTCACCTTACCTTAAATTTCACCTTAAATGCTTACTTACAAGCTCTTAACCAATAATGCAGTTAAGAAAAATACATTAAAAAAATGAAATAAAAGTAACCAATATTTAAAGAGCACCAGTAAAATAACAATAGCGAGGCTATATACAGGGGGTATCGGTACAGAGTCAATGTGCTGGGGCAACGGTTAGTCGAATTAAGGCTGTAACATAACAAAATGTGGAAAATGTCAAGGGGTCTGAATACTTTCCGAATGAACTGTACATGCATACACACATTATTATTAACTGGGTGGTTTGATCCCTGAATGGTGATTGGCTGAAAGCTGTGCTATATCAGACTATATACCACGGGTATGACAAAACATATATTTTTTTATACTGTTCTAATTACATTGGTCACCTGTTTATAGCAAAATGGCTCCTCAGGGGTTTGTGGTATATGGCAAATATACCATGGCTATTAGCTGTATCCAGGCACTGCGTTGCGTCATGCATAAGAACAGCCCTTAGCTGTGGTATATTGGCCATATACCACACCTCCTCGGGCCTTATTGCTTAAGTAGTTCCCTACGGTGCAATACACATGAAGGCCAGTAGATGGGGAGCTAGTCCCACTAATGACTGTGGGATCACTGGGGTGACCCTCTGTGAAATTAGGAATGGCTTTAACCTGTGACAAAATATGTGAGGGTCAGACGTGGCCATTATATATGAATGGGCTTATGTTCTGTTGAAAACAGACGTTGGCAGTAGTCCCAAATATGTATATAGTTGTTTGTTTCATTGATATTTGTGCCTCCAAACACTGGTACATTATTCTCAAGACCTGGGGGAACCACAATCTGGTGTTGGATATCTTGTTTATTATGGTTTACAGTGCTTTTCACAACAAGAAACAAAGAAATTCAACATTTTATATATTTTTTACCTTTATGGCATATTTTCCCTCATGTGTCTCAACGTTTTTGTTGTTGTTGACATTATATTTATTGTAGCTAACAGTTTGCTGAATCCATAGACATAAAATACTTGATGGTGCCTATTACAGAAATGTCTGTAGAAGCCAAAATGTCAATGTAGTGAAAAAAATGCCTTAGACTAGGGGAGATGTGATCCACAATCACACAAGATAAATCAAGCTCATTGGGACGTCAAGTGAATGATTCTCTGGTCTATGTAGAGGTCATGGTCTGTGTCGAGCTCCCAGAACTTGCAGTAGATGACATAGAAATACGAGAAGAACTCAGCTGGTTCACATCCTCTTCCGGCTGCTGCTCTAGCAGGGACACATTCTGTTGGACTAATCAATTCAACAACCAACCAGCCAAACAATCAATTAACCAATCAATTAATAGTGACTTATTTAGCACTTTTCACTATACAGTGACGAGGAAAACCTCCCTTGATGGGAAGAAACCATGGGAGGATCCAGACTCCAAACAGCCCCTCCACATCTGACAAATTATCCATTCCACCTCAGAACTTCCTTCCTACCTGGAGAAATCTGTTTTTCCTGAGCTCCGAACAGCTGATCCTGCCTGTCCATGACCTGTTGACATTGTAGAACATCCTCTGGACAACCTGCAAGGTACACAACACAATGATTTATTAACAAGAGACAGCCTGCGTACACAACAGACAGCTTTAATAGCCTCCATTATACTCAAAAGTTCACTTCAGCTCATCCTCACACACCCAAAAAATAAAGATTATGTGACACCAATGCTTCAGAGTCACTCACACAATCCAATTAAGACGGAACACATTTTACATGATATTTAACAAAACACTTTAACCTCTTCAGACAAACTTAGTGGTATTTTGGTGTGGTATGTATGTTGACTTTCTGTGATGATGTAGCTTGAGTGAAAGTCAGACGTCTCCTTCAGGAAGGCCAGGCATGTGTGAGAGTTCACCACATCCTGAACAACACACACACACAGGATGTTAACAACAATCTGTGCAGCAGCCATTTGATGATTGGAAAGAGACATCTGTTACAAAACACCAAAAATATTAATGACATTTGGAGATTGTCAAGCCAAACTTTCAATACTGGGTAAGCCTACAAGGTAGGGAGGGATGTATTTTCTGTTGGTCGAGATTGACAGTCTTTATTGCGGCGTTGAAAATGCAAACCATGATATTAAAGTGCCCGAAATCAGTATGCTTTGTCCATCGTGGTTGGCAAGCCCTCAACCTTCTTGCCCGTGCGGCATCGACAGTGCCACAAAGGCATGCTGAAGTGGAAAAGTTTATACCCACGTTTATAAACACAGGGTTGCTGCAGTTATTCTTATTTGTGGTCATAAACATTATAGAGGGTCATATGAAAATATTTTTTATGTTGACAGAACATTCAGCACTCCCTCTCCAATGTTCACCAGAGGAATGAGGCGGCCTATAGAACACTAATGTCATTTAGTTTGTTATTTTGTGATATCATTAAAAATGATATAAAGGAAATACTGTAACTTGGAAAGTATGCCCACTACACACATGAAGTGTCCATCCTATGCTTTGTGCATGAAATATGAAAAATTATGAGTGTTTTTGTTAACCTCTCTAGGGTAGTGAAACTGCAGGGCGCCAAATTCAAAACAACAGAAATCCCATAATTAAAATTCCTCAAACATACAAGTATTTTACACCATTTTAAAGATACACTTGTTGTAAATCCAGCCACAGTGTCCGATTTCAAAAAGTCTTTACAACGAAAGCACACCAAACGATTATGTTAGGTCAGAGCCAAGTCACACAAAAACAGCCATTTTTCCAGGCAAAGAGAGGAGTCACAAAAAGCACAAATGGAGATAAAATGAATCACTAACCTTTGATGATCTTCATCAGATGACACTCATAGGACTTCATGTTACACAATACATGTATGTTATGTTCGGTAAAGTTCATATTTATATCTGAAAATCTGAGTTTACATTGGCGCGTTACATTCAGTAGTTCCAAAACATCCGGTGATTTTGCAGAGAGCCACATCAATTTACATAAATACTCAGAATAAACATTGCTAAAAGATACAATTGTTATGCATGGAATTTTAGATCCACTTCTCCTTAATGCAACCGCTGTGTCAGATTTCAAAAAAACTTTACAGAAAAATCACACCATGCAATAATCTGAGTACAGCGCTCAGAGACCAACACAACCCAAACAGATATCCGCCATGTTGTGGAGTCAACAGATGTCAGAATAGCATTATAAATATTCACTTACCTATGATGATCTTCATCAGAATGCACTCCCAGGAATCCCAGTTCCAAAATAAATGTTTATTTTGTTCAATGAAGTCCATCATTTATGTCCAAATACCTCCTTTTTGTTAGCGTGATTAGCCCGGTAATCAAAATTCATGACGCGCGATCACTAGGTGCAGACGAAAAGTCTAAAAAGTTCCGATACAGTCCGTAGAAACATGTCAAACGATGTATAGAATCAATTTTTAGGATGTTTTTAACAGAAATCTTCAATAATGTTCCAACCGGAGAATTCCTTTGTCTTCAGAAATGCAATGGAACGCAAGCTAACTCTCTCACGTGAACGCGCCTGGTCAGCTCGTGGCTCTCTGGCAGACCTCTGACTCATTCCCCTCTCATTCACCCCCACTTCACAGTAGAAGCCTCAAACAAGGTTCTAAAGACTGTTGACATCTAGTGGAAGCCTTAGGAAGTGCATTTCCATGACCCCATTTCCACTGTATCTTGGATAAGCAAAGAGTTGAAAAACAACAAACCTCAGATTTCCCACTTCCTGGTTGGATTGTTTCTCAAGTTTTTGCCTGCCATATGAGTTCTGTTATACTCACAGACATCGTTCAAACAGTTTTAGAAACGTCAGAGTGTTTTCTATCCAAATCTACTTATAACATGTAATATAATATGCATATCCTAGCATCTGGGCCTGAGTAGCAGGCAGTTTACTCTGGGAAAGCTTTTCATCCGGACGTGAAAATACTGCCTCCTACCCAAGAGAGGTTAAGAGAGGGACGTAATTTTAGAAGCCATAAGATAATTGTTTGACATAAACTTAGAAAAGTTACAAGTCACGCCCCTGAGTGAGGTCAGAGAGCATGTCAGCCCGACTGAACCGCCCGTTTGAACAGATGAATTAACATATCAGCCCAGAGACTTAGAGCTGCAGCTTACATTTAAAGGGGTCTGAACTCTGAATATCAACATGAGGTAGAGACGATAAACTCACCATTCTACTACTCTGCTCAAACCATCGTATTATCCTACTCTCATCACCCCACTGGGAACCATCGATACGGCTGGCTAGCCTATCTTCATAGAAGCATCTTCAGGAACGAATGGAAGGAAATTCAACTCTGTAGTTCTGTTCAGGACTACACGACAAGTCACCGGATAGCGGACAACTACAGTAGAAGTAGAAGACTTGTTGGAAACTTTTTTGGACAATCAGAGCCTAACAATCATGCCATGAAAAGGCCCAACCCCCTTTCCAAGGCGGCTCGGTTCCGAGAGAGATACATGGCGAACCAAGGCATTTCACGTAAATACATTCATAATCTCTTAATCCAAGCGGGCTGCGGTTGTGTGCAAAGTATAGGAGTACTGTAAGTGCGAGTAGTTTCTAAATGTGTCTCTGTCCCTCTCTCCCTCTCCATGTCTTTTGTAGAAAGCAGCCATATTGTTGTCAGTCTGCTAGGGACCTGTTTTAACGTATTAAGTTTGTATGTTTATTCTGTGGTACCATTTAATTAGCTAGTAAATATATAATTAAACCAATTTGTGTAGTACTGAATCATTAGTAAGGCTCTGTTTTTTGCAGATGCAAGGAGGTTACGACTGTTCAGAAGGATGATATTTATTTATTTATTTTTTATTTCACCTTTATTTAATAGGCTAGTTGAGAACAAGTTCTCATTTGCAAATGTGACCTGGCCAAGATAAAGCATAGCAATTCGACACATACAACAACACAGAGTTACGCATGGAATAAACAAAACATACAGTCAATAATACAGTAGAAAAATAAGTCTATATACAATGTGAGCAAATGAGGTGAGATAAGGGAGGTAAAGGCAAAAAAGGCCATGGTGGTGAGGTAAATACAATATAGCAAGTAAAACACTGGAATGGTAGATTTGCAGTGGAAGAATGTGCAAAGTAGAAATATAAATAAATGGGGTGCAAAGGAGCTAAATAAATACAGTAGGGAAAGAGGTAGTTGTTTGGGCTAAATTATAGGTGTACAGGTGCAGTAATATGTGAGCTGCTCTGACAGCTGATGCTTAAAGCAAGTGAGGGAGATGTGTTTCCAGCTTCAGAGATTTGTGCAGTTCGTTCCAGTCATTAGCAGCAGAGAACTGGAAGGAAAGACGACCAAAGGAGGAATTGGCTTTGGGGGTGACCAGTGAGATATACCTGCTGGAGCGCGTGCTACGAGTGGGTGCTGCTATGGTGACCAGTGAGCTGAGATAAGGCGGGGCTTTACCTAGCAGAGACTTGTAGATAACCTGTAGCCAGTGGGTTTGGCGACGAGTATGAAGCGAGGGCCAAACAACGAGAGCGTACAGGTCGCAATAGTGGGTAGTGTATGGGGCTTTGGTGACAAAACGGATGGCACTGTGATAGACTGCATCCAGTTTGTTGAGTAGAGTGTTGGAGGCTATTTTATAGATGACATCACCGAAGTCGAGGATCGGTAGGATGGTCAGTTTTACGAGGGTATGTTTGGCAGCATGAGTGAAGGATGCTTTGTTGCAATATAGGAAGCAGATTCTAGATTTAATTTTGGATTGGAGATGCTTAATGTGAGTCTGGAAGGAGAGTTTACAGTCTAACCAGACACCTAGGTATTTGTAGTTGTTCACGTATTCTAAGACAGAGCCGTCCAGAGTAGTGATGCTGGACGGGTGAGCAGGTGCGGGCCGTGATCGGTTGAATAGCATGCATTTAGTTTTACTTGCGTTTAAGAGCAGTTGGAGGCCACGGAAGGAGAGTTGTATGGCATTGAAGCTCGTCTGGAGGTTAGTTAACACAGTGTCCAAAGAAGGGCCAGAAGTATACAGAATGGTGTCGTCTGCGTAGAGGTGTATCAGAGAATCACCAGCAGCAAGAGCAACATCATTGATGTATACAGAGAAGAGAGTCGGCCCGAGGATTGAACCCTGTGGCACCCCCAAAGAGACTGCCAGAGGTCCGGACAACAGGCCCTCCGATTTGACACACTGAACTCTATCAGAGAAGTAGTTGGTAAACCAGGCAAATCAATCATTTGAGAAACCAAGGCTGTCGAGTCTGCCAATAAGAATGTGGTGATTGACAGTCGAAAGCCTTGGCCAGGTCGATGAATACGGCTGCGCAGTAATGTCTCTTATCGATGGCGGTTATGATATCGTTTAGGACCTTGAGCGTGGCTGAGGTGCACCCATGACCAGCTCTGAAACCAGATTGCATAGCGGAGAAGGTACGGTGGGATTCAAAATGGTCGGTGGTCTGTTAGTTAACTTGGCTTTCGAAGAACTTAGAAAGGCAAGACAGGGTAGGATAGATATAGGTCTGTAGCAGTTTGGGTCTTGAGTGTCACCCCCTTTGAAGAGGGGGATGACCGCGGCAACTTCCGATCTTTGGGAATCTCAGACGATACGAAAGAGAGGTTGAATAGGCTAGTAATAGTTTTTGCAACAATTTCGGCAGATCATTTTAGAAAGAGAGGGTCCAGATTGTCTTGCCCGGCTGATTTGTAGGGGTCCAGATTTTGCAGCTCTTTCAGGACATCAGCTATCTTGATTTGGGTGAAGGAGAAATGGTGAGGGCTTTGGCGGGTTGCTGTGGAGGGTACCGGGCAGTTGACCGGGGTAGGGGTAGCCAGGTGGAAAGCATGGCCAGCCGTAGATGTCATGTTTTGTCTTTCATCATGTCTTGTCCCTGTGCTTCCCTCTGCTGGTCTTATTAGGTTCTTTCCCTCTTTCTCTCTCTCTATCGTTCCGTTCCTGCTCCCAGCTGTTTCTCATTCTCCTAACGACCTCATTTACTCTTTCACACCTGTCCCCTATTTTGCCCTCTGATTAGAGTCCCTATTTCTCCCTCTGTTTTCCGCTTCTGTCCTTGTCGGATTCTTGTTTGACGTTTGCTGTTCCTGTGTCCTTGTTCCGCCCTGTCGTGTTCTTTGCCTTCTTCAGATGCTGCGTGTGAGCAGGTGTCAATGTCAGCTACGGCCAGTGTCTTCCTGAAGCGACCTGCAGTCTGTGGTCGCGTCTCCAGTCGTTCCTCTCTGTTGACGAGAGGATAGTATCCAGGAGAATCATTATTTGTTTTATTCTGGAATAAAGACTCTGTTACTATTACGTCGCTTTTGGGTCCTCATTCTGCAGCACAACAGAAGAATCCGACCAAGAATGGACCCAGCGACTACGGATTCTCGCAACACTGCCGTCGAGATCCAGGGAGCAATGCTCGGCAGACACGAGCAGGAATTGTCTGCTGCTCGTCATGCCGTTGAGACCCTGTCCGCTCAGGTCTCCGATCTCTCAGGACAGTTTCAGAGTCTTCGTCTCGTGCCACCAGCTACTTCCTGGTCTTCCGAGTCTCCGGAACCTAGGGTTAATAACCCACCATGTTACTCTGGGCAGCCCACTGAGTGTCGCTCCTTTCTCACCCAGTGTGATATTGTGTTCTCTCTCCAGCCCAACACATACTCAAGAGAGAGAGCTCGGATCGCTTACGTCATATCACTCCTTACTGGTCGGGCTCGGGAGTGGGGCACAGCTATCTGGGAGGCAAGGGCTGAGTGTTCTAACGTTTATCAGAACTTTAAAGAGGAGATGATACGGGTTTTTGATCGTTCAGTTTTTGGGAAAGAGGCTTCCAGGGCCCTGGCTTCCCTATGTCAAGGTGATCGATCCATAACGGATTACTCTATAGAGTTTCGCACTCTTGCTGCATCCAGTGACTGGAACGAGCCGGCGTTGCTCGCTCGTTTTCTGGAGGGACTCCACGCTGAGGTTAAGGATGAGATTCTCTCCCGGGAGGTTCCCTCCAGCGTGGACTCTTTGATTGCACTCGCCATCCGCATAGAACGACGGGTAGATCTTCGTCACCGAGCTCGTGGAAGAGAGCTCGCGTTAACGGTGTTTCCCCTCTCCGCATCTCAACCATCTCCTCCCACCGGCTCAGAGACTGAGCCCATGCAGCTGGGAGGTATTCGCATCTCGACTAAGGAGAGGGAACGGAGAATCACCAACCGCCTTTGCCTCTATTGCGGTTCTGCGGGACATTTTGTCATGTCATGTCCAGTAAAAGCCAGAGCTCATCAGTAAGCGGAGGGCTACTGGTGAGCGCTACTACTCCTGTCTCTCCATCAAGATCCTGTACTACCTTGTCGGTCCATCTACGCTGGACCGGTTCAGCTGCTTCCTGCAGTGCCTTGATAGACTCTGGGGCTGAGGGTTGTTTTATGGACGAAGCATGGGCTCGGAAACATGACATTCCTCTCAGACAGTTAGGGAAGCCCACGCCCATGTTCGCCTTAGATGGTAGTCTTCTCCCCAGTATCAGATGTGAGACACTACCTTTAACCCTCACAGTATCTGGTAACCACAGTGAGACCATTTCCTTTTTGATTTTTCGTTCACCTTTTACACCTGTTGTTTTGGGTCATCCCTGGCTAGTATGTCATAATCCTTCTATTGATTGGTCTAGTAATTCTATCCTATCCTGGAACGTTTCTTGTCATGTGAAGTGTTTAATGTCTGCTATCCCTCCTGTGTCTTCTGTCCCCTCTACTCAGGAGGAACCTGGTGATTTGACAGGAGTGCCGGAGGAATATCATGATCTGCGCACGGTCTTCAGTCGGTCCAGAGCCAGCTCCCTTCCTCCTCACCGGTCGTATGATTGTTGTATTGATCTCCTTCCGGGGACCACTCCCCCTCGGGGTAGACTATACTCTCTGTCGGCTCCCGAACGTAAGGCTCTCGAGGATTATCTGTCTGTTTCTCTCAACGCCGGTACCGTGGTGCCTTCTTCCTCTCCCGCCGGAGCGGGATTTTTCTTTGTTAAGAAGAAGGACGGTACTCTGCGCCCCTGCGTGGATTATCGAGGGCTGAATGACATAACGGTTAAGAATCGTTATCCGCTTCCCCTTATGTCGTCAGCCTTCGAGATTTTGCAGGGAGCCAGGTTCTTTACTAAGTTGGACCTTCGTAACGCTTACCATCTCGTACGCATCAGAGAGGGGGACGAGTGGAAAACGGCGTTTAACACTCCGTTAGGGCATTTTGAATACCGGGTTCTGCCGTTCGGTCTCGCTAATGCTCCAGCTGTCTTTCAGGCATTAGTTAATGATGTACTGAGAGACATGCTGAACATTTTTGTTTTCGTTTACCTTGACGATATCCTGATTTTTTCACCGTCACTCGAGATTCATGTTCAGCACGTTCGACGTGTACTCCAGCGCCTTTTAGAGAATTGTCTCTACGTGAAGGCTGAGAAGTGCGCCTTTCATGTCTCCTCTGTCACATTTCTCGGTTCTGTTATTTCCGCTGAAGGCATTCAGATGGATCCCGCTAAGGTCCAGGCTGTCAGCGATTGGCCCGTTCCTAAGTCACGTGTCGAGTTGCAGCGCTTTCTCGGTTTCGCTAATTTCTATCGGCGTTTCATTCGTAATTTCGGTCAAGTGGCTGCCCCTCTCACAGCTCTGACTTCTGTCAAGACTTGCTTTAAGTGGTCCGGTTCCGCCCAGGGAGCTTTTGATCTCCTCAAGAAGCGTTTTACATCCGCCCCTATCCTTGTTACTCCTGACGTCACTAAACAATTCATTGTCGAGGTTGACGCTTCAGAGGTGGGCGTGGGAGCCATTCTGTCTCAGCGCTCCCAGTCTGATGATAAGGTCCATCCTTGCGCTTACTTTTCTCATCGCCTGTCGCCATCGGAACGCAACTATGATGTGGGTAACCGCGAACTGCTCGCCATCCGCTTAGCCATAGGCGAATGGCGACAGTGGTTGGAGGGGGCGACCGTTCCTTTTGTCGTTTGGACTGACCATAAGAACCTTGAGTACATCCGTTCTGCCAAACGACTTAATGCACGTCAGGCTCGTTGGGCGTTGTTTTTCGCTCGTTTCGAGTTCGTGATTTCCTATCGTCCGGGAAATAAGAACACCAAGCCTGATGCCTTATCCCGTCTCTTTAGTTCTTCTGTGGCTTCTACCGACCCCGAGGGGATTCTCCCTGAGGGGCGTGTTGTCGGGTTGACTGTCTGGGGAATTGAGAGACAGGTAAAGCAAGCACTCACTCACACTGCGTCGCCGCGCGCTTGTCCTAGTAACCTTCTGTTCGTTCCTGTCTCTACTCGTCTGGCTGTTCTTCAGTGGGCTCACTCTGCCAAGTTAGCTGGCCACCCCGGCGTTCGGGGTACGCTTGCTTCTATTCGCCAGCGGTTTTGGTGGCCTACTCAGGAGCGGGACACGCGCCGTTTCGTGGCTGCTTGCTCGGACTGCGCGCAGACTAAGTCAGGTAACTCTCCTCCTGCCGGTCGTCTCAGACCGCTTCCCATTCCTTCTCGACCATGGTCTCACATCGCCTTAGACTTTATTACCGGTCTGCCTTCGTCTGCGGGGAAGACTGTGATTCTTACGGTTATCGATAGGTTCTCTAAGGCGGCACATTTCATTCCCCTCGCTAAGCTTCCTTCCGCTAAGGAGACGGCACAAATCATCATTGAGAATGTGTTCAGAATTCATGGCCTCCCGTTAGACGCCGTTTCAGACAGAGGTCCGCAATTCACGTCACAGTTTTGGAGGGAGTTCTGTCGTTTGATTGGTGCTTCCGTCAGTCTCTCTTCCGGGTTTCATCCCCAGTCTAACGGTCAAGCAGAAAGGGCCAATCAGTCGATTGGTCGCATATTACGCAGCCTTTCGTTTCGAAACCCTGCGTCTTGGGCAGAACAGCTCCCCTGGGCTGAGTACGCTCACAACTCGCTTCCTTCGTCTGCTACCGGGCTATCTCCGTTTCAGAGTAGTCTTGGGTACCAGCCTCCTCTGTTCTCGTCCCAGCTCGCCGAGTCCAGCGTTCCCTCCGCTCAGGCTTTTGTCCAACGTTGTGAGCGCACCTGGAGGAGGGTCAGGTCTGCACTTTGCCGTTACAGGGCGCAGACTGTGAGAGCCGCCAATAAACGTAGGATTAAGAGTCCTAGGTATTGTCGCGGTCAGAGAGTGTGGCTTTCCACTCGTAACCTTCCCCTTACGACAGCTTCTCGCAAGTTGACTCCGCGGTTCATTGGTCCGTTCCGTGTCTCTCAGGTCGTCAATCCTGTCGCTGTGCGACTGCTTCTTCCGCGACATCTTCGTCGCGTCCACCCTGTCTTCCATGTCTCTTGTGTCAAGCCTTTTCTTCGCGCCCCCATTCGTCTTCCCTCCCCCCCCCCCGTCCTTGTCGAGGGCGCTCCTATTTACAGGGTACGGAAGATCATGGACATGCGTTCTCGGGGACGTGGTCACCAGTACTTAGTGGATTGGGAGGGTTACGGTCCTGAGGAGAGGAGTTGGGTTCCATCTCGGGACGTGCTGGACCGTTCGTTGATTAATGATTTCCTTCGTTGCCGCCAGGGTTCCTCCTCGAGTGCGCCAGGAGGCGCTCGGTGAGTGGGGGGGTACTGTCATGTTTTGTCTTTCATCATGTCTTGTCCCTGTGCTTCCCTCTGCTGGTCTTATTAGGTTCTTTCCCTCTTTCTCTCTCTCTATCGTTCCGTTCCTGCTCCCAGCTGTTTCTCATTCTCCTAACGACCTCATTTACTCTTTCACACCTGTCCCCTATTTTGCCCTCTGATTAGAGTCCCTATTTCTCCCTCTGTTTTCCGCTTCTGTCCTTGTCGGATTCTTGTTTGACGTTTGCTGTTCCTGTGTCCTTGTTCCGCCCTGTCGTGTTCTTTGCCTTCTTCAGATGCTGCGTGTGAGCAGGTGTCAATGTCAGCTACGGCCAGTGTCTTCCTGAAGCGACCTGCAGTCTGTGGTCGCGTCTCCAGTCGTTCCTCTCTGTTGACGAGAGGATAGTATCCAGGAGAATCATTATTTGTTTTATTCTGGAATAAAGACTCTGTTACTATTACGTCGCTTTTGGGTCCTCATTCTGCAGCACAACAGTAGAGAAATGTTTATTGAAATTCTCAATTATAGTCGATTTATCGGTGGTGACAGTGTTTCCTAGCCTCAGAGCAGTAGGCAGCTGGGAGGAGGTGCTCTTATTCTCCATGGACTTTACAATGTTCCAGAACTTTTTTGAACTTTTTCTATATCTATTCCTAGTTCTACATTTTTTGAATGGGGCATGCTTATTTAAGATTGTGAGGAAGGCACTTTTAAAGAATAGCCAGGCATCATCTACTGACGGGATGAGGTCAATGTCATGGGGTGGTCGTTTGGTCGCAGACCCATTACGGATGCAGTTAATGAGGCAGTGATCGCTGAGATCTTGATTGAAAACAGCAGAGGTGTATTTGGAGGGCGAGTTAGTTAGGATGACATCTATGAGTGTGCCCGTGTTTACGGATTTGGAGTTGTACCTGGTGGGTTCATTGATCATTTGTGTGAGATTGAGGGTATCAAGTTTAGATTGTAGGATGGCCGGGGTGTTAAGCATGTCCCAGTTTAGGTCATCTAGTAGCACGAGCTCAGAAGATAGATGGGGGGCAATCAATTCACATATGGTATCGAGTGCACAGCTGGGGGCAGAAGGAGGTCTATAGCAAGCGGCAACAGTGAGAGACTTGTTTCTGGAAAGGTTCATTTTTAGAAGTAGAAGCTTGAATTATTTGGGTACAGACTTGGATAGTAATACAGAACTCTGCAGGCTATCTTTGCAGTAGATTGCAACATCGCCCCCTTTGGCAGTTCTATCTTGGCCGAAAATGTTATAGTTGATGATGGAGATTTCAGGGTTGTTGGTGGTTTTCCTAAACCAGGATTCAGAAACGGCTAAGACATCCGGGTTGGCAGAGTGTGCTAAAGCAGTGAGTAAAACAAACTTAGGGAGTAGGCTTCTAATGTTAACATGCATGAAACCAAGGTATGATACGAGGTTATGATTATTTATAGATGTGATATGTAGAAACCTTTTAGAGTTTAATTCGGGAGATGGCAACTCTAAAGAACCACTCTCGTGGTGCCCTAGATCCTAATGAGTTAATTGTTACATTATTAATTTAAATCGGGTAACAATTAAACAGTTAGTTGATTAGATAAATAACAGTCCTCAGATTAATGTTCAAGTCAAGTCACGACACTGGACCCCCTCTCTGCTGGAGGAGTAAAGGATACTAAATGTTGATCTAAATGCAAAGGGGGCGGTGAAATCAAAACAGCTTCATTTTGGGGCGGATGGCAGTGCGCCCCCCTTGACCCTTCCCATGAGAAATTAAATGATAGAAAAACCCATAAATCACCAGGTGTGAAGAAACGGCCCAGGACAGTCACATCTACTTGGCGCCAAACCCTTCTTCATTCATCACAACGGTCAGAGCCCATTCGCTCGGCACGCAATACAAATTAAAAGGCGGATGCCAGAAGGCATCTCCTCCCGGTATGCTAACGAGTATTTTGCCGAGACCCAGACGGTTCTGCCAGAAGGAATATGAATCAGCTGAATGTGGGGCACATACGCTACACACCAGACAGGTTATACAAATGGCCAGCCCAGTAATATTCACTCAGGGATGTGATCAGCACAATTTATTTTTTAATCAAGGGGATAAAATACACGATGAAGTTGTTTCTTCTCTGAAGGAAGTTTGGAAATCTTACATTTATAATACTACAGAAAACCTTCTCCAGGTTACTGTTCACACATGCCTCATTAATTGTTAGGGTCAAATTTGTCTTCGTTCTGAAAGATTGAGGTAATGAGTCCATGATTTCAGATGTCAGGGAAATAACCTACCCTCAGGATCAAATTAAACAGTTTTAATATAGCCAAATGAAATTTTCTACAAGTAAATTTGTACATCTCATTTAGGATGCCATCAGGTCCGCATGCTTTTTAAAATTTGAGAGCCTGAAGTTTCTTTTTCTGTTCAGTAATTGTCCTTTTATAGCTTTTTCTAATCTATTCAACTTCTCATAAATTTGGCATTGTTCTGTATTTGCATCAATTTGAATGGTGCTGTAGAGTGTATTAAAATGGGTTGACCATACAGTACCAGTCAAAAGTTGACACCAACTAATTTAAAGGTTTTTCTTTATTTTTTTTACTATTTTCTACATTGTAGAATAATAGTAAAGATGTCAAAACTATGAAATAACACATGTAATCATGTAGTAACCAAAAATGCTTCTTCAAAGTGGCTACCCTTTGCCTTGATGACAGCTTTGCACACTTGACATTCTCTCAACCAGCTTCATGAGAAATGCTTTTCCAACAGTCAATTCACACACATGCTGAGCACTTGTTGGCTGCTTTTCCTTCACTCTGCGGTCCAACTCATCCCAAACCATTTCAATTGGGTTGAAGTCGGGTGATTGTGGAAGCAAAGTCATCTGATGCAGCACTCCATCACTCTCCTTCTTGGTCAAATAGCCATTACACAGCCTGGCGGTGTGTTTTAGGTCATTGTCCTGTTGAAAAACGAATGATTGTCCCACTAGGCGCAAACCAGATGGGATGGCGTATCGCAGCAGAATGCTGTGGCAGACATGCTGGTTAAGTGTGCCCTGAATTCTAAATATATCACAGACAGTGTCACCAGAAAAGCAACCCCACACCATCACACCTCCTCCATGCTTCATGGTGGGAACCACACATGCGGCGATCATCCATTCACCTACTCTGCGTCTCACAAAGACAAGGTGGTTGGAAGCAAATACCTCAAATTTGGACTCATCAGACCAAAGGACAGATTTCCACTGTTCTAATGTCCATTGCTTGTTTCTTGCCCCAAGCAAGTCTCTTCTTCTTTTTGGTGTCCTTTAGTAGTGGTTTCTTTGCAGCAATTCGACCATGAAGGCCTGATTCACGCAGTCTCCTCTGAACAGTTGATGGTGAGATGTGTCTGTTACTTGAACTCTGTGAAGCAATTAATTGGGATGCAATTTCTGAGGCTGGTAACTCCAAGGAACTTTTCCTCTGCAGCAGAGGTAACTCTGGGTCTTCCTTTCCTGTGGCGGTCCTCATGAGCGCCAGTTTCATCATAGCGCTTAATGGTTTTTGCGACTGCACTTGAAGAAACGTTCAAAGTTCTTGAAATCTTCCCAGATTGACTGACCTTCATGTCTTAAAGTAATGATGGACTGTAATTTCTCTTTGCTTTGAGCCGTTCCTGCCATAATATGGATTTGGTCTTTTACCAAATAGGGAATACAGAAGATATACAGTATACAGAAGATGGACCTTGTCACAACACAAGTGATTGGCTCAAACACATTAAATTAAGAAGGAAAGAAATTCCACAAATTAACTTTTAACAAGGCACACCTGTTAATTGAAATGCATTCCAGGTGACTACCTCATGAAGCTTGTTGAAAGAATGCCAAGAGTGTGCAAAGCTTTCATCAAGGCAAAGGGTGGCTACTTTGAATAATCTCAAATATAAAATATTTGGATTTGTTTAACACTTTTTGGTTTACTACATGATTTCATTTGGTTTACTACATTATTTCATGGTTTTGATGTCTTCACTATTATTCTACAATGTACAAGTATAGAAAAACCCTTGAATGAGTGTCCAAAATTTGACTGGTACTCTATGTCTGTAGGAGTCTATCCTGGTGATTTGCGCCTGCCCACCAGAATGACTCTTAGTGTAAATGGTGTGTTTTGAACATTCCAACATAACTTGACATATCTTTATAGAAAACCATTACAGTTAACTGGTAGATGGAGGGGGTCATTTGCTGAGCAACCATAGCTCTTACCTAATGGGGCAGAGGGAGGCGGGGCCGGCGGATGAGTATTTATAAGGTCTAGTTAGGCTTTGCTTACTTTAGAAGGTGTTAGTGGGTGCTGTGTTAGCATCAGCGGCTAACAGTATGTATTTCTGTCCTGTCTGTCTCTCTTCAGGCCCAAGTGAAAAGCGAGGAGTCCGTTGCCACGGCACTGAGTGAAAGCCTTCTAAAGTTCTTCTTCCCACGGGGTCGGCCCAAAGCCAACATTAACATCGACGGCCTCATTTCCAAGATCTAAAAAATATTTTCCAAATTCCTCACTGAAAGGGCCACCTTTGAGGAGATGGAGCAGGTTGCCAAGGTGAGATGGTGATTTGTAGCGCCGGAGCTCCACAGCCACCCAGCAAATTGTTTTCATTAGCGCAATTAGCCCCTGGTTTTACCAAAGATTTTTTTCTCTTTCTCTTAACCCTTGAAAATATTATCTCTGTACCCCCTGAGGTATGTGACCGCTGACCTGAGAGGAACCTGAGTTGAGAAAGAAACGTCAGCCAGGTTTTGTCAGGGAGGTCTTTGAGGGAAACACGGCAATTATCAGTGGGAGATGGGCCATTCAGGAAGCCAGTCATCCCGGGCAGCTCAACTCGACTCGCTGCTATATCACTCACAGCCCAGGGAAATGCTGTGTCACATTTTGACCAGGCTTAACAATTTTCCTGGACTCCATTAAGCTCTTTAGGTGGGATCAGAGCAATGACTGACAGCTGTTTGTTTAAGAAAGAGAGAGAGAAAAATTATCTGATTTAGCTCACCCTATTGAAAGATAATGTAGAGCACTTAAGAGGGTAGCCCGGACCATATTTTGTTCGACACACTTCTATTACATGTGACCTGTCAAGCAGAGTAAAGTGATCTGACATCCCAGAAGAGGATCCTTATCTAAAACACTTACCCCTTCTCATCTCTCTTTCTCCAGGTGTGCGAGTGTCCTATCTACTGGAAAGCTCCATTGTTCAGTTCTGGAGGTGACAGGGCTGGCTTCGTATCCGTTCACAAGTTTGTGGCCATGTGGAGAAAGTAAGACAATGGTGCTTCTTGTACCCAACCAGCCGCCCCATAGTCCCATATTCTCTTGTAAACAACTACGAATAGCCACATTTGATGGCCAAAGCTTAGGCAAAGACTACACAGCTGTCTTTCTCTAATGTTTTGTCTTTTTATTTTTTCATTTAAGAAAACAGTTAAAAAAACAGACAGTGGGAATGGTTGCATGTATGAATGGATGTATGGTCCTTTTCTGTGTTTCTCTTGGACACTAAGGTAAGGACCACAAGGTGTGTACTATACTCTACTGGACTGTGCTCTTGGTTGTGTGTTGTTGTAAACGTACTGTTATAATAATTTGTGAGCCTCTGGAGAATTTGTCTAATGGCCTCTGAACGTTACCTCGTGGCTCTGAGGGGGTTTAAACTGGAAAGATCCATTATGTCATCGTCATTGCTGTCACACTGAGAATGTCGCAGCATCAATTCAAAATTCTAATTTCAGAATGTATTAACCTGCACTGCCACGCCAAAGGTGAATGATTTCAAACTCGGTCTGAAATGTCCTCTGAAAGAGAGAGAAACCCTGAAACCATCTGTTCCCTCTTTCCTTCCCAGAACGCTGCAGACCTGTCACGATGATGTGTCTAAGTTTGTGGACCTCTTGGCCAAACCTGGCTGTAATTACCTGGAACAAGAGGACTTAATTCCAAAAGAGGGATTCTAGCTTGTGGAGAGGGGCTGGGTGGTATTACTGGGAAAAGCAGAAAAGAGGGAAATGTTTGTTTGTGGTTGGGCAGGTGGGAAATAGGTATTTTGGGGCAGGACAGAGTTATTATGACATAACATGAGGATTTCATTCCATTCAGTGGGTTTTTTAATTGAACATTCCAAAATGGATGGAATGTCAACAATCGTGGTGACAGTAACATCTATTGCTCCTAAAAACTCGCTGCAGAATGCTATGGTAGCCATGCTCGTAAACTGTGCCTTGAGTTCTAAATAAATCACAGACAGTGTCACCAGCAAAGCACCATCACACCACCTCCTCCATGCTTCATGGTGGGAACCACACATGCGGAGATCATCCTACTCTGCGTCTCACGAATACAAATTTGGACTCATCAGACCAAAGGACAGATTTCCACCAGTCTAATGTCCATTGCTTGTGTTTCTTGGCCCAAGCAAGTTTATTCTTATTGGTAATCCTTTAGTAGTGGTTTCTTTGCAGCAATTTGACCATGAAGGCCTGATTCACGCAGTCTCCTCTGAACAGTTGATTTTATTTTATTTATTTATTTTGAACCTTTATTTAACTAAACAAGTCGGTTAAGAACAAATTCTTATTTACAATGCCAGCCTACACCGGTCAAACCCGGACGACGCTGGGCAAAATGTGCGTCGTACTATGGGATTCCCAATCACGGCCGGTTGTGATTCAGCCTGATGTTGAGATGTGTCTGTTACTTGAACTCTGTGAAGCCTTTATTTGAGCTGCAATTTCTGAGGCTGGTAACTCTAATGAACTTATCCTCTGCAGCAGAGGTAACTCTGGGTCTTCCTTTCCTGTGGCCGTCCTCATGAGAGCCAGTTTCATCATAGCATTTGATGGATTTTGCGACTGCATTTGCGGATTGACTGACCTTCACGTCTTAAAGTAATAATGGACTGCCCTTTCTCTTTGCTTATTCGAGCTGTTTTGCCATAAAATGGACTTGGTCTTTTACCAAATAGGGCTATCTTCTGTGTACCACCCCTACCTTGTCACAACATTACGTATTGGCTCAAAAGCATTAAGAATGAAAGAAATTCCACAAATTAACAAGGCACACTTATTAATAGTCAAAATCAAGAAAAACCCTGGAATGAGTAGGTGAATCCAAACGTTTGTGTAGGCCTTACCGTGAAATGTTTACTTTACAAGCCCTTAACAAACAATGCAGTTCAATTAATAGAGCTAATAAAATATTTACAATATAAACTAAATGTATGTATGTAACAGTATAACTTTAAACCGTCCCCTCGCCCCGACCCGGGCGCGAACCAGGGACCCTCTGCACACATCAACAACGGTCACCCACGAAGCGTCGTTACCCATCGCTCCACAAAAGCCACGGCCCTTGCAGAGCAAGGGGAAACCCTACTTCAGGTCTCAGAGCAAGTGACGTAACCGATTGAAATGCTAGTAGCGCGTACCCGCTAACTAGCTAGCCATTTCACATCCGTTACATGTACATAACAATAACGAGGCTGTATACAGGGTGTACTGGTACCGAGTCAATGTGTGGGGGTACAGGTTAGTTGAGGTAATTTGTAAAGTGACTATGCATAGATAATAAACAGTGAGTAGCAGCAGTGTAAATAATAGTGTGTGTGTGTGGGGGGGGGGGGGTCAATGTAAATAGTCAGGGTGGCCATTTGATTAGTTGTTCAGCAGTCTTATGGTCGTCAGCAAACTTAATAATGGTGTTGGAGTCGTTGGTGAAGAGGGAGTGCAGGATGGGACTAAGCACACACCCCTGAGGGGCCCCAGTGTTGAAGATCAGCGTGGCAGATGTATTGTGTCCAGGTGAGAAAGGGCAGTGTGGGGGTGTGATTGAGATTGCGTCATCTGTGGATCTGTTGGGGCGGTATGCGAATTGGAGTGGGTGTAGGGTTTCTTGCATGGTGGTTTTGAAGTGAGCCATGACTAGCCTTTCATTGCACTTCATGGCTAACGACGTGAGTGCTATGGGGCGGTAATTATTTAGGCAAGTTAGTCAGTTCAAGACACTGGTGAGGACGACGAGCACGCAGATGAGCTTCTCTGAGACGGTTTCTGACAAATTGTGCAGAAATTATTTGGTTGTGCAAACCCACAGTTTCATCAGCTGTCCGGGTGGCTGGTCTCAGACGATCCTGCAGGTGAAGAAGCCGGATGTGGAGGTCCTGGGCTGGCGTAGTTACATGAGGTCTGTGGTTGTGAGGCCGGTTGGACATACTGCAAAATTCTCTAAAATGACATTGGAGGGGGCTTATGGTAGAACAATTTCTGCAATCAGCATGCCAATTGCACTACCTCAAAACTTGAGACATCTGTGTTGTGTTACCAAACTGCACATTTTAGAGTGGCCTTTTATTGTCTCCAGCACAAGGTGCAGGTGTGTAATGATCATGATGTTCAATCAGCTTCTTGATATGCCACACCTGTCAGGTGGATGGATTATCTTGGCAAAGGAGAAATGCTCACTAACAGAAATCGACACAAATTTGTACAAAAACATTTAAAGAAATAAGATGTTTGTGTGTGGAAAATTTCTGCAATCTTTAATTTCAGCTCATGAAACATGGGACCAACACTTTACATGTTGAATTTATATTTTTGTTCACTGTAAATGTTGAACATTTTCATGAAATTGAGATTCCCTCCATGATGAGTAACTGATTCTATTCACTGAGATGTGCAGTGTGACAACACCAGAGAAATTGAACACAAGGCAAGTAAGAAGATGTTGTCATCAGATTCTTAAATTGTATTTATTCCTCCGCCCTCCATTAAGATCAATCGAGACAGAATGAAAATATCAACAGCACCGGTGGTTATAATGGAGAATATAGATGTATTTTTTTCACATTTATACATTTATATCAACACAAAAATACTGCTTGTCAGCATTTAGGTGTGTTGTATTATATCGTTGTAGTTGGCTGGTCAATGTGGAAGTGGTATACCTAATAAGGACACACATGCACGCACGCACACACACATATATTCCATATCCGTAAAGTACTCATATTTCTTTCCATTTGTAAATATCAATCACATTCCACTGCAGCTTGTTATATGTAACGCATAATCCTGATTTTAGTTACTCTAATTTCCCCTCACTGAAGTACAATTTCCGGGAAACAAGTATTTTTGCATGTGCAAATTCTATCTTGCTTCTCTTTGCATGAATAACAATGCTTCATCTGTGTCTGATTCCAGGCTCTCTCTTATCCTTCTCCCACCTTTCATTCTCATCATACTGAAGACTGTGGGGTGAGACGGGGCAGGGGAACTGGGCAGTCTTATTGATTACTGGAGAGGAGTCTTCCCAGACAACATGGCTCCCCTACTGCTTCCCCTGCATAGGAAGCAACTCTGGGAGAGGTCAGTTCCAATAAAGGTACCATCGTACACCCACACAGAAAACAAATCGTCTTTTTCCTTCAGTACCCTCCACATGAACCTTTTCTCAGCAGGAAATCTAACCACATTTAGAAAGGTCTGTGAGTAGCACAATAAAGGAGGTAGGATGCCATATATGTACTTCAAACTTGTTACTGTACACCTACACACACACACGCGTCTGCCCACACATGCACAGGCCTTAAGCGTGTTTGCTATGAGCAAATGTGTCTCACTTTTGTCAAAATGATTGACTGAGTTCTCCTGATTGCTTCCCTTGATAACAGCAGCAACATAATCAGAAACCTCTTTGTTCTTATCAACATTTGCACCCTAATCAACATCAGAAATGAGAGGAGAAAAAGTAAAGGTTTTCGAAACACAAAACTTTGCAACTTCTCAAAGGGTTAAATACAGTGTACAAATAAGATTTTTACCAAAGCTGTGAACATGTTGTGTTTTAATGCCTTGAAAGACATTTCAAAGGTTTGGCCGAGTCAGAAACCGCAGGGGGACAGCTGGTTAACGTGGAAGCGTGTTAGTGAGGGGTTCATGTGTTCATCTTACCCCTACTGCTGTCGAGCTATGGACTTTCTGAAGTAGGCTAGAAAGCAATCTGCTCTAATAAAGGTTTGATTGTTGTTAAATAGGAAATTCTGTTGTGCAGGCGGCTAACGTGATCCAGTTGGTTCCCTGGGAAAATAGACAATTCTTACAGTTCAGTCAAAAGAAATGCAAATAGGATAATGTCTCAAATATTAAATTAGAAATAGAAAGAAAGAAAAAAAGTTTCACTATGCATGCCTATAAATAACATTAATTTACAATTCTTTGTAGCAAATAAACATTCTTCTAAGTAGGTCTACTTTAGTCCGGCTGACCCCAGCTCTGGTAGTGACGTGGGTCGTGCATCAGCAAAGCTAGGTCTACTGGCCACCTACATGTTTTATGTTTTAACTTGACATTGACATCCCCAACCCTTTACTGAAATATACAGTATTTTGCACCAATATTGTCCATTGGCATGAAAGATACATTTTGCTTTAATACATTTTTTTACACTTTCACTAAAAAGTATATAATGTCTGAAATAATATTTAAAACACTGGTCATTATTTCAACATTCACCCCACATAAAATAACACGTTTCTATGTGTACGGTAGTTTGGCCTTATTATAAGGTCATGTGTCATGTTTTAGAACATCAGTTCATTCTGTCCTTTGTCTGATATCCCACAACCTAGTTATAAAGTCAAATTTCTTTGAGCAATGTTTTAATGTTTTAAACCTACGATGTTGGGGTATAGCAGTCTCTGTATGTGAAACATGCAGTCTATTTGTACATGTTGATCCCCTCAACATCACAATATACTGCACCTGTGGAGAAATACAAGTGAATGGGGTGAGTGACTTGATTGGAAGGCAATGACCTGCAGAGGGCAAACTTTACCTGGTTTACAGCTCAAGGTTCTGCTGAACTCGGCTGCTCAACTCGCATACATTCTGTCATTCTCTGTCTTTCGCTCACACAGGCTCCCACTCTCTTGGGAAAGAGGTATTTTGATCTCAATGACACTAACTGATTAAATAAAGGTTCAATTAAAAAAATAGATTAAAAACATCCTTGCCTCACTGTAAACAACTCCAATAACAATGTTGACAAAAGAGCTAACATACTGTACATAAAAAATCTTACATTGAAATGGTCCTTATCGTCGTACGTACAGTGGTCTCTTATTAAGAGGGAAAAAAATCGAAACGGTATGTATGCATGTATGTTTCTGCCATCGGTTCCTATGACCGAAAATAACTCCTGGACATCAGTAAAATGATCACTAATCTCGATTAGGTTGAAGATTTGTACTTCAACGAGTCGGCGCTGCAGGACATACTGCTTACCCTGGACCAGGCCCTAATCCCCGACACTCAGAAGAGCAAGAGATGGCATTTATAGAGGCCGACGTGTAGGCACCCTGATGAAACTAAGGCAGCAAGTAAATAAACCGCCTCTACCCTCTGGCATATGTACATTCACTGGAGAACAAACTGGACAAGCTATGTTCAAGACTATCTTGTCAATGGGACCTGAAGAACTGTAATATCCTATGTTTGTTAGAAACTTGTCTGAACAAGGACCTGCATAATACACATCTAGCTGGTTTTTCTATGCATCGGCAGGACAGAACAGCAGTATCGGGGCTCTGACGTGTTGTGTACCTCTTTGTTAACAACAGCTGGTGCGCAATATTAAGGAAGTCTCACGGTTCTGATCCACTGAGTTAGAATACCTCATGGTAGACTATAGTATTTACCAAGAGAGTATTTGTGTAGCTGTCCATTTACCACCACAAACCGATGCTGGCACTAAGACTTGGGGACCTTCAAAGCGGCAGAATTTTTTGGGGACCCTTCCCCAATTCTGTGCCGACACAATCCTGTCTCAAAGATCTACGGACAATTCCTTCGACCTCATGGCTTGGTTTTTGCCCTGACATGCACTGTCAACTGTGGGACCTTATATACAGACAGGTGTGTGCCTTTCCAAATCATGTACAATCAATTGAATTTATCACAGGTGGACTCCAATCAAGATGTAGACACATCTCAAGGATGATCAATGGAAACAGGATGTACCTGAGCTCAATTTCGAGTCTCATAGCAAAGGGTCTGAATAGTTATGTAAATAAGGTATTTCTAAAACCTGTTTTCGTTTTGTCATTATGGTGTGGAGGTTGATGAGGACATGTTTTTATTTAATACATTTTAGGATAAGGCTGTAACGTAACAAAATGTGGAAAAAGGGAAGAGATCTGAAAACACGAATGCACTGTACATATCCCAAACAGATGCCATGGATTACAGGCAACATACGCACTTAGCTAAAGGCTAGAGCTGCTAATTTCAAGGAGTGAGACACTAACCCGGACGCTTATAAGAAATCACACTACGCCCTCCGACAAACCATCAAAAAGGCTAAACAACATTACAGGACTAAGCTCGAATCCTACTAAACCGGCTCTGACGCTCATCAGATGTGGCAGGACTTGCAAACTATCATGGATTACAATGGGAAACCCAGCCGCGAGCTGCCTAGTGACGCGAGCCTACCAGACGAGCTAAATGCTTTTTATGCTCGCTTCAAGGCAAGCAACAATGAATATTGCGTGAGAGCACGAGCTGTTCCAGACGATGATGTGAGTAAGACCTTTAAACAGGTTAACATTCATAAGGCCGCAGGGCCAGAAGGATTACCAGGACAAGTACTCAGAGCATGTGCTGACAAGTTGGCAAGTGTTTTCACTGACATTTTCAACCTCTCCCTGACCGAGTCTGTAAGACCTACATGTTTCAAGCAGACCACCATAGTCCCTGTGCCCACGAACACCAAGATAACCTGTCTTAATTACTATCACCCCGTAGCGCTCACATCTGTAGCCATTAAATATTTTGAAAGGTTGGTCATGGCTCACATCAACACCATCATCTCAGACACCCTTGACCCACTCCAATTTGCATACCGCCCCAACAGATCCACAGACGATCTATTGCACTCCACATTGCCCTTTCCCACTTGGACAAAAGGAACACCTAATTGAGAATGCTGTTCATTGACTACAGCTCATCACTAAGCTAAGGACCTTGGGACTGGAACCTCCCTCTGCAACTGGATCCTGGACTTCCTGACAGGATGCCCCCGGGTGGTGAGGGTAGGCAACAAAACATCCGCCACGCTGACCCTCAACACGGGGACCCCTCATGGCTGCGTGCTTAGTCTCCTTCTGTACTGCCTGTTTACCCACGACTGCATGGCTGCGCATGACTTCAACACCGTCAGGTGGTAGGCCTGATTACCGACGATGACTAGACAGGTTGTGAAGTTGTGAAGAGGGCACGCCAAAGCCTCAGGAGGCTGAAAAGATTTGGCATTGGTCATCAGATCCTCAAAAGGTTATTCAGCAGAATCATTGAGAGCATCTTGACTGGCTGCATCACCACAAGGTGCTACAGGGTAGTGCATACGGCCCGGTACATTACTGGGGTGAAGGTCCCTGCCATCCAGGACCTCTATACCTGTCACGTTACTGACCTGTTTTTCCTTTTTCTTGTATTTATTTAATTGGTCAGGGCGTGAGTTGGGGTGGGCTGTCTATGTGTTATTTTCTATGTTGGGGTTTTGTGTTCGGCCTGGTATGATTCTCAATCAGAGGTAGCTGTCAATCGTTGTCCCTGATTGAGAATCATACTAAGGCAGCCGGGGTTTCACGTGTGTTTTGTGGGTGTTTGTTGCTGTGTCTGTGTTTGTTACACCATCTTGTCTCGTTCATTTCGTTCTTTCCTGTTCGTGCGTTCTTCGTTTTATGTAGTTCTCATGTTCAGGTCTGTTTAACGTCGTTTGTTGTTTTGTAATTATCAAGTGTATTTTCGTGTCAGTGTTCGTCTTGTCAATTAAATTCATCATGTATTCATCACCCGCTGCGCCTTGGTCCACTCTCTCACCAAAAGACGACCGTTACAATACCAGGCGGTGTCAGAGGCCCTAATAATTGTCAACGACTCCACCCACCCAAGTCATAGAATGTTCTCTCTGCTACCCTATGGCAAAAATATAAATTACAACATGTAAATTGTTGGTCCCATGTTTCATGAGTTGAAATAAAAAAAATCACAGAAATGTTCCAAACGCACACATTTGTTTACATCCCTGTTAGTGAGCATTTCACCTGACAGGTGTGGAATATCAAGAAGCTGATTAAACAGCATGATCATTACACCGGTGCACCTTATGCTGGGGACAATATTCCTATGCCCTTTCCAGGCCTACCCATGACTGCACCCCTGCCCAGTCATGTGAAATCCATAGATTAGGGCCTAATGAATTTCTTTGAATTGACTGATTTCCTTATATGAACTGTGTAACTCAGTAAAATCTTTGAAATTGTTGCATGTTGCTTTATATTTTTGTTCAGTATAGTTAGTGCAGGTACCTATTTGGTTAACTATTTAACTATCTGCATTGACCCTTTTTGCAGTAACCTTTTTTACTCAACACATATGCTGCTGCTACTATTTACTATCTCTCACTTTATTCCTAGTTATATGTACATATCTACCTCAATTACCTCGTACCCCTGCACATCAACTCGGTACTGGTACCCCTTGTATATCGATAGATACGTTACCATTACTCATTATGTATCTATTATACATGTTATTATTACGTTTTTATTTTTCTATTATTTCTCAATATAATTTCTCTCCTTTGTTAGGAATGGCCCGTAAGTAAGCATTTCACTCTTGTTTACGAAGCATGTGAAAAATAACATTTTATTTCATTTACTGAGAGTGAGTGGATGAGGAGTGGGTTTGAGTGTCTATGGAATGTACCACAGCAGTGAAAATAGACAATGTGTCCCGACTTCCACCGAAGGTGTGTCCTCTTCCTGTTCGGGCGGCGCTCGGCGGTCGTCGTCACCGGTCTACTAGCTGCCACTGATTCCCTTTTCTTTTTTCTGTTGGTTGTGTCTGTATTGGTTTCACCTGTTTCTTTTTTATTTATTTTTTCAGGGCTATTTAAGCCTTTTATGCCCGCCTGCTTTTGTGCGGGCTTGTTCTTTGTTTTGTTTGTGGATGGTTATGTTTGTGTATTTTCCGGACTGTTTGGTATCCTGTTTTGGGTCGGTCTTTATTTTTCGCCTGTTGTTTTTGGCGTGACCATTAAAACCGAATAAATACGGTTTTCCCCGAAACCTCTGCTCTCTGCGCCTGACTCCACACGCACCACTCATAGCTACGTGACACAATGCTCATCTCCCAACAATAACTGATAGCAGGTCAATCAGTAAACCCATTGTAACAGATTATGGAAATTCCTCAATACAGTGAAGGACAGTGACACATATTTTGTTATTTTGGCCCTGTACTCCAGCACTTTGGATTTTAAATTTACAGACGCACAAATATCAAACCCCCCCCCATTTTTTTTTGTAATGGTTAGCATGTCTTGGAGGTATGATATTTATGCGTCTGTAACTTTCTCACTTTTTCACATTATTAATGATTCATTAAGGATTATCCGTAATCATTGTAGCATCCACATTCATGTAAAAGTGTTTAGAAACATTATTTTCTTATTTACAATAAAAGTTACTTCAAAATGACACAATACATTATTTACCATTCATTTCTATTGGCCACAAAATAATCTGAAACACAACCAAAACAAACAGCAAATGCATCCAACAAATGTGTAGAGTCACAAGCCTGATGTAGTCATTGCGTGCTATGAATATGGGACCAAATACTTAACCTTTTACTACTTTAATGCACATAAGTGAATTTGTCCCAATACTTTTGCTGTAATTTCGAGACGGTTGACCCGATATGGATGAATATAACCTCAAATTAAAGCTGGCAGTCTGCACTTTACCCTCATATCAAATCCAAAGTGCTAGAGTACAGAAACAAAACGAGATAAAAGTGTGTTTTCACAACACTTTGAGCTCACTGTACATCCCAATTTTTTTAAATGTGCACTATTAGGCATATTGCTGTGTACCTTGCAAGATGTTGTTGTATTGCCCTTTGAAATATTACAAAGGGCATGACATGGGCAAATATATATTTCTGATTTATGAATATCAAGTCAGGACAGATTGGAACAGGCATGTATTTTGGAAGATCACAACAACTACTCGTTATTTATTGTTGTTTTGTATTGTTTCATTTTTCTGTTGCCTACTATCTGATGTAATCTAATCATATTCTGAGGTCACTCGCAGGTTTTCATCCACTTTAAGTGGAATGAAAAGCTCTTTTGAAGACTTTGATTTTGTTGTGCTGCACTAGCAGCTCCGAAAGGTCCAAGACTAGACGCTGCTTTTGCTTTCAACATAAAAAGAAATGGACGTTACATCACTTTCAAAATAATTTCACGAATTAGAGGAAATTGCTCCTAAACTGGTCGCCATTAAAAAAAAGAGAAAAATGTGTTTCATCTATTAAATTTGCCTGGAGATTATAATCTTGGCTCTATTGACTTGAACATGGGAATGAGGGTTTGTGTTGTATTTGGGCCATTTTTTTCCCGGTCGGTTGCTAATGTTTGGCCAGACAAAGCTTATTTTAGCCTCTCATATGGAGTAGTGGAAACCAGGGAAATCATGGACATCAGCAAGCCTTCATTATGCCAAGGTCATTATATTAGTTCTCTTTTATCCTTCTCTGTGGGTATAGGAGGTAAAGGAAGCCTATGCTACGATATCACCCAAGGCCTCAAAGGTGAGCCTTTGAACACGCACACATACACACATTTTACATCACATTATCTGTGGCTTGTTCGGTGGCCGCTCTGCTCTGCTTGCTGTTGAGGAAGGCTGATGTTGCTTCGGTAACGAATTAGAGGGTATTGTTAACACACAAGATAAGGATCTGCTTATTGACTGCTTATAAACCAATATTACATAGCTAATAAATGAGTAAACAGTTTGTGAAATATTGTTATAATTTATCAATGTGCATCCCTGTATGCACACACACACACACAAACGCACACACACAAACACTAGTGTCTGATATTCTTTTACGTTTCACATAAGTGGTGTGTGTGTGAGTCTCTTAATCTGAATTTGCAGCATTTGATCGGAATAGGGGTCACATTGATGTTTCTGCTCTATAGTGAGTTTATGAATGACTACCTTTCATATTGCCTGACAAAATACACCTTTTAGACACACGGGAAGATGTACTTCAACACACAAGAGGCCTGGCTAAGTGATCGGTGAGCCAAATTGTTTTGTGAATACAATCTGTTTTGGACTGTGTCCATGAAAGCTTTGTAAAGACTGATATACTGAACAGCAGAATCCCGCTTTTATTATTTGATGAAATCGCCTCACAGCTTGACATAGTAAATACATTGTAGTCAAGGTTACACTACAATAATGCACTAAGTTACAATATTAAGGCCATTACTTTCAAAGGAACTCTATCCCTCAACTTACAGCTAAAAAAAACTCTCCCCACATTTAAAGTCAATGTTTCTAATGAGCATCACAAGACAATTGGGCCTTATTTTATTGCTCCATCAGAAGCGGGTAACTGTGATCTTCTAAGGGGGGAAACTTTATCTTAATCTCTGCCAGAGAATGTCTCTTCAGAGTCTCTCAGCAGCCTGGTCTGATTTTAAACCCTCGCCTCTGATCTGATAGATGCTACCACCAAATACTGGACCGCGTATTAACAAACCCCCTCTATGGTACATGCTCTAGTCTACACAGTGCAGAGTGTGTGCGTGTGTACGTTTTTGCGTGTGTGCGTGCGTGTGTGTGCGCAAATGCATTTGGCAGTACCAGACTCCAGGCAAATGGCTCTAGTCCAGTTGGGTTCAAGAGTATGTTTAAAAACCCTCTTTCAAATATATTCCTGGAGGTATGCACTTGCCAGCGTTATTCAAACAAACGGAAATATCCTTAAAACTCTTCCAGCTCGGCCTGCTGCGCTGCGGCGGCAAACACACACTGGCCTGGCACACACTTCAGATGCTGACATCACATGACCTCTGGGAGGAGCTTTGAGTATTGCCCCAAATCCTTGGTCTTGCATGATACGCTTTTACAAAGTCTCCTCTTATTGTTTCTTATCTAAAACACAAACAGACCCTCTTTCTTCCTCTTGGTTAATAAAGTATGTCTGTCTGTCCACAGTATGAAGTGTCTCCATGTTTAGTTTAAAGCCATAAAGCCCTACATACACACAAACATGGCCTTGTGGGTTGATGAGGCCATATGATAACTGACAAATGCAAGCGCTCTCTCTCTCTCTCTCTCTCTCTCTCTCTCTCTCTCTCTCTCTCTCTCTCTCTCTCTCTCTCTCTCTCTCTCTCTCTCTCTCTCTCTCTCTCTCTCTCTCTCTCTCTCTCTCTCTCTCTCTCTCTCTCTCTCTCTCTCTCTCTCTCTCTCTCTCTCTCTCTCTCTCTCTCTCTCTCTCTCTCTCTCTCTCTCTCTCTCTCTCTCTCTCTCTCTCTCTCTCTCTCTCTCTCTCTCTCATACTTTATTTGAATACACCAATCAAATTTACACTAAAAAAGAAGGTCCCAGGATGCTTGGTTCTCAAGGGTACAGAAAGCACCTCCTTCTCCAAACACACTCTTAGAAAAAAAGGTGCTACCTACAATCTTGGTTCCATGTAGAACCCTTTCCACAGAAACAAAAAGGGTTCTTCTATGGGGACAGGCAAAGAACTCTTTTGGAACCCTTTTTTCTAAGAGCGCAGCTAGGCTGCCCACGACAGCTGAAACAGAGGAGTACCTAGCCAACAGCTTTGCCTTAGTCTTTGGCCGGCCCACAATCTGGAGAACACGCACTGCAAGCCTGTGCACGTGGCCGAGACTGCCAAATGTCAGTGCCACCAGCTTGCACCTAAACCAGAGGCTGTCCAAGCGTGCCACGAGGGGCTGTTATTTAAGAAGCTTGTCGGCAAAGGCATGCTCCATGTAGCCATCAAATGAGTAGCCCACTTCCAAAATGAGCACCTCCCTCTGGCCTTCCCCCAAAACAACAACATCTGGAGTACTTGGCACACGGGAAAACACATCATCAACATCAAACCAGCTTCCTCTTACACAATAATGTTTAGGGATGTGTGCTGTTGGGGAGACAACCTATTTCACCTCGCTGGCTATCAGATCGACAAGGCGGTCATGTCTAGCAATGTACAAATTATTGTATAAACAGCAATCATTAACAACATTGGCAACAGACTCCATTACATTTGACTCTTGTGGAATACAAAATGGGACATGATTTGCAGGGTACCAGAGAGTTAGGTTATATTTGTCGGGAAGAGCTTGCAGCCTCGCCTTAACAGTGAAGGTTTGAATGCCCAATGGTATCATTCTGGTACATGGAATGGGAGACAGAGGTCAGCACAGTCTCACGTCCCCACAGGCAGAGGAGCTTGGCATTGGCTTCCTGTAAAAGGATGAACAGTAGTCACCTGATCAGACAGGATCAATGAAAAGCAATTACATTAACCAGGCCTAGGACTTGGCCTTTTATGGAAAGATATGTAGTTGAGGGTGTGTGTTTGTTTGTGTGTGCATGAGTGTGTACATGTGTGTGCATGTGTGTGCATGTGTGTGCATATGTGTGCATATGTGTGCATTCGGAAAGTAATCAGACCCCTTGACTTTTTCCACATTTTGTTACGTTACAGCCTTATTCGAAAAAAGATTAAATATGTTTTTCCCTCATCAATCTACACATGGGGTATTACCCCATAATGACAAAGTAAAAATATAGGATTTTTAGATTTTTGGGCAAAACCCCCCACAGAAAATACAGAAATATCACATTTACATAAGTATTTAGACCCTGTACTCAGTACTTTGTTGAAGCACCTTTGGCAGCGATTACAGCCTAGAGTCTTCTTGGGTATGACGATACAACAGAAATACCTTATTTGCATAAGTATTCAGACCCTTTGCTATGAGACTCGAAATTGAACTCAGGTGCATCCTGTTTCCACCAAGAACCCGATGGTCACTCTGACTGAGGTCCAGAGTTCCTCTGTTAAGATGGGAGAAACTTCCAGAAGGAAAACCATCTCTGCAGAACTCCACCAATCAGGCCTTTATGGTAGAGTGGCCAGACAGAAGCCACTCCTCAGTAAAAGGCACAGCAGCCCGCTTGGAGTTTGCCAAGAGGCACCTAAAGGACTAAAACCAAGATTGAACTCTTTGGCCTGAATGCCAAGCGTCACGTCTGGAGGAAAACTGGCACCATCCCTACAGTGAAGCATGGCACCCCCATGCTTCACTGTAGGGATGGTGCAGCATCATACTGTGGGAATGTTTTTCAGCGACAGGGACTGGGAGACTAGTCAGGATCGAGGGAAAGATGAACAGAGCAAAGTACAGAGAGGTCCTTGATGAAAACCTGCTGCAGAGAGCTCAAGACCTCAGAATGGGGCGAAGGTTCACCTTCCAACAGGACAACGACCCTAAGCACACAGCCAAGGCAACGCAGGAGTGGCTCCAGGACAAGTCTCTGAATGTTCTTGAGTGACCCAGCCAGAGCCCAGACTTGAACCCCATCGAACATCTCTGGAGAGACCTGAAAATAGCTGTGCAGCGACACTCCCCATCCAACCTGACAGATCTTAAGAGCATCTGCAGAGAAGAATGGGAGAAACTCCCCAAATACAGGTGTGCCAAGCTTGTAGCGTCATACCCAAGAAGACTCAAGGATGTAATCACTGCCAAAGGTGCTTCAACAATGTACCGAGTAAAAGGTGTGAAGACTTATGTAAATGTGATATTTCCGTGTTTAAAAAAATACGAATTTGCTAACATTTCTAAAAACCTGTTTTTGTTTTGTCATTATGGGGTTTTGTGTGAGGGGGTGTTGACGATGGAAAAAACCCAGTTTCATCAATTTTAGAATAATGCTGTAATGTAAGAAAATGTGGAAAAAGTTAATGGGTCAAAATACTTTCGGAATGCACTGTATTTGCATAGTATTTTAGTGTGTTTATGAATGTGTGCATATACCACATGTATGTGTCCACACTGTCTATTTAAGTGTATTCAATGTGCAAGAATGTACAGAATGTGATTGGTTAGTTTTTCCTAACATCTATTGTCATAATTATGGCTTATCATTAAGCAAGCTAGGATTGCACGGCAGGGAAAATAGGTTTAGACACCCAGTTGTGTAATGTAATGAAGTAGAAATACTTGTTACTGTACATAAGTAGTTTTCTGGGGTATCGGTACTTTACTTTACTATTTATATTTCTGTTGAGTTTTAGTTTTACTTCACTACATCAAAAATTGAAAAAATATACTTTACTCCGATACATTTCCTCTGACACCTTCGTTATTCGCTACGAAATCAAATCAATCTGAAGCTGGAAGAAAAAAACGAATTATGTTGGAAAAAATAAGCAAGCGACATCGGCGAGTTGGCACACTGATGGGTGAACTTGTTTTGCTAGGCAGCAGGAAGGCCAGCATCCTGGAGTCGCCTCTTCACTGTTGACATTGAGACTGGTGTTTTGCGGGTACTAATTAATGAAGCTGCCAGTTGACGACTTGTGAGGCATCTGTTTCTCAAACTAGACACTCTAATGTACTTGTCCTCTTGCTCAGTTGTGTACCGGGGCCTCCCACTCCTCTTTCTATTCAGTTTAGGGCCAGTTTGCACTGTTCTGTGAAGGGAGTAGTACACAGCGTTGTACGAGATCTTCAGTTTCTTGGAAATTTCTCACATGAAATTGCCATCATTTCTCAGAACAAGAAAAGACTGACGGGTTTCAGAAGAAAGCCTTTGTTTCTGGCCATGTTGAGCCAAACCCACAAATGCTGATGCTCCAGATACTCAACCGGTCTAAAGAAAGCCAGATGTATTGCTTTTTAATCAGGACAACAGTTTTCAGCTGTGCTAACATAATTGCAAAAGGGGTTTCTATAGCCTTTTAAAATGATAAACTTGGATTAGCTAACACAACGTGCCATTGGAACACAGGAGTGATGGTTGCTGATAATGGCCCTCTGTACGGCTAAGTAGATATTTTTTTTAAATCAGCCGTTTCCGGCTACAATAGTCATTTACAACATTAACAATGTCTACACTGTATTTCTGATCAATTCGATGTCATTTTAATGGACAAAAAATGTGTTTTTCTTTCAAAACGAAGGACATTTCTGAGTGACCCTAAACTTTTGAACTGTAGTGTATTTATATCAAGTCAAAACTGGAGTTTTTCCTCAAAACAAAGGTTGTAAAGGTATGCTAGACATTTATAGAATAAATCATACCTTGTTTGATGTTTCTTTGACAAACTGTGAATTAGTTATTGATTTTTACAATTTTAAATGGCTTTTGGCGAATGTCTGATGAATATCCGAATGTGTGAATATAAAATGTGCCCTTGTTAACAAGCTATCTAACTGCTAGTTTCTGAATCTGGGCATATTTTAGTCAGCTAATGTTAGTCTAGACAAATACCTTTTCTCTAAAAACCTGGTCAAACTAGCTAGCTAACTAATGTTAGCTTTCAAATTTTAGCTAACACCAAGTTAGCTAGCTATTTTATTCCCTGTATTAGTTGATAAAGTTGCTAATTACTGTAGACTTAAGTTAGTGACGTAACCTACTAGCTAGAGTATTTTTATTTTTTTCTCATTGTAATATTAAATGGTGGTCACAATCTCTCACTTAACTAATGTTGTTTATACCTTTAAAATTAGGAACCTATACTTTAAGTATTTGGTGATGGTAGTTATCTAAGTAACTATCTTTCTTTTCCTTTTCTTCTTATTTCAGATAAAGCTTGTACCAAATTTTAAGAAGTATTGAGAACTGATGGCAAACACACTGAAGAGAAAACATGCCCCTAAGACTTCATCCACCATCAAGCAGAGCACATTACTGAAGACAGTGTCTTAAAAATCCATTGACAAAGCTGTGGTGAAGTATGTGGTCCAAGGGCTCCAACCATTTGCTGTTGTAAAACATGAACCGTTCAGAGAGTTTGTCCAGGATCTGCAGCCTAACTCAAAGATCTTATCAAGGCCCACACTACGCTCCAGGATTGATGAAGCCTCCAAGGAAATGAAGAAGAAGGTGACTGAGGCCTTGAGAGGAGTTGACCACATCACCACCACCACTGACTGCTGGTCTGTAAGAAGACAGAGCTTCATTAGTGTTGCAGCCCACTGGATAGACCCTACCAGTCTCAACAGATGCTCTACAGCATCTGGAACCAATGCGTAAGATCCACACTTGCAGCCGAAATGGTTGAAGATGCTTGCGATCTCCAGCTGCTGCGCCCGATTGCTACAAGGTGGAACTCCTGGTTGATGGCTGTAGAAAGACTCCTGAGGATCGTCAAAGACAAAGGAGAGGTGGCCGTCAGAGTTCTCTGCACAGGCTTCGAGGTCCCAATGTAAGTAAGGATTATATATTATTTTGTCATAATTTAAGGTATTGAATGTTGTCTAAATCTGTTGCAGTGTTTCCTGTGCCTTTTGCTTGTGGACTAATAACTGTTTCACATGTTGTAGCCATACACTATCATTGATCCATTTAGTCAACTACTCATCCAGCCATTGATTACTGTAGTTAAATCAGTTGAAATGGTTAGTGGTACCCTTTGTATAGGGTTAGGAAACACTGTATTATTATATATATATATTTTCATAGGTTCAATCCAGCTGAACTCGCCTTCCTCACAGAGTATGCAGCCACCATGAGCCCAGTCACAAAGGCCATCTGGTGGATGCGCTACCACCGGGACTGAAGAAGCGCTTCAGCCACATGTTTCACGACCCTGAGCTGATAGGAGCTGCAATCTTCCTCCCCGAATTCACAACAACGTGGACAAATGATGACGCACCCTCAGAATGGGTAAGACAACATGTGGTTAATTAACAGTATTCTATTATTCATCAACAACTGTGTATAGTGTGCATTTTGACACTTCATAGATTTGAGAACCACCCATTTAAACTACATTCCTGACTTTGTGGTTCAGTCCAATGGGTAGCCTACTTAGCCCTGTTGCTTGGTTTCTATAAACTAAGCAAAAAAAGAAATGTCCCTTTTTCAGGACCCTGTCTTTCAAAGATAATTTGTAAAAATCCAAATGACTGTAAAGGGTTTAAACACTGTTTCCCATGCTTGTTCAATGAACCATAAACAATTAATGAACATGCACCTGTGTGGAACGGTCGATAAGACACTAACAGCTTACAGACGGTGGGCAATTACGATCACAGTTATGAAAACATAGGACACTAAAGAGGCCTTTCTACTGACTCTGAAAAACACCAAAAGAAAGATTCCCAGGGTCCTTGCTCATCTGTGTGAATGTGCATTAGGCATACTGCAGGGATGCATGAGGACTACAGATGTGGCTAGGGCAATAAATTGCACTGTCCGTACTGTGAAACGCCTAAAACAGTGCTACAGGGAGATAGGACGAACAGCTGATCACCCTCGCAGTGGCAGACCACGTGTAACAACACCTGCACAGGATCGGTACATCTGAACATCACACCTGCGGGACAGGTACAGGAGGGCAACAACAACTACCCGAGTTACACCAGGAACACACAATCCCTCCATCAGTGCTCAGACTGTCCACTATAGGCTGAGAGAGGCTTGACTGAGGGCGTGTAGGCCTGTTGTAAGGCAGGTCCTCACCAGACATCAACGGCAACAACGTCGCCTATGTGCACAAACCCACCGTCGCTGGACCAGACAGGACTGGCAAAAGTGCTCTTCACTGACGAGTCGCGGTTTGTCTCACCAGGGGTGATGGTCGGATTCACGTTTATTGTTGAAGGAATTAGAATTACACCGAGGCCTGTACTCTGGAGCGGGATTTATTTGGAGGTGGAGGGTCCGTCATGGTCTGGGGCAGTGTGCCACATCATCATCGGACTGAGCTTGTTGTCATTGCAGGCAATCTCAATGCTGTGTGTTACAGGGAAGACATCCTCCTCCCTCATGTGGTACCCTTCCTGCAGGCTCATCCTGACATGACCCTGCAGCAAGACAATGCCACCAGCCATACTGCTCGTTCTGTGCGTGATTTCCTGCAAGACAGGAATGTCAGTGTTCTGCCACGGCCAGCGAAGAGCCCGGATCTCAGTCCCATTGAGCACGTCTGAGACCTGTTGGATCGGAGGGTGAGGGCTAGGGTCATTCCCCCCAGAAATGTCCGGGAACTTGCAGGTGCCTTGGTGGAAGAGTGGGGTAACATCTCACAGCAAGAACGGGCAAATATGGTGCAGTCCATGAGGAAGAGATGCACTGCAGTACTTAATTCAGCTGGTGGCCACATCAGATACTGACTGTTACTTTTGATTTTGACCCCCATTTGTTCAGGGACACATTATTCCATTTCTGTTAGTCACATGTCTGTGGAACTTGTTCAGTTTATGTCTCAGTTGTTGAATCTTGTTATGTTCATACAAATATTTACACATGTTAAGTTTGCTGAAAATAAACGCAGTTGACAGTGAGAGGATGTGGGATGGGGATGGATTAATGTAGGCTCATAACTGCATGGTTTATATTGCCGTCTTCCTTTTAGTTCAGGAATGGACTACATCAAGGACCACCTGGAAGAACCCTTACTGCAGCTAGGGGAGTTGCGGTAACTCTCAGTGGTTCGAAATCAATAGTTGTTTAGTGATCCAAAAATGTCGGAAACATTAACTTGCTTGACCATGTTGTGGGTCATGTAACTGTCTGTTACTGTACATGCAATATGCTTTGTGGACTTCACTGGACAGAGGTTGCTATCCGGTTTTGTGATAAAACAAAGGTTTGGTTGAATTTATTCTGCAATTGTGTCTTCTTATTGTCTCGGCCTTTACAGTAAAAGGTTATAAGGCCTATATAGGCCTATATATCACAGTCGCAAGGCATATGAATTAACAGGTTATAGAGCAAACAATACATAGGTTGTAATAAAGCTTCCTGAGTGATTTTACCTAAGCACCACTACTGCTAATGACTAGCATAATGTGGGACACTAGCGCCCCACCTCGACAACATCCGGTGAAATTGCAGAGAGCGAAATTCAAAATACAAAAATCATAATATTAAACATTCGTGAAAATACAAGTGTCTTAAATCGTTTTAAAAGCTTAACTTCTTGTTAATCCAACCGCGTTGTCAGATTTCAAAAAGGCTTTACGCCGAAAGAATACCATGCGATTATCTAAGGACAGCGCCCTGCATACATACTTGAGTAAAAGTCAGAAGTAAAAGTAAATGTTATACATTAAATTCCTTATATTAAGCAGTGGTGGATGTACTTACGTTTCATAAGTAAAAGTATGAAACGTAAGAGCCGTAAATCCAAAAAGCAAAACAGCCAGACCTTTTATTTGGTTTGAGCTTTTCTGAAAGGTAACAGTCTTACGGATGTAAGAAGAGCTCAGATGTAAACTAAAAAAAGTGGATTCTCAAATAGGCAACACTTCAAAATACATCTCTTACAGACAAAATAGAATTATGCCTTAATAATTAAGGAATATAGCCAGTAAACCTAAGCACTTACAAACACAGTCACTTTGCTTTAGAAAAAACATCCTATAATAGAACCCTATACAAAAGAAAAAATCATTTAACTCATCAAAAGTACACACAACCTCACTGTAGGAATATGAGGACATCACCACTGATGGAACTGTATTAGAAATCAGGGTGTCAGGTCAAGCCTTTTAGCAAGGACACCTATAAATTGTACATTTTACACATACATTAACAAAACGCATAAGGCATCCGTGTCATTGTGCTTGCTAGCATTAAGCTGTCATTACTTGAAGTTGAAGAATTGAATGTTCATCATCAGTAAAAAATGGTTTTCAAAGTTTCTGGAATCCAGCCTTGCTCTCCTGGGACTGAAAACAAGTCCTGCAGTGCTGAACAGCTGATGCAGGTAAGGGTGTGTTTAACCTCAGAGACAGCTTACAGACTGCCGGGAAGGACTTGAGCAACTCCATTTGATCAGATAAACAGGCCAGGCATCTGTCCAGCTGTTTGGAGCTTTCTTGTGCTTGACACGTTTTCATGGCAGAGAAGAAGTCCTACTCATCTGATGAACTGGTGCCACAAAGAAAACAAGAGTTGCCTCCCCTATTCCAGCACCATTTCATCTTCAACATGTTGACATCATCAAATCACCTCTGCTTAGTCTAATACAGTGAGAACTAAAATATACCAGAAACATTTAGTCCAGTCAACGTAAGCCAAATATGATGTGGCTGTCCATGGTTCTGATTTCTGTGTGCTTGTGTGTGTGTGTTCGTGCAAATTCGTGCAAGTAGAAAAACATGTTGACTCACTCTACTTGTAGAGAATGCCATCCTCCTCTCTTTCATGTTGACAAAATTATCTATCCCTCTGTCATACAGTACACACTTTTATTTTTTGTTGTCCTAGGCTACCTGGCTAAAATGCTTGCTCGCTAGCCGAGCTTCCACTCATGGGCAACGTTAGCTAGTTAACATTAGCCTTCTACATTTAGCTATATACTGAACTTCCATCCTCTCAAGCCAGGGGTACAACAATGTATGAAATAATGGTTGGATCAGAATCGCGTTTATAATCATTGACCAGTACATATAATTAAATAAAACCACAAGTCCAAATCTCTGGCTCCATCCATCGCAAATTTAGGAAAGGAACAATTTTAGCTGGCTAGCTAGCCACTTGAGGACACCACAATGAGATGTGACAATTAAAGTTTTTCTGTCAATGACTTATGCTCTCAATGGGATTTGATAGGAGTGATGTCAAACCCAAGCTGTTTTGGTGCGCCAGGACCATTCACAGTTCTGCTCAACATTTTTTTTGTCAAGGGAGGCCAGATGCTCGCTGGCTTCCCTTGGCTTCAATGCTACGGACGGCAACAATGTCATACTCGTTTGGACCAGACAGCATCAGATAGATGGCCTAAACATAGAGAGAGAGAGGGGCGCTGTTTCTGTCACGCCCTGACCATAGAAAGCCCTTGGTTCTCTATGGTGTAGTAGGTCAGGGCGTGACTAGGGGGTGTTATAGCTCAATATTCCTATGTTGGTGTTTTGTATGTTTCCCAATTAGAGGCAGCTGGTAATTGTTGCCTCTAATTGGGGATCATATTTAGGTAGCCATTTTTCCCACCTCTGTTTGTGTGATATTGTTTTGTGTTTGTCCATGTGCACCACTACTTTCACGTTTCGTTATTGGTTTATTGTTTTTGTTTAAAGTTTCACCGTAATAAAGATGTGGAACTTCAATCACGCTGCGCCTTGGTCCGCTCATTACGACGATCGTGACAGTTTCGCTGTTTCGCTCACTCGGATGCTTTCTCCTTCTCAGCCTCTTGCGAATTGAAGGAAAATATGAAACACAGAGAGACGAAAGATAATATATATATATTATTTTCAATAGTTTGTGGAAACCTGGCTTCCATTGGAATCCATGAATACAAGCCACTGGTCATTAGACTAAAACATGTTACCACTACCATCTGCACTGTGGGAGCTGAAAGAGCAGGTTTCAATCAAGCAGAGGCTTATAGCCTTTTACTGTTTGCTGTAAGTGTGCAGTTTATGTAGGTGGGCAGTGGACTACTAGCCTTGTAATTACCAGACTGATTACCACTGCAGCTGCATAGTTAAACAGAATGTAAGCTTGCGAGACTTCCGGATGGTTGTATTAGGTTAGTGGACTACAGGGGCACAATCTCAACACTAGATGGCAGTGTATCCTGTGTGTACTTACTGTGCTGGCAAGAGCTTCCTATTGGTAACAGTCAACACTAGACAGAGCAAAATATTTGAGTTAATAATGGTTTGAGACACCAGGGTTATGAAAACACAGCAACAAACAACACCGGACAAAATGTTTGAATTAGCCAACATTCCTTTTCATGCGGCTTTGAACATTGAATTAAAACAGATATTGTGATAATGAAATCAATATCAAATGGTATTTGTCACATGCGCCGAATACAACAGGTGTAGACATTACCGTGAAATGCTGACTTACAAGCCCTTAACCAACAATCCAGTTCTAAGAAAATAGAGTTAAGAAATGATTTACTAAATAACCGAAAGTAAAAAAAAAAAGTAAGTAACACAATAAAATAACAATAATGAGGCTATATACAGGCTGTAGCGGTACCGGGTCAATGTGCAGGGGTACAGGTTAGTCGAGGTAATTTGTACATGTAGGTAGGGGTAAAGTGACTATGCATAGATAATAAACAGTGAGTGGCAGCTGTGTAAAAAAAAAAGGGAGGGGGGGGGGGGGGGGGGGGGGGGGGGGTCAATGTAAATAGTCCAGTGTCATGGGGATAGACTTATTGCTTGGGGGTAGAAGCTGTTAAGGAGCCTTCTGGGCCTAGACTTGACACTTCGGTACCGCTTGCTGTGCAGTATCAGAGAAAACAGTCTATGACTTGGGTGACTGGAGTCTCTGACAGGAGCTTCCTGCTTAAGTTTTTGCTTGTAAGCAGGAATCAGGAGGATAGAATTATGGTCATTTTTGCCAAATGGATGGCGAGGGAGAGCTTTGTACGCGTCTCTGTGTGTGGAATAAAGGTGGTCAAGAGTTTTCTTCCCTCTGGTTGCACATTTAACATGCTGATAGAAATGAGGTAAAATGGATTTAAGTTTCCCTGCATTAAAGTCCCTGGCCACTAGGAGCGCCGCCTCTGGATCAGCGTTTGGCGGTGTACAGCTCATTGAGTGCGGTCTTAGTGCCAGCATCGGTCTGTTGTTGTATGTAGATAGCTACGGAAAATACAGATGAAAACTCTCTCGGTAGATAGTGTGGTCTACAGCTTATCATGTGATACTCTACCTCAGGCGGGAAAAACCTTGAGACTTCCTTAGATTTCGTGCATCAGCTGTTGTTTACAAATATACATAGACCTTGTCTTGCCAGAGGCTGTTGTTCTATCCTGCCGATGCAGTGTTTAACCGCCACCTGTATGTTGTTCCTGTCGTCGGTTAGCCACGACTCGGTGAAACATTAGATATTACAGTTTTTAATGTCCCGTTGGTGGAATATACATGATTTTAGCTCATCCAATTTATTTTCCAGTGATTGTATGTTGGCCAGTAGTACGGATGGTGGCAAGGGCAGATTAGCCTCTCGTCGGCGGATCCTCACAAGGTTTCTTTTCACAATATCTTTTCCGTCTCTTTCTCCTGCGAATGATGGGGATGAGGGCCTGTTCGGGTGTCTGGATTAAATCCCTCTCGTCCGACTAATTAAAGAGAAATTCTTCGTCCACTTCAAGGTGAATAATCTCTGTTCTGATTTCCAGAAACTATGTTCGGTCATAAGAGACGGTAGTAGCAACATTATGTACAAATTAAGTTACAAAAAACAAACAAAATAGCACGGTTGGTTAAGAGCCCATGAAACGGCAGCCATCCTCTCCGGAACCATGCTACAGTACGGGAAGGCAGTTCGGGTAGGCTAGTCTACATGATGAGATTATTATGGAGAATATTTTTACTTGTCAAACGGCAGTCAAGCATCGATCATCATGTCACCAGAATAAGACCCTCGATATTTATTGGAAATTAGCATCAAGCTCATCACGTGAACTTTCACCACCCTGTGAAGTTCATCATAACTTATATGGGTAGTGCAAGTGTATTGCCTAATGTGAAAACAATTGAATGTCCTGTAATTTACAGTACTGTAGCATACTGCATTCAAAGGCCAATTTTGAAACATGTACAGTATCTTAAATGTTTTGCCATTAGATTAACTGTTTGTTAAATTAACTAAATTGAGAAGATATCATTATGTTGTGTTTTGGTGATTCAACAAATGTACTTATGTTTTGGATCAATTAGTGTCTGGTAAAAGATGTCTACAAACAAAATTAATGCGCAATGAAAGGTTTTGAATGTAAGACTGGCTGCGTTACAAGTGTTATCAGTTCACCACATAATTGTGAAAATAGTACTAAAGCGATACAAATAACCGTAAATAACTAAACCTGACCTCACACCATGGACCACAATTGATGTGGCGAAAAGCAAGGGAATTGTAAAGAGAAGTGTAAAAACAGAAATAAACAAGGCAACAGTAAACATGTCGTCCCCCACAAATGATGCATCACCTGTACTCCATGTCATGTACCAAAGACTCTTTGCCAATGACAAGGAGTGGAATGTTAGCTAAAGAGACTGGTATTCAGACGAGAAGGTAGTCCGGAGGAGGCAAGATCAGGTGGGAACCTTCTAGCCAATGAAAGGGCAGATATGCTCAGATATAAATATCTTTTCTCAGAGTTGACGGGAAGTCACGTGTCCAACTTATCAGTACACTCATAACAACCTAAGCCATTTTAAATCAGTATGTAACACAACAATGTGTGAAATAAAAAATATATACACACACATATATATACTATGTTTTTTTATTTGTTTTACAATTTTTTGGTTACTACATCATTCCATATGTTTATGTCATAGTTTTGATTGTCTGACTGACCGCAACTCTTTTTGCATACGGTATTTAATTTGTTTTAGTGTTATTTATACCGTGTTGATTTATGTGGTCATTTGTAGTTGAAGACTACTGAGATTTGATACTCCTTATGGTTGTGTGGTAAAAGAGTTTGATATTTTGATTGAATGATTGAGACTGGGTTTACGCTACAGACAAACATTGCGTAACTAAGGTCACTTGAGTTCACTGTACTCATTTACCGGGGAAGGACACTTTGTTTATGCCCGAGGTATGGGACTTTTCTTTAGGAACAAAAGCTCATTGTTTGTTATATTATTCTGTGTGTGATCATTTATGTTGGGTAATACAACCCATGCAAAAGAACAGTTGTTTTGAAGTAATTTTTTTATGTTTTAAAGGTTTGTTAAAATAGTATTTCCATACTGACTTTGTATTGGTGTAGACTTGACAGGCCAGACATTCCCTCCCAAACAAAAAGGAAAAATCTATATTTTCTCTGGTAGGCATAACCTACCTGGCACCCCTACAAACAATAACTTCAAGTCAAAACCGTTACATAAAAATGGCACCCCAGATGGGACCTCTCAACATTGAGAAATAGCCGAAGCAAATCATCAAATCAAATGTATTTATAAAGGCCTTCTTACATCAGCTGATATCTCAAAGTGTTGTACAGAAACCCAGCCTAAAACCCCAAACAGCAAGCAATGCAGGTGTAGAAGCACGGTGGCTAGGAAAAACTCCCTAGAAAGGCCAAAACCTAGGAAGAAACCTAGAGAGGAACCAGGCTATGAGGGGTGGCCAGTCCTCTTCTGGCTGTGTCGGGTGGAGATTATAACAGAACACATCAGGAGTAAATGTCTGTTGGCTTTTCATAGCCGATCATTAAGAGTATCTCTACCGCTCCTGCTGTCTCTAGAGAGTTGAAAACAGCAGGTCTGGGACAGGTAGCACGTCCGGTGAACAGGTAAGGGTTCCATAGCCGCAGGCAGAACAGTTTAAAATCTTTTGTGCAGAAATTAAACAATGGATTCCCCTCAGGAAAATGTGCTTATCCATATCATACCTGTCAATTGGAATACACAGGGTCATTCTGACAATGGAGCTGACAATGCAAATCATAATGTGAATACTGATGATGTGAATGGAGTTGATTTGGGACAGAGCCCTGGGCCACAGGAGGTCTAACTAGTTTCTCACTTATTGACATTGACCTGTGTGGAAGTTCTGAGCTAGCCCTCCCTCTGACACCCAACCTTCCTCCATTGCGGGTTTATCTCCAGAGGTTGTTGTTTTACAACTTCAAGGTGACATACTTGATATTCGTTGGACTCAACAACATCTCCAAACTCTAATCCCCCATAAATTCTAATGTCTGAGTAAAGAGCAACAGAATTCAGAGACTCACTGAGCACTCTAACTCACACGCTGACAGAGCTCAGGGTGAGTGAAAGACGGGATGTTACTGGTGCCATGGACAGACAATTTGATCACCACACTGAGGTGCTCAAGAATGTTAATTATGCTTTTTCTCCTCTGGTTAACACTGTAGACCACTAGCAGACAGAGCTCTCTAAATGTGGTAAAATGTTGGAATGACGTATCTATTGACATGGCCTCCATTAGGCTCAACTCCTTGCACAGAGCTTCTCTGGTGTCCACTTCTGTTCAGACCACTGAGGGCCAAGCTGGCACAACCAAGTGTGGCAGTTTTTTCCGGTACAGCTAACCCTTGGTTATCCTTCTGATGATCTCCTTTTATAGGCTGCGAGATAAGCTCAGCTGGAACAGCCAGAGTAGTTAAGGCTGTTGGAACAGCTGCAGAATAACTCTGAGGTATGCACTTCAAAGCTGGGGCGCACAGGGCTCCTGAAGCACAAAATATTCCTTACACAGGAAATGCCGATAAAGAAGAAGACATATCGTTTGTCTCCAGTGGAGCTAATTATCCAACAGGGACTGATTAATGATATGTTGACACAAGATACTGTATTATTGAACGTTCCTCCTCTCCCTGGGCCTATCCTGTTGTCCTCATACCAAAAAATACCGGTGGTCTTAGATTTTATGTGGACTATAGGAAGACCAACTACGTCTCCCAGACTGATGCCTATCCTCTTCCCACCATCCAAGAGATCCTGGCGCTGTTGTGTTCATTACCCTAATATTGGCTATTTTGAGGTTGAGATGGACCAGGAAAGCAAGGACAAGACTGCTTTTGTCTTTGCTGAGGGCCTGTTTTCCTTTAAAGGGATGCCTTTTGGATTAAAGCCACTTTCCAAAGACTGCTGGATATTGCGTTAGGTGAGCTCAAAGGGAATATATGTTGTCTACCTGGACTATATAATTATCGACTCCCAGACCAGAGACCAACACCTTCAAGATCTTCAAGCAGTGTTGAACAAGCTAAGATAAGCTGGTCTGACATTGAACATGAAGAAGAGCAACTTCTGCCAAACCTCCCTGACGTTTCTTGGCCATAGTGTCTTCTGACAGCATCCATGTGGATCCTGAAAAGACCAAGGCTGTACAAGACTTCCCTGTGCCAACCACCCTCAAGGCCCTTCAACGGTTTCTTGGGATGGCTAGATGGTACCATCGGTTTGTGTTGAACTTCTCCCAGGTCGCAGAACCACTCAACGCATTGAAGTGAAAAGGAGTGGAATTCCGATGGACGGCAGAGTGCCAGACCTCCTTTGAAACCCTGAAATGACACCTTGTCACACCTCCCATTTTGGGTCATCCCAACTTTGACTGGGATGACCCAAAATGTTGTTTACACTGATGCAAGTAATGCTGGACTTGGCACTGAAGATGTGCTAGCGTTCGACAGTCGGACATTGAATGGAGCCGAACGGAAACTATTCCACAATCGAGTAAGAGTGCCTTGCAGTTCTCTAGGCTTTGGAAAAGTGGAGGTATTACCTGGAGGGAAGATACTTCACTGTGGTCACTGACCATTCCTCCCTTGTGTGGGTGTTCAAGACCAACAAACAAGCACCAGACTCATCAGATGGGCTCTACGGTTGCAAGAGTTCACCTTTGCTGTAGAATACAGGAAAGGAAAGTACAACACTGTTCCAGATGCCTTATCCAGAGCTCCTGCTGATGGTAAGAGTGGCCCTCATTTTACATGTGCTACTGTCGTGTCTAGCAGTTGACTCACCCAAATCTGACTTTCCCATCTCTGATGAGGCCATATGGAAGTCCAAACAGGATGTTCCAGAAGTGTAGGCTTTGTACCAGACTATCCTGGAAGATGGAGAAAAGATGGTCAATCCTATCACAAAGCTGACCATCATTTATGACAAAGTCTACCGAGTTGTAGAGCTACCTCACAGAACACTCTACCAAATGTACATACCTGAACCTCTATGCCTTCAACTGCTGCAACATTTCCATGAAGACCCTTTAGCTGGTCATTTGGGCAGGTTCAAAACCTACAAGCGGTTGCAAGCATTCCTTTACTGGTCACATCTCAGCATGAATGTGAAGTCACACATCCGATATTGTCAGGTTTGTCAAATGTACAAACCAGAAGGCAAAGAGACTGCTGGCAAGTTGTAGCAAACGGTTACCCAACCTTGGGAGTGGATTTGATGGGTCCATTTCCTAGAAGCTCCAATCAGAATGTGTACATGCTTGTTTTGTTGATTACTATTCCAAGTGGGTGGAGCTCTTTGCCCTTCGTCAGGCAACAGCGAGGACAGTCTCTAACATCCTCACAAAAGAGATCGTGACTCGCTGAGGCGTGCCCGATCACATACTGTCGGACAGAGGTTCTCAATTCGCCTCTGATCTCTTTGAGGAGACCTGCCAAAGATGGAACCTGAGACAGAAGTTGACCACGGCCTATCACCCACAGACCAACCTCATGAGAGGGTTAATCAAACCTTGAAGACAATGGTTGCTTCCTATGTAGGGACCCAGCACAAACACTGGGACAAACATTATGTGACTAAGGTCACTTGAGTTCACTGCACTCATTTACAGGGCTGGACACTTTTTTAAAAGCCTGTGGTACGATATTTTTCTTGAGAAACCAAAGCTCATTGTTATATTATTATCTCTGTGATCATTTATTTTAGGTAATTCAACCAACGCACAAGAGCAGTTGCTTTGAAGTTATTACCAATGTTTTAAGGGTTTATGGAAAGATTATTTCCATACTGACTTTTACATGGGTCCTTTGTATTGGTGTAGACTTGACAGGACAGACGGGACTCATTCCCTCCCAAACAAAAAGTAGAAATCAATATGCATATGTGCACACACCGCTCAATCTCAGGCTACCAACAACCCGTCCTGCATTCTAATTCACGCGAAACTAAATGAAAATGTTCACAGCAATATGCAGATTTCTTTATGCAAAACAGCATTACCTATGGTGCGTGGACGGTAGCTCAATGCTTTGATCTGCATCTCTGACATTCTTTAACTACAGAGAAGAAAATATATTAAACTGTAAAGGGCCTTAATTTAAGTGAAGATAAAAGAAGATACATGGTGTTAATTGGTATACTCTAAGAATAATCCAGACCTTAGAGACCACTGTCCCTTACTGGCCCCCTTGCCAAAGTGTCAGGATTTGCATCTTTAATTCAAGATTTTCCCCATATTAATTACTTCGCAGTGAGATGCGCATCACTTCTTTTTAAAGTATATTAAACACCCAAATATTTCTTCATCTGTCCATTAATATCAGTTTTCCTCATGTAGGCCTGAAAGTAGGCCTACATGAGAAACTGTTCTAAATGTTCTGGTTTGTAAATCTGGGCTGTTAAAAAAGGTATATCATTGTGCCGTTGTTTAAAAAACGAGTTTAAACGATATTGATGATCGATGATGATTTAACAATTAAACTGAAGTAACTTTGAAATGACATTGGAAAATGATTTTCATTATTCATAATATGTTTAAAATTAAACTGAAAAAGAATTGTCATTATTTCATACCTGGAACCATGCCAACCAAAAGACAAAGAGCAACAATTTACTGAGAAAAATAATATCCAGGTTAAATTCCAGCTTTTAGTCAGTTCCTTTTGGCATGGCACCAGGTGTGTGTGTGTGTCGCTGTGAAGTAAAGCTATCTCAACACCCGGCCCCCAGTGTGACCTTTGATTATGCATGAGGAATACAGAAGTGCTCATATCCCAGGGTGCACTGCTTCCCACTCAACATGATGAATGGCACACAGAGAGCTGCCGGACAAAACAAGCATTTAAGGAGGCAGGCCAACACACACACTCGCACGTACACACACAGACAGACCATCACCTGATATGCTGTATTACTTACGATACTACAACATACTGCATAAGCACGTGTAAACATAAGCTCAGTGATGCCACCACATTCACACACACTCAAGGCTATTAATACACACAAGTGCTTATGTCACAGTATTTTAGAACGTTTAATTCTGCCCCTGACAATAATTAGCCACGCAGGCTTTTATCTAGCTAGCAGGTTCATGTGTGGATATATTAAAGGCCCAGTGCAGTCAAGAACTAGATTTTCTTGTGTTTTATATATATTTCCCCTCTTTGAGGTTGGAATAATACACTGAAATTGTGAATATTATGAGCGCCCTTTTAGTGTAAGAGTTGTTTGAAAAGACTGCCTGAAATTTCCGGCTGGTGCGGTGAGTTTTGGCCTGCCTGAGTTAATAGACCAATAAGAGAGCTCCAAACATCTCTGACAATAACAGCTAGTTTTCCATTTCCCCTCCTTACTCAGACCACTCCCAGACAGTCCTAGAAAAATGATTGCTTGAGAAATTGCTCTTTGCTAAGAACTATTTTTGTTTCTTTTTGACTATTTTAATTTAAAACATTCACAGTAAGGTACGTCATTGATACACATAAATTATTAAATATTGAGATTTTAAAATAATTGCTGCATTGGAACTTTAATAACAATACAAAGATATAAGCAAGCCTCATTAGTTTCAAAACCACCCCAATGTGCTTAATGTCATTCAGTTGATTAAGCAGTTTGTGTAAACACAGTTCAAATGCACTCTACTCCTGTCTTCCAAATCTCTCCCTTTTTTGAAGTGATTTTATTTTGGGGCTTTTTTGTAGTTTATTGAATCAAAGTGCACGATCCAGTGTTAACTGATTTGATATGCAAACCTGTAGGGACATATTAATTGAAATAGAAATTAAATTAGCATTCCACAGTGACTTAAATGTTTAATATTATTAGAGCTGCAACCGTCGGCAGTGATGAAAAGAGCTTACATGACAGTGAAATTGAAATTCAAAGAGCTGGAGATAATGTACACAACAAATCAAAAGAACAAACAGCAGAAAGAAAATAACACAGCCAGAAGTTTTACATTTCCTCACAAGGAGGATGCATACAAAAGCATTGAGGAAGAGTGCACTGTACACACCCCACCAACAGACCCCCCCCCCATCCACACACACACACACAAAAAGAAAATCCAGTACTAATAGAATCAATTCTGATAATTAAGAGGGATCTGCTGTTGTTTGGGGGTAACAGGACCTGGAAAAATGTATCAACCACTACAAAGATTATTCTCCCCAAATTCGATCTTGTCTCATCGCTGCAACTCTGCCCGCTTATGTAACAGTATAACTTTAAACCGTCCCCTCGCCCCGACCCGTCGCGAACCAGGGACCCTCTGCACACATCAACAACTGACACCCACGAAGCGTCGTTACCCATCGCTCCACAAAAGCCGCGGCCCTTGCAGAGCAAGGGGAAACCCTACTTCAGGTCTCAGAGCAAGTGACGTAACCGATTGAAATGCTATTAGCGCGTACCCGCTAACTAGCTAGCCATTTCACATCCGTTACACTCACCCCCCTTTCAACCTCCTCCTTTTCCGCAGCAACCAGTGATCCGGGTCAACAGCATCAATGTAACAGTATAACTTTAAACCGTCCCCTCGCCCCGACACGGGCGCGAACCAGGGACCTTCTGCACACATCAACAACGGTCGCCCACGAAGCATCGTTACCCATCGCTCCACAAAGGCCGCGGCCCTTGCAGAGCAAGGGGAAACCCTACTTCAGGTCTCAGAGCAAGTGACGTAACCGATTGAAATGCTATTAGCGCGTACCTGCTAACTAGCTAGCCATTTCACATCCGTTACACTTAACCCAGAAGCAGAAGCAGAAGCAGAAGCCAGGTCAGCCTGCAGGCGCCCGGCCCACCACAAGGAGCCGCAAGAGCGTGATGAGCCAAGTAAAGCCCCTGGCCAAACCCTCCCCTAACCCGGATGACGCTGGGACTCCCGATCACGGCCGTTTGTGATACAGCCCGGGAGCAAACAAGGGTCTGTAGTGACGGCTATAGCACTGAGATGCAGTGCCTTAGACCGCTGCGCCACTTAGGAGGCCATTTTAATCCGGTGTGTTACAGAAGGAAAGGTTGCTCTCCAGGAATGGATTTTGAGAACCAACAATGTCATTTTGTAGAGCTCTGAAATCAAAACTATATTTCTGCTTGGGGCTCCAGACTGCGCCACTCGGGAGCCCCCCCTACAAAACATTTAATAAATTATAATCCACATATAAATTCACATTTATTATTATTATTTTCCTAATGTTGCAAACTGCCTCAAATTAAGATCCTATATCTGTAAGTCTTACAATACATTATGACTGCATTATAATGTGCTATACCTGTATATACTGTTCATTCAAACAAAAAACAATATTTTTAAGTGAAATATTAGCTTTTGTCTGAAGCCGAAAAAGACAGGAAATTCAAAAGCTAATTGGACATCCACTAAAAAGGCTTTTCAGCATAAGCAACTTGTCTAGTGCTAGAGTACTGTGGCTTTATTAAACTACAGATGTACTCACATTGGATGGGTTGATTAGGATTCAAACCTTCTCTCAAACAGCTTAATACATACTCTTAGACTAGGTTTACTCCATTAATGTACTTGGTAAATCAAACGTGTTATTTCATGTAAGACAACATCCCATTCTGCTAATTTAAACATTATGGTGAGGTTTTCCCGGACACACATTAAGCCTAGTCCTAGACTAAAAAACTATCACCTGAAAATCTAAAGCCAAAATTATTTATAGTCCAGGACTAGGTATAATCTGTGTCCGCGGAACTGCTCCTTAAATTTGACCTAGTCTAATACATCAATCTATGGGAAATGGAAAAGGTAGTTGACAGCTTTTGAACATATTTTGAAGCTATACATGGTTTATGTTCCTGTAATAAACAATGGAGAAAGTATTCAAACCCCTTGATGAATTCCAAATTTTGTTGTGTTACAGCCTGAATTTAAAATTGATTAAATTGAGGTTTTGTGTCACTGGCCTACACACAAAACCCCATAATTGTCACGCTCGTCATCCTCCTCATCTGAGGAGGAGAAGTTTGAAGGATCGGAGGACCAATACGCAGCGTGGTAAGTGTTCATCTTGAATTTAATAAACACAGAGAACACTTAACGAAACTATACAAAACAATAAACGACGAACGTGAAGCTAAATATGAAAAGTGCAGACACAGGCAACTAACACATAGACATAAACAAACTAGACATACAACATAGAATGCCCACTCAGATCACACCCTGACCAAACAAAACATAGAAACATACACAGCAAACTATGGTCACCCCATTCCACCATAGTCATTACCCGCTTCAGTAACGTCTTCAGAGCAGCGACCCTCGCCGCAGATCCCGGACTGGGAACCCCAATAAAGAGCCCCACTGGACTAAGGAGCGTCTCTGGACTGAGGGGCGCCTCCGGACTGAGGGGCAGCTCCGGACTGAAGGGCAGCTCAGGACTGAGGGGCAGCTCAGGACTGAGGGGTAGCTCAGGACTGAGGGGTAGCTCAGGACTGAGGGGTAGCTCAGGACTGAAAGGAAGCTCTGTCAGCTCCTGACTGGCGGGCGGCTCTGGCGGCTCCGGACTGGCGGGCGGCTCTGGCGGCTCCGGACTGGCGGGCGGCTCTGGCGGCTCCTGACTGGCGGGCGGCTCTGGCGGCTCCTGACTGGCGGGCGGCTCTGGCGGCTCCGGACTGGCGGGCGGCTCTGGCGGCTCCGGACTGGCGGGCGGCTCTGGCGGCTCCTGACTGGCGGGCGGCTCTGGCGGCTCCTGACTGGCGGGCGGCTCTGGCGGCTCCTGACTGGCGGGCGGCTCTGGCGGCTCCTGACTGGCGGGCGGCTCTGGCGGCTCCTGACTGGCGGGCGGCTCTGGCGGCTCCTGACTGACGGACGGCTCTAGCGGCTCAGGACAGACGGGCGGCTCTAGCGGCTCAGGACAGACGGGCGGCTCTAGCGGCTCAGGACAGACGGGCGGCTCTAGCGGCTCAGGACAGACGGGCGGCTCTAGCGGCTCAGGACAGACGGGCGGCTCTGGCGGCTCAGGACAGACGGGCGGCTCAGTCGGCGCTGGACAGACGGGCGGCTCAGGCGGCGCTGGACAGACGGCCGGCTCAGGCGGCGCTGGACAGACGGCCGGCTCAGGCGGCGCTGGACAGACGGAAGGCTCAGGCGGCGCTGGACAGACGGAAGGCTCAGGCGGCGCTGGACAGACGGAAGGCTCAGGCGGCGCTGGACAAACGGGCGGCTCAGGCCTGCCGAGGCGCACTGTAGGCCTGGTGCGTGGTGCCGGAACTGGTGGTACCGGGCTGGGGACACGCACCTCTGGGCGAGTGCGGGGAGCAGGAACAGGGCATACTGGACCCTGGAGGTGCACAGTAGGCCTGGTGTGTGGTGCCGGAACTGGTGGTACCGGGCTGGGGACACGCACCTCTGGGCGAGTGCGGGGAGCAGGAACAGGGCATACTGGACCCTGGAGGCGCACAGTAGGCCTGGTACGTGGTGCCGGTACCGGAGGGCTGGTGCGAGGGGCTGCCACAGGAGGGCTGGTGCTTGGAGAAGGCACCGGATAGACCGGACCGTGGAGGCGCACTACAGGTCTCGGGCACCGAGCCTGCCCAACCCTACCTGGCTGAATGCTCCCCGTAGCCAGGCCAGTGCGGCGAGGTGGAATAGCCCGCACTGGGCTGTGCTGGAGAACCGGGGACACCATGCGTAGGGCTGGTGCCATGTACACCGGCCCGAGGAGACTCACTGGAGACCAGATGCGTAGATCCGGCTTCATAGCACCTGGCTCGATGCCCACTCTAGCCCGGCCGATACGAGGCGCTGCTATGTACCGCACCGGGCTATGCACACATACTGGAGACACCGTGCGCTCTTCCGCATAACACGGTGTCTGCCCGTACGCTCGCTCTCCACGGTAAGCACGGGGAGTTGGCTCAGGTCTCCTACCTGACTTAGCTACACTCCCCGTGTGCCCCCCCCCCATTCATTTTTTTGGGCTGCCTCTCTGGCTTCCAGCCGCGTCTTCGTGCAGCCTCCTAATACCACCGCCTCTCCGCTTTCGCTGCCTCCAGCTCAGCTTTGGGGCGGCGATACTCTCCAGCTTGTGCCCAGGGTCCCTTGCCGTCCAGAATTTCCTCCCAGGTCCAGGAATCCTGCGATCGCTGCTGCTGCCCGTTACCACGCTGCTTGGTCCTGTTATGGTGGGTGATTCTGTAACGCTCGTCGTCCTCCTCATCTGAGGAGGAGAAGTTTGAAGGATCGGAGGACCAATACGCAGCGTGGTAAGTGTTCATCTTGAATTTAATAAACACAGAACACTCAACGAAACTATACAAAACAATAAACGACGAACGTGAATTTTCCAAGCTGTTTAAAGACACAATCAACTTAGTGTATGTAAACTTCTGACCCACTGGAATTGTGAAACAATGAATTATAAGTGAAATAATCTGTCTGTAAACAATTGTTGGAAAGATTACTTGTGTCATGCACAAAGAGATGTCCTATCCGACTTGCCAAAACTATAGTTTGTTAACAAGAAATTTTTGGAGTGGTTGAAAAGCGAGTTTCAATGACTCCAACCTAAGTGTATGTAAACTTCCAACTTCAACTGTATATAGTAACGTTTTGCAACAAAAAAAAACATTTTCTTACATATCTAAAATCTATGAATAAAAAACAATCTCATAACAGGTGTATTTTACACACACATTAGCAATCAATTCTGATGAAAAACACTTGTGAAATATTGGTGGATATATCGTTTTAGACCACCACATCAGTCTTAAGCCTAATTTACACCTTCCGCTTCTGTGCTGTCCGCTAGGTTTGCTCCAAAAAAATATTGAACTTCCACTCATGCCTGCAAATCTCTGCGGAAACCTGTGTGGACAGGAGCAGATGTTGGATTGAGGCGAAGGCATGCATTTGGCATTAGGTATAACAAAAACTGAAACTTATACCACAACTTTATAGGGCTTTCATAAAGTCTTCATGAGCACTTTTCCAGCGTTTTGGTCCCTAAGCGAAATTTGGTACGTCGGCTGCCCCACCTCGGGTGCCATACATTTAAGTGAATTCAAATAATTTCTAAGCAAAGTCTACCTACATAAAGGGTGTTTTGAAAGGTGTTTACATCTGGTGCTTTGCCAAATATAGAATTAGCCTTCTCCCCATCCTTTATTGCATGTCATTTTCTTATGAATGACTTTTGAAGCATCTATGCTGGTATTACACCTGGTTTATGAAGGCTTCATCAAGCCTTAAAAGTCAGTCATTTAAAGTGGGACTGTCTTGGGATATGGCAGTGTTACGTACCTCTTCCTGCACATTATGCTGCCTCACATTGTAAACCCCAAGGCATTTTTAACTCAAATACTTCTAGTTGACCTCAAAGTAAATAAAAGTCATTATGACTTAACATTTTTATGTCACTGACTCAAAACTAAATGGGAAGTCACATCAGCTAAAACCATTTTAAATTATGATAACAAATTCACTTTTTTTCCCAACATCTACTGCTGTTTTTTAAAAATTATTTTTAATATCTGTGTTTTTGCATCTACATTGAGTGATTGATTGGTTCATCTTATGCTACACAAAGATAAATAACATAATTGTTTTATTAACTAATCCAATAATTTAGTTTGTTACTAAATAGTTGTTCCAGTTTAAATGTCTCAGGTAGTCTTGTAAACTTTCCTAATACTTATTATGAATGCAGGATGTGGATGAATAAAAATTCCAACTGTTGGATATCCTAACTAGATAGATTATAATTAAGCAATAAGGCCCGAGGGCGTGTGGTATATGGCCAATATACCATGGCTAAAGGTTGTTCGTATGCACGACGCAACGCGGAGTGCCTGTATACAGCCCTTAGCTGTGGTATATTAGCAATACACCACAAACCCCCGAGGTGCCTTGTTGTTATTATGAACTGGTTATCAATGTAATTAGAAGAGTAAAAATACATGTTTTGTCATGCACGTGGTATACGGTCTGATATACCACAGCTGTCAGCCAATCAGCATTCAGGGCTCGAACTACTCAGTTTATTATAAGAATTACACATCACTTTGCAAGCCAGCATAAGGTGACTTGCAGGTGTGATTGCAACGTTTTTCCACGAGTCCCGGTTGGAAGATTCCTGGAGATCCTTCAACAAGGATTTTTTGAAAATCTCGACATTTTGGTAAAGTCACAAGAATTCTGCTAGGCCTCAAAATAAGGCCTTTTGAGATATGTAATGTCATAAAGAGTTTAATTAAAATAATAAAGTTCACCTAGGAACTCACTTGGTGAAGGCCACAGGACTGAAAATGAATGAATTCAACAATGTTTCTGTCACTAACAGTTATGGGTGGTAACTCTACAATTCACCCGAAAAGGCAAAGAACACGGGGAAATTACATTGGAGGTATGCCATAAATCAAAATGTTCAAACTGATACAACTCAAATCTGGACTCCCTACAGTGTCACAGTGACTCTATCTGGTTTGAGTAATGACTTAAAAATCACTTAGCTAACTGTTCTCGGATATATTAACTGCAACGGGTTAACAGTGCAGGTTTCAAACCTTCTTCTCTTCTTAACATTGTGCTCGCCACTGTATACATGTTCTCATTAACCTTGAATCCCCCTGTTTGGCCCCGGTGGCTGTAGATCTGTATCCCCATACCGCCTTGCTGAGTCTGAGTTAAGCTACGGAAGTTAGTTATCCATGTATACAGGGGCCTGTATTTTTCTTTGACCAGGTAAGTTGACTTAGAACACATTCTCATTTACAGCAACAACCTGGGGAATAGTTACAGGGGAGAGGAGGGGGGATGAATGAGTCAATTGTAAGCTGGGGATGATTAGGTGGCCATGATGGTATGAAGGCCAGATTAGCATGTGTCCCAGTGGTTGGACGTGGTGCCAGAGAGACGACATAATGAGTCACATTAGTATTCATTAGGCAGAGGTGCTGGACTGAGTGGGGAGCAGCCAGACTCATGTTGAATCAGCTCCAGCGAGAATGCTCTGACGAGGCCGGGATGAAGCGGTAATTAGGCCCACCAGTCAAGAGTGATTTCCCCGCCGTGAACACGTGAGGTTAAGAGTGCGGCGATGCTACCACTGAGAGAGGGCAAGAGAAGGGCCAATGTTGTGAATGAGGAAAACACAACCTTGCCCTTATAATCCTCTTCAGTCTACAATGCTCTCAACTTCTCTCTCTGTTTCTCCTTCCCACTCATTCAATCTGCCTCACCTTCTAAATCAAAACACAACCATGTCCTCCTTCAGTTCCCTTTCTTATTCTTTCAACTTCTCCCTTCATTCCTTCTCCCCCTACTCAATCCCCTTGAAATTCTACTTTTCTTTATTAGATACTTTGCCTGTCCCCTGTATAGAACATGTAGCAGTACTAAAACACAGAGGTCTCTAGCTTTTTTGCTCGCCTGAGGAAGAGTATCTCTTGATAAGCTGTAGACCACACTATTTACCAAGAGATTACATCTATATTGTCCGTAGCTGTCTGTATACCACCACAGACCGCTGCTGGCACTAAGACTGCACTCAATGAGCTGTATACAGTACAGCCATAAGCAAACAGGAAAATGCTCATCCAGATGCGGCGCTCCTAGTGGCAGGGGAATTTAATGCAAGGAAACTCAAATCAGTTTTATCTCATTTCTATCAGCATGTTAAAACCTCTCTAGGGTATGTGGGACGGTAGCGTCTCACCTCATCAACAGCCAGTGAAACTGCAGGGCGCCAAATTCAAAACAACAGAAATCCCATAATTAACATTCCTCAAACATACAAGTATTTTACACCATTTTAAAGATACACTTGTTGTAAATCCAGACACAGTGTCCGATTTCAAAAAGGCTTTATGACGAAAGCACACCATACGATTATGTTAGGTCAGAGCAAAGTCACAGAAAAACACAGCCATTTTTCCAGCCAAAGAGAGAAGTCACAAAAAGCAGCAGTAGAGATAAAATTAATCACTAACCTTTGATGATCTTCATCAGATGACACTCATAGGACTTCATGTTACACAATACGTGTATGTTTTGTTCGGTAAAGTTCATATTTATATCCAAAAATCTGAGTTTACATTGGCGCGTTATGTTCAGTAGTTCCAAAAAATCCGGTGATTTTGCAGAAAGCCAAATCAATTTACAGAAATACTCATAATAAACATTGCTAAAAGATACAATTGTTATGCATGGAATTTTCGATCCACTTCTCCTTAATGCAACCGCTGTGTCAGATTTCAAAAAAACTTCACGAAAAATGCACACCATGCAATAATCTGAGTACAGCGCTCAGAGACCAACACAACCCAAACAGATATCCGCCATGTTGTGGAGTCAACAGATGTCAGAATAGCATTATCAATTTTCACTTAACCTTTGATGATCTTAATCAGAATGCACTCCCAGGAATCCCAGTTCCACAATAAATGTTTGTCTTGTTCGATGAAGTCCATCATTTATGTCCAAATACCTCCTTGTTGTTCACACGTTTAGCCCAGTAATCAAAATTCATGACGCGCGATCACTAGGTGCAGACGAAAAGTCAAAAAAGTTCCGTTACAGTCCGTAGAAACATGTCAAACGATGTATAGAATCAATCTTTAGGATGTTTTGAACATAAATCTTCAATAATGTTCCAACCGGAGAATTCCTTTGTCTTCAGAAATGCAATGGAACGCAAGCTAACTATCAAATGAACACGCATGGCCAGCTCGTGGCTCTCTGGCAGACCTTTGACTCAATCTGCTCTCATTCGCCCCCTCTTCACAGTAGAAGTCTCAAACAAGGTTCTAAAGACTGTTGACATCTAGTGGAAGCCTTAGGAAGTGCAATATGACCCCATTTCCACTGTATCTTGGATAATCAGAGAGTTGAAAAACTACAAACCTCAGATTTCCCACTTCCTGGTTGGATTTTGTCTCAGGTTTTTGCCTGCCATGTAAGTTCTGTTATACACACAGACACCATTCAAACAGTTTTAGAAACTTCAGAGTGTTTTCTATCAAAATCTACTAATAATATGCATATCCTAGCCTCTGGGCTTGAGGAGCAGGCAGTTTACTCTGGGCACGCTTTTCATCCGGATGTGAAAATACTGCCCCCTACCCTAGAGAAGTTAAATGTGCAACCAGAGGGAAAAAAACTCTAGACCAACATTACTCCACACACAGAGAAGCGTACAAAGCTCTCCCTCGCCCTCCATTTGGTCTAATCTGACCATAATTCTATCCTCCTGATTCGTGCTTACAAGCATAAACTAAAGCAGGAAGGACCAGTGACTCGGTCAAAAAGACAGTGGTCAGATGAAGCAGATGCTAAGCTACAGGACTGTTTTGCTAGCTCAGACTGGAATATGTTCCGGGATTCTTCTGAAGTCATTGAGGAGTACACCACATCAGTCACTGGCTTCATCAATAAGTGCATTGATGACGTCGTCCACAGTGACCGTATGTACATACCCCAACCAGAAGCCATGGATTACAGCCAACATCCGCACTGAGTTAAAATGTAGAGCTGTCGCTTTCAAGGAGCGGGACTCTAACCCGGAAGCTTATGAGAAATCCCACTATGCCCTCCAACGAACCATCAAACAGACAAAGCGTCAGTACAGGACTAAGATCGAATCGTACTACACCGGCTCCGATGTGGCAGGGCTTGCAAACTATTACATAATACAAAGGAAAGCACAGCCATGAGCTGCCCAGTGACACGAACCTACCAGACAAGCTAAATTACTTCTATGCTCGCTTCGAGGCAAGTAACACTGAAACATGCATGAGAGCACCAGCCGTTCCGGACAACTGTGTGATCAAGCTCTCCACAGCCGATGTGAGTAAGACCTTTAAACCGGTCAACATTCACAAGGCCGCAGGGCCAGACCGATTATCAGGATGTGTACTCCAAGCATGTGCTGACAACTGGCAAGTGTCTTCACTGACATTTTACATTTACATTTAAGTCATTTAGCAGACGCTCTTATCCAGAGCGACTTACAAATTTTCAACCTGTCCCTTACTGAGTATGTAATACCAACATGTTTCAAGCAGACCATCATAGTCCCTGTGCCCAGGAACACTAAGATAACCTGCCTAAATGACTGTAGCCATGAAGCGCTTTTAAAGGCTGGTCATGGCTCACATCAACACCATTGTCCCAGACCCACTCCAATTTGCATACCGCCCCAACAGATCCACAGATGATGAAATCTCTATTGCACTCAACACTGCCGTTTCCCACCTGGATAAAAGGAACATCTATGTGAGAATGCAATTCATTGACTACAGCTCAGCGTTCAACACCATAGTGCCCACAAAGCTCATCACTAAGCTAAGGACCCAGGGACTAAACACCTTCCTCTGCAACTGGATCCTGGACTTTCTGACGGGCCACCCCAGGTGGTAAGGGTAGGGAACAACACATCTGCCATGCTGATCCTCAACACAGGGACCCCTCAGGGGTGCGTGCTCAGTCCCTTCCTGTACTCCCTGTTCACACATGACTGCAAGGCCAGGCATGACTCCAACACCATCATCAAGTTTGCCAATGACACAACAGTCATAGGCCTGATCACCGACAACAATGAGAAAGCCTATAGGGAGGAGGTCAGAGACCTAATCGTGTGGTGCAAGGACAACAACCTCTCCCTCAACTTGATCAAGACAAAGGAGATGAATGTGGACTACATGAAAAGGAGGACTGAGTACACCCCCATTCTCATCAACAGGACTGTAGTGAAGCAGGTTGAGAGATTCAAGTTCCATGGTCTCCACATCGCCAACAAACTATCATGGTCCAAATACACTAAGACAGTCGTGAAGAGGGCACGACAAAGCCTGTTCCCCATCAGAAGATCGAAAAGATTTTGCATGGGTCCTCAGATCCTCAAAAGCTTCTACAGCTGCACCATCAAGAGCATCCTGACTGTTGCATCACTGCCTGGTATGGCAACTGCTCGGCCTCTGACCGCAAGGCACTACAGAGGGAAGTGCATACGGCCCAGTACATCACCGGGGCCATGCTTCCTGCCGTCCAGGACCTCTATATTACAGGCGGTGTCAGAGGAAGGCCCTAAAAATTGTCAAAGGCTCCAGCCACCCTAGTTATAGACTGTTCTCTCTGCTATCGCAGGGCATGCAGTACCGGAGCGCCAAGTCGAGGTCCAAAAGGCTTCTTAACAGCTTCTACCCCCAAGCCATGAGACTCTTGTACAGCTAATCAAAGTGCTACCCAGACCCCTCTTTTACTCTGCGTCTACTCTCTGTTTATAATCTATGCATAGTCACTTTAACTCTACCTACATGTACATGTTACCTCAACTAACCGGTACCCCCACACATTGACTCTGTACCGGTACCCCCTGTGTATAGCCTCGCTTGTTATTTTACTGCTGCTGTTTAATGATTTGCTACTTTTATTTTCTATTTTTTACTAAACACTTTTTTCCCCTTAACTTCTTAAAGCGTTGTTAAAAACTTCTTAAGGCTAGGGGGCGGTATTTTCACATCCGGATGAAAAGCATGCCCAAAGTAAACTGCCTGCTACTCAGGCCCAGAAGCTAGGATATGCATATTATTAGATTTGGATAGAAAACAGTCTGAAGTTTCTAAAACTGTTTGAATGATGTCTGTGAGTATAACATAACTTATTTGGACAAACAATCCAGGATTTTTCTTTTGAGGTCACTCTCTTTTCAATGGGTTTTCAATGGGAATCTAGAATTCTAAGGCAGTTGCTTGCGGTTCCTATCGCTTCCACTAGATGTCAATAGTCTTTAGAAAGTGGTTGATGTTTTTCCTTTGCGAAATGAAGAAGTAGCCCTGTTCAAAACGAGGTTCGAGTGAAGTGTACTGTTTGATAGAGGCCTGAAAAGCTCACTCCACTTTGTTATCCTCCAGTATTGAACACAGTTTATCCCGTCTGAAATTGTATTGATTATTTACGTAAAAAAATACCTAAAGTTGTATTAGGAAAGTTGTTTGAAATGTTTAGACAAAGATAACAGGTGACTTATGAGATATTTTGTAGTCATGTTGCGCGAGTTGGAACCGGTGTTTTTCTGGATCAAACGCGCCAAATAAATGGACATTTTGGATAGATAACGACGGAATTAATGTGATGTTTATGGGACATATTGGAGTGCCAACAGAAGAAGCTCATCAAAGGTAAGGCATGAATTACATATTTATTTCTGAGTTTCGTGTCGCTCCTGGCGGGCGGAATTATGATTGTCTGTCTTTGTTTGATGGGGTGTTGTCCTCAGATAATAGCATGGTTTGCTTTCGCCGTAAAGCCTTTTTGAAATCTGACACATTGGCTGGATTAACTACAAGTGTAGCTTTAATTTGGTGTATTGCATGTGTGATTTCATGAAAGTTTCATATTTATAGTAATTTAATTTGAATTTGGCGCTCTGCCATTTCACCGGATGTTGTCAAATCAATCCCGCTAAAGGGATTTCATCCATAAGACATTTTAAGGGCTTGTAAGTAAGCATTTCACTGTAAGGTGTTGTATTCGGCGCATGTGATAAAATTTGATTTGATTTACAAGGCAAAATTAGATGTTTGAATCTCTCCTACTGCTTATTTGAGAATGTCCTCTCCTGTAGTTCCTGTCCCTTCTACTGAGTGTGTATCAATATTTTTTTTTTTACAACTAATAAAGGATTTTAAGGAAACAAATACATTTGTAGGACGGAGATGGACAAAGCAGGATACTCTTGAATACAGTTGATCACAGGCAGTTTCGAGTTTTGTCATAGGTGGACAAAAGTTTTGGTTTTCAATAATTCTGTGTCCAATTTTTTTATCTTCTTGCTTGTTGGCTTTGTCGACTTTCTCTCTCTGTCTGTATGTCACTTCTTTTTAGTCTAATCTCAATTTGAGTTACATATTTCAAAACAGTTGTGTATCAGTTGTGTTGTACGATGGTTGTGGCATGTCTGTTCACATTCTTATCAAAATGTGTTGCCTTGCACACACATTGGATCTAGTTATATCTGAGTAATAGTGGTGGGAAGTCGATTACTAAGGAGTCTACCCTCAACTAACTCTCTGAGTCCAATGGAATCAACTCGATGATCTTTGCGGGCCTGAAGGCGTCCTACCAAAACATTTTAAACAGTCATTTTCTTGCTTGCTAGTTTTAAACACATATCCTGTGTCTATTGTTTAGGATATGTCGGGTTTCCCTTAGGACTGTGTGGATGTACATTTAATTTAATTTAAATGTAACCTTTATTTAACTAGGCAAGTCAGTTTTAAGAACAAATTCTTATTTACAATGACAGCCTACCGGGGAAATGTGTGGTACAACAGTTGTACAAGCTCCAGAGTGCACGAGGGTCTCTGCGGTCATCTATGACAACCCAGATGGTTTTCTCCTCATTGATTTGGACAAGCAATATTGAAACCAGACACTCTTGAGATCTGGATCTAGCCCTTGTCCCTTGCACTTACCCAAACAAAAATTCCCCTCACTTCTATAGTAATTTTTTGTGGGTTTTGAACTAGGAACAGCATGAAAATGTCCTTGGCCTGACCGCTCCTGCAACATGAAGCTAGTGCTTTGTTATTTTAGATAGTAACACTGGATGGACACTTCACACAAACTGGAATTAAAAATGGATTAGACAGCTTTTCACAGCAGTGTTTTTAATTTACTCTGTGATTTTGCATGCCACGAGTGGAATAATTACTGTATATTTGATGGGGAACATTCATTGACATGTCTCACTTATGAAGTATTTAGGTTGTGTTGTGTTTTAATGAGAAATAACACATCTGAACAATTACTTTACTTCATTGTGATATAATTTTTAGATGACCAATACATTCATTTCCTGCAGGCAATAGGAGAGGTGTGTGTGCGCATTTGTGTTTGTGTGTATACTAAATACACTAAGTATACTAAATATATAGATCAGGAAATTGTATAAATTGTTAACATGATTGAGTGTCTCTCGGGTGTGCTGGTGGCATGGTAATGGGTTGCAGTTTAACTGCATTCATTTAATCAGAAAATAATAACTGGCCCGACAACAGGCAATGGATGATTTATCAAACTGTTACCCAGCTCCATGTGTGACTATTGAGGGGAATAAAAGTCTCATATAAGGTTAAATCTACTCTACACACTTCAAAGATTGGTTTACCAGCTGTCAGTAAATACTGAATATGATCTGTTTCAGGGACTATGACTTTGATTGACAGCTATTGAGAAGCATGCAAGCATTGCATTTCAGTTGAGATGTTATTTCAATAGGGGACCGACTTTGGGAAACCCTGTGCTGAGGGAGGATCCCACCACTGCCACCAAATTCCTCTGGACATCAGACTGAAGTCTAAAAAGAGACAATATGTTGTCTGTTCAACACACAATGTTTAAACGTCTGTTTACCGTTAATTTAATTAAATAAAATGAGGAACGTAGAGGTAGGTAGAGAGGACGTAACACTGACAGCCTTGTTTCTTTCGCTCTCTCTCTTCCTTCCTTCCTTCCTTCCTTCCTTCCTTCCTTCCTTCCTTCCTTCCTTCCTTTCTTTCTTTCTTTCTTTCTTTCTTTCTTTCTTTCTTTCTTTCTTTCTTTCTGCTTTCTTTCACAAAACATTTTGTGAGTGCCTACAGTTCAGTTTAGCCTACCTGTTTTCCTGTTTTCTGATAACATTCCCATTAGATAAATTCCCCAAACTACAAACTCATGGCATGACATCTCCCTCTCCTAACCTGTCTCTCTCTTTGTCCCTCCTTCCCTCTCTCCCTCCTATTTTTCCCCCTTGGTCTTGGGGGTACACGTTTTCCCTCAGATTTATGACATGGGCGTAAAGGTGCACTTGACAGCTCTCAGATTGGCGCAGTAGAAGAGAGACGGGTTAGCTGGGTATATCTATCAGGGGTCCGACCAGGAGGTGGGAGGGAAGGAGGGAGCCAAGGGAGAGGAGAAGAGAAAGAGATAGAAGGGCTTTGATGGGCCCTGCTGAGCACACAAGCTTCCATGCTGAGCACTTCGGTGGCTGGCTGACAGTTGTGCTCAGCCTTCACTGTAATAATGAATAAAAGGGAACTCCCTTCAGATTACACATCTTCCATGTTTTGACATTGACCTTAATACATAATTTAACACAAAGCTTGAACAGTGTGTAATGAGATAAGAGAGGGCCACTGGAAGGAGAGACCTAGGCAAAAACAGATGGGCCAAACGTGAAAGCCTGTGACGGTACACATCATAATGTGTGTGATCCTCAATCGGACCAAAGAAAAAGCTAACTAGCCATTGATAGGAGGTTTCTGAGTGTGTGTGTGTGTGTGCGTGCGTGTCTGTCTGTCTGTCTACAGTACCTGAAGGCTTGGTGGTGTGTTTTGTGCGGTTCTGTGAGTGTTTAAATGCTTAGCTTGCATTTTACGACAGGCTATGACAGGTTGAGAAATACACTTTATGCCATTGCTTACTCCTATGTAAATACATGCAGGATTCAGCTGCTGTGAAATGAACATGAAAAGTTAATATTGTGAAAGTTCAGTTGCTGATTGGTAGATTAGTGTAATGGAGTTTTCGTCTGTTATTCGTCTGTCCCCATAGGATAACCCTTTTTGGTTCCAAGTATAACCCTTGTGGGTTCCATGTAGAACCCTCTGCGGAAACGGTTCTACATGGAACCCAAAATGGTTCTACTTGCACAGCAAAATCGTCAGTGTTAAAATTCTGGTGTTAATTAATTTGGAGTCCAAGAGTTGAGATTCCGGTGTTTTTACAGGAGAAATGAACAATAGAGTCTGGTGTTCAATCATAGTTCAAGTTGGTCAGCTCCTAGCAGTGTTAATTGGAACATCTGGGATATTTTGATAAAGACATGTTGAAATTATTTTGGGTGACATTTTTCCACACTCACATTAAGAAAGTGGTAGCGGTGAGGGAAATGTGAGTATTCTTACAATGAAATGGAGGCTATTCATTAGTTCATGAGTAAAATATTTTGTGATTTGAAGTTGTACTATAGCCACGTTTACTGAGAATCGTCAACCTAGTAGCGAATAGCAACCAGACAGCTAACTTAGCTAGTTAGCTAACGTTAGCGAATGCAAGCTAGCGTGCTAAAGATAGTTCACATTAGCTAGCTAATTAATTTATGGTTTGTTCAGCCAATTCCTATTTTGAGCTTAGCTTCAGTAAGTCGTAACAAGTGCACTGGTGTTAGTTAGTTAGCTAGCGCTAACTAGTCTCGCTAACGTTAGTTAGCTCAGCATTTTTAACCTTGCTTGGTTAGCTGTTGCTTGTTAGCTAGCTAATAAACTAATGTTATTAGCTAGCAAAATAAGTATTGCTTCCTGAGCCCGCATTATTTTAGGTGATACTTGACTGAGTCATCATCTCAAATTTGACTAGACTAGCTGACGTTCCGGCAAGGAGCATGATCAGACGAGGAGGAGAACGAACGTTACAGTATGTATTTTCTCTGAGTTATGTTCACCAAGGGTGACAAAAAACAAATAACCGGTTAAATAGGTCCTAAACCAATTTAGAACTGGACTGGAGAGGCCAACCCACCTCTACAGTCTGTCCAGAAGGACATCATGGTCAACAGTGGACATCATAGTCGAGTAGAAAAAACATGTTGACTCATCCTACTTGTAGAGAAACGCTAATGCCATCCTACCCTCACCCAGGTAGTGGCAGTGCTGGCAACACTGGCTGCAGTAACCCATGGGGAGGTAGTCACACTCGGATAATCAGAGAGGGGGCATATTATTGTGGCCCTGGTGGCACAAAATAATCAAAAGTCTGACTGCACAGAGATGCTTGGGAAAATGGTCACAAAGGGGGACCAGCGTGTGTGTGTTTCAGGAGAAGGGGTGGATCTCATCTCCATCACCTAGGACTTGACTTAATCAAATCTCACATTTTTGCCAAGTTTTGCTCAATCTTTCATGCTTTCTCAAACAGCTGCAACTGTATATGCATTCGTAAATCAGGTCCTTTTTTGAGTTGGGGTCTGGGATGTAACAACCGTTTAGCATCTGAGCTTATGGTTGATTGTGGAGGAAAGGGGTTGAATGGGTAAGAGTATGTGTATGTATCCAACATCTGTTACAAGGAGGGTAAAAAGATGTTATGGACAATATAGGAGGAATCCCAATAATTGTTTGCTAAAATAATAATTGCTTGAAAAAAATGTAATGTAAAGTTAATCCTGGTTATAGGTAACAATCCTTTGCATGAACTGCCAACATTATTACACATTTTCATTGTTAATGATGGAAATTAAGATACGCAAGATATTTGAATGTACACTGCTCAAAAAAATAAAGGGAACACTAAAATAACACATCCTAGATCTGAATGAATGAAATATTCTTATTAAATACTTTTTCTTTACATAGTTGAATGTGCTGACAACAAAATCACACAAAAATTATCAAATTTATCAACCCATGGAGGTCTGGATTTGAAGTCACACTCAAAATTAAAGTGGAAAACCACACTACAGGCTGATCCAACTTTGATGTAATGTCCTTAAAACAAGTCAAAATGAGGCTCAGTAGTGTGTGTGGCCTCCACGTGCCTGTATGACCTCCCTACAACGCCTGGGCATGCTCCTGATGAGGTGGCGGATGGTCTCCTGAGGGATCTCCTCCCAGACCTGGACTAAAGCATCCGCCAACTCCTGGACAGTCTGTGGTGCAACGTGGCGTTGGTGGATGGAGCGAGACATGATGTCCCAGATGTGCTCAATTGGATTCAGGTCTGGGGAACGGGCGGGCCAGTCCATAGCATCAATGCCTTCCTCTTGCAGGAACTGCTGACACACTCCAGCCACATGAGGTCTAGCATTGTCTTGCATTAGGAGGAACCCAGGGCCAACCGCACCAGCATATGGTCTCACAAGGGGTCTGAGGATCTCATCTCGGTACCTAATGGCAGTCAGGCTACCTCTGGCGAGCACATGGAGGGCTGTGCGGCCCCACAAAGAAATGCCACCCCACACCATGACTGACCCACCGCCAAACCGGTCATGCTGGAGGATGTTGCAGGCAGCAGAACGTTCTCCACGACATCTCCAGACTCTGTCACGTCTGTCACATGTGCTCAGTGTGAACCTGCTTTCATCTGTGAAGAGCACAGGGCGCCAGTGGCGAATTTGCCAATCTTGGTGTTCTCTGGCAAATGCCAAACGTCCTGCACGGTGTTGGGCTGTAAGCACAACCCCCACCTGTGGACGTCGGGCCCTCATAGAGTCTGTTTCTGACCGTTTGAGCAGACACATGCACATTTGTGGCCTGCTGGAGGTCATTTTGCAGGGCTCTGGCAGTGCTCCTCCTTGCACAAAGGCGGAGGTAGCGGTCCTGCTGCTGGGTTGTTGCCCTCCTACGGCCTCCTCCACGTCTCCTGATGTACTGGCCTGTTTCCTGGTAGCGCCTCCATGCTCTGGACACTACGCTGACAGACACAGCAAACCTTCTTGCCACAGCTCGCATTGATGTGCCATCCTGGATGAGCTGCACTACCTGAGCCACTTTTGTGGGTTGTAGACTCCGTCTCATGCTACCACTAGAGTGAAAGCACCGCCAGCATTCAAAAGTGACCAAAACATCAGCCAGGAAGCATAGAAACTGAGAAGTGGTCTGTGGTCACCACCTGCAGAACCACTCCTTTATTGGGGGTGTCTTGCTAATTGCCTATAATTTCCACCTGTTGTCTATTCCATTTGCACAACAGCATGTGAAATGTATTGTCAATCAGTGTTGCTTCCTAAGTGAACAGTTTGATTTCACAGAAGTGTGATTGACTTGGAGTTACATTGTGTTGTTTAAGTGTTCCCTTTATTTTTTTGAGCAGTGTATATACAAAATAAAGAAAATTGGTGAGAGGATGAGAGGTGAGAGGATTGGAAATACTATTAGTGGTTGATCTGCTTCTGTTCTGTGGGTGGCACTGTGTGCTCATTTCGAAGGATGTGTCCTGGCCTCTAGGATTCAGGGGGAAAAGGGTGGTCTGCCAGTCACTAGGATGACAACACAACTTGGGTAGGGGGGGGGCTTTATCGGGTGGAATAGTGGAGAACAATTGGAAGGTTACTTAGTAGCAATGCAAATACTATGGTACAGCTAATCACTATGGTACTTTTTGATTTCATTATTACTGAAACAGGATATAAGTTGGAAATATAAAGATCCAGTCCATAAAAAATGTAAGGGCCTCTTAAAATTGAGTGTGTAAGAGGCCCTTCAATTTTATATTTCCAACTTTCCAATTATATTTAGATTTCCAACTTGTGTCCTCTTTCAGTAATAATGAAATCAGACCTTGTTGAGTGTCTGATAATCTACCATTTACATATAAATGGTTAAAACATGCTAGTAACGGTCCTGTGACCAAGGTTTGGTATCAGTGTTGTGATGCAAAAAAAATTGAGAAAAAGGTATAGCGCATAGAATAAAAAAAGTGTTGTCGGACATAATTCATTCTAATCAGACATGTTTTTTACTTGGAAGATACATTGTAGATAATACAAGGCAAGTACTGGAAACAATAGAACAGTATAACAAAATCTGGGGAACCAGGCCTGCTATTCATAGCAGACTTTGAAAAGGCGTTTGATTAACTTCTACTTCATCCCAATCCCGGATCCGGGAGCACCCCCATCAGTAAAAAAGCTGACTAGCATAGCCTAGCATAGCGTCACAAGTAAATACTAGCATCTAAATATCATTAAATCACAAGTCCAAGACACCAGATGAAAGATACACATCTTGTGAATCCAGCCATCATTTCTGATTTTTAAAATGTTTTACAGGGAAGACACAATATGCAAATCTATTAGCTAACCACGATAGCAAAAGACACAACTTTTTTTTCCCACCATTTTTTTCCTGCATAGGTAGCTATCACAATTTCGACCAAATAAAGATATAAATAGCCACTAACCAAGAAACAACTTCATCAGATGACAGTCTGATAACATATTTATTGTATAGCATATGTTTTGTTAGAAAAATTTGCATATTTCAGGTATAAATCATAGTTTACCATTGCAGCCACCATCACAACTCTCACCAAAGCAACTAGAATAACTACAGAGACCAACGTGAATTACCTAATTACTCATCATAAACATTTATGAAAAATACACAGCATACAGCAAATGAAAGACAAAGATCTTGTGAATCCAGCCAATATTTCAGATATTTTAAGTGTTTTACAGCGAAAACACAATGTAGCATTATATTAGCTTACTACAATAGCCAACCACACAACAGCATTGATTCAAGCCAACAATAGCGATAACGAATAAACCAGCAAAATATATTAATTTTTTCACTAACCTTCTCAAACTTCTTCAGATGACAGTCCTATAACATCATATTACACAATACATATAGAGTTTGTTCGAAAATGTGCATATTTAGCGGCACAAATCGTGGTTATACAATGAGAATAGTAGCCAAGCTGCCAACAATATGTCGGGAGAAATCTTGGGAGAGGCACCTAATCTAATCAGTAACTAATCATAAACTTGACTAAAAAATACAGGTTGGACAGCAAATGAAAGATACATTAGTTCTTAATGCAACCGATGTGTTAGATTTTTTAAATTAACGTTACTACGACATACAGCGTGCGTTAAAGCGAGACCGCACCGAAATTAATGGCGGAATATGAGTTTTACATTTTTCAACAGAACAACGAATTAACATCATAAATAGTTCTTACTTTTTGATGAGCTCCCATTTATAAGGCCTCAGATCTGCCTAGCAACTCCATTCCAATTCTCACTATTTGCTGACATCCAGGGGAAGGCGTATGCAGTGCATCTCAACCAATAGAAGACAGGCAAATTAATAAACTGACCTCAGAACAGCCTGCATGATTTCAGATTTCTCACTTCCTCATAGGAAAATTGCTCCAACTCGAGTTCTGTTTTACTCACAGATATAATTCAAACGGTTTTAGAAACTAGAGAGTGTTTTCTATCCAATAGTAATAATAATATGCATATTGTACGAGCAAGAATTGAGTACGAGGCAGTTTAATTTGGGAACGAATTTTTTACAAAGTGCAAACAGCACCCCCTATTGAGAAAAGGCGAATAGAGTTTATATACTGTATAAATGCTTGGAACATTTCAATTTTGGAGAATCTCTTATAAAATGGGTTAAAATCATGTATAGTAACCCTAGGTGTAAAATAGTAAATATTGGCTACTTCTCAGAAAGCTTTGAACTGTCAAGAGGAGGAAAACAAGGTCATATAGTACGCACTTTTAGTTTTTGTTGTTCTAGGCTACACGGCTGAAATGTTTGCTCGCTAGCCTAACTACCTTTCATGGGCAACGATGCACCAGGCCAGCTAGTTTACATTAGCATGCTACATTAAAAAAACATCATAACTAGAACATTTTATATTGAGAAAACTTCCATCCTCTCAGGCCAAGGGCACAATGTATGAACTTATGGTTGGATCAGAATCGCAATTATAATCATTGGCCAGTTTGGAGAATTAAGTACAAACAAATACCAAGTCCAAATACCAATCTACACCTATGGCTAATTTAGGAAAGGGACGATTTTAGCTAGCTAGCCACTGGAGGACAACAACATGAGATGCAACAATTACATTTTTTTTCTGTAAATAACGATGTTTGGCTTGTGATTAAATTGGTCTAATGCCAAATCTAAAATGGCTTCCCTTGACACTTTTTTGGTGGGCCATGACCTTTCACAGCTCAGCTCACTCAGTTTAGCTCAACATTGATTGACTACGTATTATTTGTAAAAATTATCAAGGGAGGCCAAATACTTGCGGGCGGCAACAATGTCACTCTTTCTGACCAGACAGCATCAGATAGATACGCTACACAGATTGAGACAGAGGGGCGCTGTTTCGTTCACCCAGTTACTTTCTCCGGTGAGAATTTAAGGACATTTCTCTTGCGAATTGAAAAAAATCTATGAACCACAGAGCGATGAAAAATCCATTATTTTGTAAAACAAATTATTGGTCATTTTTTGGGGGGAAGCCTGGCTTCCCTTGGCATCAATGAATACTGCAGGTTTGACATTTACTCTAACAGGTGGCCAAAAATAAATATCTGAAACCCACAACTTTAATAAGCCACGCCTCCAATCTTCAGATAGAATGCCATCTCTATAATATATTATGAAAAAGGTTTGTACCTTTTTGACCTGGGAAGGTTTTCGGTGTGTCAATTTTTGGAACCACAAAAGGTTATTCCAGGCACCATTACTTCTAAAAGTGTAGAGAAAAGAGTGGAGAGGACCTGACTGTAGCGCTCTCAGCTAGATGTAGACCTCCAGCCCATTAGGGGGCAGTGAATCTATACAGTATGCTCCCAACCTGTATGTAGTTTTTCATGGTGTAGTGAGGAGGCAGCTTTGAAAAATGGGTGCTGATTTGTATGTTAATGATCTGCAGTGAATATTAGCTGCAAAAACATTGACATTTTTGTAATTATTTTGCTCTTCCTTTCTCTATCGCTCTTCCATTCTCTCCTTTGTTCAGAATTTGCACCATGTCCATCTGTCAGTCTGTCTGTCCAGGCCAGATAGGGGTCTCCATGGGCCTTGAACGATTGCAGAGTAACTGGCTCTGAATGTGTGTGTGCCACCATTGCTGGCTTTAAATCTATGTGGCTGTAGCTAGGACAGCGGCAGCAGTGACAGTTTGATGCTTTGGTGCTCTGCCATGCGGCTCTCTTCCAAGCGCTGTGTCAAGATGGAGAGGGCCTTGGCCAGGCTGTGTGTGTGTGTATGTGTGTGTGTGCATGTATGTGTGTGACGGCCGGTGCAGGGTGGTGCTTTGCCACTGCAACAGTGATCTAATGAGCCTGTAAACACATTAATTTGACATCATTAATTGGAAGGAGATCACAGGGCCTCTCAGAGAGGAGAGAGACTGTGGGGGTTTGTGTGTCTGTGCATGTGTGTATGTGTGTTGGGGTACTAGAGGTTATTCACCCATTGCATACTCTATGAATATTTATGGGGGGGAGGGGCAGATTCTTATGATATTGCCAAAAGTAAGATTTGGGCGTGGGGGTGGGGATTCTTTTGACATTGCCAGGAGTAAGATTTGAGTTCGACGTGTCGGCATCGAGTAATTGTCTCTGGCCCCCTCCCAGTTAGGGGGAGTGATGAGCTCTACAGCAGTCTCACAACTCAATCGCTGGTTGAAAACTGTTTTCTGCCCCTCCCAAAAGATAGAATTTGTAGATAATTGGCCTTCTTCCTGGGACTCACCCACAAACAGGACCAAGCCTGGCCTGTTGAGGAGTGACGGACTCCATCCTAGCTGGAGTGGTGCTCTCATCTTATCTACCAACATAGACATGACTCTAACTCCTCTAGTTCCACAATGAAATAGGGTGCAAGCCAGGCAGCAGGCTGTCAGCCAGCCTGCCAGCTTAGTGGAGTCTGCCACTAGCACAGTCAGTGTAGTCAGCTCAGCTATCCCCATTGAGACCGTGTCTGTGCCTCGACCTAGGTTGGGCAAAACTAAACATGGCGGTGTTCGCCTTAGCAATCTCACTAGAATAAAGACCTCCTCCATTCCTGCAATTATTGAAAGAGATCGTGATACGTCAATTCTCAAAATAGGGCTACTTAATGTTAGATCCCTCACTTCAAAGGCAGTTATAGTCAATGAACTAATCACTGATCATAATCTTGATGTGATTGGCCTGACTGAAACATGGCTTAAGCCTGATGAATTAACTGTGTTAAATGAGGCCTCACCTCCTGGTTACACTAGTGACCATATCCCCCGTGTATCCTGCAAAGGCGGAGGTGTTGCTAACATTAACGATAGCAAATTTCAATTTGCAAAAAAAATATGACGTTTTCGTCTTTTGAGCTTCTAGTCATGAAATCTATGCAGTCTACTCAATCACTTTTTATAGCTACTGTTTACAGGCCTCCTGCGTCATATACAGCGTTCCTCACTGAGTTCCCTGAATTCCTATCGGACCTTGTAGTCAAAGTAGATAATATTCTAATTTTTGGTGATTTTAATATTCACATGGAAAAGTCCACAGACCCACTCCAAAAGGCTTTCGGAGCCATCATCGACTCAGTGGGTTTTGTCCAACATGTCTCTGGACCTACTCACTGTCACAGTCATACTCTGGACCTAGTTTTGTCCCATGGAATAAATGTTGTGGATCTTAATGTTTTTCCTCATAATCCTGGACTATCGGACCACCATTTTATTACGTTTGCAATCGCAACAAATAATCTGCTCAGACCCCAACCAAGGAGCATGAAAAGTCGTGCTATAAATTCTCAGACAACCCAAAGATTCCTTGATGCCCTTCCAGACACCCTCTGCCTACCCAAGGACGTCAGAGGACAAAAATCAGTTAACCACCTAACTGAGGAACTCAATTTAACCTTGCGCAATACCCTAGATGCAGTTGCACCCCTAAAAACTAAAAACATTTGTCATAAGAAACTAGCTCCCTGGTATACAAAAAATACCCGAGCTCTGAAGCAAGCTTCCAGAAATTGGAACGGAAATGGCGCCACACCACACTGGAAGTCTTCTGACTAGCTTGGAAAGACAGTACCATGCAGTATCGAACAGCCCTCACTGCTGCTCAATCATCCTATTTTTCCAACTTAATTGAGAAAAATAAGAACAATCCAACATTTATTTTTGATACTGTCGCAAAGCTAACTAAAAAGCATCATTCCCCAAGAGAGGATGGCTTTCACTTCAGCAGTAATAAATTCATTAACTTCTTTGAGGAAAAGATCATGATCATTAGAAAGCAAATTACGGACTCCTCTTTAAATCTGTGTATTCCTCCAAAGCTCAGTTGTCCTGAGTCTGCACAACTCTGCCAGGACCTAGGATCAAGAAAGACACTCAAGTGTTTTAGTACTATATCTCTTGACACAATGATGAAAATAATCATGGCCTCTAAATCTTCAAGCTGCATACTGGACCCTATTCCAACTAAACTACGCAAAGAGCTGCTTCATGTGCTTGGCCCTCCTATGTTGAACATAATAAACATCTCTCTATCCACCGGATGTGTACCAAACTCACTAAAAGTGGCAGTAATAAAGCCTCTCTTGAAAAAGCCAAACCTTGACCCAGAAAATATAAAAAACTCTCGGCCTATATCGAATCTTCCATTCCTCTCAAAATGTTTAGAAAAAGCTGTTGCGCAGCAACTCACTGCCATCCTGAAGACAAACAATGTATAAGAAATGCTTCAGTCTGGTTTTAGACCCCATCATAGCACTGAGAATGCACTTGTGAAGGTGGTAAATTACCTTTTAACTTCTCTAGGATAGGGGGCAGCAATTTCACGTTTGGATGAAAAGCGTGCCCAGAGTAAACTGCCTCCTACTCAGTCCCAGATGTTAATGTATGCATATTATTTTTAGTATTGGATAGGAAACACTCTGAAGTTTCTAAAACTGTTTGAATCATGTCTGTGAGTATAACAGAACTGATTTGGCAGGCAAAACTCCGAGGAGTTTTTTTTTTAGGTCACTCTTTTCAATGGGTTTTCATTGGGAATCCAGATTTCTAAGGGACCTTCCTGCAGTTCCTATCGCTTCCACTGGATGTCAACAGTCTTTAGAAATTGGTTGAGGTTTTTCCTTTGAGAAATGAAGAAGTAGCCATGTTCAGAATGAGGCTCCAGTGAAGTGTACTGTTTGTTAGAGGCGCGTGACCAGAAAGCATGCTACACATTGTTTTCCTCCGGTATTGAACACAGATCATCCCGTCTTCAATTTTATCGATTAGTTACGTTAACCTGTTTGGGCTGCAGGGGCAGTATTGAGTAGCCGGATTTAAGGTGCCCATTTCAAACGGCCTCGTACTCAATTCTTGCTCGTACAATATGCATATTATTATTACTATTGGATAGAAAACACTCTCTAGTTTCTAAAACCGTTTGAATTATATCTGTGAGTAAAACAGAACTCCTTTTGCAGCAAACTTCCTGACAGGAAGTGGAAAATCTGAAATCGATGCACTGTTCTAGGGCCTGCCTATTAAAGTCCTTGATATTTATTAGTTTAGATGCACTTCATACGTCTTCCACTAGATGTCGACAAGCAGTGAGAGAAGAAATTGAGTGTGTAACTTGATCTGGGGTTGCATAATAGCTCTTGGCATGACGTGTCACCAGTTTCCTGTTTTCTGGAGAGCGCGAGAAGGGACCTGGATTTGCCTTCTGATAAGCTGTCGTTATGGACGACTAATATCTCCGGCTTTGATTTTATTTGATACATGTGACAATATCATCGTAAAGTATGTTTTTTCAATATAGTTTAATCAGATTATTGAAATTTTTTCGGGAGTTTTGCCGTGTTCCGTTCTCTGAGTTTGTTGACGATGGAGAGATTCGCGCCACTTGGCAAGTGTGCTTGCTAAATCGAGAGGGAAAAAGGCCGTTCTAAAACCAAACAACGATTGTTCTGGACAAAGGACCCCTTGTACAACATTCTGATGGAAGATCAGCAAAAGTAGGAACCATTATATGATGTTATTTCATATATCTGTCGTACATGTGAACTAGTAGTTTGCGGCCAGGTTTTGGGCACGCTCTCGCCATAACGTAAACTGCATATCGTAATAAAGTTATTTTTAGAATTCTAACACGGCGATTGCATTAAGAACTAGTGTATCTATCATTTCCTATACAACATGTATTTTTTAGTTATGTTTATGAAAAGTTATTTGGTCAGAATATGTGTGTCAGAAAAAGTGTCAGAAAAATATGTGGGAAAAAGATGCTACGTTAGCACAATGTATAACCACTGATTTCAGCTCTAAATATGCACATTTTCGAACAAAACACAAGTGTATGTATAACCTGATGTTATAGGACTGTCATCTGATGAAGCTTATCAAGGTTAGTCAAAAATTATATATCTTTTGCTGGTTTGTTACGATCGCTAACATTTGCTGCTGGTAAATGGCTTGTGTTTCTGGCTATTGTGGTAAGCTAATATAATGCTATATTGTGTTTGCTGTAAAACACTTAAGAAATCGGAAATATTGGCTGGAATCACAAGATGCCTGTCTTTCATTTGCTGTACACCATGTATTTTTCAGAAATGTTTTATGATGAGTATTTAGGTATTTGACGTTGGTGTCTGTAATTACTCTGGCTGCTTCGGTGCCATTTCTGACGGTAGCTGTGATGGTAGCTGCAATGTAAAACTGATTTATAGCTCAAATATGCACATTTTTCGAACAAAACATAGATTTATTGAATAACATGTTATAAGACTGTCATCTGATGAAGTTGTTTCTTGGTTAGTTTGGTTGGTTCTTGGTTAGTTAGGTTGGCTTTGTGCATGCTACCTGTGCTGTGAAAAATGTCTGTCCTTTTTTGTATTTGGTGGTGAGCTAACATAAATATATGTGGTGTTTTCGCTGTAAAACATTTTAAAAATCGGACATGTTGGCTGGATTCACAAGATGTTTATCTTTCATATGCTGTATTGGACTTGTTAATGTGTGAAAGTTAAATATTTCAAAAAAATATATTTTGAATTTCGCGCCCTGCACTTGAAGTGGCTGTTGTCATATTGTGGCCGGCCTCGGGCTTGCAGCCAGAAGAAGTTAAAAAATACCTAAAGTTGTATTACAAAAGTAGTTTGAAATGTTTGGACAAAGCTTACAGGTAACGTTTGAGATATTTTGTAGTCACGTTGTGCAAGTTGGAACCAGTGTTTTTCTGGATCAAACGCGCCAAATAAATTGACATTTTGGATATATATCGATGGAATTAATCGAACAAAAGGACCATTTGTGATGTTTATGGGACATATTGGAGTGCCAACAGAATAAGCTCGTCAAAGGTAAGGCATGAAATATATATTTATTTCTGTGTTTTGTGTCGCGCCTGGAGTGTTGAAATATGATGGTCTGTGATTGTTATCTGGGGTGCTATCCTCAGATAATAGCATTGTTTGCTTTTGCCGTAAAGCATTTTTGAAATCTGACACGTTGGCTGGATTCACAACAAGTGTAGCTTTAAATTGGTATATCGAATGTGTGATTTCATGAAAGTTACATTTTTATAGTAATTTAATTGAATTTGGCGCTCTGCATTTTCACTGGATGTTAACCAGGTGGGACGCTACCATACCAGAGAGGTTAATGAAGTCAGACCGAGGCTCTGCATCTGTCCTCGTGCTCCTAGACCTTAGTGCTGCTTTTGATACCATCGATCACCACATTGTTTGGGAGAGATTGGAAACACAAATTGGTCTACACAGACAAGTTCTGGCCTGGTTTAGATCTTATCTGTCGGAAAGATATCAGTTTGTCTCTGTGAATGGTTTGTCCTCTGACAAATCAACTGTACATTTTGATGTTCCTCAAGGTTCCGTTTTAGGACCACTATTGTTTTCACTATATATTTTACCTCTTGGGGATGTCATTCGAAAACATAATGTTAACTTTCACTGCTATGCGGATGACACACAGCTGTACATTTCAATGAGACATGGTGAAGCCCAAACATTGCCCTCGCTTGAAGCCTGTGTTTCAGACATAAGGAAGTGGATGGCTGCAAACGTTCTACTTTTAAACTCGGACAAAACAGAGATGCTTGTTCGAGGTCCCAAGAAACAAAGAGATCTTCTGTTGAATCTGACAATTAATCTTGATGGTTGTACAGTCGTCTCAAATAAAACTGTGAATTACCTCGGCGTTACTCTGGACCCTGATCTCTCTTTTGACGAACATATCAAGACTGTTTCAAGGACAGCATTTTTCCATCTACGTAACATTGCAAAAATCAGAAACTTTCTGTCCAAAAATGATCCAGAAAAATGTATTCATGCTTTTGTTACTCCTAGGTTAGACTACTGCAATGCTCTACTTTCCGGCTACCCGGATAAAGCACTAAATAAACTTCAGTTAGTGCTCCTACCCATCTTTCCGATTTGGTCCTGCCATACATACCTACACGTACGCTACGGTCACAAGATGCAGGCCTCCTAATTGTCCCTAGAATTTCTAAGCAAACAGCTGGAGGCAGGGTTTTCTCCTATAGAGCTCCATTTTTATGGAATGTTCTGCCTACCCATGTGAGAGACGCAGACTCGGTCTCGACCTTTAAGTCTTTACTGAAGACTCATCTCTTCAGTAGGTCATATGATTGAATGTAGTCTGGCCCAGGAGTGTGAAGGTGAACGGAAAGGCTCTGGAGCAACGAACCGCCCTTGCTGTCTCTGCCTGGCCGGTTCCCCTCTCTCCACTGGGAGTCTCTGCCCTATTACAGGGGCTGAGTCACTGGCTTACTGGTACTCTTCCATGCCGTTCCTAGGAGGGGTGCGTCACTTGAGTGGGTTGAGTCGCTGACGTGATCTTCCTGTCTGGGTTGGCGGCCCCCCCTTGGGTTGTTCCGTGGCGGAGTCTTTGTGGGCTATACTCGGCCTTGTCTCAGGATGGTAAGTTGGTGGTTGAAGTTATCCCTCTCGTGGTGTGGGGGCTGTGCTTTGGCAAAGTGGGTGGGGTTATATCCTGCCTGTTTGGCCCTGTCCGGGGGTATCATCGGATGGGGACACAGTGCCTCCTGACCCCTCCTGTCTCAGCCTCCAGTATTTATGCTGCAGTAGTTTGTGTCGGGGGGCTAGGGTCAGTCTGTTATATCTGGAGTACTTCTCCTGTCTTATCCGGTGTCCTGTGTAAATTTAAGTATGCTCTCTCTAATTCTCTCTTTCTCTCTCTCAGAGGACCTGAGCCCTAGGACCATGCCTCAGGACTACCTGGCATGATGACTCCTTGCTGTCCCCAGTCCACCTGGCCGTGCTGCTGCTCCAGTTTCAACTGTTCTGCCTGCGGCTATGGAACCCTTACCTGTTCACCAGACGTGCTACCTGTCCCAGACTTGCTGTTTTCAACTCTCTAGAGACAGCAGGATCGGTAGAGATACTCTTAATGATCGGCTATGAAAAGCCAACTGACATTTACTCCTGAGGTGCTGACTTGTTGCACCCTCGACAACTACTGTGATAATTATTATTTGACCATGCTGGTCATTTATGAACATTTGAACATCTTGGCCATGTTCTGTTATAATCTCCACCCAGCACAGCCAGAAGAGGACTGGCCACCCCTCATAGCTTGGTTCCTCTCTAGGTTTCTTCCTAGGTTTTTGCCTTTCTAGGGAGTTTTTCCTAGCCACCGTGCTTCTACACCTGCATTGCTTGCTGTTTGGGGTTTTAGGCTGGGTTTCTGTACAGCACTTTGAGATATCAGCTGATTTAAGAAGGGCTATATAAATACATTTGATTTGATTTCCAAAAAGACAAGATCTGTAGCTTTCAAACGATATGTCTCTTTTTTGGAGTGGGGTACCCTGCAAACTTGACAGACCCTGTACTAGCTTAAAAACAACCAAGAGTTTAACAGGTTAGGTTAGCTAAGAGAGGACAAAACAAACTGGAAGGACATGAGAAGGGGGATACCTAGTCAATTGTACAACTGAATCCATTCAACTGATGTGTCTTCCGCATTTAACCCAAGCCCTCTGAATCAGAGTGGTGCGGTGGGCTGCCTTCAACAAGAAGGACTTGTCTAATATTTCTAGTGTATTAATCCTTCAGTCTCATTTACTTGAAACAGAATATGTTTTTTCTCCATTTCAGGAGCCAGAGTAACGAGACATTTTCTGCTGCTTTTGAAGACAAAGTTTTGTTGAAATCTTTCCCTTTTTTATCCGTCACTAGGAATTTTCTTTTTGTTCTAATTGCACTGCCATTCGGGTTCTATCAGTTCCACCGCATTTTTAGCTCATTCTAGAGTCAGAGTTTAACACAGAGCAGTGGTAGTGGAGTTGTTAGGAAGCTACTATAGTCCTTATACCTCTGCAACCCTATCCATCCATCCAACCAACCAACACAATGGCCCACCACGCTTCTGGACATTTTCATTTACAGACTCACTTGCTCTGAACTTGTTTTTTGGAGCATCGTGTGGCGGAGCTAGTTTGCGTGAAACTTTTTCTGTGTGTGTGTTGCGGAGACCAAGGTACAGACAGAGACAAGAAGAACTCTTGCTTTCGCTCTTTGGTGTGATAGATTATGAAGATTTCACTTTCTCTCTTTGATTCCCTACTGAATCTTACCTCTTATTAAGGATCTGCCCCTTTTTTTTAAAAAATGTTCGGCTAATATGACATACCCAAATCTAACTCCCTGTAGCTCAAGACCTGAAGCAAGGATATGCATATTCTTGATACCATTTGAAAGGAAACACTTTGAAGTGTGTGGAAATGTGAAATGAATGTAGGAGAATATAACACATTAGATCTGGTAAAAGATAATACAAAGATAAAAACATGGATTTTTTGTACCATCATCTTTGAAATGCAAGATGACATCATGTATAATTCCAGCCCCATTTATATTTTGGCCCCGAGATGGCAGCAGTGTATGTGCAATGTTTTAGACTGATCCAATGAACCATTGAATACCTGTTCAAAATGTTGTATCAAGACTGCACGAATGTGCCTACTTGGTTTATTAATAACTTTTCAAGTTCATAACTGTGCACTCTCCTCAAACAATAGCGTAGTATTATTTCACTGTAATAGCTACTGTAAATTGGACAATGCAGTTAGATTAACAAGAATTTAAGCTTTCTACCAATATCAGATATGTCTATGTCCTGGGAAATGTTTTTGTTACTTACAACCTCATGCTAATCTCATTAGCCTATGTTAGCTCAACCGTCCTGTGGGGGACCCACCAATCCTGTAGAGCAGGTATTCCCAAACTGCGGTACGTACATTGTCAAACAGTCCATTTATATTTTCCAAAGGGGCTATACATTTGGGCGAGTTTTTTTCTCTCGCCGGAGTGGCCTCGTTTCACTGCCAAAAATTGAATTAAACCATCTAGTGATCAGCGAAATAACAACACAATGTCAAATACAGGTAGCCTAGTCAAATAATTAACATCCAATCACATTAACCGTTACTGTCTCTCGGGAATTCCACAAACAGTCCTTATGTAGCCAAACGTATCTGCTGCTCATTCCGTTTGCTTGAAAATTGATAAATGGTTAAAAAAAGTAAGGCCCGCGTCCATAGAGACACATACCAGCTCTACAGGTAGTACTGCTACTACCAGCAGTACTACACCTGCACCTGTCGACGACACATGTTGTTCTGCTTCTACGAGCACATCCAATGCCAGCATCAGTAATTCTACATTTATTGTTAGCCCAGCTAGCATGGACACTGACAGTTGTGAATCTGATGCAGCCGAAGAGCTACTGACCCCTTACCCGGGAAAGCACCGAACAACAGACAGGGACGTTGGACCATCGGAAAAGCTCAAATTTGATGAGAACTACATTGATTTCACATTAACCTGTTTGGGCTGCAGGGGCAGTATTGAGTAGCCAGATAAAAGGTGCCCATTTCAAACGGCCTCGTACTCAATTCTTGCTCGTACAATATGCATATTATTATTACTATTGGATAGAAAACACTCTCTAGTTTCTAAAACCGTTTGAATTATTTCTCTGAGTGAAACAGAAGTCATTCTGCAGCACACTTCATGACCAGGAAGTGGAATGTCTGAAACCGAGGCTCTCTTCTTCTTCCTGCCTATACATGGGCATGATACGTAAGAGTCTACGTGCACTTCATACACCTTCCCCTGGATGTCAAGAGGCGGTGAGAGAAGAAATTTCGTGTTTATCTTGGTCTGAGGTGGAATAAAAGCTCTTTGTATGACGTGACCGTCCATTTTCTGTTTTCTGGAGCGCGCGAAAGGGGACATGGATTTGCCTTATGTTTAGCTGTCGTTATGGACGACTAACATCTCCGGCTGTGATTTTATTTGATACATGTGACCATATGATCGTAAAGTATGTTTTTTCAATATAGTTTCATCAGATTATTGAAAATTTTTCGGGAGTTTTGCCGTGTTCCATACTTTTCCGTTTGTTGACTTGGAGAGCTTTGTGCCACTTGGCAAGTGCGCGTGCTAAATCGAGAAGGAAAATGAAGGTTCTAAATCCAAACAACGACTGTTCTTGACAAAGGACACCTTGTCCAACATTCTGATGGAAGATCACCAAAAGTAAGAAACATTTTATGATGCTAATTCATATATCTGTCGTGCATGTGAATTAGTCGTGGGCGCCCAACTTTGGGGTACTCAGCTATACCGAAGCTAGATGTCGTAATGAAGTTATTTTTTAGAATTCTAACACTGCGATTTCATTAAGAACTAATGGATCTATCATTTCCTATACAACATGTATTTTTTAGTTATGTTTATGAATAGCTATTTGGTCAGAATATGTGTGTCAGAAAACGTGTCAGAAAAATATCGTTGCTGTTTAGACGTTGTGGAAAAAGTAGCTAAATTAGCACAATGTGTAACCACTGATTTCAGCTCTAAATATGCACATTCATATATGCACAAATCATAAGTGTATGTATAACCTGATGTTATAGGACTGTCATCTGATGAAGAAAATCAAGGTTAGTCAAAAATTATATATCTTTTGCTTGTTTGTTACGATCGCTAACTTTTGCTACTGGGAAATTGCTTGTGTTTTTGGCTATTGTGGTAAGCTAATATAACGCTCTATTGTGTTTTCGCTGTAAAACACTTGATAAATCGGAAATATTGTCTGGAATCACAAGATGCCTGTCTTTCAATTGCTGTACACTATGTATTTTTCAGAAATGTTTTATGATGAGTAATTAGGTATTTGACGTTGGTGTCTGTAAATATTCTGTCTGCTTTCGGTGCAATTTCTGATTGTAGCTGCAATGTAAACTATGATTTATACCTGAAATATGCACATTTTTCGAACAAAACATAGATTTATTGAATAACATGTTATAAGACTGTCATCTGATGAAGTTGTTTGTTGGTTAGTTTGGTTGGTTCTTGGTTAGTTAGGTTGGCTTTGTGCATGCTACCTGTGCTGTGAAAAATGTCTGTCCTTTTTTGTATTTGGTGGTGAGCTAACATAAATATACGTGCTGTTTTCGCTGTAAAACATTTTAAAAATCGGACATGTTGGCTGGATTCACAAGATGTGTACCTTTCATTTGCTGTATTGGACTTGTTAATGTGTGAAAGTAAAATATAAAAAAAAAAATATCTTTTGAATTTCGCGCCCTGCACTTGAGCTGGCTGTTGTCATATTGTGGCCGGCCTCGGGCTGCAGCCATAAGAAGTTAATTGGGAGTAGTGCCTTTTCTCAGCGACACTGTGTTATATGTGCAAAAGTACTATCTCACAACGCAATGAAACCTTCACTCTTGCGCAGACATTTAGAAACAAAACATGCCAAATTGAAAAATAAGCCACAGGAGTTTTTTGAACGAGATTTAAGACGAATTTTGAGTATTAAGACATGTATAAAAGCAACAGATACCATTAATAAGAAGGGGCTAGAGGTGTCTTATATGGTGAGCTACCAAGTGGCTAGGACAGGCAAGCCCCATACTATTGTGGAGTACTTCATTCTTCCTGCTGCCGCGGATATGGCTGGGACAATGCTGGGGGAAAAGGCCCAAAAAACAATACAGACAATGCCTTCATCAAACAACACTGTTTCACGACGCATCAGTAACATGGCAGGAGATGTTTTGAAACAATTACTGCTTCGCATACAAGCCAGTGAATTCTATGCGTTACAGCTGGATGAGTCAACAGACGTGGCGGACCTGGCACAGTTCCTGGTATATGTCCGTTAAGTTTATGGGGGGTAAATTAAGGAAGACATTCTCTTCTGCAAACCACTGGAAACCAGGACAACAGGAGAGGATATTTTTTAAGTACTGGACAGCTTTGTGGCATCAAATGGACTTTGGTGGTCAATATGTGTTGGTATCTGTACTGATGGCGCAAAAGTCATGACAGGGAGACAGTGGACTGGTAACGTGCGTGCAAGCAGTTGCTCCCGACGCCAGTTGGGTACACTGCAGCATCCACCGAGAGGCTCTTGCTGCCAAGGGAATGCCTGACAGCTTGAAAGACGCTTTGGACACTACAGTGAAAATTGTTAACTTTGTTAAAGCAAGGCCCCTGAACTCTCATGTATTTTCTGCACAATGCAATGATATGGGCAGCGACCATGTAACGCTTTTACAACATACATAAGTGTGCTGGTTATCAAGAGGCAAAGTATTGACACTTTATTTAATTGAGAAACGAGCTTAAAGTTTTCTTTACTGACCATAATTTTCACTTGTCTGACCGCTTGCATGAGGACGAGTTTCTCACACAACTGGCCTATCTGGGTGAGGTTTTCTCGCCTGAATGATCTGAATCTAGGATTACAGGGACTCTCCGCAACTATATTCAAAATTGAGGCTATGATTAAGAAGTTAGAGCTCTTCTCTATCTGCCTTAACAAGGACAACACACAGGTCTTTCCATCATTGTTTGATTTTTTGTGTGCAAATTAACTCAAGCTTACGGACAATGTTAAATGTGATATAGCAAAGCACCTGAGTGAGTTGGGTGCGCAATTACGCAGGTACTTTCCCTCAACGGATGACACAAACAACTGGATTCGTTATCCCTTTCATGCCCTGCCTCCAGTCCACTTACCGATATCTGAACAAGAGCGCCTCATCAAAATTGCAGCAAGCGGTTCTGTGAAAATAGAATTGAATCAGAAGCCTCTGCCAGATTTCTGGATAGGGCTGCGCTCAGAGTATCCTGCCTTGGCAAATCGCTTTGTTAAGACACTGATGCACTTTGCAACCATGTACCTATGTGAGAGTGGATTCTCGGCCCTCACTAGCATGAAAACTAAATACAGGCACAGGCTGTGTGTGGAAAAAGCCTGAGACTCTCTCCAATACAACCCAACATTGCAGAGTTATGTGCATCCTTTCAAGCACACCCTTCTCATTAACCTGTGGTGAGCTAATCACAATTTTTGATGAACAAATAAGGTTTAGTATGTAAGATGACTAAATAAAGAGCAAAATTATTGATTATTATTATTATATTATTATTTGTGCCCTGATCCTATGAGAGCTCTTTGTCACATCCCACGAGCCGAGTTGTGACAAAAACTCACACTCATTCTTATATTTAATAAATGTATCTGGCAGGCTTACAATGATGGGAAAAAACAAGATTTCAGAGTGCTCTGACCCTGGTGCTAGAGGGAGTACGCAGCTGGAAGTTAATGTTTGAAGGGGTATGGGACTATAAAGTTTGGGAACCACTGCTATAGAGGTTAAAGTCTTACTTTCATGCCCTAATGGCTGTCATGTTGCGGCGCCCTCCGTATTCTTACTCAAAGTGTCATTGGCATAATGGTCGGCAACCGTTGGCCTCTTTTGATCATCCATGCCGTTTGCTAGCGAGAGGGGTACCCGGAACCGAGACAGCAAGGTGTGTGTGTGTGTGTGTGTGTGTGTGCTTCCCCCAACTTGGCTGCCACTCCCAGGCAAAGCGTCACAACTGGAAATCTAAAATTCACTTTCAAATAGTTTTAGATCCTTTTTTGGCACCTAATAGCCTCGCAGTGAAAATGTATGCCTGTGTACACTTATTAACGCCAGGTAGCTGGTTTCTCCTGTGTCATCATCTCAGTCTCTGCCCAGCCCAGGACTCCTCATCAGGCATCCAGGCTCCAGCTGAAAGAGAGAGAGGAAGGAAAAGTGAGAGATGGAGGGGGCTATGGAAAAATATATAGAGCAAGAGAGAGAAATAGAATGGTGGGGGAGCTCAGGCCCTCACCATCGCTCTTCCAGCTCAGCTGTTCTCTCATGTCCTCCCCGCCTCACCTGTATCTCTGCCTACTCCCCAAGGGCTGCCCAGGCCTTGGTCCAGATGTTTGCAGGATTGCCTGGAGCTCCAGGGCCCAGGGCACTCTCACCACACTCGCTGCCCAGAGAGAGGTCCGAGCTTGGGTGTGTGCTCCATGGAAGATGGTTCAATGAGTTAACCTTCTAACTTTGATCAGCACAGACTCAAAAATAATTATTTATTTGCTGGATTATAAATTAAGTTAATATGGGTTTCTGAAAGTATCGAGTCAGTTATTTAAAGTGTATTTTTCTTAATGAAGCAGATTTATTGTACATATTGACATCCCTATATATTCACATGTTAGGAGCTTGTATTGTGGTGAGCCCATAAAGGTTTCCTTTCCCAGGTTTTCCAGCAAACTATTTTCAACACACGCACACGCACACAGCCTTACCAATTCCCTTCACACCATAGAAAGCGCTGTGTGTGTGTGTGTGTGTGTGTGTGTGTGTGTGTGTGTGTGTGTGTGTGTGTGTGTGTGTGTGTGTGATGTAAAGGGGTGGAGAATTAGAGACATCTCCTCCAATAACATACCTATCGAAAGACGTCAATTTCAGTTACACCCCACGTCATAGTTGGAAGAGAGCGTGTTTCTCCTCTGCTAAAAGACATTGCCATCCCAGTCACTCCCCACCTGAGTGACTGATGCATTAAACATGTAGAAAGAAATGCGAGCACACCAGGGAAGGAGCTTTCAAAGACGGAAAAACAACAGATAACAAAAAAAGCATTGTGCTCACTACTGTGGCAGCTTTTCCACCATTCATTTTTCCCATAAGGGGTTTTAGAAACACTTAAAATAAGGTCTGTATTTCATGTAGTCTTACCCTGGCGTGATGATTTGATAACCATGCAAATCTCTCTAGGACTTCTATCAATATATTTGCCTGTATTTACACACAAAAAACTAGAAGCCCACATAGCTTTTCCCCACCGGCGGCGTCTCGGAGCAGCCTCTGGGATAAGTTCAATTGCCATCGGGGGTACGAACAAAGGATCCAATTCAGGAACGTCGTACTCCTGGTCGTAATGCTGGTGAGTTACCGCCGCTCTGATATCCAAAAGTTCTTTCCGGCTGTATGTAATTACACAAAAAAGGTTCTGGGCTAATAATGTAAGAAATAATACACAAAAAAACAAAATACTGCAAAGTTGCTTTGGCGCTAGAAGCAGAGCTGCCATGTTTGTCGGCGCCGTCTTGCTCAGTGACTTGATCAGCTGATTAAAGTTGTTGTAGCTAGTTCTTAGCTAGCTAGTGAAGTTGAGTTGGGATGCTTTCGCAGCCCTGGTTTACTCCAGGACTGAGAAACATGAAATCCATTGGACGCATCCTTGAGCGGACTCTCAGAAACTTCGCCCTCACAGTCCACAAACTGGCCTTCCAAGAGCACCAAAGGGCCTATTCCAAGGCCTTGAAAGAGGCACGGTTGACGTTCTACTTCCGCCTCCTCAATAAAAATCCTGGAAACTCAAAGCACCTCTTTTCTACCATGAACCATATTTTGAAACCCCAGTCCCAGTCCCCCATTGAGACAATGAAGAGCAGAGTAACAGTTTCATTTACTTTTTTAAAGCAAAGGTCAGCAACATCAGAGCTCTCATGTCCAGCTCTACTACTCTGTCTACTCCCGTCCTCAACCCTCCACCATCGCCACATCAGCCTCTCTCCTGCTTCCTTGAAGTCACCCAGGGAGGTATTGAGAAAACTATCTCCATAATGAAAACCTCCTGTACCTTGAATCATTTTCCAACAGCTCTAATGAAATCAATCACCCTCTGATAAACCAGATTGTTGAACACTCCCTCCAATCTGGCAGTGTCCCACCTACATTTAAGACCCCTGTCATCTGCCCCCTTCTGAAGAAGCCCACCCTGGACCTGGAAGTGCTGGCCAAATAAAGGCAAATATCCAACCTCCCCAATGTGTTGGAAAAAGGGGTTGCTGTACAGCTGCATGACCATCTCAAACAGAACTAACTATTTGAGAAGTTCCAGTCTGGTTTCAGGCCAGCCCACATCACTGAAACTGCCCTATTTAGGGTCACCAACGACCCCCTGATGGTGGATGATGCTGGCTACCCTGGCTCCTGATCCTCCTTGACTTGAGCGTAGCATTTGACACTGTGAACCACCCCATCCTCTTGGAACACCTCTGCGACACCATCAGACTGTCTGGACCAGCCCTGAGTTGTTTCCACTTCTACCTCTAAGACAGGACTGAGTATATGTCACTAGGTGTGTCCAGGTCTTGGACCCACCACGTCACCTTTGGTGTCCCACAAGGATCTGTTCTTGGACACATCCTGTTCATGCTCTCCCTCAGTCGTGTCGTCAACCAGCATGGAATCTCATTCTACTGCTATGCTGATGACACCCAACTGTAGATAAAAACTGCCCCAAGTCCCATCTGATGCTTGTGCCCATCTGAACACCTGCCTTGAGGAGATAAGGGCATGGATGAAGCAAAATGTCTTTCAACTGAACAGAAGCAAAACCGTGTTCCTACTTGTTGGCACCCCCCACCAGGTCCAGCACTCACAAATGAAACACCTCACCATTGCAGGACAGAACATCCCTCTCTGCCCCTTAGTTTCCAATCTGGATGGAAAGCTTGATTCCTCCCTGACCTTTGACAGCTACATCAAACAACTGTGTAAAACATCTTTCTATCACCTCACAAACATGACCGCACTCCATCCCAACTTCACTCAGTCTGATGCAGAGAAGCTTGTTCATGCCTTTATCTCCTCAAGGCTGGACTAGTGCAACACACTCTTCAGCAAGATCCCTGAAGAGTCTCCAGGAGCTCCAATATATCCAGAACAGCACTACCAGGATCCTGATGAGAGTGCGGAAACACCATCACATCACCCCCATCCTGGCAACTCTGCACTGGCTCCCCATCTCATTCCAGATTTTATTCAAAAACCTCCTGCTGACTTCCCAGTGTATTCATGGCAATGCCCCTCCTTATCACAAATAATTGCTCTCCCTCAATAACCCCACCCGCACCCTCAGGTCAAGTGATAGCCTGCTCCTCCACACCCCAAGGACCAAGTTCTACTCCTTTGGGGTCCAGACTTTCAGCTCGACTGCCCCCAGCCTCTGGAATGCCCTCCCGGACCACCAGAAGGCACCACAGACCATGGGCTCTTTTAAAACCTTTCTCTTTAGAAGGGCTTTCTGTTGATAGCTGTGTTCCTTGTTGTCCTTGTCACTTGTAGTGTCAGCTGTGTTCTTTGTGGTAGTTGCCCTGTCTAGTTGAGTCAATTTATTTATACACTGCTCAAAAAAATAAAGGGAACACTTAAACAACACAATGTAACTCCAAGTCAATCACACTTCTGTGAAATCAAACTGTCCACTTAGGAAGCAACACTGATTGACAATACATTTCACATGCTGTTGTGCAAATGGAATAGACAACAGGTGGAAATTATAGGCAATTAGCAAGACACCCCCAATAAAGGAGTGGTTCTGCAGGTGGTGACCACAGACCACTTCTCAGTTCCTATGCTTCCTGGCTGATGTTTTGGTCACTTTTGAATGCTGGCGGTGCTTTCACTCTAGTGGTAGCATGAGACGGAGTCTACAACCCACACAAGTGGCTCAGGTAGTGCAGCTCATCCAGGATGGCACATCAATGCGAGCTGTTGCAAGAAGGTTTGCTGTGTCTGTCAGCGTAGTATCCAGAGCATGGAGGCGCTACCAGGAGACAGGCCAGTACATCAGGAGACGTGGAGGAGGCCGTAGGAGGGCAACAACCCAGCAGCAGGACCGCTACCTCCACCTTTGTGCAAGGAGGAGCAGGAGGAGCACTGCCAGAGCCCTGCAAAATGACCTCCAGCAGGCCACAAATGTGCATGCGTCTGCTCAAACGGTCAGAAACAGACTCCATGAGGGTGGTATGAGGGCCCGACGTCCACAGGTGGGGGTTGTGCTTACAGCCCAACACCGTGCAGGACGTTTGGCATTTGCCAGAGAACACCAAAATTGGCAAATTCGCCACTGGCGCCCTGTGCTCTTCACAGATGAAAGCAGGTTCACACTGAGCACATGTGACAGACGTGACACAGTCTGGAGACGCCGTGGAGAACGTTCTGCTGCCTGCAACATCCTCCAGCATGACCGGTTTGGCGGTGGGTCAGTCATGGTGTGGGGTGGCATTTCTTTGGGGGGCCGCACAGCCCTCCATGTGCTCGCCAGAGGTAGCCTGACTGCCATTAGGTACCGAGATGAGATCCTCAGACCCCTTGTGAGACCATATGCTGGTGCGGTTGGCCCTGGGTTCCTCCTAATGCAAGACAATGCTAGACCTCATGTGGCTGGAGTGTGTCAGCAGTTCCTGCAAGAGGAAGGCATTGATGCTATGGACTGGCCCGCCCGTTCCCCAGACCTGAATCCAATTGAGCACATCTGGGACATCATGTCTCGCTCCATCCACCAACGCCACGTTGCACCACAGACTGTCCAGGAGTTGGCGGATGCTTTAGTCCAGGTCTGGGAGGAGATCCCTCAGGAGACCATCCGCCACCTCATCAGGAGCATGCCCAGGCGTTGTAGGGAGGTCATACAGGCACGTGGAGGCCACACACACTACTGAGCCTCATTTTGACTTGTTTTAAGGACATTACATCAAAGTTGGATCAGCCTGTAGTGTGGTTTTCCACTTTCATTTTGAGTGTGACTCCAAATCCAGACCTCCATGGGTTGATAAATTTGATTTACATTGATAATTTTTGTGTGATTTTGTTGTCAGCACATTCAACTATGTAAAGAAAAAACTATTTAATAAGAATATTTCATTCATTCAGATCTAGGATGTGTTATTTTAGTGTTCCCTTTATTTTTTTGAGCAGTGTATTTGGTTATTTAAATGTTTTATGCACTTTGAGATTATTCTATATAATGAAAAGAATTTCTAGCGGCAAATGTGTTAAATTATAGCCATGGTATAAACAACTCGGGGTTCCATACGTTCTCTGGAAAATAATGCAACAATGTGAAGATAATGCACACCTTCCTCGTCATTCATTATTTTCCATAGAATGCATAGCCTCTCGTTGATTATCCCTTACTTACTAGGCTGGTAGTAAAGAGTAACATGAACTATTGTGTTGATAGCAGAGATTATTTATTTATTTGTAGAACAACATGATAACACTCAATAGTGAACCTTTATATTTTCTTAACGGACTATAAGGCCAGTAGGCCTACTGTGGTATATTGCACTTTATTGAAGAAATAATGTCTGAATTGGAAAGAAATGTGGTAGGGAGAGTCATTTCTTATTTGGAAGTCATTATCTTAACCAAAGAAACAGACGAAAAGAGCTTTGTTTTATAATTATATTTAAATTGTCTATCACACATGTTGCTGCATTTCATATCACTTTCATTTACAATGTGGTAATTACCATAAAACTTCAATTAATAGCCTGGGTGTTTATTTGCTTAAATCACTGAACATCACAGGCGCTTTTTAGGGACAGGCTTTTATTTGAGCCAGCTACCTGTTTCGTCAATGCACACAGATTTTGCTCATATGCATAGTTAATTCTTTAATTCCAGCATTCACTTCCAGCATTTTAATCAATTTCTTTATTTCCTGCTCTAATGTATAATCATTTACACACTGTGTCACATTTAGTTATTTGTAGTATGCCTCTATTTCAGAAAAAATTACTTTCCTTGACGGAATAATTATTTGACTGACTGTGCATTTCAGCTGTTCTGATTGGCTGATTTCTGGGGGTCTTTACTCCCAAAGTTGTTGACCGTTTTTTGTGCTTTCCAGTTTGCTAGCAGTGCTCAGCTGTTTGCAGCCAATGGCTAGCAGTTTCATACTGGCGATAAAAAGGATGATTAACATATTTTTTTGAATCATTACTGAATTATTTAACGTACCAAATCAAACATAAACCTTGTAAACAATTCATGGTAATTGCTGGTAACCTCGTAAAAAAATATTTCACTCAGCGTTTATTTGAAACGTGTATTTGCTGAAATGTATGCCATTGCCAGGGCGTATAAGTGGCTGGTGCTTAAAACTAGTGAGGGAGATATGAGTCTCCAGCTTCAGTGATTTTTGCAGTTCGTTCCTCCAACTGCTCTTAAATGAAAGCAAAACTAAATGCATGCTCTTCAACCGATTGCTGCCCACACCTACCCACCCGTCCAGCATCACTACTCTGGACGGTTCTGACTTAGAATATGTGGACAACTACAAATACCTAGGTGTCTGGTTAGACTGTACACTCTCCTTCCAGATTCACATTAAGCAACTCCAATCCAAAATTAAATCTAGAATCAACTTCCTATTTCGCAACAAAGCATCCTTCACTCATGCTGCCAAACATACCCTAGTAAAACTGACTATCCTACCGATCCTTGACTTCGGCGATGTCATTTACAAAATAGCCTCCAACACTCTACTCAGCAAATTGGATACAGTCTATCACAGTGCCATCCGTTTTGTCACCAAAGCCCCATATACTACCCACCACTGCAACCTGTATGCTCTCGTTGGCTGGCCCTCGCTTCATATCCGTCGCCAAACCCACTGGATCCAGGTCATCTGTAAGTCGTTGCTAGGTAAAGCCCCGCCTTATCTCAGCTCACTGGTCACCATAGCAGCACCCACCCACAGCATGCACATTTTACTGGTCACCCCCAAAGCCAATTCTTCCTTCGGCCGCCTTTCCTTCCAGTTCTGTGGTGCCAATGACTGGAACGAACTGCAAAAATCCCTGAAGCTGGAGACTCATATCTCCCTCACTAGTTTTAAGCACCAGCTGTCAGAGCAGCTCACAGATCACTGCACCTGTACATAGCCAATCTGTAAATAGCCCTTCCAACTACCTCATCCCCATATTGTTATTTTTTATTTTTATTTTGCTCCTTTGCACCCCAGTACCGTTACTTGCACGCTCATCTTCTGCACATCTATCACCCCAGCGTTTAATTTGCCAAACTGCAATTATTTCGCCACTACGGCCTATTTATTGCCTCACCCACCTTATCCTACCTTATTTGCACATACTGTATATAGACGTTCTCTATTGTATTATTGACTGTATGTTTGTTTATTCCATTTGTAACTCTGTGTTGTTGTTTGTGTAGCACAGCTTTGCCCTATCTTGGCCAGGTCGCAGTTGTAAATGAGAACTTGTTCTCAACTAGCCTACCTGCTTAAATAAAGGTGAAATAAAAAATAATAAAATAAAATAAATGTCCAAATGCCATACATAAGTATTGAAAGTACCAAATCAGGATGTTATGTCCATTTGCCATATATGATCATAGGAAGTCGGGTTCCGAACCCAAACGTCAGTGAACCACGTCCAAATGGCATAAGAAATGTCCAAATGGCGTTTATATTGACCAAATGAGATATATCACTATGTTAAGCCCTGAATCAACCTAGAATGTCTACTTGTCATGTTTGATCATAGGAAGTCATAGGAAGTAAGAATTTGGTGCAATGAGAGAGAAGTAGGACTCTGTTGTTTAAAAAAAAAATGACCAGAGGTGCCCCCTGTTGGATGGGCACGGGTGGGGGGCTCTCCCTACCTGGCCATGGACCCCTTGCACCCCCCTAAAAGCATTAAAACAATTTTAAAAATGTGCTCTTGGTAGCCCGTTCCGATCACCAGGTGCACGGCTGTCCATTTGCAATGTCTTGGGCATTTACATCACGAATTTGACATGCTTTAATATACTGCAGAAATGCCCAATTGACTGGCCTTTTGAACTCGGGATGGCCGGGCAGTGATAGTAGTTCCTCTCCATCGATCATTGGTGTTGATTTCAGCATGTCAATTTGGTGATGGTTTAGCACTGTTTAAACATATTGCAAACTGACAAAAGTCAGCCATCAAGTCAGCATCCATCAATCTATAAGATATCATTCTGACACCAAACTGATGTATACTGACACCAAACCCACTTTGTCCAACACGTTTAGAAGCCAACTATCACATATTTCAGAGCAGGCCCAAAATTCACAGCGCCTTCTGTTTAAACCATAATAAAAACTTAAAACACGTAGTTAATTTCTAGCTGCGGGTCCAGTTCTGACATTGTGTGTAGGCCTAGCTGAGGCGACCCCGAATCCCGAGTTTCGGCTTGATAGGTCATTCGGCGCCCGAGCAGCAACCTTAATTAGTGCTGAAAATTCTATTTTTTACGGGTGTTGCTACGAGGTCCCTGAATGAGCTATCGAACAGATATACTTTAGGGTCCGTCTCTATGGGCCGAGGCGGTTTCAATACACCTAGTCTTGTGACTCTGGGACTTTTCTAAATGTCATAATTTTCGCGATGGTCAAAATGAATTGAAATCATTGCAAATGTACAAGGCTGATTCTCGGCCTGAGAACCTTCTAGAGCCACATAACTCACCGTGCACGATCGACTTAAGCTCTTGAACATGTTTCTAAAGTTTCAGAGATCTAGGTCTGACGGTTCTTTGATAGTTTGAACGCAGGTAACTATTGCAGGCTCTCTGTGTCTGTAAGCCCCATACTGTGTTCCTTCATCCTGGCTATGTGTGTGTGTGTGTGTGTGTGTGTGTGTGTGTGTGTGTGTGTGTGTGTGTGTGTGTGTGTGTGTGTGTGTGTGTGTGTGAGAGAGAGAGAGAGAGTTTTTCTTGGACATCTGATGGGAGAAATGACTGATTTACAGTTCACGAGGGTTGCCTATTACACATATGACATTTTGGAAAGATGTGACCTTTTTAACCATTCAAAATAGCCCCTATGACCCCAATTTAATGCAAAGTAAACACATATCCTCCTTGGGGCAGGCTTTTACAGAATCCTGAGTTTCAAGTCTTTGCGTTAAGAACTGACTGATTTACAGAGGGTTGAATGCAGTGTTTTTACGTAACTGCAGGTTGGTAAAATCAAAACCACTTTTAGGGTGAATTTAACCACTTCCGGTTGCTCCAGGAAGCTTAGAATCAACACAGGTAGTCCTCATAGTGGCCTGATGGATTGTCATCGAAGACAGTTTGATTTAGCAATCATAACCCCCATAGGCTTCAAGTTAGGGCAGCAGGCAATGTATACCTTTGGGGATAGATGTCATTGTAAACTGTTAGATGAAAACACCCTGCCTTCACTGTTAAGGGTTAATTCCACATGGCCAAGGTTAGGCTTGCACAGATCGGGAGGACCTTAGGAATGTTCCTGTGGTTAAATTATGATTCTAGCGTTAACGGTTCTGCCGCTGTCACCTAAAAGCACCTCAAATTTAGGTTAGACTTTATTTTTGGCCTACCTTTTTGCACGGTCGCTGAGGTCAGACCGAATGAGCTACGGTCAAGTGGGGCATCTTGTTGAAATCGTCACGGCCTAGTAACTATGGTGATGCCATTTGTTTCCCTTTCTGGGATGATTTAACCCTCCCAATTTGGGTATTTCAGGCCTATTTGATGGTAATGGTCACATTTCCCCTTTAGGATATGAAGGGGACCATTCAATCTTTTCATGTTGATATCTGTAGAGGTACAGGTAACCCTGAACACATGGCAAAAATCATTTTGAAAATGGCCTACACAGAAGCAGAGTTAGAGCATAATCTGTAAACCCATATTATCCTTAGGGAGAAACGTGGATGTGTCAGACTACATGAACCAGTGCACGCAGCTAAAATAACTCTGTGGATTCTCCACACCAACCTCCCCCCGATGAGCCCATCAAAAACGATGTGTCTCTGTGTGACCCAGAGGCCGCAATATGTCCAAAGCATCATTAAATCACTACCAGTTAGGCTTCACTCCAGACCTGCTATTTGCACGGTCGCTGCGTCATACAGAGCGAGCTACGGTCAAGTGGGGCATCTCCTTGAACTCGGCACGGCCTAGAGACTACGGTGATGCCATTTGCCAACACTTTTAGTGTTTATTTCAGTCTGTCATTTTGGTGATGGTTCGTCACTGTTTAAAATGATTGCAAACAGACAAAAGTCAGCCACCAGCCAGCAATATTTAAGTCATACAACAGATTCTCAATTAGATTGAGGTCTGGCCTTTGACTAGGCCATTCCAAGACATTTAAATGTTTCCCCTTAAACCACTCGAGTGTTGCTTTAGCAGTATGCTTAAGGTCATTGTCCTAATGGAAGGAGAACCTCCATCCCAGTCTCAAATCTCTGGAAGACTGAAACAGGTTTCCCTCAAGAATTCCCCTGTATTTAGCGCCAACCATCATTCCTTCAATTCTGACCAGTTTCCCAGTCCCTGCCGATGAAAAACATCCACACAGCATGATGCTGCCACCATCATGCTTCACTGTGGGGATGGTGTCTCGGGGTGATGAGAGGTGTTGGGTTTCCGCTAGACAAAGCGTTTTCCTTGATGGCCAAAGAGCTCAATTTTAGTCTCATCTGACCAGAGTACCTTCTTCCATATTTTTGGGGAGTCTCCCACATGCCTTTAGACACACACCAAACGTGTTTGCTTATTTTTTTCTTTAACCTGTTTGGGCTGCAAGCCCGACACCGCCCACACTATGACAACATCCAGCTCAAAGTGCAGGGCGCGACATTCAAAAGCTAGTTTTTAAAAATATTTAACTTTCACACATTAACAAGTCCAAGACACCAGATGAAAGATAAACTTCTTGTGAATCAAACCAACATGTCCGATTTTTAAAATGTTTTACAGGGAAGACAAAATATGTAAATCTATTAGCTAACCACGTTAGCAAATGACACCACTTTTCTAACTGCATCAGTTTCTTACTCCATCAGGTGCTATCACAAATTCGACCAAATAAAGATATAAATAGCCACTAACCAAGAAACAAATTCATCAGATGACAGTCTGATAACATATTTATTGTATAGCATATTTTTTTTCGAAAAATGTGCATATTTCAGGTATAAATCATATTTTACATTTCAGCTACAAATCAGAAAGTGCACCGAAAGCAGCCATAATATTTACAGACACCAACAGACACCAACGTCAAATAGCTTATTACTCATCATAAAACATTTCCGAAAAATATATAGTTTGCAGCAATTGAAAGATAGGCAACTTGTGATTCCAAACAATATTTCCGATTTATTAAATGTTTTACAGCGAAAACAAAATGTATCGCTATATTAGCGTAGCCACAATAGAGAGACACATTTGGGCGCCCACGACCCGTTCACATGCACGACAGATATATGAAATAACATCATAAAATGAGTCTTACTTCGGCTGATCTTTCATCAGAATGTTGAAACAGGCGTCCTCTGTCCAGATGAGTCGTTGTTTCGTTTCAGAATGAGAAATATCCCTGTTAATTTACCATTTCCAGTAGCCGTGGCCCAACGTAAACACAGTCATACGACGGAACACGGCAAAACTCCCGAATAAAGTTTCAATAATCTGATTAAACTATATTGAAAAAACATACATTACGATGATATGGTCACATATATCCAAAAAAATTCGAGCCGGAGACGTTAGCCGTTCGTTAGGAAGGCAAAACAGAAGTCCATCCCACTTCCTTCAGAATACCGGAAGTTGGCGCTCAGGTCAAAGAAATAGGTTTTTTTCCACCACAGACCAAGAGGAGCAAAAAAATTTCTTCTCTGACATCCTCTTTACACCAATAGGAAGGCGTATAGACTGTCAGCAGACTCGTAGGTGTTAAGACCATGTATAGGCATCAGATTGAAAAGAGCATAGATTTCTGACATTTCACTTCCTGGTCAGGAAAAGTGCTGCAGAAGGACTTGTGTTTCACTCAGAGAAATAATTCCAACTGTTTTAGAAACTAGAAAGTGTTTTCTATCCAAAAAGAATAATAATATTCATATTGGACAAGCAAGATTTGAGTAGGAGGCCGTTTGAAATGGGCACGATTTCACTGGCTACTCAACACTTTGACTTGCAGCCATAAGAGGTTAAGCAATGGCTCTTTTCTGCCCACTCTTCTGTAAAACCCAGCTCTGTGGAATGTATGGCTTAGTGGTCCTATGGACAGATACTCCAATCTCCGCTGTGGAGCTTTGCAGCTCATTCAGTGTTATCTTTGGTCTCTTTGTTGCCTCTCTGATTAATGCCCTCCTTGTCTGGTCAGTGAGTTTTGGTGGGCGGTCCTCTCTTGGCAGGTTTGTTGTGGTGCCATATTCTTTCCATTTTTTAATAACATATTTAATAGTGCTCCGTGGGATAATCAAAGTTTCGAATCTTTTCTTATAACCCAACCCTGATCTGTACTTCTCCACAACTTTGTCCCTGACTTGTTTGGAGAGCTCCTTGATCTTCATGGTGCCGCTTGCTTGGTGGTGCCACTTGCTTAGTAGTGTTGCAGACTCTGGGGCATTTCAGAAAAGGTGCATATATACTGAGATCATGTGACACTTAGATTGCACACAGGTGAACTTTATTTAACTAATTATGTGACTTCTGAAGGTAATTGGTTGCATCAGATCTTATTTAGGGGCTTCATACCAAAGGTGGTGAAAACATATGCACGCACCACTTTTCCGTTTTTTATTTGTTTGAAATTTTTGAAACAAGTAATTTTTTCTTCTCACTTCACCAAGTCAGACTATTTTGTGTATGTCCATTACATGAAATCCAAATAAAAATCAATTTAAATTACAGGTTGTAATGCAACAAAATAGGAAAAACGCCAAGGGGGATGAATACTTTTGCAAGGCACTGAAAACCAGAGAAATAATTCCTTAAATTAACTAATCAATTTGAGCTTTTTAAGTAATAACGTTGACAAGCTAATATCATAATTTTGACGAGCCCATGAACCCTGCAGCATAGTCTGATATTTTGGCCACAAAATTTGACATTTGACTGCAACCTTCAAAAGTGATGTATTTGGACATAATGCTTTTGAAGGTTGTATGGGGCTTCACACACAAGGCTTAGTCAACTTATGACATGGTTAGCTAAGTTGATAGACAACATACGCCCCCAGAACCAGAAAAACAGCCCAAATCTGGACAAAATTATAACATAAAATAAATCCTACTTCTTGAAAGAAATATTTTCGCTATTTAATTAACGATAATGCAATGCCATTTTAAAACATCATTGCTACCAGGTTCAGAAAAATAAAAATACAATAGCTCAATATTAAGAGATTTTGTGTCGCCCTTTCCTGCAGTCAAATGACCTAGTGGCCTCATGGGTGGAATGTTCATAATATTTTTCATAATTTCATAATTGCTGATCGTATTTATTTATTTTTACGTAGAAAATCCAGTGTTTCCATGTCAAACGGTTTTGTTATAGTTCAGTCGACTGTGATGTATATAAAATGTAACATTAGGATGCAAACAAAAATATCTATATCTGACATGGTACAGGTGTCCTCTTTTTTTAAGCCCACAACCATGTGTCTGAGATGTATACTTTTGTTTCAAAGCAGATTTGTTTTTAAGACTAAACCCTAATTTAGCCCACTGCAATAAAAGGTTAACAAGTAATGCTTTTTTTCTCAAAAAGGTAGGAGTCAGAATTATAGACACCCCTGTGTTCAATACCTCACCTTGCGATGATAATGGCACTGAGACTTTTTCAAAAAGGTTTTAAGAGTTGAAGAACACGTTGGGAGGAATCTTAGACCATTCCTACATACAGAATCCTTTCAGATCCTTGATTTCCTTATGCGGCTATTTTGCTTCCACTGGTTAAGGTCAACAGCATCATTAACTTTACCCAGTACCAGGACATTTTAGCCAAAAACCTGGTTGCCAAGAGGGTGAAACTTGGCTGCAAGTGCATCTAACAAAAAGACAATAACCCCAAGCATACATCAAAATCCACAAAGAAATGGTTAATTGGCCACAAAATATACATTTTGCAATGGCCACCTCAGTCTCCGGACACATTGAAAACCTGTGGTTTGAATGGAAGAGGGAAGTCCATAAGAGCAGACCTGGGATATGAAGGATCTGGAAGGATTCTGTATGGATAAATGGTCTAAGATCCTCCCAATGTGTTCGCCAACTCATACATATTTTTTTTTAATTCTCAGTGCCATGAGGTATTGAAAGTACTGAAAACAGGGGTGTCAATAATTTTGACCACTTCTGTTTTTGAGAAGAATTTTTCTTACTTTTTAAACAAACTCTCTTATTCTTAAACACCGTTTTGAAATACTCTTAGTAAAAGTATTTATCTTCAACTCGCAAACTGTGGATTCTATTCGATGAGATAGATTGAAATTGTACGTTAAACATGACAGCATAGTTGAAAGATATGTGTTACGTAGAAACCCGAAGTGGGTGGCCAGCAGAGATAGATGGAATGGGCTGAGGGTTGGGATGTGGAATTGGAGAAAAGTGGGAGTGGAGTTGCTTTGTGGGAGATAGAATGATGGTCAAAGATAAACTTTTTTTTTTAAATATCAAAATAAAACATAATAGAAAGTCAGTTTGAATAACACTGAGGGGCAGTGTTTTTACAACTAATGTACACATGCATATACACACACTCTCATTCAAATAAACACAAACAAGAACACACACGCATGAAATAGTGCCCGACATGCACACAAACATATACAGTTGTCATTGCTGTTATGATTGTAGTTGTCCTTGATGTCCTTTGTTTTACATGTATTATTTTGTTTTATATATTTTTTTTGCATTGTTGTTTGCTGTTTTCTTCTGTCTTTTCCTTTTTTCTCTTTAGTTCATTCTCTTGGTTGGTGGTGCATTGGGGGGTGCATGGGGATGGGAAATGGAATTCATTGTATTTTTCTTTTTCTTCTTGGGGGGGGACTGTGGGAGGGGTCTCGAATGGTTGAGGGACAGCTATTGGGGAACTGTGTGGGGATCTTGGAGGGTTCGGGTTCATGTTTTTTGACCTGGTGGTAGATTTGTCAACGTGCCCTTGAGCATGGCATTGACCCTGGATGCTTCTGTGTGTCGCTCTGAATGGGAATCTGTTGGATGACTGGTACGATGCAGTTGTTGAGCGGCTTCACTGCAAGTATAATGTAGGTTTCGGATATTCAATAAATTAAAATAAATAAATGAAAAAAATAAAAGAGTCACACATGGGTATCGAAAGACGATTCTATTCTTCAGTAGTGTGCAGCTAATATTACTAGATGAAAAGCCGAAATAAGTAAGACATCTTGGCATTTGAAACATAATTTTTTAAATATTTTACATACTATTAAAGGTTATATTTTTGGATGCCCAAAATGTCTACTATTTAGAACGCGTATTGGTATTCGGATACGGCCATAGTACATTCTAGTTGATAACCATATGAGGCAGTACTCTAACGTTTCCAAAACTGTTAAAATAATGTCTGTGAGTATAACAGAACTGATATGCCAGGCAAAAACCTGAAGAAAATCCATCTAGGAAGTGGCATTCTTTTGAATTGAGTGTTTTTTCCATTGAAAGCCTATCCACCATATAAATGGTAGGGACCTAGATTGCAGTTCCCATGGCTTCCACTAGATGTCAACAGACTTTAGACATTGTTTCAGGCTTTTATTCTGAAAAATGAGTAAGACTGACAACATTTTCTGAGTGGTCGGTCGAATGAATAAGAGCTTTTTGTGCGCAAGACCAGGAGCGCGCCCTCCGTTCTTTTTCCTTTGTATATATTCCTTTGTTGAAATATTATTGATTATAAAGACAATAGGCAACCTGAGGATTAATAAAAAACATCGTTAGACATGTTTCAACAAACTTTACCGGTACTATTTGGATCTATTTGTCTGCCCTTTGTGACAGCCTTTGAGTCAGTGGATTACTGAACAAAACGTGCCAACAAAACAGAGTTTTTTGGATATAAAGAGGGACTTTATCGAACAAAACTAACATTTATTGTGTAACATGGAGTCTCGTGAGTGCAACCATATGAAGATCATCAAAGGTAAGTGATTCATTTTATTGCTATTTCTGACCTTCGTGACTAATCTACTTGGCTGGAAAATGTTGTATGCTTTTGTAAGTGGGGCGCTGTCCTCAGATAATCACATGGTATGCTTTCGCCGTAAAGCCTTTTTGAAATCTGACACAGTGGCTGGATTAACAAGAAGTTAATCTTTAAGCCGATGTATAACACTTGTATTTTATGAATGTTTATTATGAGTATTTCTGTATTTTGAATTTGGCGCTCTGCAATTTCACCGGATGTTGGCCAGGTGGGACGCCTACCCTAGAGAGGTATTCAGCCTGTACAGTGATAACGAGGAACCAAATGTATGATAAATGATTGACCCACCTTTAATTACTATGTATTTTACCCAGTTAAAGGAGGAGTTTAGAGAAGAATTGGGTGGACACACCACACAGGCAGATACACACACACACACACACACACACACACACACACACACACACACACACACACACACACACACACACACACACACACACACACACACACACACACACACACACACACACACACACACACACACACACACACACACACACACACACACAAACAGTACTGTCAGTGTCTGTCAGTCAGATGCTTAGAGCTGCGGTGTACTGGGTGTCACCCACATGACCAAGCCGTCTGTCGAGGCCACCTGCCTCATTATGGAAAATGTATGCATCTGGGGCAGCTCTCTGGCTCATACACCGCATGGACAGAGAATTAGTACATTGGAAACTAATGTCAGTTAGCTTTACACATACTACTGATACAGTGCTTGACTTGTACTGAAATAAGTAAATAGGTCATTTTAGGCACAGGTACTGTTTCTATTTAGGTGCAAGAGCTCCACAATACTTTTGAACTAATATTCGGTGAGGAACTCAAGCAGTAGAACATTTGAAGTGCCTGCACTCAGCTCCGGCTATTGCAGGATAATGGCACATTGTCAACTGCTACTGTATCATGCTATGAACATCGACAGAGGAAATATCAGTACATCCAATGGCTTTCACAGATGACTGATACAATGCAACGGCAGGAAAATTGCATATTGGCAACTGTGATGTTTACTAGCTTAGCTATACACATGCCTATACTGTAGAAATGACTGGACAATCATGGACATATTCAATGGCAGTAACACGTTTGTTAATTACGGCTAAATGATCAGATTTGATGAAAAGGAGGACTGTGTGTGAAAGATTCGAAGAATAATTTTAACCCAGTTCTGCTATGGAGCAGTTATTGATACTGTATTTGAGTACTAGTGATTCTTCATATTTTTTTGATTTTGTGATAAATGAATCTCTCAGCATAGTTTCATACTGTTAGCTAGTCATCTTTAAAGGGCAGGTTGCACTATATATTTCCAAAAATCTAACCATGAAAATTAAGGATATTCCATCAAAATGGTATTTATTTAAAAGTAAAAAAAAAAAAAAAAATGCTTAGGCTTCTATTTTCGCAATTTGAATTACATTTATAAAAAAACATATACCAACAATACATTGCAGCTTTGACGTCCAGAAAGGAACGGCCTGGTGGTGGCGGCAGTGCATTATAATTTTCTTTTCAATAGAGCGTTATATTAGCTTACCACAATAGCCAGAAACACAAGCCATTTCCCAGTAGCAAAAGTTAGCGATCGTAACAAACCAGTAAAAGATATTATAATTTTCTTTTCACCCCTTTTTTGTGATATTCAATTGGTAGTTAGTCACATTGGTGCAACTCCCATACAGACTCGGGAGAGGCGAAGGCCGAGAGCCATGCATCCTCCAAACACGACCTTGCCAAGCCACACTGCTTCTTGACACACTGCTCGCTTAACCCGGAAGCCAGCCACACCAATGTGTCGGAGGAAACAATGTACAGCTGCCAACCGAAGTCAGCGTGTATGTGCCCGGCCCGCCACAACGAGTCACTAGAGCGCGATTGGACAAGGACATCCCGGCCGGCCAAACCCTCCCCTAACCCGGCCAAACCCTCCTCTAACCCGGACATCGCTTGGCCAATTGTGCGCCGCCTCATGGGTCTCCCGGTCACGGCCGGCTGCGACACAGCCCGGGATTGAACCCAGGTCTGTAGTAACGCCTCTAGCACTGCGATGCAGTGCTTTAGACCGCTGCACCACTCGGGAGGCCCCAGGAGTGCACTGTTTACCAGCATGCATGTCCCCAGACTGGGTCAGGTGAAACCCCTGGCGCTTCAGTCATATGCAGGGCTCACTTTGTCCCTTATGACTACGATGGATACCAACAGTGGAAGTGTCACACCCTGATCTGTTTCACCTGTTTCTTGTGTTTGTCTCCACCCCCTCCAGTTGTCACTTATTTTCCCCTGTGTATTTATCTCTGTGTTTCCTGTCTCTCTGTGTCAGTTCGTCTTGTATGTTTTTCAAGTCAACCAGCGTGTTTTCCCATGCCCCTGCTTTCTATTTCTGTTTTGCTAGTCCTCCGGGTTTTGACCCTTGCCTGTTTTCTGGACTCCATTCCTGCCTGCCTGACCATGCTGCCTGTCCTGACCTCAAGCCTGCCTGCCACTCTGTACCTCCTGGACTCTGAACTGGTTTTGACCTTTTGCCTGTCCACGACCATTCTCTTGCCTACCCCTTTTGGATTGTTAACTTCTTATGGCTGCAGGGGCAGTATTGAGTAGCTTGGATGAAAGGTGCACAGAGGTGCCCATAGTAAACTGCCTGCTCCTCAGTCCCAGTTGCTAATATATGCATATTATTATTCGTATTGGATAGAAAACACTCTGAAGTTTCTAAAACTGTTTGAATTATGTCTGTGAGTATAACATAACTCATATGGCAGGCAAAAACCTGAGAAGTTCCACTTCCTGTTTGAATTTTTTCTGAGGTGGCAGATTTTCAACCAAGCTCTCATTGAAATTACAGCGAGATATTGATGAGATTTCACTTCCTACGGTTTCCAGTAGATGTCAACAGTCAATAGAACTTTGTCTGATGACTCTAATGTGAAGGGGGGCCGAAGGAGACAGGAATGAGTAATCACTGCCACGAGCTGACCATGCTTTCACATGCGCATTCACATGAGGAGGACCTTCGTTCCACCGCTCATCTGAAGTCAATCTAATTCTCCGGTTGGAACGTTTTTCAAGATGTATGTTAAAACTTCTTCTGGCTGCAAGCCCGAGGCCGGGCACAATATGACAACAGCCACTTCAAGTGCAGGGCGCAAAATTCAAAATATATTTTTTTGAAATATTTAACTTTCACACATTAACAAGTCCAATACAGCATATGAAAGGTACACATCTTGTGAATCCAGCCAACATGTCCGATTTTTAAAATGTTTTACAGCGAAAACACCACGTATATTTATGTTAGCTCACCACCAAATACAAAAAAGGACAGACATTTTTCACAGCACAGGTAGCATGCACAAAGCCAACCTAACTAACCAAGAACCAACCAAACTAACCAACAAACAACTTCATCAGATGACAGTCTTATAACATGTTATTCAATAAATCTATGTTTTGTTCGAAAAATGTGCATATTTCAGGTATAAATCATAGTTTACATTGCAGCTACAATCAGAAATTGCACCGAAAGCAGACAGAATAATTACAGACACCAACGCCAAATACCTAAATACTCATCATAAAACATTTCTGAAAAATACATAGTGTACAGCAAATGAAAGACAGGCATCTTGTGATTCCAGCCAATATTTCCGATTTATTAAGTGTTTTACAGCGAAAACACAATAGAGCGTTATATTAGCTTACCACAATAGCCAGAAACACAAGCCATTTCCCAGTAGCAAAAGTTAGCGATCGTAACAAACCAGTAAAAGATATATAATTTTTGACTAACCTTGATATTCTTCATCAGATGACAGTCCTATAACATCAGGTTATACATACACTTATGTTTTGTTCGGAAATGTGCATATTTAGAGCTGAAATCAGTGGTTATACATTGTGCTAACGTAGCTACTTTTTCCCACAACGTCCGGATTTTTTTCTGACACTTTTTCTGACACACATATTCTGACCAAATAGCTAACTAAAAAATACATGTTGTATAGGAAATGATAGATCCACTAGTTCTTAATGCAATCGCCGTGTTAGAATTCTAAAAATAACTTCATTTCGACATACAGCTTCGGTATAGCTAGAGTACCCAAAAGCTGGGCGCCGACGACTAGTTCACATGTACGACAGATATATGAAATAGCATCATAAAATGTTTCCTACTTTTGCTGATCTTCCATCAGAATGTTGTACAAGGTGTCCTTTGTCAAGAACAATCGTTGTTTGGATTTAGAACGGACTCTTTCCCTCTCGATTTAGCAAGCACACTAGCCAAGTGGCACGAATCTCTCCATGTCAACAAACGGAAGAGAACGGAACACGGCAAAACTCCCAAAAAAATTTCAATAATCTGATTAAACTATATTGAAAAAACATACTTTACGATGATATGGTCACATGTATCAAATAAAATCACAGCCGGAGATATTAGTCGTCCATAACGGCAGCTTATCAGAAGGCAAATCCAGGTTCCTTCTCGCGCCTTCCTGAAAACAGGAAATGGGTGACTCATCATTCCAAGAGCTGTTATTCCATTTCAGACCAAGATAAACACCCCATTTCTTCTCTCACCGCCTCTTGACATCCAGGGGAAGGTGTATGACGTGCATGTATACTAATACGTATCATGCCCATTTATAGGCAGGACCTAGAAGAGAGCATAGTTTTCAGACTTTCCACTTCCTGGTCAGGAAGTTTGTGCCAAATGAGTTCTGTTTTACTCACAGATATAATTCAAACGGTTTTAGAAACTAGAGAGTGTTTTCTATCCAATAGTAATAATAATATGCATATTGTACGAGCAAGAATTGAGTACGAGGCCGTTTGAAATGGGCACCTTTTATCTGGCTACTCAATACTGCCCCTGCAGCCCAAACAGGTTAACAACATTCTAAAGATTGATTCAGTACATCAGTTGACATGTTTCTACTGACTGTTATGGAACTTTTGGACATTTCGTCACGTTATAGTGGACGCGCTTTGTGACTTTTGAATTGTTTACCAAACGCGCTAACCAAAGTAGCTAATTGGACATAAATAACGGACATTATCGAACAAATCAAGCATTTATTGTGGACCTGGGGATTCCTAGGACTGCATTCTGATGAAGTTCATCAAAGGTAAGGAAACATTTATCATGTATTTTCTGGTTTCTGTTGACCCCAACATGGTGGCTAATTTGACTATTGTTCTGAGCTCTGTCTCAGATTATTGCATGATTTGCTTTTTCCGTATTTTTTGGGGGAAATCTGAGACAGCGGTTGCATTAAGGAGAGGTATATCTATAATTCCATGTGTATAACTTGTATTATCATCTATATTTATGATGAGTATTTCTGTTGAAACGATGGTGGCTATTCAAAATCACTTGATGTTTTTGGAACTAGTGAATGTAACGCGCCAATGTAAACTCAGATTTTTTGTTATAAATATGAACTTTATCAAACAAAACATGCATGTATTGTGTAACATGAAGTCCTATGAGTGTCATCTGATGAAGATAATCAAAGGTTAGTGATTCATTTTATCTCTATTTCTGCTTTTTCTGACTGCTATCTTTCGCTGGAAAAATGGCTGTGCTTATTGTGGTTTGATGGTGACCTAACATAATCGTTTGTAGTGCTTTCGCTGAAAAGCATATTTGAAATCGGACACTTTGGTGGGATTAACAACCTTTAAAACGATATAAAACACATGTATGTTTGAGGAATTTTAATTATGAGATTTCTGTTGTTTGAATTTGGCGCCCTGCACTTTCACTGGCTGTTGTCATATCGATCCCAATAGCGGGATGCAGCCATAAGAATTAATAAATATCAAAGGCTCAAACCATCTGCCTCCTGTGTCTGCATCTGGGTCTCTCCTTGTGCCTTGATCGGAAGAGTGGATTCACCTTGAAGCTGAGGCTAAAAAACAGTTCTGTGCCCACAGTCAATGTAGGCTCCAAGTGCATTGACACCACTGGTGGTACTACATCATGACGGCATATGGCTTTGGTGATGGATGTAAATCGGGTAAGTAGGTCCTAAAGTTCACAATTAGTTTTGTCATGTTGCTAGTAGATGATAAAAACGAAGATAGCCAGCTATCTAAGTGCAATGGAACATGCAAAACCAACCGGCACACTCACACGGATATAGCATGGTGTTTGGGAATTAGAAAATTGGTAGCTAGCAAGCAAGCTACATCAACAGAATTCTGCACGTTTAGCAGAAATGAATGGTCAAATACCAATCGGTTTAATGTCATTGTTTATTTCAAAGTATGACTTCAGAGAACTGGCTGGTCTTTAGTGGCTAATTTAACTTCCAGGATATCATGGTAGCCAATGTTTGTGTTAGCCATTATACCTGGATTTACTGCTGCTAGTAGTAACACTCAGGTTAGTATGTGACTAGCTAGAGCTACCATCGGCCAACAATAGTTTAGTTTGTGTATAGACATTCAATGTCTACTATGATGGCAAAGGTTTCTTTAGATTTTTTGTAACAGTATGAGAAATGTTGATGTGGTGAACTGCTATTAAGTTTCAAGGCTGCTTGTGGTTAGCTTGTAGGGGTAGGCCAGGGGTTTAAATCAAATTAACGTTTATTGGTCGCATACACAGTTTGACAGAAAAAATACGTATTTACCCGGTTTGTTTGATATTAATAGTTAGCAATTAATACTTAACGAATAGGAAGACATTTCTGTCCTGCTAATGCTGTGTTTCTAGTTCCCTGCAGCTAATCTGGGCATACGGTCACTAGAGATGGCTTGAGCTGACAAATGAGTTAAAGACTGCATTACATAGACAAGAATGTGTTTTACTAGGGATCGCTTAGGAGTAGAACAATCCCTTATTGTCTCAAAATCATCCTTGCATCTGGGAAACTAAGTCAAGGTGGAGTTAAGACAACAACCCTGTGCAGATAACGACCGGATGAACCCAGTGGCTTATGATGCCCCATTCTGCATGGAATGGGTGGAACCAACCATGACGAAGCATTCTTAGTGTCAGCTATGTATAGTACTCTGCATTTGTGTAAAGGTTTGGTTACTCGGTCCAACACTCAAGGGTGTGGGGTCGACCAGCCTCATTATTGCAATAATTAATCGATATGGACTAAAGATTGTTTGGAGAAATGACAAAGTCTCTCTCAGTATACATGAATATCCATGACAACAGTTTAGCAGATGTTATAGCGGGTGCAGTGAAATGCTTACTGTATGTTTAACAATGCAGTACAATGCCAATCAAATACACAATTAAAGAATTACATCAAAACATTTTACAATCAAGAAACGTTGGAATGAATCTAATTAACAACCCAAATAGCAATGTAACAGTAATTAATATGCAGTCTTATACGTATGTACAATGCCGTTCAAAAGTTTGGGGTCACTTAGAAATGTACTTGTTTTCCATGAAAACATACATGAAATGAGTTGCAAAAATGAAAAGGAAATATAGTCAAGATGTTGACAAGGTTATAAATAATGATTTTTAATTTAAATAATAATTGTGTCCTTTAAAAACGTTGCTTTCTTCAAATAATCCTCCATTTGCAGCAATTACAGCCTTGCAGACCTTTGGCAATCTAGTTGTCAATTTGTTGAGGTAATCTGAAGAGATTTCACCCCATGCTTCCTGAAGCACCTCCCACGAGTTGGATTGGCTTGATGGGCACTTATGTACCATACGGTCAAGCTGCTCCCACAACAGCTCAATAGGGTTGAGATCCGGTGACTGTGTTGGCCACTCCATTATAGACAGAATACCAGCTGACTGCTTCTCAAACTAGACACTCTTAATGTACTTGTCCTCTTGCTCAGTTGTGCACCTGGGCCTCCCACTTCTCTTTCTATTCTGGTTAGAGACAGTTTGCGTTGTTCTGTGAAGGGAGTAGTACACAGCATTGTATGAGATCTTCAGTTTCTTGGCAATTTCTCGCATGGAATAGCCTTCATATCTCAGAACAAGAATAGACTGACGAGTTTCAGATGAAAGATATTTGTTTCTGGGCATTTTGAGCCTGTAATCGAACCCACAAATGCTGATGCGCCAGATACTCACCTAATTTAAAGAAGGCCAGTTTAATTGTGTCACACCCTGATCTGTTTCACATGTCCTTGTGATTGTCTCCACCCCCTCCAGGTGTCGCTTATTTTCCCTGGTGTATTTGTCCCTGTATTTCCTGTTCCTATTTTCTGTACTCCGTACTCGCCTGCCTGACAATTATGCCTGCCCTGACTTCGAGCCTGCCTGCCACTCTGTACCTCCTGGATTATGAACTGGTTTTGACCTTTTGCCTGTCCACGACCATTCTCTTGCCTACCCCTTTTGGGGTGGGGGTGTAGGCAATATCAAATACTCAAACCATCTGCCTCCTCTGTCTGCATCTGGGTCTCGCCTTGTGCCCTTATATATTGCTTCTTTAATCAGCACACAGTTTTCAGCTGTGCTAACATAATTGCAAAAGGGTTTTCTAATGATCAATTAGCCTTTTAAAATTATAAACTTGGGTTAGATAACACAACGTGCCATTGGAACACATGAGTGATGGTTCATGATAATGTAGATATTCCATTCAAAATCAGCCGTTTCCAGCTACAATAGTCATTTAAACATTAACAATGTCTACACTGTATTTCTGAACAATTTGATGTTATTTTAATGGAATTTTTGTGTGCTTTTTTTTCAAAAACAAGGACATTTCTAAGTGACCCCAAACTTTTGAACGGTAGTGTACACCGGATGAATTTAACCAAGATATACTAAGAATGGTATATACAGCAGTAGATATATCATTTCATTAATCAGAATATAAAGACATTTGCAGTGTGCATAAACAGTGTAACTAAAATGCAATGTACAGTATTAGAAGTATTAGAATAAGCTATGTCGAGAATGCAGTATTTAAATACAAATCAAATCAAATTTTATTTGTCACATACACATGGTTAGCAGATGTTAATGCGAGTGTAGCGAAATGCTTGTGCTTCTAGTTCCGACAATGCAGTAATAACCAACGAGTAATCTAACCTAACAATTCCACAACTACTACCTTATACACACAAGTGTAAAGGGATAAAGAATATGTACATAAAGGTATATGAATGAGTGATGGTACAGAACGTTATAGGCAAGATGCAGTAGATGGTATAGAGTACAGTATATACATATGAGATGAGTAATGTAGGGTATATAAACATAAAGTGGCATAGTTTAAAGTGGCTAGTGATACATGTATTACATAAAGATGGCAAGATGCAGTAGATGATATAGAGTACAGCATATACATATACATATGAGATGAGTAATGTAGGGTATGTAAACATTATATTAAGTGGCATTGTTTAAAGTGGCTAGTGATACATTTTTACATACATTTCCATCAATTCCCATTATTAAAGTGGCTGGAGTTGAGTCAGTATGTTGGCAGCGACCACTAAATGTTAGTGGTTAAACAGGAAGTGTTACAGCGTTAAACAGGAAGTGTCCAGTGGTTTAATGTCTCCATAAACATGGGACAGCAGCGTGGGATGTGAGTGTGACTGTGTGTGTGCATGTTTGTGAGTATGAGGTGTGTGTGTGTGATAGCTTGTGTGTGTTTTGTGTGGGTGAGTGTGCATCACCTGGTAGACGGCTAGTTCAACAGTCTGATGGACTGGTAATAGAAGCTGTTTTTTAGTGTCTTAGTACTGTCGGCGCCTGTCAGACGGTAGCCGAGCGAACAATCCATGGCTCGGGTGACTGAGGTCCTTAACTAATGATCTTCTTGGCCTTCCTTTGACATGAGTGCTGTAAATGTCCTGAAGGTCAGACAGCGTGCCCCCAGTGATGCGTTGGGCTTACCGCACCACCCTCTGGAGTGCCAATGCGGTTGAGGGCAGTGCAGGTGCCCTACCAAATGGTGATGCAGCCCAAAATAATCTGTAGAAGTTTGTGAGGGTCTTGGGGTTCATGCCGTGATGCTGTGATTAATTCGGCTTCTGTGTTGTCAAGAGGCATAGGAAGTGTTCCTGGCCCAGGCATGGAGGATTCCTCAGGGCAATGATTTAATCCCCATGTCAAGCCCCGCTGTCAGCCTCTCTCGGTCCTCTCCTCTCTCTCGCTCTGCTCTCTCCATGCCGCTATTAAGATGCAGCTAGTGTAACCGTTGGTAAAGTACTGTGTGAATTTCACCAGGTTCATATATTAATATGGCATGTTGATTTGTTATTATGCATGCCTGCATCCTGGGAGTAGGGGAGTGTGTACTTCCATAGTGATGCACTATGATTATTTTAAGCACAAAGTCATACACAGTGTTGTGTTCATGAATAATGTTGTATATTTAGAGGTTACTCATAAGTGGATGGTATTGTTAAGATGCACTTGTAACTGTACTTTTTAGGATGATATTAACATTCTGAATTCAACATGTGGTTAATAGCTAGCTAAAGTATATGTGAACAATGGCTAGCTCCTTGAATGATCCCAGTCACTTGTATTGTTTTTTAAATTTATTTTACCTTTATTTAACTAGGCAAGTCAGTTAAGAACAAATTCTTATTTTCAATGACGGCCTTGGAACAGTGGGTTAACTGCCTTATTCAGGGGCAGAACGACAGATTTGTAACTTGTCAGCTCGGGGATTTGAACTTGCAACCTTTCGGTTACTAGACCAACGCTCTAACGCGCTACCCTGCTCTGTTGTAGAAAGAGGTGACGATTCGCAGAACATATGTGCTCAACAAATGTTTTATTTTCTTTTGGATGCAGATGCAGGATGCAGAGAGTGAATTCTGCTTAATTAAAACTACCTGATCTCCAAAGTCCACGTCTATAGTTTCAATCAACCACACACAACGCAGAGTTACAGCGGTGCAGTACAGCACCGCTTACACTAGCAGAAAGATGGAGAGATGGTCTGTGTGATCTACCTGCTTAGCCTCTCTAGGCTAGGGAGCGTTATTGTCACGTCCGGATGAAAAGCTTGCCCAAAGTAAACTGCCTGCTGCTCAGGCCCAGAAGCTAGGATATGCATATTATTAGTAGATTTGGATAGAAAACACTCTGAAGTTTCTAAAACTGTTTGAATAATGTCTGTGAGTATAACATAACTTATTTGGCAGGCGAAACCCCGAGGACAAACCATCTAGGAAATGTTTTTTTTGAGGTGACAGTGTTTTCAATGGGTTTCTATAAGGATCTAGATTTCTAAAGCACTTGGTTGCAGTTCCTATTGCTTCCACTAGATGTCAACAGTCTTTAGAAATTGGTTGATGTTTTTCCTTTGAGTAATGAAGAAGTAGCCGTTTCCTATCTGGGTGGATAGCCAAGTGTACTGCTGTGGTTGGGGCGCGCGACCTGAAGCTCGCTCCACTTTCATTTATCCGCTATTGAACGCAGTTTATCCCGTCTTAAATTTGATTGATTATTTACATTAAAAAATACGTAAAGTTGGATTAGGAAAGTTGTTTGAAATGTTTGGACAAAGTTTACAGGTAACTTATTAGATAATGTGTAGTCATGTCGGGCGAGTTGGAACCGGTGTTTTTCTGAATCAAACGCGCCAAATAAATGGACATTTTGGAGATATAATGACGGAATTTATCGAACAAAAGGACCATTTGTGATGCTTATCTTCTTGGCGCACAGATCCTTTAGCGGGATCATTTTCGTAAACAACCGCTGAATTGCAGAGCGCCAAATTAAAAAAAATATATACAGTGGGGAGAACAAGTATTTGACACACTGCCGATTTTGCAGGTTTTCCTACTTACAAAGCATGTAGAGGTCTGTAATTTTTATCATAGGTACACTTCAACTGTGAGAGACGGAATCTAAAACAAAAATCCAGAAAATCACATTGTATGATTTTTAAGTAATTAATTTGCATTTTATTGCATGACATAAGTATTTGATCACCTACCAACCAGTAAGAATTCCGGCTCTCACAGACCTGTTAGTTTTTCTTTAAGAAGCCCTCCTGTTCTCCACTCATTACCTGTATTAACTGCACCTGTTTGAACTCGTTACCTGTATAAAAGACACCTGTCCACACACTCAATCAAACAGACTCCAACCTCTCCACAATGGCCAAGACCAGGGAGCTGTGTACGGACATCAGGGGTAAAATTGTAGACCTACACAAGGCTGGGATGGGCTACAGGACAATAGGCAAGCAGCTTGGTTAGAAGGCAACAACTGTTGGCGCAATTATTAGACAATGGAAGAAGTTCAAGATGACGGTCAATCACCCTCGGTCTGGGGCTCCATGCAAGATCTCACCTCGTGGGGCATCAATGATCATGAGGAAGGTGAGGGATCAGCCCAGAACTACACGGCAGGACCTGGTCAATGACCTGAAGAGAGCTGGGACCACAGTCTCAAAGAAAACCATTAGTAACACACTACGCCGTCATGGATTAAAATCCTGCAGACGCGCATGTCCAGGCACGTCTGAAGTTTGCCAATGACCAACTGGATGATCCAGAGGAGGAATGGGAGAAGGTCATGTGGTCTGATGAGACAAAAATTGAGCTTTTTGGTCTGAACTCCACTCGCCGTGTTTGGGGGAAGAAGAAGGATGAGTACAACCCCAAGAACACCATCCCAACCGTGAAGCATGGAGGTGGAAACATTATTCTTTGGGGATGTTTTTCTGCAAAGGGGACAGGACGACTGCACCGTATTGAGGGGAGGATGGATGGGGCCATGTATCGCGAGATCTTGGCCAACAACCTCCTTCCCTCAGTAAGAGCATTGAAGATGGGTCGTGGCTGGGTCTTCCAGCATGACAACGACCCGAAACACAGAGCCAGGGCAACTAAGGAGTGGCTCCGTAAGAAGCATCTCAAGGTCCTGGAGGGGCCTAGCCAGTCTCCAGACCTGAACCCAATAGAACATCTTTGGAGGGAGCTGAAAGTCCGTATTGCCCAGCGACAGCCCCGAAACCTGAAGGATCTGGAGAAGGTCTGTATGGAGGAGTGGGCGAAAATCCCTGCTGCAGTGTGTGCAAACCTGGTCAAGAACTACAGGAAACATATGATCTCTGTAATTGCAAACAAAGGTTTCTGTAGCAAATATTAAGTTCTGCTTTTCTGATGTATCAAATACTTATGTCATGCAATAAAACGCTAATTAATTACTTAAAAATCATACAATGTGATTTTCTGGATTTTTGTTTTAGATTCCGTCTCTCACAGTTGAAGAGTACCTATGATAAAAATTACAGACCTCTACATGCTTTGTAAGTAGGAAACACTGCCAATTTTGCAGGTTATCAAATACTTGTTCTCCCCACTGTATATATATTTATAATCATGAAATCACAAGTGAAATATACCAAAACACAGCTTAGCTTGTTGTTAATCCACCTATTGTGTCAGATTTTGAAAATATGCTTTACAGCGAAAGCAATCCAAGCGTTTGTGAGTGTATCAATCAATGCTAGAACAGCTAGCCTTAAATTAGCTTGGTCACGAAAGTCAGAAAAGCAATAAAATTAATCGCTTACCTTTGATAATCTTCGGATGTTTGTACTCACGAGACTCCCAGTTACAAAATAATGTTATTTTTGTTCGATAAATATTAGTTTTATAACAAAAATGCCATTTGGGTTGCGCGTTATGTTCAGAAAACCATAGGCTCGTTCCGGTCCTGAAAGGCAGAAGAAAATTCCAAAAAGTATCAGATTCAAAAATAATACAAAAAATATTTATAATCATGCAATCACAAGTGAAATATACCAAAACACAGTTTAGCTTGTTGTTAATCCACCTATCGTGTCAGATTTTGAAAATATGCTTTACAGCGAAAGCAATCCAAGCGTTTGTGAGTGTATCAATCACTAGACAAAACAGTAAGAACAGCTAGCCCCAAATTAGCATGGTCACGAAAGTCAGAAAAGCAATAAAATGAATCGCTTATCTTTGATAATCTTCGGATGTTTGCACTCACGAGACTCCCAGTTACAAAATAATGTTATTTTTGTTCGATAAATATTAGTTTTATAACAAAAATGCCATTTGGGTTGCGCGTTATGTTCAGAAAACCATAGGCTCGTTCCGGTCCTGAAAGGCAGAAGAAAATTCCAAAAAGTATCAGATTCAAAAATAATACAAAAAATATTTATAATCATGCAATCACAAGTGAAATATACCAAAACACAGTTTAGCTTGTTGTTAATCCACCTATCGTGTCAGATTTTGAAAATATGCTTTACAGCGAAAGCAATCCAAGCGTTTGTGAGTGTATCAATCACTAGACAAAACATTAAGAACAGCTAGCCCCAAATTAGCATGGTCACGAAAGTCAGAAAAGCAATAAAATGAATCGCTTATCTTTGATAATCTTCGGATGTTTGCACTCACGAGACTCCCAGTTACACAATAAATGTTATTTTTGTTCGATAAATATTCGTTTTATATTAAAAAAACGCCATTTGGGTTGCCCACAGCCTCGTTCCGTTCCTGAAAGGCAGACGAAAATTCCAAAAAGTATCCGTAATGTTCGTAGAAACATGTTAAACATTTTTTATAATCAATCCTCAGGTTGTTTTTAACCTTTACAGCCCCGGGGTTCCGCTAGCGGAACCCCCCCCCTACATTCCACTGAAAAGGCAACGCGCGAAATTCAAAACATATTTTTTTGAAATATTTAACTTTCACACATTAACAAGTCCAATACAGCAAATGAAAGATAAACATCTTGTGAATCCAGCCAACATGTCCGATTTTTTTAATGTTTTACAGCGAAAACACCACGTATATTTATGTTAGCTCACCACCAAATACAAAAAAGCACAGACATTTCTTTCACAGCACAGGTAGCTTGCACAAAACCGACCAAATAGAGATAGAATTAGTCACTAACCAAGAAACAACTTCATCAGATGACAGTCTTATAACATGTTATACAATAAATCTATGTTTTGTTCGAAAAATGTGCATATTTCAGGTATAAATCATAGTTTTACATTGCAGCTACAATCACAAATAGCACCGAAGCAGCTAGAACAATTACAGAGACCAACGTGAAATATCTAAATACTCATCATAAAACATTTATGAAAAATACATGGTGTACAGCAAATGAAAGATAAACATCTTATGAATCCAGCCAATATTTCAGATTTTTTAAGTGTTTTACAGCGAAAACACAATATAGCATTATATTAGCTTACCACAATAGCCAAAAACACAACCCATTTATCAGCAGCAAAAGTTAGCGATCGCAAAAAAACAGCAAACGATATATAATTTTTCACTAACCTTGACAAGCTTCATCAGATGACAGTCCTATAACATCAGGTTATACAATACACTTATGTTTTGTTCGAAAATGTGCATATTTAGAGCCGAAATCCGTGGTTATACATTGGAAAAAGGTAGCAACTTTTTCCCAGAATCTCCGGATATATTTCTGACACTCACCTATTCTGACCAAATAACTCATCATAAACTTTACTAAAAAATACATGTTGTACAGCAAATGAAAGATACACTAGTTCTTAATGCAATCGCCGTGTTAGAATTCTAAAACTAACTTTAGTACGACATACAGCTTACGTTATAGCGAGACAGCGCCCAAAATCAGGGCGGAAAATAATACTAAACATTTTCGACAGAAATACGAAATAACATCATAAATGGGTCCTACTTTTGCTGAGCTTCCATCAGAATCTTGTACAAGGGGTCCTTTGTCCAGAACAATCGTTGTTTGGTTTTAGAATGTCCTTTTTTCCTGTCGAATTAGCAACCAAAGCTAGCCAAGTGGCGCGAAGCTGTCCATCTACACCAAACGCAGAGAACGGAACACGCCAAAACTCCCGATAAACTTTCAATAATCTGATAAAACTATATTAAAAAAACATACTTTACGATGATATTATCACATTTATCAAATAAAATCAAAGCCGGAGATATTAGCCGTCTATAACGAAAGCTTTTCAGAAGGCAATCCAGAGTTCCTTCCCGCGCCTTCCTGAACAAAGGAAATTGGGGTCATGTCATTCCAAGAGCTCTCTTTTGACCTCAGATCAAGCTATACACCCCATTTCACTTCTCACTGCCTATTGACATCTAGTGGAAGGCGTATGAAGTGCATGTATAGCCATAGATTTGAAGCAAATGAATAGGAAGGCCCTGGAACAGAGCCTCGATTTCAGATTTTTTACTTCCAGACAGGAAGTTTGCTGCAAAATGAGTTCTGTTTTACTCACAGATATAATTCAAACGGTTTTAGAAACTTGAGAGTGTTTTGTATTTTACAAAGTGAAAACAGCGCCCCCATATCCCAAAGAGGTTATTAACATACATAATCGATAATATTTCAACCGGACGGTAACCTATTCAATAAAAGAGAGAAAGAAAATGTCAAGCTACCCCTCTCGCGCGCAGGAACTAATCAAAGGACACCTGACTCGTTTTGAAAAATCTCGCTCATTTTTCAAAATAAAAGCCTGAAACTATGTCTAAAGCCTGGTCACAGCCTGAGGAAGCCATTGGAAAAGGAATCTGGTTGATACCCCTTTAAATGGAAGAGGGGCAGGCAATGAAACAGGGATAAAAAAAAGCACTTCCGGGTTGGATTTCCTCAGGTTTTCGCCTGCAAAATCAGTTTTGTTATACTCACAGACAATATTTTGACAGTTTTGGAAACTTTGGAGTGTTTTCTATCCTAATCTGTAAATTATATGCATATTCTACGATCTGGGCCTGAGAAATAGTCCGTTTACCTTGGGAACGTTATTTAAAAAAAGTTAAGATGTTATAGAACATATTGGAGTGCCAACAGAAGAAGCTCTTCAAAGGTAAGGCATGAATTATATCGTTATTTCTGAGTTTTGTGTTGCACCTGGCGGGTTGAAATATGATTGTCATGTGTTTGTTTGATGGGGTGCTGTCCTCAGATAATAGCATGGTTTGCTTTCGCCATAAAGCCTTTTTGAAATCGGACACGGTGGCTGGATTAACAAGAAGTAAAGCTTTAATTTGGTGTATTGCACTTGTGATTGTATGAAAGTTAAATATTTCTAATAATTTAATTTGAATTTGGCGCTCTGCCATTTCACCGGATATTTTCAAATCGATCCCGTTAACGGGATTTGATCCTTAAGAAGTTTTAAGATTCACACTGAGCGAAAGAAACACACACCCTGCTTCACAAGTGAATACCCTTTCCTTGTAAAGTACAATTAAGGCAACAATCAAAAGGTTAGGAAAGAAGGAGAGAGAGTAACATAAGAGTGTGACCTACCACAGCGCAGAGACGGACCTTGAGCTTTTTTGTCTTGTCCCTGTCTGGCTGTTTGTTTGTCTAACTTTTGCATAGTGTTTTGCTGTGTTTTTGTTAAAGCTACAATATGTCACTTTTTAGGCAACCTGACCAAATTCACATATAAATGTGAGTTATAGATCTTTCATTCATGTTGAAAGCAAGTCTAAGAAGCAGTAGATCTGTTCTATGTGTGCTATTTCTATGCTTCCAGTGCTGAAGTATCATTTTTGCGTCTTATACACCAGCTTCAACCAGCTGAATATACAATATTTTTAGTTATGGAAATTAATTTCACAGCAGTTTAGATGCTACAATGATTCTCTACACAATATATGCTTGCATTGTCACATAAACTGAAATTAAGTGAAATATTACAATTTTAGCAACCAGGAAATGGCTTTGATGCCATTATAGAAACTACAGGACATAACAGCCGTTTGCACTGGAGTTATAGTGTGGACATTATATACTGTTAATAATTACTATTGAGTATAGTAGTAATCAGTGTTAGGATTACTTGAAACCAATCTCAAAACCTCAGTTTTTTTGAAGATAAGATACTGTCACATCTGCTCCTGCAATGCCCTCTACTGCTCATCCTGTGTCTCCTTGACCTACCGCCACTCCCCCAGTACTCTCTCCCTCTCCCTCTGTGTATGTGTGTGATTGTGTGTCAGGAGACAGGTGTGCTGGAGTCAGAGCAGATCCCCACCAGCTGCAACCTGTTCCATAATCAATGGAACAAATACTCTACAAATATGTAAACTTCCAACTTCAACTGTATATGTATATGTATATGTTCCCAGTAATTTTTGGGGTAAAACACCAACAATTCTTCAGTGTAATATCATGAATGCTTGAACCAAGTTATGTAGACAAACAGTGCAATTAGTGAAACCAATGATAATAGTGAGGGGTGTGTCATAATTATTAGTTGATTAGAATGAAGTGAGTGAAACTGTTAAAAGACAAGTTTACAGCATATTGAATATATTAGGCTATTGTTATCATTAGCATTAGCATAACATTAGCATCAACATACATTATTGTTTAATTTAATTTCACATATTTATTTCATTGTTTCCAATTTCATTACATTTTTGTTACATGTAATATTTTGGTTCAACCATAATGCATAATAAGCATCATCAACATATTGGGTGTATACTGATTAGCTGTAGAAAGAATATTTAAATTTCTAAGACTTGTTCATAAAAAAGTATTGTTCATAAGAAGGGCCTGAGAGCAAAGTCAATATTCAGACCACTAGGGGTCAATGTTTACAAGTAGGATATCCAGTAGGCCTCCTTCTGTAGTAGTAGGATCTCGATGTTACCTCTTCTCCTTGTTAAAGCAACATGCTCAATGCCTGTGTATTTGAGGGAGGAGATGGGATGGTTAGCTTCAACAAAGTGAGCTGCTACTGGATCGTCAGTGTTCTTACACCTGATTGAGCTGCAGTGTTCAGATATGCGTATTTTCGTTTGTCCTACGTAGGCTTTCCCACATGAACAGGTGATGAGATAGATTACTCTCTTTTTTTGTCTTGTATGAGATGATACCCCTAAATGGGATATTTCGACCTGAATGTGGGTGTCTGAAGAAGGGTGTTTTTGTAACGCTATTGCACTGTGCACATGAGCCACATTTGTACTTCCCATTTGGAATGTGTGTCAAGAGTGTCTGAGTGGGCTCAGGGGGCAGGTCAGATCTCATTAAGCTATCCCCAGTATTGCGACCACACTTATAGACCACCAGTGGGGGTTACTTGAAGAGTTGTGCCATTTTTTTGTCTGATTGCAGAATATGCCAGTGCTTTTTCAGGATTGCTTTCAAACACTTGGTGTACTTAGTGCAAAAGACTCTTGAGTTGTTTTTCTTCTTTGCTTATCTTATGAGCAATTTCTCTCTTGGTTTTTGAGATATTTTCATCATTGCTGCATAAAGAATTTTGTCCCTGTAGCCTCCCATTTGGAATATATCTGTCATTTTCTTAGCATTGCTGTCAAAATCTGACAGGTGGCCACAGATTTGTTTAACCCTGCATAACTGGCTATATGGTAGACCATTCTTGAGGGGAAGGGGATGCATAATATCCGCATATAGCAGGGTTTTGCGTTCTGTGGGCTTTGTGTATAAGTCTGTATGTAATGCATCATTCTCTTTGATGATTCATAAGTCCAGGTACTTTATTTTTCTCTCATCAGTCTGCATGGTGAATTTGAGATATTCAGAGCTCTCGTTTTGCAAGAGTTTGGAATTCATTTAGTTCCTGCTGACTTCCTTCCCAGAGCACAAAGACATCATCTATGTATCTCTTCCATTGGAGGATTTTAGAAAGTCGGGGGTGTGTCTCTGTTTTGTAATTGTCCCACATACAGGTTTGCATAGTTTGGGGCAACTCTCTTTGTTTATTTTTATAGCTTACAGTTTTTATTTGTCGTTAGTCAGCACCTCCACACAAAATACTTTTCTCTGGGTGTGCTACATCTCATGCTTTTTATTAAGTGTCATAAAAACAAACATTCTTTATTTGGGAACATGTTGAAGAACAAGTAACCTTAAGTTGTTGACATACTCATAGCTAGCTATACACCTTGTATTTACATGGTTATAGACACGTTGTGTAATAAAACTTGTTGTCATTATGTGTTCAGTCTTTATACATTCTGCGTCCTTAGACTCCTTGAATCCATACTCCTGAAGCTGAAGGATACTTTATACGGATGGCCTCAACGACGCAGGACGGGGAAACGATCAATAACGGATCATTATAGGAAACAGATAATACATTCAAATTGATATGTATAAATTATTGATAACTTCAGTTTCAAATGTTTACTTACTCTATGGACAGCAGTTTTGTACTGCTGGACTTAGTCGCTTTTTCCAGTTGATCTTAGGGAAATAGAAAACAAATTCAATGAGCACGGTTACATGCACACAATAATAGGAATATTGTGGGTAATCAGATTAATGTAATATTTTGTTTAAAATGTTTACATGCTTTGCAAGAAGAACGATTTCCATAATAATCCTGTTTACATGGACACATCTGAAATCAGGCTACTTCATGGGACTTTTGACAAATGCAGAAAATCGTCAATCAAAATAAACGTTTCTACCACAGTGACCATGTTAGTTTTGCAAAGACTATTTGATTCTGAGTTCGGACATATAACGTTTGAATGTGAAAACTATTAAAAAAAAGACTTTAAATTATTCCCAACTCTCTTCACTCGTGCATAAGAGGGAGGCTTGCGCTACCGGTGCTGACACACTGCTGGAACACCTATTAAGCTGTTTGCATGTTCTAATAATTCAAAGTATTACTCAGAAAACCAGCTGTTTTAATTCTTAGGGCTAGGTGTTCCGTCAGAGGGACACCTGTCGACAACATCCGGTGAAATTGGAGGGCTTGTTGTTAGTTTTTCAAAAAAGAAACCTGAAACCTTGAATAAAGACGGTTGACATCTAGTGGAAGCCATAGGAATTGCAATCTGGGTGACGGAGATACATAGAAACAATATGTTTCCATAATAAGAGCCTGGGAGCTGAAAAAAAAGATTCTGGTCGGATTATCTTCAGATTTGTGCTGTTATATCAATTCTGTTATAGTCTCAGACATTATTTTAACAGTTTTAGAACCTTTAAGAGTGTTTTCTATCCAATTATATGCATATCCTGGCTTCTGGGCCTGAGTAACAGGCAGTTTACTTTGGGCACGTAAGTCAGGCGGAAATTCAGGAAACTAGATCCTATCCCTAAGATTAATCAGTGTATGCTTACTTTGATTATGACCATACGCCGATAACTTCTTAAAAAGTCAAAGCTGTTTAGGTAGGCTCAAAACTACCTTCAAACTTCCATATATTTTTTTTACTGTACCTGTTTACCTTCAGACGAGTCCCGTGACGCTTGTGGGGGACCATATAGTGGTCATAATAGTTTGTAGGTCAAACCGTTCAGAAGCTACAGAGGTTTTCATGAGAAGACCAACTTTCGGGATGTCTCATGATCTGACAAACACCGCTCTTGCTCTGCCAGCTCTCAACGCAGATGCGGAAGAGGGACATCAGCGGGTTTTAATGGGGATTTAAAAAAAAAATATTACGCTACTTAGATTGACATACTGGTTTGTCAATCGACTCTAGGGGGTTACGATAAGCAGGTGTTTACATGACTAATGCCATACTATAATCAGTAAAATATTGAAATATTAGTGTGCATGTAAACTAACTCAATTACACCTGGGTTGATAAGGGCTGGGAAACATGATCTGTCACACAGACTACTGTACGATGACTGACATCATCAGTGTCGTCGGAAGACAAACGTAGTTCTTCAAGTGTTGGCATTATCAAGTCCCATTCTGAACAGCCCTTTACTCAGTACTTTGTTGAAGCACCTTTGGCAGCAATTACAGCATCGAGTCTTCTTGGGTATGACACGACAAGTTTGGCACACCTGTATTTGGGGAGTTTCTCCCATTCTTCTCTGCAGATCCTCTCTGTCAGGTTGGATGGGGAGCATTACTGCACAGCTATTTTCAGGTCTCTCCAGAGATGTTCGATCGGGTTCGAATAACGGCTCTGGCTAGGCCACTCAAGGACATTTCAGAGACTTGTCCCGAAGCCACTCCTGCGTTGTCTTGGCTGTATGCTTAGGGTCGTTGTCCTGTTGGAAAGTGAGCCTTCGCCCCAGCCCTATGGGACTCCCATTCACAGCCAGATGTGATACAGCCTGGATTCGAACCAGGTACTATAGTGATGTCTCTTGCACTGAGAAGCAGTGCCTTAGACCGCTGCACCACTCGGGAGCCCATGCACTGTCTACATGCACTGCCTTTCCAAATCATGTCCAATCAATTGAATTTACCACACGTGGTATCCAATCAAGTTGTAGAAACATCTCAAGGATGATCAATGGAAACAGGATGCACCTGAGCTCAATTTCGAGTCCCATAGCAAAGGGTCTGCTTACTTATGTAAAAATGTGTTATTATTATTTTTTTTATACATTTAAAAACAATTCTTAACCTGTTTTCGCTTTGTCTCGATGGGGTATTGGGTGTAGATTGCTGCATATTTTGTAATATTTTAAATACATTTTAGAATAATGCTGTTATTAACAACAAAATGTGGAAAAAGTAAATGGATCTGAATAATTTCCGAAGGCACTGTATGACTTAATTTGTCCCAATACCCTAAAACATAATTTCTAAACGGTTCACACGATATGGATGGAAATGCCCTCAAATTAAAGCTGACAGTCTGCACTTCAACCTTATGATCATTGTATTGTTTAAAATCCAAAGTGCTGGAGTACAAGAGCCCAAAATTGCACGTTCCCAAAACTTTTAAGCCCTGTTTCTATTGGACTTTGAAGTCTGGCCTTGGTGGTCTGTCTGGAATTGAGTTTCCACTGCCTTCAGAAATGAGAAATACTGTCATGTTGCTAGGTAGCCTATATTTGACTGTGCACCTGGGTTCGCTAATGTTGCTAGCTAGCTATGTATATTTAAATTGAATAATTAAATTCACCCTCACTGTGCTGTAACTAACATTACCCCATACTCTTGCCAGTGCCATTCAGACTCGGAGCCATTTATTTAGCTTGATAAAGTTAGCTAGGTAACTAAACGGTTAGCATTGTGCTAGCTTAATTCCTACCAAGCTTGCCATGGTTTGCTATTAGCTAGCTAGCTAATGAAGCAAACCAGATGACAGGTTTGATATGGTCCAACTAGCTAGATTTCAATACGACCTGACCAAATAAAATTCCTGCTAGCTCACGTTAGCTAGCTAGCTTGTTTCAACTCTGATTTGCTAGCTAATGTTAGGTAGTTAGAATTCGAGGGCTGACTGTTCTCATGAAAGTTTACTGTGTAGTGCAAAAAGTTATGAAGACTCCAGCTATGGTGGTAATTTCTGTCATGTCTGACTACTGCAGTACTGCTTGTCCATGTGCTAGCTAACAGCAACAAGCTCAGATGAGCTAGCTAAATTTTGTCAGCAGTGACAAGGCCGAGTTCTAATCAAGCTGGCCCTAGTTGTGAAACTGGGCTGCTGTGGCCTGGGTTTCCCTTGACCCAGCTCGAATTTGAGAATTCCATTTGAGCCAGCTCGAATTTGAGAATTCCATTTGAGCCAGCTCGAATTTGGCTCGAATTTTCCAGTGGACATGGGGCACCAGTAAAACATACTCAATCAACACAACACAACATATGTTACATACTGGCATCATTGTTTTTGTTTGTTTAACTTATCCTTTCACATGTTATTGCACTAGCTAATTTCTTGCCCAAGTTTGTATTTATTTTATATCAACTAATACCCATGGAGTCTAATTATCAGGCGTCTCCACCACTAAGTGATGTTTCACCCCTAACAATAAAAGGGATATTGTGTGAAATTACAAAGCGGCCTGTATCCAAACCCTCTTAGACAGAAGTAAGCCTAGTACTGGGATTGTGTTGAGCTTGTGATACTGCTTCAGTTCTGAGAGAATGCAGGGGCTAGGGCCGCCAGATGGCTTGGTGTGTGTGTGAGCTCAACTCTCTGTAATGTGCGGCACGCATTGTTAGTACAGGGTCTTTGAGGTGCAGGGAAGGCTCGAGAGGGAACAGCCAAAGTCAGGCTTTAACTATTGACCAGTTATGGGGTGAGTACACTACCGCCTGTGCCATAAAGGTCCAGGCCTTCGGGTAAAGGTCATCACGCTCCAGTTACAGGCTGCAATTAGTGTTATCATATGGCGGATTAGCATTGAGCCAGTGAATTTTATTTTTTTATTTTTTTTATTTCACCTTTGTTTAACCAGGAAGGCTAGTTGAGATCAAGTTCTCATTTACAAGTGCGACCTGGCCAAGATAAAGCAAAGCAGTTCGACACATACAACAACACAGAGTTACAAATGGAATAAACAAACATACAGTCAATAATACAGTAGAAAAAGTTTATATAGAGTGTGTGCAAATGAGGTAGGATAAGGGAGGTAAGGTAATAATTAGGCCATGGTGGCGAAGTAATTACAATATAGCAATTAAACACTGGAATGGTAGATGTGCAGATGATGAATGTGCAAGTAGAGATGCTGGGGTGCAAAGGAGCAAGAATAAAATAAAATAAATAAATACAGTATGGGGATGAGGTAGTTGGATGGGCTATTTACAGATGTGCTATGTACAGGTGCAGTGATCTGTGAGCTACTCTGACAGCTGGTGCTTAAAGCTAGTGAGGGAGATATGAGTCTCCAGCTTCAGTGATTTTTGCAGTTCGTTCCAGTCATTGGCAGCAGAGAACTGGAAGGAAAGGCGGCCGAAGGAAGTATTGGCTTTGGGGGTGACCAGTGAGATATACCTGCTGGAGCGCGTGCTACGGGTGGGTGCTGCTATGGTGACCAGGGAGCTGAGATAAGGCGGGGATTTACCTAGCAGAGACTTGTAGATGACCTGGAACCAGTGGGCTTGGAGACGAGTATGAAGCGAGGGCCAGCCAACAAGAGCGTACAGGTCGCAGGGGTGGGTAGTATATGGGGCTTTGGTGACAAAACGGATGGCACTGTGATAGACTGCATCCAGTTTGTTGAGTAGAGTGATGGAGGCTATTTCGTAAATGACATCGCTGAAGTCGAGGTTGGGTAGGATGGTCAGTTTTACGAGGGTATGTTTGGCAGCATGAGTGAAGGATGCTTTGTTGCGAAATAGGAAGCCGATTCTAGATTTAATTTTGGATTGGAGATGCTTAATGTGAGTCTGGAAGGAGAGTTTACAGTCTAACTAGACACCTAGGTATTTGTAGTTGTCCACATATTCAAAGTCAGAACCGTCCAGAGTAGTGATGCTGGACGGGCGGGCAGGTGCGGGCAGTGATCGATTAAAGAGCATGCATTTAGTTGTACTTGCATTTAAGAGCAATTGGAGGCTAAGGAAGGAGAGTTGTATGGCATTGAAGCTCATCTGGAGGTTAGTTAACACAGTGTCAAAAGAAGGGCAAGAGGTATACAGAATGGTGTCGTCTGAGTAGAAGTGGATCAGAGAATCACCAGCAGCAAGAGCGACATCATTGATGTATACAGAGAAGAGAGTTGGCCCGAGAATTGAACCCTGTGGCACCCCCATAGAGTCTGCCAGAGGTCCGGACAACAGGCCCTCCGATTTGACACACTGAACTCTATCAGAGAAGTAGTTGGTGAACCAGGCGAGGAAATCATTTGAGAAACCAAGGCTGTTGAGTCTGCCGATAAGAATGTGGTGATTGACAGAGTCGAAAGCCTTGGCCAGGTCGATGAATACGTCTTCACAGTAATGTCTCTTATCGATGGTGGTTATGATATCGTTTAGGACCTTGAGCATGGCTGAGGTGCACCCATGACCAGCTCTGAAACCATATTGCATAGCAGAGAAGGTACGGACAGCATGAAAGAGTGAATGATGATTGAACGGAGGGTGTAGTATGAATCAGAGCTTTGTCTGACTAACGAGTGACTTTCCAGGGTCAAAAGTAAGTATTGTAACATCCAAACACAAAAGCATGTGTATCCACGTGCAGAAATTGGAGCCTTCTGGTATGCATTTTATGCCACTTGTCTTTAGTGTGTGCTGTCAACATTTGTGAGATTTCTGATTTGTAATAAGGTTTGGTGCCTTCCCTTCTCTGTCAAGATTGCCTTCATTTTCTCCTTCAAGCATGTATCTTTTGTGCTTTTCAGTCGCTTTGTATGCCGTTGTCACATTTCCATGAGAAAGATCTGCTTGAGGGAGACATTAAAAATAGTACATTAATAAGATTAGAAAGGGAACAATTTTGTATTTGGAGGAGTTATCACAAAGATAGATTGTTGAGAAAACCCAGTCTCAGAACAGTCACAAAACTGCAGATATGAAAAAATTAATCATCTTTCTCTTCCAGATATCAAAACATTCTGTTCTATATCCTTTTATTGCGTGCTATCTAGCCAACAAAGAGAGCAGCAATTGTTATGGGATCGTTGAATCCTAATAAAACAGATAATTTTGTTATGACTGATAATGACTGATAATGCTTTGTACAGAGCCAGCTGTGACAGGAAGCTCAAGGCATGACAAGCCATGGCCTAATACAAGGGAGTAGTTGAGCTGCCGTGCCCTTGGCAACCTTTTCATTTTACTCACAGTCACAGTGTCAGGGTAATTTGAGGTTAGGGGCGTTCTATTGTAAGAGGATAGAGAGAGACATGTCAAGGGCTAACAGGGAGAACCATATGGGTCTATAATCATACTTTATAGACCTTGACTCTGAGATGATTTGTTGTATTCATTCTGTATTTATAGCATAGTGTTATGTGTATAGTAACCGATGAGTATAGTATAGTAGCCAATGAGAATGGCGCCGGAGGGGATGGCTGCCGTTTTACGGGCTCCTAACCAACTGTGCTATTTTGTGTGTTTTTTCACATTGTTTGAAACTTATTTTGTACATAATGTTGCTGCTACCGTCTCTTATGACCGAAACTAGCTTCTGGATATCAGAATAGCGATTACTCACCTCGAACTGGACAAAGATTTTTCTTTAATGTGTCCGACACGAAATATATACTGTTTCTCCGAGCCAAGGTCCAAATCCCTGTCATTCGCATGAAGAAAAGATGGAGGTTCAGGGGGCAGAGATCGGGGTGCCTTGTGAGAATTCGTAAGCGAGTGGGTAACCCGATGTGAGCAAGACATTTAAACAGGTCAACATTCACTAGGCCGCGGGGCCATACGAATAACCAGGATGTATACTTAGAGCATGCGCGGACCAAATGGCAAGTGTCTTCACTAACATTTTCAACCTCTCCCTGACCGAGTCTGTAATACCTACATGTTTCAAGCAGACTACCAAGCAGTCCCTGTATCCAAGAAAGCAAAGCTAAATGACTACCATCCTGTAGCACTCATGTCGGTAGCCATGAAGTGCTTTGAAAGGCTGGTCATGGCTCACATCAACACCATCATCCCAGAAACCCTAGACCCACTCCAATTTGCATACCACCCTATCCACAGATGATGCAATCTCAATCGCACTCCACACTGCCCTTTCCCACCTGGACAAAAGGAACACTTATGTGAGAATGCTGTTCATTGACTACAGCTCAGCGTTCAACACCATAGTGCTCACAAAGGTCATCACGAAGCTAAGGAACCTGGGAGGTGTTTAACCTCCCTCTGCAACTGGATCCTAAACTTCCTGACGGGCAGCGCAAGGTGGTAAGGGTAGGCAACAACACATCTGCCACGCTGATCCTCAACATGAGGGCCCCTCAGGGGTGCGTGCTTAATCTCCTCCTGTACTCCCTTTTCACCCATGACTGCATGGCCAAGCACGACTCCAACACCATCATTAAGTTTGCTGATGACAGTGGTAGGCCTGATCACCGACAATGATGAGAAGGGCCTATAGGGAGGAGGTCAGAGACCTGGCAGTGTGGTGCCAGGACAACAACCTCTCCCTCAACGTGAGCAAGACAAAGGAGATGATCGTGGACTACAGGAAAAGGAGGGCTGAACATCCCCCGATTCACATCGACGGGCTGTAGTGGAACGGTTTGAGAGATTCCAGTTCCTTGGTGTCCTTATCACCAACAAACTATCATGGTCCAAACACACCAAGACAGTCGTGAAGAGGGCATGACAATGCATTTTCTCCCTCAGGAGACTGAAAAGATTTGGCATGGGTCTTCATATCCTCAAAAAAGTTTTACAGCTGCACCATCGAGAGCATCCTGACCGGTTGCATCGCTGCCTGGTATGGCAACTGCTCGGCATCTGACCGTAAGGCGCTACTGAGGGTAGTGTGTACAGCCCAATACATCACTGGGGCCAAGCTTCCTTCCATCCAGGACCTATATACTAGGAAGGCCCAAAAAATAGACTATGACCCAAGTCATAGACTGTTTTCTCTGCAATCGCACGGCAAGCAGTACCGGAGCGCCAAGTCTAGGTCCAAAGGCTCCTTAACAGCTTCTACCCCCAAGCCACAAGACTGCTGATCAATTAATCGGACTATTTACATTGACTCCCCCCCTTTGTTTTTACAGTGCTGCTACTTGCTGTTTACTATCTATGTATAGTCACTTTACCCCTACCTACATGTAAAAATTAACTCGACTAACCTGTACCCCAGGTATATAGCCTTGTTATTGTTATTATTATTATTTTTTAAATTGAGTTTATTTAGTAAATATTTTCTTAAATAAATAGAGTTAACTAAATTGTTGGTTAAGGGCTTGTAAGTAAGCATTTCACGGTAATGTCTACACCTGTTGTATTTGGAGTATGTCACAAACACAATTTGATTTGATTTGATTTAACTGAGGCTATTAATCTGCATTTTTACATTTCTACTTTAACATTTTTTAGTTCAGAGCTAGTATGTGACACTCCACTCCTCCTGCCCAGTCACTCTCTCAGGATGTCCGGGTCTTTCAGCCCTCTCACACATTCCCCTCGCCTTACGACACCATCACACACATGCCATGTCACGCCCTGTGACAGCTATTCTGAGTAAAAATATGGTGGGAGTTGGGGTTGTAGACGGTTGTCACCATAGTTACTGTCAATGACCATTTATTGGTTCAGGGTCATTCCAGCTCTTTCAAGTCTGAGATCGCCCATGTTAACCATTGAGCAAGTCTTCCAGTAATTGTCCTCGGATAAGCTGCCAACTGTTGATTTTCAAAGTATGTTCTACCCTCTTGTGTCTTTGTCAGTGATTCTTTAACCTCTCTAGGGTACGTGAGACGGTAGCGTCCCACCTCTTCAACAGCCAGTGAAACTGCAGGGCGCCAAATTCAAAACAGAAGTCACATAATTTATATTCCTCAAACATACATGTATTTTACCCTATTTTAAAGATACACTTGTTGTAAATCCAGCCACAGTGTCCGATTTCAAAAAGGCTTTACGACGAAAGCAAACCAAACGATTGTTAGGTGAGTGCCTATTCACAGAATAACATAGCCATTTTTCCAGCCAAAGAGATGATTCACAAAAAGCAGAAATATAGATGAAATTAATCCCTAACCTTTGATGATCTTCATCAGATGACACTCATAGGACTTCACGTTACACAATACGTGTATGTTTTGTTCGGTAAAGATCATATTCATATCCAAAAATCTGAGTTTAAAATTGGCGCCTTACGTTCAGAAGTTCCAAAACATACTTTGATTTTGCAGAGAGTCACATCAATTTACAGGAATACTCATAATAAACTTTGCTAAAAGATACAAGTGTTATGCATGGAATTTTAGATGCACTTCTCCTTAATGCAACCGCTGTGTAAGATTTCAAAATAGCTTTACGGAAAAGCAAACCATGCAATAATCTGAGTCGGCGCTCAGAGCCCAATCAAGACACAAATATATCCGCCATATTATGCAGTCAACAAAAGTCATAAATAGCATTATAAATCTTCACTTACCTTTGCTGATCTTCGTCGGAATGCACTCCCAGGACTCCCACAAGAAATGTTTGTTTTGTTTGGTAATGTCCATCATGTATGTCCAAATTCTTCCTTGTTGTTCTAGCGTTCAGTACACTTTCCAAACTCACGACGCGCGTTCAAGTCACTCTCTCAGGCTGTCCAGGTCTTTCAGCCCCCTCACACATTCCCCACGAAAAGTTAAAAAAGTTATATTACAGTCTGTAAAAACATGACAAACGAAGTATTGAATTAATCTTTAGGATGTTTTTAGCATAATTCTTCAATAATGTTCCAACCGGAGAATTCCATTGTCTTCAGAAGTGCGATGGAACAGAGCTCCCTCTCACGTCAACGTGCATGATCAGCACATGGTCAGCTCGTGGCTGCTGACAGACCTCTGACTCATTCCCTTCTCCTTCTACCCCACTTCACAGTAGCAGCATCAGACAAGGTTCTAAAGACTGGTGACATCTAGTGGAAGCCTTAGGAAGTGCAACTTTACCAATATCCCACTGTATCTTCAATAGGAGCTGAGTTGAAAATCGACCAACCTCAGATTTCCCACTTCCTGGTTGGATTTTTTTCTCAGATTTTTGCCTGCCATATGAGTTCTGTTATACTCACAGACATCATTCAACCAGTTTTAGAAACTTCAGAGTGTTTTCTATCCAAATCTACTAATAATATGCATATTCTAGCTTTTATGGCTTTGTAGCAGGCTGTTTACTCTGGGCATGCTTTTCATCCGGACGTGAAAATACTGCCCCCTACCCCAAAGAAGTTAAACCACTCAACTCCGCAACAACTCCCAAGTGTGCAAAGCTGTCATTAATGCAAAGGGTGGCTATTTGAAGAATCTCAAATATAGAATCTATTTTGATTTGTTTAACACTTATTTGGTTACTAAATGATCCCATAGGTGTTATTTCATAGTTGTGATGTCTTCACTGTTACTCTAAAATGTAGAAAATAGTAAAAATAAACAAAAACCCTTGAAAAGTTTTGACCGATAGTGTATATGGGTAAGGTAGTCTAACTAGTAAAATTTTCAGATGTTACACATTTCTAATTTAGTCAGAAAGTGGTTTATTTCAAGTTAAAGCGTACTGTTAGCTAACTAGCTAACAATAACTGGCTGGCTCAATAGCTAATGTTACGTGTATGATCTGTGTAGTAATATTATTTGTATCTCGGAGCCATTTGTATTGCTAGTTATATCCTAATGTTAGCAAGCTAGCTTTCATTGAACCTGGTTGGTTAGCTACTGCAGATTCATGCAGCGTAGTAACGTTATGAGTTGGCATTATGGTTTTTTGTTTAGCAAGCTACATTTCTAAACAAAAGACTCCACTATGCAAGTAACCATTTCAATAGAATGTTCATGATGTCACTGCAACAACTGTCGAAAGACATAGCTAGTAAATTTGCTCTGGCTATCTACTCCGATTTCAGAGCATACTCATCTGAGTGTACCAGAGCGCAGAATAACTGACAAATTTACGAACTCTCAACACCCGTTGAATATGGCCGGTGTCAGTAAACGTTGGCAAAAAAGCATAATTCAATTGTCGTCATTTGCACAGTTGCAGTCAACAAAGCTCTGGATAACCAGCCTACCAGGTCTGCTAGAATGAGTAAAATGGTCAGAGTGAGCAGTTCTCTCATTTGTGTCTGGAAGTAGCTAGCAAGCTAGCCAACGTTAGCCAGTTAGCTTGGGTGCTTGACTACTGTTAGGTCAGAATGCTCAGATCAACCCTACTCATCGGCCAGGAGCGTCCAGTGTGTGTGCTCTGAATGCTCTCTGGAACTCCAGATTTGAATTTTCAAACACACCCGTAGTATAAACCAGCCTTTAGTCTTAACCTTTGGTTGTTTAGTACATTGTCTCACATGTGAATCCTTAAAGAGATGGGTGGGACTAGGGCTTAAGAGGGTGTGAAAGATGCTGAATGGGTGTAGAGAAAGATGAGCTCTCCAGCAGGTGTACCAAAACATTCAAGGGCCATTTTGTCAAAAGTGAGTTTACAAGATTATCAACTTTCAAAGCAGAATTGTTTTCCCATTGTTCTTCAACTGCAGGGTATGATATACAATTTTCTAGCTTTGAGTCTCTACTTTTATCCAATGTAAAAAACACAATTTCAAACTCTTCTACTTAAGACCGAATTGAGCCGGAAGTGGGTAAAATACTTAAAGGATGGACTGATTTGAGCTAGTGCTAAGCTATTTGCGAGCAATGTTTGTTGACATCATACAATGCGTTCTGGTTGTCCCGTAAGTGTCTGTCAGACCAAAGATGTTATAACAAAACGAGGTGAAGGGATGTGTCACACTCGTCATAGCGTTGAAGAGAGGAGGACCAACGCGCAGCGTGATAACAATACATCTTCTATTTATTAACAACGAAATGAAGAACACTTAAACAAACTACAAAACAACACACGAACGAACGTGACGCAATAAACAAATAGTGCAGACACAGGCAACTAACATAGACAATAACCCACGAACTACCCAATGAATATGGCTGCCTAAATATGGTTCCCAATCAGAGACAACGATAGACAGCTGTCTCTAATTGAGAACCAATCTAGGCAACCATAGACATACATCACACCTAGACTAGCAAACACCCATAGACATACAAAAACCCCTAGACAATAACAAAAACACCTGCATCCCCCATGTCACACCCTGACCTAACTAAAATAATAAAGAGAACAAAGATAACTAAGGCCAGGGCGTGACAGGATGGTTCACTTGACTGACTTACGGCACTTTCAAGACAACTGGGAACTCAGAAAAATATGTGGTCAAATAATGACTTCAGTGATCTTAGGTGAAGGTCAGAGTTCCAGAAAGAGGCCAGAGTTGGAATTCCGTGTTGGATGACCGTTCAAAACGATTTTTCCCAGTCTGAGTTTTTTTCCCCGAGTTCCCAGTTGTCTTGAACGCTCGGAAGTCGCCGATTTCTAAATTGTTTTGAACGCTGCATCAGATTGTAAATATGGTACCGCAAGGTTACCAACTCAGACCCCTGTCCAGGGGGTATATTTTTATTTAAATGATTAACTTATCCTGTGCTTGCCCCCCATTTTTTCTAAATCCCCTATACTAGTAATATTTCCTGCATCATATTCCCCAATGATTCCTTTCCCCATTCCGACCCCTTATGGACTTGAAACAGCGCAACCTGTTATTTAGACTGGTTTATGGAATGAGTTTAGCTGTGGATGTGTTCAGTGATATGCTTGGATGATGAAGTTCGCAATTTATCTTTTACAGTAAAAGGTGAAATTGAGGAATAAACTTTTATTTCAGTACAAAAAATTGTTTAGATGCTTTTCGGACAATAATGCTTTTTAAACGTGTTTGTTGCATCATACATTATGTTGCTACTGTTCCAATCACATATTTGCGATGGAACGCAGCAGGGACGACTCAACCAATGATCACAAATATGTGATCGGACGCATCAAAGGGTTAAATAAAACTGTTTATTAGGAAACAATATTGAGTTATTTTTTTCAGAAATGACTTCTAAAATCTGATATCAAAATATTTTTCTGTCCAGACAGACAGCCATGATATATTCTGATCAAATGGCCTGATCCTCTGTCAGGAAACAAAATATCACATTAATCAGACAATATACCTGGTCATTACAATGGATTAAAGATTTTGACCAAATACGTAGTTACTGTGTTATTCCTTTTGTAGCGCAGTATAATTTCAGCAACAGTAAGAAATTGTTCAACAAGTTGTAAAGTGTTTCCTGAACAAGCATAGAGTACAAAGGTTCACTCCAATGGCACCCCAGTCTCCTTTTCAACACCTGATTTACTTAACAAAAGGTACATCTCAATAGGTGGTCCAGGTAAGTCATGACATGGGGGGGGTTCCTATTTTGTTCTCTATTGTTCCTCAAGCAAGGGGGAGGCCGATAATATCACGAATTCCCATCAGACCAACTCCTTGAATGCCCTACTCATTGAAGTTTGCAGTTGTCTAAGAAACACTGTTTTCATCAAATACATTTTTACCTTTAGTTTGTTTACTTTACTGTATTTATACTTAGAATATCACTTTTCAACAGTAAAAGTTCACAAATAGCTGGAGGACGTCTTTAAAGGGAACTAGCACAGAGCTTACTGATAATCACGGGTGTCAATGTCTCCTAATGTCTTAACTAACAAAAAAACACAGCGGTTTTGGTTCTCCCGCTTCCCCACAGATGCATTGGGATCAGGGTCGGCACTTTAAACTTAGAAGCCTGCTCCCCTGTGAGAGAACTGACTTGTCTATTATTCGAAACACTGGTCTCTTGGCCCCGCACAGACAGTGACGGGGGTAAAACCCACCGCAGTAATTGCATCCGATTGAGTTGTGCCAACTGTCCCGTTTATCACCCCAGATGGACAACCTCTGACTCAGCCCTGCGGGGTCAAGGGTCAGGCTTCACACACACAAACCACACACATATGCACACACGGCCACTCACACAACACACTCACACACACCACGCCAACACAAGCACATAAGCACACACACATACAGTGCCTTTGGAAAGTAATCAGACCCCTTGACCTTTTCCACATGTTGTTACATTACAGCCTTATTCTAAAATTGATAAAATTAAAATTAAATACAAATCCTCAGCAATCTTCACAAAATATGCCATAATGACAAAGTGAAAACAGGGTTTCAGAATTTTTTGCAAATGTATTAAATCAAAAAAAGAAATACCTTATTTACATAAGTATTCAGACCCTTTGCAATGAGACTCGAAATTGAGCTCTGGCGCATCCTGTTTCTATTGATCCTCCTTGTTGTTTCTACAACTTGATTGGAGTCCACCTGTGGTAAATTCAATTTATTGGACATGATTTGGAAAAGCACACACTTGTCTATATAAGGTCCCACAGTTGACAGTGCATGTCAGAGCAAAAACGAAGCCATGATGTCGAAGGAATTGTCCGTAGATCTCCGAGACAGGATTGTGTTGAGGCACAAATCTGGGGAAGGGTACCTAAAAAAAATCTGTAGCACTGAAGGTCCTCAAGAACACAGTGGCCTCCATCATTCTTAAATGGAAGAAGTTTAGAACCACCAAGACTCTTTCTAGAGCTGCCCGCCTAGCCAAGCTGAGCGATCGGGGGAGAAGGGAAGGAAAGTGACGAAGAACCCGATGGTCAGTCTGACAGAGCTCTAGAGTTCCTCTGTGGAGATGGGAGTACCTTCCAGAAGGACCATCTCTGCAGAAATCCACCAATCAGGCCTTTATGGTATAGTGGCCAAACGGAAGCCACTCCTCAGTAAAATGCACATGACAGCCCACTTGGATTTTGACAAAAGGCACCTAAAGATTCAGACCATGAGAAACAAGATTCTCTGGTCTGATGAAACCAAGATTGAACTATTTTGCTGCTCCAGAGAGCTCAGGACCTCAGACTGGGGCGAAGGTTCACCTTCCAACTGTACAACCACACTAAGCACACAGCCAAGAAAACGCAGGAGTGGCTTAGGGACAAGTCTCTGAATGGCCGGCCTTGAGTGGCCCAGCCAGAGCCCGGACTTGATCATTCAATTCTGGAGAGACCTGAAAATAGCTATGCAGCAACGCTCCCCATCCAAACTGACAGTGCTTGAGAGGCTCTGCAGAGAAAAATGGGAGAAACTCCCCAAATACAGGTGTACCAAGAAGACTCGAGATTGTAATCGCTGTCAATGGTGCTTCAACAAAGTACTGAGTAATGGGTCTGAATACTTAAGTTTTTTACCAAAATTAGAAGAAAATTTTTTAAATATTGTTTTTGCTTTATCATTATGGGCTACTGTGTGTAGATTGAGGGAGGGGGATGTATCAATTTTAGAATAAGGCTGTAACATAACAAAATGTGCAAAATGTCAAGAGGTCTGAATACTTTCCAAATGCACTGTGTGCACACAAACAAACACCCACACACTACCATGTGCATGGCCAGGTGACTGTTGCTTGAATTGAATAGTACCATCTCGAATTATGGTTACTTTACATACAGTGCATTCGGAAAGTATTCAGACCCCTTGACTTTTTCCACATTTAGTTACGTCAGTCTTATTCTAATCATCTGTCATGTCTACTTCCGCTCCAGTGCTCAACGTCGCCGGTCTACTAACCACCAGACCTGGCAACCGTCATTACGCACACCTGCGCCCTACCATGAGGCACACCTGGACTCCATCACTCCTGCTTCCTAACTCCTTGCATCTTCGTTACAGATTACTACCTCACAGAATGGAAGCAGCAGCCAAACTCCATCACCACGAACTGGGGACGACTATGAATGAGGTCCTCTGCTTTCTTCAACGTCTAGATCTTCCTCAAAGGGTGTCACCCCCAACGAGCGGAGGATCTTCTACCATGAGTCGACCCAGTGAGCCAGCACCCCACCCCATTTAGCAGTCTGCCCAGGTCAGCGATGCCCGTTTGTTCCCTCTGGACAAATATGACGGGACTCCATCCAAATGCCGTGGCTTCCTCCTTCAGTGCTCCCTCTATTTTGCTCATCATACAATAGCAGAATCCAGCATATGGAATGTGTTGGCGCTCTGCACTTTATTCAGAAAAGGATTGCGCGAGGAGGTCCAGAGCAGGCCTGCCGAGTCGACACCCTCTCATTGGACGCATTTATTGCCATCCATCTAGATAACCTTCGGAAGCGTCAGCACTCCAATTGCCTCTCTCCCTACTTCATTGACCAATCTGAGTCAGTCTGAACCCTTGGAGGAAGGGGCCACACACCTCCCCGTGGCTGAGCGACGCTGTCGGAGAAAGCTGGGGCTCTGTCCCTATTGTGGTCAAGCACCAGCTATTGTGGGCAAGCACCAGCTTTAACAGTGTCCACTACGTCCCAACTTGGGAGCCACTAGAGCAGAGGGATGGCCCTGTGATCATCTGTTTCCTGGGGTAGGTGTGAGTATTCCATCATCACTCTCTACCACACCCTTTTTAGTACCACTTTCACTAGCTGGTTGTCCCTCATGTTGATTCTACAGCTCTAGTGGACTCCAGTGGCACGGGGAATTTTATTGACCAGGCCCTTGCCTTCTCCCTGAACATAACATCATACCCGCTTTCCTCTCCGTTTCCGGTTCAAGCACTGGATAACTGACCACTGAGATCTGGGACAATCACACAGATCACAGCACCACTCACCATCACCGTGGGACCCTTGCACCAAGAAAACCTTCCCTTCCTCATCATCCAGGCACCCGTACACAAAGTCATCTATCTCCTGGCCGAGGATGGAGATCACGTCCTGGGCACCCGGTTGTCGGAAGACCTGCTTTTCCTTACCCTGTGGTTCACGTCGGTTGAGAGTCCTGTGGTTGCCCTCCAGGCCGCCATCCCGGTGGTTTACCAGGATCTCCGGGAGGTTTTCTCCAAGACCCACGCCACCTGTCTCCCTCCTCATGGCCCCTGGGACTGTGCCATCGACCTGCTAAGAATGCGCCGCCGCTACCCCCTGTTGGTGGATGAAACCAATGCTATGGAGGAGTACATCTAGGAGGCTCTCCAACAGGGTTTCATCTGCCCATCCACCTTCCTTGCGTCGGAAGGTTTCTTCTTCGTGGCCAAGAAGGAAGGTGGTCTTCATCCATATATTGACTACAGAGGTCTCAATGCCATCACCACTAAGTACCACTGCCCCCTCCCGTTGGTGCCGGCCGCCATTGAACTGCTTTGCGGGGCCCGTTTTTTTTACCAAGCTGGACTTGGTGGAGCACCTACAATTTGATCCGTATTCAGGAGTGGGATGAATGGAAGACTGCTTTCAGCATGATATTTGGGCACTACGAGTACCTGGTGACGCCTTATGGATTAGCCAATGCTCTGTCAGTGTTCCAGATATTTGGGAATGAGGTCTTTCGAAACATGCTTGGGTGTCAGATTGTTGTGTATATCGATCTATTGGGCCACCTTGGAGGAGCACATCGCCCACGTTCGGGTAGTCCTCGAACTCCTCCTGGAGAACCATCTGTACGTCAAAGCGGAGAAGTGCCAGTTACATGATGCTGCCGTCTCCTTCTTGGGATATCGGATCAGCCCGCAGGGAGTGGTTATGGAGGAGAGGAAGGTAGATGCAGTCAGGTCATGGCCAGTCCAAACCACCATAAAAGGACTACAACGGTTTTTGGCGTTTGCCAACTTCTACTGACGCTTCATTAGGAACTTAATTTGCAACTCTGCCTACTGAAGGGGCGTTTCACCTCCGCCCCGTTGCTAAAACACCCAGATCCTACGCTGCCCTTCATGGTGGAGGTGGACGCCTCAGAAGTGGTGTGGGGCCGTACTGGCACAACTTCAAGGTTATCCACAAAAATTGGATCCATGTGCATACTACTCTAAAATGCTGTCTCCTGCTGAAAGGAACTATGATCGGGAGCCGGTGATCGGGAGCTCATGGCAGTCAAGTTGGCACTGGTTGGAGGGTGCCACGGACCCGTTTCTCATCCTCCCCGACCATCGGAACCTGGAGTATGTACAGTGGTTCCTCCTTTAAAAGTTGCGAGCTTACACCGCGGGACTTAGATATATCCAGCGTCACGGCTTCATTGCTCCAGACCACCACAAGGGGGAGTTATTAGAGAACTTATTATGCATTTGGGTCCCAAGGTTTTTATATGACCAATCATTTCGAGTGGTTCCAATGACGAATTTGATGCCAGCCATACGTCTCTGGTGACTTTCTTCAGCAAAGACGGCTGACAAAACATTACGGGGAAGCAAATGTAAGTAATTATAACATCATAACGAGTCAAGCAAAACATTTACAATTGAGATGAATATGTTAGTTAATGTAGAGGCAAACAATTGTGCATATTTTTTGGTCATAAAGTTTATTGATGAACATCGCTATTTAGCAAGTTAGCTGACTAGCTAACATTAGCCAGCTAGCTAGCTATTGTTTTGACATGAGTATGAAATTGTAAGTCGTGTTGTTTAATGTTTTAGGGACTCCTGAGAAAACCAGCAAACCAGGCGGTTGTCTTGTGAAACAGTGGATGTAAAGAATCTAGCTAGCTAAACCATTTACTGCAAATTTAATGTACAGTTGTGTAAGCTTGCCTTGCTTATATTTGCCATGCAATGCAGCAGAAGTAACATAGCTAGCTAACTATTTGTTTGCTTATTGTGTAGTGGAGGATAAAAATAACTGTATGCTTATGGTTGTGTAGCTAGCTACAGAATGTAGCCGATCTGTGTATGTAACCTAAAACGTTTTGTATGAATATTAGTTCAGAACCTATGAACCTCAGTTATCATAGTTGTTGTATCGACTTCAAGTCTGAATGGCATTAATGAAGCATATAGATTGAGTAGAATATAATAATTTTATTGTGCCAAAGATGCAAGTCCTATATACTGTACATGTACTGTAGTTATTACCATGCATGAGATCCCCACATTGTAGCCTGTACATTGAATATATTCACTGATCATGTACTCTTCCTTGGCAAATAAAGGTGCGGTTCAGGTATATCCAATACCAGGTGTATCAAACTCCATTCTTTGAATGATGCTGTGTCTGCATGTATGCATTTCAATTATACACTTCAACAGTGTTTACCACTCCTGCTCCTGGGACATAATGATTACACATTGTAACTATGCAATAGACGAGAAACAGGATTTAAGTAAAGGCTGATTTGTAAATCATATACAGAAAAAAAACTGTACACTACACGTCCTATGCATATCTAACTCCCTTCATCTGCATTAATCTGAGGACACAGGATAGGTGTAGTATTTCATGAGATTTCAAACAGTGGAAAAACATTTCAAACAGTGGAAATTTGAAACACTTTATTGAAAGTTCATTATCCAGGTGTTTTAAATACATAATACATGCATTATAGATATTATAATTGTAATATTATAAATACAAGTTCAATCGGTACTTCAATGCACATATGGTGTGCATTATTAAAAAAGAGGGAAAAAGAGGAGGTGCGGAGAGAGGTGTAGAAGACAGAAAAGGAAAGACATAAAACAGAGGAGCAGGGAAGACAGCATATGATTAATGAATTACAATGCTACCCTAATAACCCTAACATTGCAGTTAGATTAACAAGAATTTAAGCTTTTAACCGATGTAAGATGTTAAAATAAACATATGTACCAAAATGTTTAATATCCATAATTTCTATGATTATTTATTTGAATTGCGTGCCCTCCAATTTCACCGATATTTGTCGACAGTCCCACTAGCGGGACTCCTATCCCAGAGATTAAAAGAGAATGTGTTTTGAGTCCACTTACTTGGTGAAATATAGGCAAATGAGTGAGTATATAACGATGGCTGTGGTGATGGTCATAATTGCCAGTAGCACCATCATGTCTCTGATGCTGGAAGAGAGAAGAGAGACTGCAACAGAATAAAAATGTATGAGGAAATTGACAGATAGTTAACAGATCAATCGGTGGAAAGATGTGAACGCCAACTTGTAAGTGTGATTCATTCTCAGTTACCTGTGACAGTGAGGGATAGGAGCTCACTCTCAGAGGAGAAATGATAAGAGAACATGTAAATCTCAAACACAGCTGTAGTTCCCTTGATGGGAGTAATCACCAGCAGGGAAGTGAAAGGCAGAAGAGTGATTGACAGCTGGCTGTGTCTGGGTTCTGTTGGAGCCAATGAATGTAAAGAGGATGGAGCCTCCTGGGTAATGTGGCTGAATGGAACAGGTGATGGTGAAGCTGTGGCCCCTGAACACCTCTGGCCCTTGGTGGCCCTTGGAGACCCCTCCTATTGAATCAGCCAGGTAGATATCAGGCTTTTGTAGGAGATCTGTAAAAAGAGGAGAGAAATCCCTCTCACAAACAGCTACTCAATAATAGCACAACAAACTGTGCATAATTTTTAACCACAGGTCCTACCTGAACATATCACCCCAGCGTTATTGCAACAGGAGCTGGTTGGAGATGTACATATCGGTTGGCATTCAAATAGTGACCATTCCGATCCGTTACATGGAATGGAACCACGGACCACTTGTCCAGTACCATTTCCAAAGAGAAAGCCACCTGGTGCTGAAATAGCCGAGCCACAGCCAAGCTGTCTACAGACCACTGCTGCCTGTGTTATGTCCCATTCAGTGTCCATCAATGTCACCCAGTCACCAAACAGATACAGCTGCACCGCCCCTGCACATCGGCCTCCTACCTGTAACAGCCGTGTTCTGTCGAGAGAGAGTAATACACATATTGTCCGGAATGGAAAATACATTGACACTGACATTGCAGCATTTGTTTCAAAGGATCTTCTACCTATGCAAGTGAGTACAACATCTTTTCCAGGTGTGCAAGTGTGCTCTTTTCTGGACAATGTGTCACAGTCCAGGAGAAGGGACTCATCACCTTTACACTGGAACTCTTTAGCCCAGATTAGACGGTCACCTTCTCCATTCAGCCCCCCCCCTGTAGAGCTGAAGGAGCCCCACAGCCAAGCTCTCAACAGACTACCTCTGCATCCTGCCAGTCAGTCAGCTTCACACACTGAGGCACAGGACTGATGGACTTCACCTCCACTCTCCCAAAGCAGAGAGGAGCACCATCCACAAGCCTCACAAAGGCTGAAGAAAGATATATGGTGAAGCATTACATCACTTTTGTTGATGGTAAATCATTTTGAATTAAACAAAAACAAAAGTTTTATGTAAAAGATGAATGACTTTGCCTTGTTAAATACAATATCTACGATGTCGTACCTGAACAGACAACAGAAGCATCAAAACAGTGGTAGAAACCATCTCCGTACCCATTGAGTAGACACTCGTCAAGGGTATACTCGTTTCCAGAACATTTCACGTTGCTGATACTCATTCCTCCATGTTCCTGTCCAGGTCTGTATGGTACCGCAATAGCGTTGCCACAGCCTAGCTGTCTACACACCACCATGGCGTCTTTCATGTCCCAGTTGATGTCACACACTCTCTTCCACTCTGATTTGGTGAAGACTTCCACTCCCCCAGAGCAGGAGCTTGTCCCATTCACCAGTCTGACTTCAGGATTGGCTGCACACAAGAGAGAAGAAGACAACAGTAGCAATAGACATATGAACAAAGATTTAGATAAAAAAATATTCTTATCTATCAACAATGATAAGCCACCGGGGTCTGACAACTTGGATGGAAAATGACTGACAATAATAGCAGATGATATTGCCACTCTTATTTGCCATATCTCAATTTAAGCGTACTAGAAAGTGTGTGCCCTCAAGCCTGGAAGGAAGCTAAAGTTATTCCCCTACCTAAGGATAGTAAAGCCCCATTTACTGGCTCAAATAGCCAACCAATCAGCCTGTTATCAGCCTGTTACCAACCCTTTGTAAACTTTTGGGAAAAAATTGTGTTTGACCAGATCCAATGCTATTTTACAGTGAACAAATTGACAACAGACTTTCAGCACGCGTACAGGGAAGGACATTCAACAAGCACAGCACTTACACAAATGACTGATGATTGTCTGAGAAAAATGTATGATTAAAATATAGTGGGGGCTGTTTTGTAAGACTACAGTGTGGCTTTTGACATTATCGATCATAGTCTGTTTCTGTAAAAACGTATGTGTTATGGCTTTACACCCCCTGCTATATTGTTGATAAAGAGTTACTTGTCTAACCGGGAGTTCTTTATTTAATGGAAGCCTTTCCAACAAAATCCAGGTAGAATCAGGAAATCCCCATGGCAGCTGTCAAGGCCACTTACATTTCTAAATCTTCACTAACGACTTGCCACTGGCTTTGAGTAAAGTGTGTCTATGTATACGGATGACTCAACACTATACATGTCAGCTGCCACAGGGACTGAAATGACTGCAACACTTACAGTGCCTTGCAAAAGTGTTCATCCCCCTTGGCGTTTTTCCTATTTTGTTGCATTACAATCTGTAATTTAAATTGACTTTTATTTGGATTTCATGTAATCGACATACACAAAATAGTCCAAATTGGTGAAGTGAAATAAAAATAATAACTTTTTTCAAAAAATGTCAAATTAAAAAACGAATGAAAACCTGGTGTGTGCTTATGTATTCAACCCCTTTGCTATGAAGCCCCTAAATAAGATCTGGTGCAAATAATTACCTTCAGAAGTCACATAATTAGTTAAATAAAGTCCACCTGTGTGCAATCTAGGTGTCACATGATATCAGTAAATATTAACCTGTCCTGAAAGACCCCAGAGTCTGCAACACCAGTAAGCAAGGGGCACCACCAGGCAAGCGGCAATATGAAGACCTAAGAGCTCTCCAAACAGGTCAGGGACAAAGTTGTGGAGAAGTACAGATCAGGGCTGGGTTATAATAAAAGATCAGAAACTTTGAACATCACATGGAGCACCACTGTTATTAAAAAATGGAAAGAATATGGCACCACAACAAACCTGCCAAGAGAGGGCCGCTCACCAAAACTCACAGACCAGGCAAGGAGGGTATTTCTCAGAGAGGCAACAAAGAGACCAAAGATAACCCTGAAGGAGCTGTAAAGCTCCTCAGCAGAGATTGGAGTATGTGTCCATAGGATCATTTTAAGCCGTACACTCCACAGAGCTGGGCTTTACAGAAGAGTGGCCGGAAAAAGCCATTGCTTAAAGAAAAAAATACGCAAACACGTTTGGTGTTTGCCAAAAGACATTTGAGAGACTCCCCACACATTTGGAAGAAGGTACTCTGGTCAGAAGAGACTGAAATTGAGCTTTTTGGTCATCAAGGAAAATGCTATGTCTGGCGCAAACCCAACACCTCTCATTACCCCGAGAACACCATACCCACAGTGAAGCATGGAGGTGGCAGCATCATGCTTTGGGGAAGTTTTTCATCGGCAGGGACTGGGAAACTGGTCAAAATTGAAGGAATGATGGATGGTGCTAAATACAAGGAAATTCTTGAGGGAAACCTGTTTCAGTCTTCCAGAGATTTAAGACTGGGACAGAGGATCACCTTCCAGCAGGATAATGACCTTAACCTGTTTGGGCTGCAGGGGGAGTATTGAGTAGCCAGATAAAAGGTGCCCATTTCAAACGGCCTCGTACTCAATTCTTGCTCGTACAATATGCATATTATTATTACTATTGGATAGAAAACACTCTCTAGTTTCTAAAACCGTTTGAATTATATCTGTGAGTCAAACAGAACTCATTTGGCACAAACTTCCTGACCAGGAAGTGGAAAGTCTGAAATCGAGGCTCTGTTCTTCTTCCTGCCTATACATGGGCATGATACGTAAGAGTCTACGTGCACTTCATAGACCTTCCTCTGGATGTCAAGAGGCTGTGAGAGAAGAAATTTCGTGTTTATCTTGGTCTGAATTGGAATACAAGCTCTTTGTATGACCTGTCCCTCATTTCCGGTACTCTTGGCAGCGCGAGATGGACAGTGGGATTGCCTTCTGTTTAGCTGCCGTTATGGACGACTACTATCTCCGGCTCTGATTTTATTTGATACATGTGACCATATCATCGTAAAGTATGTTTTTTCAATATAGTTTAATCAGATTATTGAAATTTTTATTGAGTTTTGCCGTGTTCCATTCTCTGACTTTGTTGACGTTGGAGAGATCCGTGCCAATTGGCAAGTGCGCATGCTAAATGAAGAGGGAGGGTTGCCGTTCCAGATCCAAACAACGACTGTTCTGGATAAAGGACACCTTGTCCAACATTCTGACGGAAGATCACCAAAAGTAAGAAACATTTTATGATGCTATTTCATATATCTGTCGTGTATGTGAATTAGTCGTCGGCGCCCAAGTGTTTCTGGCTATTGTGGCTACGCTAATATAACGCTACATTTTGTTTTCGCTGTAAAACACTTAATAAATCGGAAATATTGTCTGGAATCACAAGATGCCTGTCTTTCATTTGCTGTACACTATGTATTTTTCAGAAATGTTTTATGATGAGTAATTAGGTATTTGACGTTGGTGTCTGTAAATATTATGGCTGCTTTCGGTGCAATTTCTGATTGTAGCTGCAATGTAAACTATGATTTATACCTGAAATATGCACATTTTTCTAACAAAACATATGCTATACAATAAATATGTTATCAGACTGTCATCTGATGAAGTTGTTTCTTGGTTAGTGGCTATTTATATCTTTATTTGGTCGAATTTGTGATAGCTACTGATGGAGTAAAAAACTGGTGGAGTAAAAAAAGTGGTGTCTTTTGCTAACGTGGTTAGCTAATAGATTTACATATTGTGTCTTCCCTGTAAAACATTTTAAAAATCGGACATGTTGGCTGGATTCACAAGATGTGTACCTTTCATATGCTGTATTAGACTTGTTAATGTGTGAAAGTTAAATATTTAAAAAAAATATCTTTTGAATTTCGCGCCCTGCACTTTGAGCTGGCTGTTGTCATAAGTGTACCGGCGTCGGGCTTGCAGCCATAAGAAGTTTTAAGCATACTGCTAAAGCAACACTCGAGTGGTTTAAGGGGAAACACTGGAGCTCCCCAGGGGTGCATGCTCAGTCCCCTCCTGTACTCCCTGTTCACCCATGACTGCATGGCCAGGCACGACTCCAACACCATAATTAAGTTTGCTGATGACACAACAGTGGTAGGCCTGATCACCGACAAGGACGAGACAGCCTATAGGGAGGAGGTCAGAGACCTGGCCGGGTGGTGCCAGAATAACAACCTATCCCTCAACGTAATCAAGACTAAGGAGATGATTGTGGACTACAAGAAAAGGAGCACCGAGCACGTCCCCATTCTCATCGACGGGGCTGTAGTGGAGCAGGTTGAGAGCTTCAAATTCCTTGGTGTCCACATCAACAACAAACTAGATTGGTCCAAACACACCAAGACAGTCGTGAAGAGGGCACAACAAAGCCTATTCCCCTTCAGGAAACTAAAAAGATTTGGCATGGGTCCTGAGATCCTCAAAAGGTTCTACAGCTGCAACATCGAGAGCATCCTGACCGGTTGCATCACTGCCTGGTACGGCAATTGCTCGGCCTTCGACCGCAAGGCCCTTCAGAGGGTAGTGCGTATGGCCTAGTACATCACTGGGGCAAAGCTGCCTGCCATCCAGGACCTCTACACCAGGCGGTGTCAGAGGAAGGCCCTAAAAATTGTCAAAGACCCCAGCCACCCCAGTCATAGACTGTTCTCTCTACTACCGCATGGCAAGCGGTACCGGAGCGCCAAGTCTAGGACAAAAAGGCTTCTCAACAGTTTTTACCCCCAAGCCATAAGACTCCTGAACGGGTAACCAAATGGTTACCCGGACTATTTGCATTGTGTGCCCCCCCAACCCCTCTTTTACGCTGGTACTACTCTGTGTGTATCTTATATGCATAGTCACTTTAACTATACATCCATGTACATACTACCTCAATTGGCCAGACCAACCAGTGCTCCCACACATTGGCTTACCGGGCTATCTGCATTGTGTCCCACCACCCGCCAACCCCTCTTTTTACACTTCTGCTACTCTCTGTTCATCATATATGCATAGTCACTTTAACGATATCTACATGTACATACTACTTCAATAAGCCTGACTAACAGGTGTCTGTATATAGCCTTGCTACTCTTTTTTCAAATGTCTTTTCACTGTTGTTTTATTTCTTTACTTACCTACACACACACACACACATACCTTTTTTCCATTGGTTAGAGCCTGTAAGTAAGCATTTCACTGTACAACACCTGTTGTATTCGGCGCACGTGACAAATAAACTTTGATTTGATTTGGAACATTTAAATGTCTTGGAATGGCCTAGTCAAAGCCCAGACCTCAATCCAACTAAGAATCTGTGGTATGAATTGAATACTGCTGTACATCAGCAGAACCCATCCAGCTTGAAGCAGCTGGAGCAGTTTTGCCTTGAAGAATGGGCAAAAATCCCAGTGGCTAGATGTGCCAAGCTTATAGAGACATACCCCAAGAGACTTGCAGCTGTAATTGCTGCAAAAGGTGGCTCTACAAAGTATTGACTTTTAGGGGGTGAATAGTTATGCAGTTTTTTTTTCTTATTTCTTGTTTGTTTCACAAGAAAACATATTTTGCATTTTCAAAGTGGTAGGCATGTTTTGTAAATCAAATGATACAAATACATTTTTATTCCAGGTTGTAAGGCAACAAAATAGGAAAAAAGCAAAAGGGGTGAATACTTTCACATGCCACTGTAATAAAGAGCTGCAGTTAGTTTCAGAATGGGTGGCAAGGAATAAGTTAGTCCTAAATATTTCAAAAACTTTACGCATTGTATTTGGGACAAATCATTCTCTAAACCCAAAACCTCAACTAAATCTTGTAATGAATAATGTGGTAATTGAGCAAGTTGAGGAGACTAAACTGCTTGGAGTAACACTGGATTGGAAACTGTCATGGTCAAAACATATTGATACAACATTGGCTAGGATGGGAGAAGTTTGTCCGTAATAAAGTGCTGTAACAACACTATCAACAAGGCAGGTCCTACAGGCCCTAGTTTTGTTGCACCTGGACTTCTGTTCAGTTGTGTGGTCAGGTGCCACAAATACAGACTTAGGAAAACAGGGGGGACTGTGAAGCAATACAAACATAGGCACAGACACATGCATGCAAACACATTATAATATAGGCACTATACACACACGAACACATGGATTTAGTGTTGTAGATACAGTGGGGCAAAAAAGTATTTAGTCAGCCACCAATTGTGCAAGTTCTCCCACTTAAAAAGATGAGAGAGGCCTGTAATTTTCATCATAGGTACACTTCAACTATGACAGACAAAATGAGAAAAAAAATCCAGAAAATCACATTGTAGGATTTTTAATGAATTTATTTGCAAATTATGGTGGAAAATAAGTATTTGGTCAATAACAAAAGTTTATCTCAATACTTTGTCATTGCCAGCAAAGGGTATATAACAGATGTCAAACGTTTTCTGTAAGTCTTCACAAGGTTTTCACGCACTGTTGCTGGTATATTGGAACCCTTGCACTTTACAACGGAGTTGCAATGGATCAGAATGTTAATTTTGTCTTTATTTAAAAACTGGTTTAATGGCTATTTTTACTCTGTAGGCACCTGCAACTTACCACAGGTAAAATAAATTACTCAGTAAACGAGAATCACTTTCATCCAACCAAACTAATTTGAATTCTGAATAATATAGTCCTGGCCATGCCGGTGCTGTTGCCTTTTTGGACCCCCGGTGTATGACCTGCCTGCCCCTGGACCCAGCTACCTGCCTCCTCCTGTGGTCCTTTACAAATAAACACCTGCTGCGCCCTGCACTTGAAACCAGCTCTCTCTCCCATGGTGTTCATTACACTTTGTAGCTAAATTGTACATTCTCTTTAGAGATGACACAGACTCACGCCACTCTTAAAAGCTAATTGTTTCATTTGACATGTGTTGTTTGTTCATGCGTAGATGCATCAACAAATTATGAACACATTCGCTCACTAACTTGATGCTTTCTATGTTAAAACTAACAAACTCTGCTCTAAACATGTGGAATTGTTGACCATTTCAATGACAATAAATTGGTAAATCAATGACTAACAGCTTTAACACGTTTTCCACTACAGGACATCCTCACTGGGACCATCATTTATGGAATGGCCCTTTCATACAGTACATCAATATGAAAAAGCCTCAAATATGCAATGTATAGTATAAGGCAGACAGTCTTGCCTGTACTTACACAGGTATGAATAGCAGTATAGGAGCCCTACATGCACAAATACATACAATAATCCTATCTGAACACCAGGACATGATCATCATCAGTATCATGACAGGTATCATATCTCAAACTGGGTCTCCACTGAACTATTGAAAAATGCTGTCTGAAGAGTGGACTGAAGAGTGGAGTGGACTTGTATCACTTCTGTCACGTTACTTCTATTTGAAAACACACATAACATCCTCATTTTCTCACATTAAATTCTTGCAGCTAATCTCTGATCAGTGTTATTTACCCATCTTTCTTACAGAAAACGTAGTTATTGCTGTGTGTGTGTGCGTGTGTGTGTGTGTGTGTGTGTGTGTGTTGTGTGCATTCGTGCATACCATAGACTACCCAAACCTGAGAAGAATGACCTTTGTCAGTTGATCCCTGTGAAAGGTCAATGGTCAAAAGGGCCACCTGGCCACAGATGGTCAGGGAGGACAAACAGGACAGAGGGACAGACCGTTGATAATACTTTTAATGAAGGGAATTGGTAAGGATGTCTGGTTGTTGTCTGTATGTTGCCAATATGATTTGTAACCCACGTGTCTCTCTTTCTCCCTCTCGATATCTCTCCTTCATTCTTCCCCATCTCCCTTCATCTCCCTTCTCTCTCTCGCTTTATATTTCTCCCTCTCTGTCTGTCTTTCTCTGTCTCGCGCTCGACCTCATTCTCTGGCAGCCTAATGACTCTGTGGTTTTGGTCTGATGCGCTGTCATGTGGTCTCACTAACACCAGACCTCGCTTACTGGTACACTCTCCTCGCCAAAGCCAATGCCAGTTTCATGCAGGCTACCACATGTTGCCTTTGGATTTACTGTAGGTTATAGTCTTGAATGTTTCTCCTGCTGTTTCTCTAAGGCTGGTATGTGTGTGTGTGTGTGCGCGTGTGCGTGTGTGTAATGAATCTAAAAACGTACTCAAGACCTCAATGCTTTCATCACAAATAGAAATATGGTTTGCCTAGGGTAAGTCCAAAAGCATCATTCTCCAATGCCATTATCTGATTATGAAAATAAGACAGCTACTATTCTTACTTGACAGGCTTAAAATGAAAATGACAGCACCAACTCAAAAACAGTCCCATGCTACGCGGATCAGTTGCGACTGCGGCTGTTGAGATACCACACAAATCAAGCGGAGTCCATGACTTTGTGAAAAAAGAAGCCTGGTCTGCCTTCAAACCTCAACCAGGCTTTGTCTGCCTAAACAGGCTCTAGGAATACTTTAACACAAAGCAACCTGGCCCTTCTTCCTCCTTTATTTTTAATGGACATTAATTGTGCCTGGAATGCTCTGTGCCTGTTTTGGCTGGGCCTCATATCCTCTCTGGCCACGTTAGGCCAGGGCCTGGACCAATGAGTGCAGCATTTTCAATGCTTCAGCTGCAGGAGAAAGGACACATTCAATTTAGTACACAAGAACCAGTGTGTGTGTGTGTGTGTGTGTCTGTGCGTTTCTGCGTGCATAAATGTGTGTGTGTGGAGGATGATAGATGGTAGTTTTTATAAATAGTTTGATATCCCTATTAACTAGGCCTCAGTAAGCTCCAGGTTTTATTCACTGTTGGGGGGAATCAGTGAAACAGCCCATCAGAGGCAGACTGGACTGGACTGGGTCCCTGTCTATTACGGAAATGGCAGTAAGAATTTCTATGCGCCACCTGTGTGTAATGCATAATGGATCCGACCTTGGTTCAAATACACCTCATGACCAAAAGTATGTGGACACCTGCTTATCGAAAATCTATTTCCAAAATCATGGCCCCTCCTTTGTTGCTATAACACCATCCGATTTTATGGGAAGGCTTTCCACTAGATGTTGGAACATTGCTGCGGGGACTTGCTTCCATTCAGCCACAAGAGCATTAGTGAGGTCGGTTACTGATGTTGGGGGATTAGGCCTGGCTCGCAGTCGACGTTCCGATTCATCCTGAAAGTGTTCGACGGTTTTGAGGTCAGGGCTCTGTGCAGGCCAGTCACGTTCTGCCACACCGATCTCAACATACCATTTCCATATGGACCTTGCTTTGTGCACGGTGGCATTGTTTTGCTGAAACAGGAAAGGGCCATCCCAAAACTGTTGATACAAAGTTGGAAGCACAGAATCGTCTAGAATGTCATTGCATGCTGTAGCGTTAAGAATTCCTTTCACTGGAACAAAGGGGCCTAGCCCGAAACATGAAAAAGGAGTGTCCAAATACTTGTATATATATATATAGTGTATATATAATATAAGGACCCTGTCTTTTAAAGATAATTCATAAAAAATCAAAATAACTTCACAGATCTTCATTGTAAAGGGTTTAAACACCGTTTCCCATGCGTGTTCAATGAACCATAAACAATGAATGAACATGTACCTGTGGAACGGTCGCTAAGACAATAACAGCTTACAGACGGTAGGCAATTAAGGTCACAGTTATGAAAACTTAGGACACTGAAGAGGCCTTTCTACTCACTCTGAAAAACACCAAAAGAAAGATGCCCAGGGTCCCTGCTCATCTGCGTGAATGTGCCTTAGGCATGCTGCAAGGAGGCATGAGGACTGCAGATCTGGCCAGGACAATAAATTGCAATGTCCGTACTGTGAGACACCTAAGACAGCACTACAGGGAGACAGGACGGACAGCCGATTGTCCTCCCAGTGGCAGACCACGTGTAACAACACCTGCACAGGATCGGTACATCCGAACATCACACCTGCGGGACAGGTACAGGATGGCAACAACAACTGCCCGAGTTACACCAGGAATGCACAATCCCTCCATTGGTGCTCAGACTGTCCACTATAGGCTGAGAGAGGCTGGACTGATGGGTTGTAGGCCTGTTGTAGGCCTGTTGTAAGGCAGGTCCTCACCGGCAACAACGTCGCCTATGGGCACAAACCCACCGTCGCTGGACCAGACAGGACTGGCAAAAAGTGCTCTTTACTGACAAGTCGCTGTTTTGTCTCACCAGGGGTGATGGTCGGATTTGCGTTTATCGTCGAAGGAATGAGCGTTACACCGAGGCCTGTACTCTGGAGCGGGATCAATTTGGAGGTGGAGGGTCCGTCATGGTCTGGGGCGGTGTGTCACAGCATCATCGGACTGAGCTTGTTGTCATTGCAGGCAATCTCAACACTGTGCGTTACAGGGTAGACATCCTCCTCCTTCATGTGGTACCCTTCCTGCAGGCTCATCCTGACATGACCTTCCAGCATGACAATGCCACCAGCCATACTGCTTGTTCTGTGTGTGATTTCATGCTAGACAGGAATGTCAGTGTTCTGCCATGGCCAGCGAAGAGCCCGGATCTCAATCCCATTGAGTATGTCTGGGACCTGTTGGATCGGAGGATGAGGGCTAGGGCCATACCCCCCAGAAATGTCCAGGAACTTGCAGGTGCCTTGGTGGAAGAGTGGGGTAACATCTCACAGCAAGAACGGAGGAGATGCACTGCACTGCAGTACTTATTTCAGCTGGGGGCCACACCAGATACTGACTGTTACTTTTGATTTTGACCCCCCATTTGTTCAGGGACACATTATTCCATTTCTGTTAGTCACATGTCTGTGGAACTTGTTCAGTTTATGTCTCAGTTGTTGAATCTTGTTATGATCATACAAATATTTACACATGTTAAGTTTGCTGTAAATAAACGCAGTTGACAGTGAGAAGACATTTATTTTTTTTGCTGAGTTTATATAGTGTATATCTTCCTCTTAATAGCGGGGCGCTGTTTTCACTTTGAAAAAAATCGTGCCCAAATTAAACGGCCTCGTACTCTGTTCTAGATCATACAATATGCATATTATTATTACTATTGGATAGAAAACACTCTGACGTTTCTAAAACTGTTTGAATTATATCTGTGAGTAAAACAGAACTCATTTGGGAGCAAACTTCCATACAGGAAGTGACAATTCTGAAAATGAGGCTCTGTGTCAGGGCCTGCCTATTCAACTGGCTTTTATTTATGGATCTGTATGCACTTCATACGCCTTCCACTAGATGTCAACAGGCAGTAGAAGGTTGAATGGGGTGTCTAGCTTGATGTGAGGCCCGAATAAGAGCTTTTGGAGTGACAGGTCTGCTCTTTTGTCAGTTTTCATCTGCGCGCCGGGGAACCTCACATTTTCTTCTGAAAAGCGTTCGGTATACACTACGAATTGCTCCGGCTCTGATTTTATTGTATACATATGAGAAGAACATCATAAACTAGGATTTTCAACCGAGTTTGACCAGTTTATTCGACATTTATTGGGAATTTTGGAATTTTTTGTTCCATGCGCCAAGATTTATTGGACACGTGAGCTCTGCATGGCTAGCCAAAGTTGCTAATTCGACAGAAGAAATGGACATTCTAAAACCAAACAACGATTTATTCTGGACCTAGGACTCCTTGCACAACATTCTGATGGAAGATCAGCAAAAGTAAGAGAATATTTATGATGTTATTTCGTATTTTTGTGTAATATGTTGGCTCCAACACGGCGGAGAATAGGTGAGCGCTGTCTCACAATAATGCATGCTGTATGTTGTAGTAAAGTTATTTTTTAAAATCTAACACAGCGGTTGCATTAAGAACCAGTGTATCTTTCATTTGCCATACAACAAGTATTTTTATGTAAAGTTTGTGATGAGTTCTTTGGTTAGATTAGGTGACCGTCCAAAATATCTCCGGACATTTTGGTGAATTGTTGCTACGTATTCACAATGTATAACCACGATTTGCAGCTCTAAATATGCACATTTTCGAAAAAAACATAAATGTATTGTATAACATGATGTTATAAGACTGTCATCTGATGAAGTTGTCCAAAGGTTAGTGATTAATTTTATCTCTATTGCTGGTTTTTGCGAAAGCTATGTTGGCGCTGAATACATGGCTTTGTGTGTTTGGCTATTGTGGTGAGCTAATATAATTCTATATTGTGTTTTCGCTGTAAAACACTTAAAAAATCGGAAATATTGGCTGGATTCACAAGATGTTTATCTTTCATTTGCTGTACACCATGTATTTTTCATAAATGTTTTATGATGAGTATTTATATATTTCACGTTGCTCTCTGTAATTATTCTGGCTGCTTTGCTATTTGTGATGGTGGCTGCAATGTAAAACTACGATTTATACCTCAAATATGCACATTTTCGAACAAAACATAAATGTATTGTATAACATGATGTTATAAGACTGTCATCTGATGAATTGTTCAAGGTTATTGATTAATTTTATCTCTATTTCTGGGTTTTGTGAAAGCTACCTGCGGTGGAAACATGGTGAAAACATGGCGTTGTGTGTTTGGCTATTGTGGTTAGCTAATATAAATACATATTGTGTTTTCGCTGTAAAACATTAAAAAAATCGGAAATGATGGCTGGATTCACAAGATGTTTATCTTTCATTTGCTGTATTGGACTTGTGATTTCATGAAATTATATTATATGATATATACTCAACAAAAATAAAAATGCAACATGCAACAATTTCACTGAGTTACAGTTCATATTAGTAAATCAGTCAGTTGAAATAAATGCATTAGTCCCTAATCTATGGATTTCACATAACTGGGCAGGTGTGCAGCCATGGGTGGGCCGCTTGGGAGCCAGGCCCAGCCAATCAGAAAGGGCTTTATTACAGACAGAAATACTCCTCAGTTTCATCAGCTGTCCGGGTGGCTGGTCTCAGACGATCCCGCAGGTGAAGAAGCCGGATGTGGAGGTCCTGGGCGGGCGTGTTTACACGTGGTCTCCGGTTGTGAGGCCGGTTGGACGTACTGCCAAATTCTCTTAAACGGCGTTGGAGGCGGCATATGGTAGAGAAAATAACATTCAATTATCTGGAAACAGCTCTGGTGGACATTCCTGCAGTCAGCATGCCAATTGCACGCTCCTTCAAAACTTGAGACATCTCTTTCAGTGTGTTGTGTGGCTAAACTGCTCATTTTAGAGTAGCCTTTTGCTGTCCTCAGCACAAGGTGCACCTGTGTAATGATTATGCTGTTTTATCAGCTTCTTGATATGCCACACTTGTCAGGTGGATGAATTATCTTTGCAATGGAGAAATGCTCACTAACAGGGATGTAAACACATTTTTGCCCCACATTTGAGAAATAAGCTTTTTGTGCATATAGAACATTTCGGGGATCTTTTCTTTCAGCTTATGAAACATGTGACCAACACTTTACATGGTGCGTTTATATTTTTGTTCAGTATATTTCCAAATACTTCAGCTGTATTTCATTGAATTTGCCTGGCGTAATGAAGCCAAGGGAATCGTCACAAAAGTACTAACCCCACCCATCTGACATTCGAGAGACTCAAACACTCAAACTGTTCGATAGAAAACAAATACCATTAGAACGTAGGTCTGTTATGGATGCATTGCATTATTTTCTGTTAACTCAAAGTTATAGTATAAGACTATTAGCTGTAATCATTCCCAACAACTCTTGCCCATTACCACACCTCATCCACACTTTGTGCCAGAGGGTTCACTTGAACAGCCTACCACAGACAGGCTATACTGGCCTGCATGGGCCTTGCTGTAGAGGAAATGGTAAGACATTACTTTGAGTCTGTGGCTCACTTCCTGTGGTTAATTTCCTGTCGAAATCCTCAAGATTGATGAATACAGAGACTGTTCTGGTCCTTTTAAGAGGGAAAATATTGATCAATGCTGGCTTTGTTTTCATTTTCTATTTGTTGATCAGTCGATAGAAGTCAAGATTGTATTGATCATGAAAAATTCCTTTTTGGATCTAAGGAGTCACAAAACCAAAAATGCTGGATCAATTGGTAGACTTCCATTTGATTACACGGCTGGGTGAGGGTTTAAGTTGTAGTTGTTGGATGGCGATGCACAGGGCTTGGAATTAAATTGGACTCCACAATGAGCCTAATTGTAGCTTCATATCATGTTTCGTAAATCAACGTGACATTTCTGCTCCTCATTCATTTTACAATTTTTATTTAGTGTTGTTTTTTAGCAATTTTCCATAAGGCAGTACCAGATCTAAAAGAAAAGATGAGATCACTAGTCACTAGTCCAGACAAAGAACGCCATCAAAGTTGTCACTGAAAATGTCCTTGTTCTCTAATTTATAAATAAAAAACACAGATTGTTCCTGTCATGTCTCTTCTTGGAGATAATTATGACAAGATGAAAGGAGTTCAATTCCTCCCTCTTTTCTCCGCTCTTCAGATATTTCCCCCAAAACAGACATGAGATTTCACGCGGCTGTCATTGCCTGCGTGTCCCTGTCTCCCTTTTATCTGTCTCTCCGTTTTGTCTCCTCCCTCTTTCTGCCCCTCCTCTCCCTGTCTTCACTCACCGTCAGTTTTAAGAAAAAGTGTTAAAGTTTTTACTACAATAAACTTAAGTAAAAAATTTAAAAATAAATAAGAAAAAATATTTATAATTAAGGAGCAACAATAAAATAACAGTAGCAAAGCTATATACAGGGGGTACCGGTACAGAGTCAATGTGCGGAGGCACTGGTTAGTTGAGGTAATTGAGGTAATATGTACCTCAATGTAGGTAGAGGTAAAGTGACTGTGCATGGATAATAAACAGAGTAGCAGCAGCATAAAAATGGGGGTTTGGGTGGTGCCAATCCCAATAGTCCGGGTAGCCATTTGATTAGCTGTTCAGGAGTCTTATGGCTTGGGGGTAGAAGCTGTGAAGAAGACTTTTGGACCTAAACTTGGCACTCAGGTACCACTTGCCATACGGTAGCAGAGAGAACAGTCTATGACTAGGGTGGCTGGAGTCTTTGGCAATTTTTGGAGCCTTCCTCTGACACCTCCTGGTATAGAGGTCCTGGATGACAGGAAGTTTGGCCCCAGTGATGTAATGGTCCGTACGCACTAGCCTCTCTACCTATCTTTTCAGAACTGCCGTTGTCATGCCCTCTTCATAACTGTCTTGGTGTGTTTGGACCATGATAGTTTGTTGGTGAGGTACCGGAACACATGAGAAGAAAAAAAATCACCTTTATAGTAAAGCATAGCATGCATATCATTGCATTTGCGTAGTGGCATAGAACAGTAGAGTAAAGGCACTTACTGAAGATGCACGCATGGAGATTTTTTTGTGGCCTGGGTCTGGGAAAAATGTGGCCTTTTATAAATGATAAATCATTTTACATGACTGCAGACTTTGGCATAATATTTTTTAATGCCGGGTTCAAAACATGGGAACTCAGAACTGGGAAATCTCTGACTTCCATCTTCAGTGCAATTCAAGAAACCTGGGAACTCAGTAAAAAACTAACTCTGACTGGGACAATTCGTTTTGGAAGGTTATCCAACTCGGAATTCCAAGTTGGGAACTCAGGCTTCTTACTAGAGCTCCGACTTTCCCACCTGAAGATCACTGATGTTAAGATTCAACTTCGTTTTTGTCAGAGTTCCCAGTTGTCATGAAAGCACCATATTACCACACAAATGATCACAATTACAAGCTACTTTGACACTGAGAATCTGAGATAAATAAAAACAACCTTGTCTTGAATCCATCAATAGCCTAGGCCTACGTGTGTGCAGACACATATTGTAGGCTACAATATGGGAAGGAAATTATAGTCCTACAAATGCTTTGCAGCTTCACTGACTCACCCAATGACGCACAGCTCACTCGCTGGTGATGGCCTATGGGCTCATGCATATGCCTCTCGCTCTTTTATTTTACTTTGTATAACAATAGGTCTATTTGAAAGTTTATGAAATATTTCGGTAGGCTAAAGCAGACAGATTACGGTCTTCTCTTTTCAGCAGGAGCCATTTGCTTTCCAACCTGTGTTTTCTAGCGATTGTATTTGAACTATTGCAAAATGCCTTTTTTGTCTGCATGCTGTTTGTTCACTGACAGATTTGCCGTGCGTTCCCGACTCTATGCTATGCCATGTTATTGGGCTACACTCCACAGATAGGCACATTTTTTAAAAGAAGCTGTTGATCCTTTGTGGCTAGATTATATGCTTTCTCATGGTGTAGTAGGATATTCTGAATTATATCATTTATTTCTGAACAGACAGCAGTAACTATACCTTTGGTAAAAGTAAATCAATTCATCATGGGTGCTGCAGCTCCTCCAGTATAACTTTGGCAAATCTATTTCAATTTATCAGGGATGCTGCAGCTCCTCCTGATTTGATATTGCTTTAATTAAACATTTTACATTGCAAAAAGTGAAAATTAATTTTCATGCCACGAGAGGTACCGGATCAAGCCAAATAGGTCCTGGAACGAAACAGTCCAAAAAAGAGAGGTGCTGGATCCTGTTCTGGTAGGATCTGGCACAAATTAGGCACTGTATCTCATCCCTCCCTCTATTTCTCTCTCTACCCCCCCCCCCCCCCCCCCTCTCTCTGTCTCTGCTCTCTTTCTCACCTGAGTGTATTGTACTGGAATGGAGTATTGTACTTTAGCTCGAAACACAGTGAGCATCAGTGAATTATTTGTTAGTGATATACACCACACTGTATGTGATTTCAGTATTGGTGGTGTGCCAGGGTCAAGTTCAGTGCCAAGATGTCACTCTTATCTGTCTGACATTCAGTTAGTAGTGGTGGTATCTATCTATCTATACTGTATCACAGTATTTCATTTACTGTCCTCTCTTAATCCCACCATTCTTTAAATAAAAGTATTATTAATTTGTAATTAATCTGCATGTTTACACTTACACATGCACACACGTGTGAACGCACATACACACACACACTACGAGGCGATGGGACCTGTATGCTGAGTGTGTGGCGTGCCACGCTGTGTGTGGAGCCCTCCTGGGAGGTCATTATAAGAATAAATACAGAGGAGGCCGCGGCTGCTAATTTATGCCTGATTGTTGACAGTCAGAGTATTATTTAACATGCACAGAGAAGGCCCTTTGTGTTGTGCTGCAATATCTTCTGCATGTGCCTGCGTGCGGGGTGTTTGTGTGTGTACGTACGCTTGTTTGTGCATTTATGCATGTGTTGTACGTGTGCATGTGTGTATGTGTTCGTGTGTGTCCCAGCCTGATTAGAGGCAAGTCTTTGCACTCTCCTCACAAACACACACACACACACACACACACACACACACACACACACACACACACACACGCACACACGCACACACGCACACACGTACACACGCACACACTCAATGATTTATTGGCCTTGCTCACTGTCTCCCTCTCATTAGACAGTAGACAAGTTATGGGCATTCAATCTCCATCTCTCTCTCTTTTTCTCTGACCATGGCGGTTAACGAACAAGGCAGCTCTTTCGCTTCTGTTTTTCTATACCTTGTGTGTCTCTTTCAAGGCCCTATCTTTGGTAATTTATCTTTCACCTGTCTGACCTGTCGTATGTCCTCACAAAGTCTATGTTGACATTATGGCCAGGAACAGTGTGTGGCTGCATGGGGCTTTGTAAGATGTCACACACACAACCTAGAAAAAGACATCACCTGCTTTTATGACAGGAAGAGTACATTGTAAACACTATCGAAAGCTCCTTAAAAATTAAAATAAACCACTTTGAGGAAGTGAAACCACGGACTTCCATCTCTCTTCAGGTTAACCACTGCTACGGTAGTGTGGTTGCATAAACTTGATATCAGATAACTGTGGTCCCTGGGGTTGAGGAGGTTTAATTAAGACAGTGGGTTAAAGCTCTTCCTGCCAGTGCTTTACGGTGTCTTTCCATTGATGAATGTCAGTATGGCCTGGTCTTTAAGGCCTGTTTCCTGGACACAGATTAAGCCAAGTCTAAAAAGCATTCTCAATGGAGACTCTTTTGTATCTTTTTGGTCCAGGACTAGGCTTAATGATAAAAATCACTGTGAACAAAACACAATAATCATAATGGGAGAAAACCCCAGACATAACGTGCACAAGCACTTACAATAAACAATACCGGACAAGGACATGTGGGGAACAGAGGGTTAAATACACAACATGTAATTGATGGAACTGAAACCAAGTGTGTGGGAAGACAAGACAAAACAAATGGAAAATGAAAGGGGCATCGGCGATGGCTAGAAGACCGGTGACGTCGACCGCCGAATGTTGCCCGAACAAGGAGAGGGACCGACTTCGGAGGAAGTCATGACATTGTGTCTTCAGTCAATCCTAGCACTGGCCCGTAGTGTGAAAGTGATAGACTTAAACACTTAGGGACAGTTTGCCAGACACAGATTAACTTCTACTTGCACACAATCCCGGATCACCCCCATCAGTAAAAAAGCTGACTAGCATCCTAGCATAGCGTCACAAGTAAATACTAGCATCTAAATATCATTAAATCACAAGTCCAAGACACCAGATGAAAGATACACATCTTGTGAATCCAGCCATAATTTCTGATTTTTAAAATGTTTTACAGGGAAGACACAATATGTAAATCTATTAGCTAACCACGATAGCAAAAGACACAACTTTTTTTTCTCCACCATTTTTTTCCTGCATAGGTAGCTATCACAATTTCGACCAAATAAAGATATAAATAGCCACTAACCAAGAAACAACTTCATCAGATGACAGTCTGATAACATATTTATTGTATAGCATATGTTTTGTTAGAAAAACGTGCATATTTCAGGTATAAATCATAGTTTACCATTGCAGCCACCATCACAACTCTCACCAAAGCAACTAGAATAACTACAGAGACCAACGTGAATTACCTAAATACTCATCATAAAACATTTCTGAAAAATACACAGCGTACAGCAAATGAAAGACAAAGATCTTGTGAATCCAGACAATATTTCAGATTTTTTAAGTGTTTTACAGCGAAAACACAATATAGCATTATATTAGCTTACTACAATAGCCAACCACACAACAGCATTGATTCAAGCCAACAATAGCGATAACGAATAAACCAGCAAAAGATATACATTTTTTCACTAACCTTCTCAAACTTCTTCAGATGACAGTCCTATAACATCATATTACACAATACATATAGAGTTTGTTCGAAAATGTGCATATTTAGCGGCACAAATCGTGGTTATACAATGAGAATAGTAGCCAAGCTGCCAACAATATGTCGGGAGAAATCTTGGGAGAGGCACCTAATCTAATCAATAACTAATCATAGACTTGACTAAAAAATACAGGTTGGACAGCAAATGAAAGATACATTAGTTCTTAATGCAACCGCTGTGTTAGATTTTTAAAATTAACGTTACTACGACATACAGCGTGCGTTAAAGCGAGACCGCACCGAAATTAATGGGGGAATATGAGTTTTACATTTTTCAACAGAACAACGAATTAACATCATAAATAGTTCTTACTTTTTGATGAGCTCCCATCAGAATCTTGGGCAAGTTGTCCTTTGTCCAAAAGAATCGTTGCTCGGTTGTAGATTGTCGCCTTCAACTTTGGAATTAGCAGTAAACATTAGCCATGTGGCCCAGACGTGCCCAACTCACCAGAACGCAGCACAAATAAATACACGAAAATCGCAATATACTGATATAAACTGATATAACTCGGTTTAAAATAACAACATTATGATGTCTTTAACACCTATATCGAATAAAATCAGAGCCGGATATATCTAAGGGTTATAACGGGAGCTTTCTAGAACGCCATCCTGAGGTCTGTCTTGCGTCATGGCGAAAGAAGGAAAGAGAGGACCCCACGTTGCCAGCCCATTTATAAGGCCTCAGATCTGCCTAGCAACTCCATTCCAATTCTCACTATTTGCTGACATCCAGGGGAAGGTGTATGCAGTGCATCTCAACCAATAGAAGACATGCAAATTAATAAACTGACCTCAGAACAGCCAGCAGATTTCAGATTTCTCACTTCCTCATAGGAAAATTGCTCCAACTCGAGTTCTGTTTTACTCACAGATATAATTCAAACGGTTTTAGAAACTAGAGAGTGTTTTCTATCCAATAGTAATAATAATATGCATATTGTACGAGCAAGAATTGAGTACGAGGCAGTTTAATTTGGGAACGAAATTTTTACAAAGTGCAAACAGCACCCCCTATTGAGAAAAGGTTAAGCCTCACTGGGAAATCCCTGGAGTGGGCCAACGCCGTGTGGAGAAAGGGAAATGCGGCGTTGGACCAGTTTGAGGAGTTCACCCGCTGTTTCCGGGCTGTCTTCAACCACCCGCCCGAGGGTAGAGCGGCGGGTGTGCGCCTCTACCATCTGAGGCAGGGGACGAGGAGCGCCCAGGAGTTCGCCCTGGAGTTTCGGACCCTGGCTGCCGGCGCGGGATGGAACGACAGGGCCCTGATCGACCAGTATCGTTGCAGGCTGTGCGAGAACGTCCGTTGGGAGTTGGCCTGCAGAGACACCACCCTCACGTTCGACCAGCTGGTGGACCTGTCCATCTGCCTGGATAACCTGCTGGCTACCCGCGGACGTTCAGATCAGGGTCTGTTGGTTCCATCCCCTCGCACCCCCTCTCCAATACCCATGGAGCTGGGAGGGGCCCTGCGCAGGGAGACCGGAGGGGGTTCCAGCTCGTGCACCATCTGTGGCCGCAGAGGTCACACTGCCGGTTGGTGCCGGGTTGGTTCCTCTGGGTATCGAGGCAGCAGGCAGGGTGCTCTGGCGCCACCCCAGGTGAGAAGGCACCATTCTCACCCAGAGCCCTCTGTTGCACATATGTTTGTGTATGTCACTTTCCCTGAGTTTTCCCCGCATTCCCAGCATAAGGCGCTCGTCGATTCAGGCGTGGCTTAGAATTTTATAGACAAATCGTTCGCCCACAGTTTAGGGATCCACATTGTTCCCGTGACTGTACCCTTCCCCGTTCACACCTTAGATAGTCGACCATTAGGTTCAGGGTTGATCAGGGAGGCCACCGCTCCTCTGGGCATGGTGACGAAGGGGGGTCACAAGGAGAGAATTAGTCTCTTCCTTATTGACTCTCCTGCGTTTCCCGTGGTGCTAGGCCTACCCTGGTTAGTTTGTCATGACCCCACTGTTTCTTGGCCATAGAGGGTTCTCACGGGGTGGTCGCGAGAGTGCTCAAGGAGGTGTTTAGGGGTTTCCGTTGGTGCTACTACGGTGGAAAGTCCAGACCAGGTCTCCACCGTGCGCATTCCCCCCGAATATGCCGATTTGGCTCTCGCCTTCTCTAAAAAGAAAGTGACTCAATTACCACCCCATCGACGGGGCTGTTACGGATACAGGTATCCTGTGTGTGTGTATCCTGTGTGTGTATTTCTTTTCTCTCCTTCTCCCCTCACAGGTGGCAATCATCATTCCCCAATCAGTCATCAATCAGAAGACACACCTCCTCCTGTTTCCATTGCCCAATCACATCTCCTTTCCCTTGGTTTAAAAACCCATTCAGTTGTTTTCTCTGGAGCTCGATCTCTCTGTCATGCAATCTCTCTGTAGATCTCTCGTTTGGTTTAGCAACTACATGTGAGTATTGTTTGTTATGGTGTTTGACTGTTTGTTTGATGGTGGGAAAAGGGGGTACCAAGCCAAGTTGCCCATGGGCATACACTACCCGTAGGAATACTTTGTCTAAGAACACTAGTTAGAACTGGGCGGACCACCCATTGTATTTTTGGTTAGTTAGCTAGCTGTTGAAGTAGGCTAGTCTAGCTTAGGGGTGTTTTTGGAGATTTGTTTCTTTCCTTGGGTCCAGCTCAGCCCCTTTTTCTGCTCCCCTTTACCGCGTGTTTACCAAATAAACCATGAGTGTTTGACGGTAGATTTAGTTGTCTGTGGTTTTTCGTTCTCACTGTTACTTTTTCACTATTATACTTTGCTTGAGTTATGTTACGGGTCTCGTTACCATCCCCCCTAGACTGCCGGGCCAAAGGGATTCGTAACAGGGGCGATTGCGCGGTAGATCTCCTGGTAGACGCTGCACTTCCCAGGAGTCACGTGTATCCCCTGTCACAGGCGGAGACGGAGGCTATGGAAAAATATGTCTCCGAATCCCTGCGTCAGGGGTACATTCGGTCATCCACTTAACCCGCCTACTCGAGTTTCATTTTGTGAAGAAGAAGGAGGGAGGTCTGCACCCGTGTATTGACTATCGGGGTCTGAACCAGATCACTGTGAGGTATAGTTACAGCGATTGAGTCAATGCAAGGGGCGCCCTTCTTCACCAAATTAGATCTCAGGAGCGCTTACAACCTGGTGCGTATTTGGGAGGGAGACGAGTGGAAGACGGCTTTCAGTACCACCTCAGGGCACTATGAGTACCTCGTAATGCCGTACGGGTTGATGAATGCGCCATCAGTCTTCCAGGCCTTTGTAGACAAGATTTTCAGTGACCTGCACGGGCAAGGTGTAGTGGTGTAAATTGCTGACATTCTGATATACTCCGCTACACGCGCCGAGCATGTGTCCCTGGTGCGCAGGGTGCTTGGTCACCTGTTGGAGCATAACCTGTACGTCAAGGCTGAGAAGTGCCTGTTCTTTCAGCAGTCCGTCTCCTTCCTAGGGTACCGCATTTCCACCTCAGGGGTGGAGATGGAGAGTGACCACATTTCAGCCGTGGGTAATTGGCCGACTCCCACCACTGTAAAGGAGGTGCAGCGGTTCTTAGGGTTTGTCAACTACTACCAGATGTTTATCCGGGGTTTTGGTCAGGTAGCGGCTCCCATTACCTCACTGCTGAAGGGGGGCTCAGTGCGTTTGCAGTGGTCGGCGGAGGCGGACAGGGCTTTTGGTCATCTGAAAGCTCTGTTTACCTTGGCTCCCGTGCTGGCTCATCCGGATCCCTCTTTGGCGTTCATAGTGGAGGTGGATGCGTCCAAAGCTGGGATAGGAGCTGTGCTCTCTCAGCGCTCGGGTACGCCACCGAAGCTCCGCCCCTGGGCCTCCTTCTCGAAGAAGCTCACCTCAGCGGAGTGAAACTATGATGTGGGGGACCGGGAGCTGTTGGCTGTCGTCAAGGCTTTGAAAGCGTGGAGACATTGGCTTGAGGGGTCTAAACACCCTTTACTCATCTGGACTGACCACCGCAATCTGGAGTACATCCGGGCAGCGAGGAGATTGAACCCTCGCCAGGCAAGGTGGGCCATGTTTTTCACCTGTTTTGTGGTTACCCTTTCCTACAGACCAGGCTCCCAGAACGTGAAGGCAGACGCATTGTCCCGGCTGTATGACACAGAGGAGCGGCCCATGAATCCCACTCCCATACTCCCCACCTCCTGCCTGGTGGCGCCGGTAGTGTGGGAGCTGGACGCGGACATTGAGCAGGCGTTACTTGCAGAGCCAGCTCCCGTCCAGTGTCCCGCTGGCCGTCTGTACGTCCCGTCTGCTGTTTGTGACCGGTTGATCTTTTGGGCCCACACGTCACCCTCTGGTCATCCTCGGATCAGTCGGACAGTGCGCTGTTTGAGCGGGACTTACTGGTGGCCTACCTTGGCTAAGAACATGAGGGTTTATGTTTCCTCCTGCTCGGTGTGCGCACAGTGTAAGGCTCCTAGACATCTGCCCAGAGGGAAGCTACACCCCTTACCCATTCTCCAACAGCCTTGGTCGCACCTGTCGGTTGATTTTCTAACCAATCTCGCCCCTCACAGGGTAACACCGTGATCCTGGTCATTGTGGATCGGTTCTCGAAGTCCTGTCGTCTCCTCCCTCTGCCCGGTCTCCCTACGGCCCTACAGACTGCAGAGGCCTTGTTTACGCACTACAGTGTGCCTGAGGATATAGTGTCTGATCGAGGTCCCCAATTCACGTCTAGGGTCTGGAAGGCGTTCATGGAACGTCTGGAGGTCTCGATCAGCCTTACTTCAGGGTTTCACCCCGAGAGTAATGGCCAGGTGGAGAGAGTAAACCAGGATGTGGGCAGGATTCTGCGGTCCTATTGCCAGGACCGGCCGGGGGAGTGGACGGCGTTCGTGCCCTGGGCCGAGATGGCACAGACCTTGCTTCGCCACTCCTCCACTAACCTCTCTCCTTTCCAGTGCGTACTGGGGTACCAGCCGGTTCTGGCACCTTGGCATCAGAGTCAGACCGAGGCTCCTGCGGTGGACAACTGGTTCAGGCGTGCGGAGGAGACATGGGAAGTTGTCCGTGTTCACCTTCAGCGGGCCGCGCTGCACCAAAAGGAGAACGCTGGGTCCACGGTTTGTGGGGCCATTTAAAGTCCTTAGGAGAGTGAACAAGGTTTGTTATAGGTTACAGCTTCCCCCCGATTACCGTATTAACCCCTCGTTCCATGTGTCTCTCCTGAGGCTGGTGGTGGCTGGCCCGCTCCAGGAGCCCGCTCTGTGCCTGACTTCTCTACCGCCAGTACGCATGCCTTAAACACAATGAGTTCCCTGTTACTTAGTTCCAAATGAAATTACACAGGACTATAAACTTTGAACACTGACCTACACCCCATTAAATACATTAATCATGGATATTAATGAACTTCGAAGGTGGTTTCAGACCTGTATAATGGAGACCTGTAAGGAGCAGCTTTGAGGTGTGCTGGCTGGAACTTTGTTTTAGGTCTGATTGAGAGAGCCAATATTTTGTCTCTGCTCTCCGGCTTTGTTACAGCAGAGATAGAGACAACATGCTGTACTAGGCTGCTGTACTAGGCATCCCTTGATGAATTTGTTTAATTGAACGTAAATAATGAATTCCCAAGAAAGAGATTTGGCCCAGTTGGTAATTGCTGAAGATCAGAAGCCACAAAAGCGTAAGCGCCATAACGACAACTTCGAAGAACAAGAAAGAAGGAAGATGGGGACAAAAGGGAGGAGAGAGACACCGAGAGATAGATGAACCCATGAACTAATGAGCAACAAAGAGCTAACGAGTTTGGCGAAGGAAAATGAACTGTTCCCAAAATCATCTTTTAAACTTGGCAAGATGAAACGATGGAGCAGCAGTTGTTTTTGACAGCTCAGGATGAGGCCAGCCACAGCTCAGTGAGAAGGGGTAATTCCTTATTCCTTTATATTACCCGCACTTGTTCTCTGCTGGAAGCCCCCTCATCCCTCGCTTCGCCCGCTCCCCAACATTGATTCTTGAATTAGACTGTTTTATTGAATAATTAATAGGCCCTTTCCCCGTGATTGATGATTTGCATGGCTTGAATATTAGCTTTTCTATCAAACGCCACTTGTTCTAATGTAATCATATTGAAAACATGTCAAACTGTGTTTACCCACTTTGTGTGTGATGTTGTCTTAAGTAGCAGCTGCCACAGCTTCACAATGCTCAGTGGTGGGGAATAGCCTTGTTGAGCCTTCACTCACTGGTGATTGCAAGGCTTTTGAGTTCTGACATGCATACATTACACACATGCACACACACACATACATGCGCACATGCACAAACACATGCACACACGCGAGCACACATGCATGCACGCATGTTCATGCATGCTCACACACACAGGCAAACACACAAAGCCCTGATATAATCTTCTCCATACAAAGTTATCAGTTCCCACAAAGAGCTTCTCTAATAGATCCAGTGGAAACTAGGCTCAGTTTGAGTGGCAGCCCTAGACTGGGAATACAGATATTGTCAGACATATTGCCTCCACCATGTCACGGTCCTATCAGAGAGAGAACAAGAACACATCAATGCTGCGGTAGACACACACATTAAGATTCTCTTTTCATTTGATTGGGATTGAAGCAGAGCACGAAATGACGTTGTCATTGCCACCCGCTTGTTTTTTGTTTGTATTGTTTATATATTTCTCTGATCAATTGACTTATTCATTCCAAGAGTCCGTTTCACCATTTCTGTCAGTGCGTCGCTCGGCACATGAAAGTGCTTTGCCTGGCGTGGAGTCTGTTGTGGTTAGTCGACTCCTTACATGTGCACGGTTAAATAATTAACTTGGTAACACACTAATGACAGGCAGTGATCATGTTGGGATGAGGACGACGGGGTGACTGTTGATCAGGGAATAGGACCTGTCTGTTGCACTCACTCTCACTGGAGGGTTGTGAGTATTTGTGTGTGCGTGCATGCATGTGTGCCTGTGTGTTTATGTGTTTTCGTGTGTTCATGTGCTTTGATACTGCCTGAGTTTATGGCTGCATATTACACATATTACACTTCACTCAGCTCAGATAGAACGTATGGACCCATTTCAAGACAGTTCAATAAAACTGAGTTTTTTGTTTGCTTGTGGGTGAAAGTAAAAGGCTGCATTTTACTCACCACCAACAGAACACATCTCTCAAGACATTTATGTCAAATTGAGATTGAAGGATGTGTGTGGGGGGGGGGCTTTCATCAAAAAATCTTGAAAAAAAAGGAAAATACCTAATACTCAAGAAAACACACAAAACAACACAAAAACAATAATCTCCCAAACCTCATCGCTATTCACTATAAAGGCACCTTGAAGGGAAGGCCTGTTCCCAGGAGCTTACTACGTATCTGATATATTATGCAAAAATCATTAGGCTAAATTAAAAAGCTGTTTGAGAGAAACACAATCTTTTAATGACGACAGTAAAGCAGGGAGAGACATTAAAACATAACCCTAGAATAGAAACATGAGACATGGGAGCGAGAGGCCATTGATTATCAATCAGAAAGGTCATTGTCTTTCTCTCCATTTCTTCACCCTCTCTTACGCAGTATCTCTGTTACACCTTGTGCATTTTCTCTCTCCATCTCTCTCACCACATTGTGCCTCTCTTCCTGTGAGAAAGAAAGAGAGAACACAAAAGAGAGAGGAACCACTAGAGACATGGACAGGTGAGTAGAAGACTGAGCCGATTAATAACATGGTAGCTCTGTTAATAGCTCCTTATCTCCCTAAGTTCATTTTTTTGGTATTTCTCACATTATTAGCCCAGAACGTTTTTTGCGTTATTACATTCAGCCGGAATGAATTTTTGGATTTCAGACAGTAACTCAACAGCATTGCAACCAGAAACACTACTTTCCTGAAGTGGATCCTTTGTTCGTACCCTCCAAGGCGATTTAACTTATCCCAGAGGCTGCTTCAAGACGTCGCCGGCGGAGAAGAGGTATTCGGAGTGGACATTTAGACCAACTCAAGAGGCGTACACACCATCCACTGCTTCTGAGTATATTACTCGCTAATGTTCAGTCCCTGGACAATAAAGTAGACGAGCTCAGGGTGAGGATCTCCTTCCAGAGAGACATCCGGGACTGTAACATACTCTGTTTCACGGAATCATGGCTCTCCGGACATACCGGACACACACTATTTATCCAAAAGTGAAAATGCTGCCCCCTATCCTAGAGAAGTTAATACTAGCGCTTCAAAAACTCTTGAACATTGTTACTCTCCCTTCCAGGATGGCTATAAGGCCCTCACCAGCCCTCCCTTCGGAAAATCAGATCACGACTCCATTCTGTTCGTCTCTTCCTATATGAAAGAATTTAAACAGCAAGTGTCCATGCTAAAGTCTAGTCAACGCTGGTCTGACCAATCGGAATCCATGCTTCAAGATAGTTTTGATCATGTAGCTTGGGATATGTTCCTGGTTGCTCTGAGAATAACATTGACGTATACACTGACACGGTGATTGAGCTCATCAGGAAGTGTATAGGAGATGTTGTTCCCACTGTGACGATTAAAACCTATCCAAACTAAAAACCATGGATAGATGGCAGCATTCACACAAAACTGAAAGTGCAAACCACCTTATTTAACCACGGCAAGGTGACTGGGAATATGGTTGAATTCAAGCAGTCCAGTTATGCTGCCCGTAAGGCAATCAAACAGGCAAAACTTCAGTACAGAGACAAAGTGAAGTTGAAATCCAACGGCTCAGACATGAGACATACAGTGGCTTGCGAAAGTATTCACCCCCCTTGGCATTTTTTCTATTTTGTTTCCTTACAATCTGGAATTATGTCTAATGTCCATTGCTCGTGTTTCTTGGCCCAAGTAAGTCACTTAGTAGTGGTTTCTTTGCAGCAATTCAACCATTAAGGCCTGATTCACACAGTCTCCTCTGAACAGTTGATGTTGAGATGTGTCTGTTACTTGAACTCTGTGAAGCATTTATTTGGGCTGCAATTTCTGAGGCTGGTAACTCTAAATGAACGTATCCTCTGCAGGATAAGTCTTGGGTCCTTCTTTCCTGTGGCGGTCGTCATGAGAGCCAGTTTCATCATAGTGCTTGATGGTTTTTGCGACTGCACTTGAAGAAATTTTCAAAGTTGTTGAAATGTTCCACATTAACTAACCTTCATGTCTTAATGTAATGATATACTGTTGTTTCTCTTTGCTTATTTGAGATGTCCTTGCCATTATATGGACTTGGTCTTTTAAGTCCACCTGTGGTAAGTTAACTTCTTTGGGCTGCAAGCCCGAAGCCGGGCACAATATGACAACAGCCACTTCAAGTGCAGGGCGCGAAATTCAAAATATATTTTTTTGAAATATTTAACTTTCACACATTAACAAGTCCAATACAGCATATGAAAGATAAACATCTTGTGAATCCAGCCAACATGTCCGATTTTTAAAATGTTTTACAGCGAAAACACCACATATATTTATGTTAGCTCACCACCAAATACAAAAAAGGACAGACATTTTTCACAGCACAGGTAGCATGCACAAAGCCAACCTAACTAACCAAGAACCAACCAAACTAACCAAGAAACAACTTCATCAGATGACAGTCTTATAACATGTTATACAATAAATCTATGTTTTGTTCGAAGAATGTGCATATTTGAGTTATAAATCAGTTTTACATTGCAGCTACCATCACAGCTACCGTCACAAATAGGACCGAAGCAGCCAGAGTAATTACAGACACCAACGTCAAATACCTAAATACTCATCATAAAACATTTCTGAAAAATCGATGGTGTATAGCAAATTAAAGACAAACATCTTGTGAATCCAGCCAATATTTCCGAATTTTTAAGTGTTTTACAGCGAAAACACAATATAGCATTATATTAGCTTCCTACAATAGCCTACCACACTACCGCATTCATTCATCAAGGCACGTTAGCGATAGCAATAGGCACGTTAGCGATAGCGAATAAACCAGTAAAAGATATATAATTTTTGACTAACCTTGATAAGCTTCATCAGATGACAGTCCTATAACATCAGGTTATACATACACTTATGTTTTGTTCAAAAATGTGCATATTTAGAGCTGAAATCAGTGGATATACATTGTCCTAACGTAGCATCTTTTTCCCAGAAAGTGCGGATATTTTTTTGGCACTCAACTATTCTGACCAAATAACTATACATAAACGTTACTAAAAAATACATGTTGTATAGGAAATGATAGATACACTAGTTCTTAATGCAATCGTCGTGTTAGAATTCTAAAAATAACTTCATTACGACATCCAGCTTAGGTATAGTGAGAGAGTACACAAAATCTGGGCGCAAACGACTATTTCACATGTTCGACAGATATATGAAATAGCATCGTAAAATGGGTCCTACTTTTGATGATCTTTCATCAGAATGTTGTACAAGGGGTCCTTTGTCGGGAACAATCGTTGTTTGGATTTAGAATGTCCTCTTCTCCAGTCAATTAGCACGGAAAGCTAGCAAAGTGGCGCTAAGCTCTCCTTCCTGAACAAAGGCACACAACGCAACACGCCTAACGTCCCGAAAAAATTTCAATAATCTAATAAAACTATATTGAAAAAACATACTTTACGATGATATGGTCACATGTATCAAATAAAATCAAAGCCGGAGATATTAGTCGTCCATAACGACAGCAAATCCAGGTCCCTTCACGCGCTCTCCAGAAAACAGGAAACTGGTGACACGTCATGCCAAGAGGTTTTATTCGACCTCAGATCAAGTTATACACTCCATTTCTTCTCTCACTGCCTGTCGACATCTAGTGGAAGACGTATGAAGTGCATGTATACTGATATATATCAAGGACATTTATAGGCAGGCCCTAGAACAGAGCATCGATTTCAGATTTTCCACTTCCTGTCAGGAAGTTTGCTGCAAAATGAGTTCTGTTTTACTCACAGATATAATTCAAACGGTTTTAGAAACTAGAGAGTGTTTTCTATCCAATAGTAATAATAATATGCATATTGTACGAGCAAGAATTGAGTACGAGGCCATTTGAAATGGGCACCTTTTATCCGGCTACTCAATACTGCCCCTGCAGCCCAAACAGGTTAAATTGATTGGACATGATTTAGAAAGGCACACAGTTGTCTATATAATGTCCCACAGCTGGCAGTGCATGTCAGAGCAGAAACCAAGCCATGAGGTCGAAGGAATTGTCCGTAGAGCTCCGAGACAGGATTGTGTCGAAGCACAGATCTGGGGAAGGGTACCAAAACATTTCTGTAGCATTGAAGGTCCACAAGAACACAGTGGCCTCCATCATTCTTAAATGCAAGAAGTTTGGAATCACCAAGGCACTTTCTAGAGCTGGCCGCCCGGCCAAATTGAGATATCGGGGGACCAGGGCCTTGGTCAGGGAGGTGAGCGGAGCAAAGTACCGAGACATCCTTCATAAAAACCTGCTCCAGAGCGCTCATGACCTCAGACTGGGGCGATGGTTCACCTTTCAAAAGGACAATGACCCCAAGCACACAGCCAAGACCACACAGGAGTGGCTTCGTGACAAGTCTCTGAATATTCTTGAGTGGCCCAGCCAAAGCTCAGACTTGAACAGGATCAAATATCTCTGGACAGACCTGAAAATACCTATGCAGCATTGCTCCACATCCAACCTGACAGAGCTTGAGAGGATCTGCAGAGAAGAATTGGAGAAACTACCCAAATATAGGTGTGCCAAGCTTGTAGTGCCATGCCCAAGAAGTCCATAGGCTGTAATCGATGTCAAATGTGCTTCAACAAAATACTGAATATAAGGTGTGAATACTTATGTAAATGTCATATTTATTTAAATAATTTGTTGCACAATTTCAAAAAAAAATGTTTTTGCTTTGTCATTATGGGGTATTGTGTGTAGATTGATGATGTAACGAAGATGCAGGGAGTCAGGAAGGTGTAATCGGTATGTTACCTCATTGACCCTAAGGAGGACTTTGAATGGTCCCACAAACGGGAGCTCAGCTTCTGGCAGGGCAGTGTTCCAAACTTCCTCGGCACGCCGGAACCACTTGTCCACCGTAGGGGCTTCCGTCTGGCTCGGGGTCCATGGGCCGGCTGGTACTCCAGGACACACTGTAAGGGAGACAATCCGGGGGAGGAGTGACGAAGTGAGTTCTGGGCGTACTCCGCCAAGGGAAGGAACCAGGCCCACTCCCCCTGCTGGTCCTGACAGTAAGTCCTCAGGAACCTCTCCAGCTCCTGGTTGATCCTATCCACCTGCCTGTTGGACTGAGGCCGGTACCTGGATGTGAGGCTGACCGTGACCTCCAGCTTCTCCATGAAGGCTTTCCATACTTGCGATGTGAATTGGGGAAAATGGTCGGAGACGATATCCTTCGGAAGGCTATGGTGCCGGAAGACCTGCTGGAAAAATGCTTCAGCGACATGGAGAGCGGTAGGGAGACCAGAGAGAGGGATAAAGTGGCAGGATTTGGAGAATATTTCCACAATAACAGTGGTGAAACCATCAGACAGGGGAAGATCAGTAACAAAATGTATAGACAGATATGACCAAGGCCGCTGAGGCACAGGGAGGGTAAGAAGTTTCCCTGTTGTGGCATGCCGGGGAGACTTGGTTTGAGGACATACGGAGCAGGAGTTGACGTTATGGGCGATGTCCTGTGCCATGGTGGGCCACTTAACGGAGATGGATTTAGAGGTGCGGGTGATACCTGGGTGTCCAGCGGGCAAGGGATGTGTAAAACCAGGTCAATAGCCGATCCCTTACCTCCGTGGGAATGTAGGTGCACTCCAGTGGACAGGTAGCAGGTGCGGGTTCCCTCTCCATAGCCTGGTGTATGTCCATGTCTATGTCCCAAAGCACAGGGGCAACGATTTGGGAGGGCGTTATGACGGGTACACTCAGGACCGGAACCTCTCCAGAATCGTGGAGATGGGACAGGGCATCGACTTTGATATTCATTGAATCTGGGCGGTATGACAGGGAGAAGTTGAATCTGGTAAAGAAAAGCACCCACTTTGCTTGGCGCAGGTTTAGCCTCCTCACTGTCCGTACAGTGGTTCCTATTTTAAATGTTGCGTCATACTGCAGCACACCTTACGGGCTGCTGCAGCATTCTGTGGCACGTTATTTATTTGTCAGCCATTTTTTCTGTTCATGCGAGTTAGTGCTAGTTTGACCACCAGATAGCATCTTTTGAGAAGCATTTGATAGTCGTCCATATCGGCATTACCAGAGAATTTAAAACCTTTTTTGTAATAACATAGTATATGGGATTCATTTTAAGAAAGTTGGCTTAATTAATTTGATTAATATTATGTTTCTATTCCCGAGAAAAACAAAAAATGAAACCCTCAGGCTTTGCGTTAGGATGGAATGGAAAAGATGGCGCTGTACTATGTGACGGTCGGGAGTAGGCTACAGCATAAGAGGATTGGAGGATTCTAAATGAATATCTAATGGGCATTACATTTCCAGAACCCTAATTGTAGTGTAAACAAACTTTCAGTGTGGGCGTACTTGCTCTTTGTCTTCTCTACTTCTCTACCGGAAGTTGATCCTGTTGCTATGCAACCTCTTGCTAGCTAGTTAGCATAGCAAATCGGAGTAGACAGGAATTGCAAATTTATGAAATCACCCAAATTTCCATTGAGAAGGCACAAGGACTATACCATTTAGCTAAACTAAGAATGATGGGAATAATCAAGTCAATAAATGTTGGGTAGTTAAATAGCCTATAATTAATTAATATACTGGCAGTTTGATGTATAACTACTAACGTTAGGTAGATAACTAACATACCGGTACATAGTGCTGTAATGATATGCTATGTGGTTCATAAGGACACCATAGCTGACAAATTGTCAGCCAACATAACATGTAAGGTAACTTATATGAAAGTCATTACTTTATTACATTGAGTAGCAAGCTACCGCGAGGACGTGCTCTATCGACTCTGACTTGAGCATGCTTTTGGTGCACAGTCAAAAGCGCACTGGACTTTGGGCAAGAAGGTTGAGGGTTCGAAACCGGCTCCTTGCTTGTTTCATTTGAAGTCGTGCACAATTATCAGTTTATAATTTAGTTTGTATTGCCCATTTATTGTCTTGCCTTGGTCGTTAGGGCAAATCTGGTCTATGATAGGACGGAGGTTTTTCACACCTAGCTCGGCTATTAGACTATTCTTTAGTAAAGGTTGAAGAGTCTATTGTTCAGCTATTAGCCCCCCTCCCCAACTTGCAACACATTGTTGTTACTCCCATCTCGTTCCTCGCCCTCTTCCATGCGTCATTCTCCACCTGAGTGGCTTGCTTGTGGGCGTGCTGGCAGGATATGGCAGCATCTTCAGTTGTGCGTCAAGAATTCTACATAGCAAGTTTGTATGAAGGTCTGGTTATTCACAGGCAAATTGTTATATGCTATGGAGGTACATTTGTGTCTTTTTGTCGAGAGCAAAACTTTTTTATTTTCAATCAAAATAATTGTTCTGAAAGCAACTTTTTATTTTTAATAAAAAAGTATTGTTCTGGATGCAAAAATGAGGCTTCAACGTAAAAAGATAAAGTACAATCAAATATTTTATGCATTTTATTCCCCTGTCACGTTCCTGACCTGTTTTCTGTTGTTTTGTATGTGTTTAGTCGGTAGGGCGTGAGTTGGGGTGGGCATTCTATGTTATGTGTATCTATGTTGGTTAATGGGTTACCTGATATGGTTCTCAATTAGAGGCAGGTGGTTTACGTTTCCTCTGATTGAGAGCCATATTAAGGTAGGTTGTTTCACATTGTTTGTTGTGGGTGGTTGTCTTCCGTGTCTGTGTCTGCGCACCACACGGGACTGTTTCGGTTTGTTCGTTCGTTCGTTTTGTTGTAGTCTGTACCTGTTCGTGCGTTCTTCGTGTTTCATGTAAGTTCTCAGAGTTCAGGTCTGTCTACGTTTTCGTTTTGTTATTTTGTAATCATTTCAAGTGTTCTTCGTGTTTCGTCTTCGTCTGTAAATAAATCATTATGTATTCACAACCCGCTGCATTTTGGTCCTCCGATCCTTCTCTCCTCTCCTCGTCCGAGGAGGAGGAAGATCTAGACACCCATTACAGAATCACCCACCAACCTAGGACCAAGCGACGGGGAAGAGCGCAACAAAGAAACCAGGACTCGTGGACATGGGAGCAGATATTGAATGGAGAAGGACCCTGGGCTAAGGCAGGAGAGAATCGCCGATCTCAGGAAGAGAGGGAGGCAGCTAAAGCCCAGGAGCGGTGGTATGAGGAGGCAGCAAGGAGACGTGGCTGGAAGCCTGTGAGTAAACCCCAAAAATTTCTTGGGGGGGGGGCTAGAAGGGAGAGTGGCGAAGTCAGGTAGGAGACCTGCGCCCACTCCCTGTACTTACCGTGGAGAGCGAGAGTACGGGCAGACACCATGTTACGCAGTAGAGCGCATGGTGTCTCCTGTACGTGTGCACAGCCCGGTGCGGTACATACCAGCTCCTCGTATCGGCCGGGCCAGATTGAGCATTGAGCCGGATGTCATGAAGCCGGCCCTACATATCTGGCCACCAGTAAGTCTCCTCGGGCCGGCTTACATGGCACCAGCCTTACGCATGGTGTCCCCGGTTCGCCTACATAGCCCGGTGCGGGTTATTCCACCTCCCCGCACTGGTCGGGCGACGGGGAGCATACAACCAGGTAAGGTTGGGCAGGCTCAGTGCTCAAGGGAGCCAGTACGCCTGCACGGTCCGGTATTTCCGGCGCCACCTCCCCGCTCCAGGCCAGTACCACCAGTGCCTACACCACGCACCAGGTTTCCAGTGCGTCTCCAGAGCCCTGTTCCTCCTCCACGCACTCTCCCTGTGGTGTGTGTATCCAGCCCAGTGCCTCCAGTTCCGGCACCACGCACCAAGCCTCATGTGCGTATCCAGAGCCCTGTACGCACTGATCTTTCTCCCCGCACTCGTTCTGAGGTGCGTGCCCTCAGCCCGGTACCACCAGTCCCGGTACCACGCACCAGTCCTATAGTGCGCTTTGAGAACTCAGTGTGTCCTGTTCCCGCTCCCCGCACTAGCCTTGAGGTGCGTGTCTCCAGTCCGGTACCACCAGTTCCGGTACCACGCACCAGGCCTACAGTGCGTCTCAGCCGGTCAGAGTCTGCCGTCTGCCCAACGGCGCCTGAACTGCCCGTCTGCCAAGCGGCGCCTGAACTGCCCGTCTGCCAAGCGGCGCCTGAACTGCCCGTCTGCCAAGCGGCGCCTGAACTGCCCGTCTGCCAAGCGGCGCCTGAACTGCCCGTCTGCCAAGCGGCGCCTGAACTGCCCGTCTGTATTGAGCCTTCAAAGCCGCCCGTCTGCCATGAGCCTGCAAAGCCGCCCGTCTGCCATGAGCCTACAGAGCCGTCCGCCAGACAGGAGCCGCTAGAGCCTTCCGCCAGACAGGATCAGCCAGAGCCTTCCGCCAGACCGGATCAGCCAGAGCCTTCCGCCAGACCGGATCAGCCAGAGCCTTCCGCCAGACCGGATCAGCCAGAGCCGTCATCCAGCCATGAGCAGCCAGAGCCGTCATCCAGCCATGAGCAGCCAGATCCGTCAGCCAGCCATGAGCAGCCAGATCCGTCAGCCAGCCATGAGCAGCCAGATCCGTCAGCCAGCCATGAGCAGCCAGATCCGTCAGCCAGCCATTAGCCAGATCCGTCAGCCAGCCATGAGCCGTCCAGCCAGGATCCGCCAGAGCCAGCCAGCCAGGATCCGCCAGAGCCAGCCAGCCAGGATCCGCCATTCAGTCCGGAGCTGCAGTCCCTCAGTCCGGAGCTGCAGTCCCTCAGTCCGGAGCTGCAGTCCCTTATCCTGGTGCTGCCCCTTATTCCGATGCTGCCCCTTATTCCGGTGCTGCCCCTTATCCCGGTGCTGCCCCTTAAATTAGGTGGGTTTAATAGTAGGGTGGTCATTGGGAGGGGGATAGGGAAGCTGGGATTGACTATGGTGGGGTGGGGACCACGCCCAGAGCCTGAACCACCACCGTGGTCAGATGCCCACCCAGACCCTCCCCTAGACTTTATGCTGGTGCGTCCGGAGTTCGCACCTTGAGGGGGGGGTTATGTCACGTTCCTGACCTGTTTTCTGTTGTTTTGTATGTGTTTAGTCGGTCAGGGCGTGAGTTGGGGTGGGCATTCTATGTTATGTGTATCTATGTTGGTTAATGGGTTACCTGATATGGTTCTCAATTAGAGGCAGGTGGTTTACGTTTCCTCTGATTGAGAGCCATATTAAGGTAGGTTGTTTCACATTGTTTGTGGTGGGTGGTTCTGTAACGAAACTCTAGCTCTTCCTCGGACGAGGAGAGGCGAGACGGATCAGATGACCAATATGCAGCGTGGTAGTTAGACATAATGAAATTTATTAAACAAGACGAAAAAACGAACTACACTTGATAATTAACAAAATAACAAAACGACGTAGACAGACCTGGACATGAGAACTTACATACAACGAAGAACGCACGAACAGGTACAGACTACAAAACAAACGAACGAACGATACAGTCCCATGTGGTACCAACATACAAACACAGGAGACAACCACCCACAACAAACAATGTGAAACAACCTACCTTAATATGGCTCTCAATCAGAGGAAACGTAAACCACCTGCCTCTAATTGAGAACCATATCAGGTAACCCATTAACCAACATAGATACACATAACATAGAATGCCCACCCCAACTCACGCCCTGACTGACTAAACACATACAAAACAACAGAAAACAGGTCAGGAACGTGACATCCCCAAAAATATTTTGAGAACAAAACATGTATTTGAAAACAAAACTCCAATTTAATTTCGCTATCAACCACCCTCCATTTTGGCCATTTTTTGAGTGTCAGTTTGGCTACAATCACTACTGTTCAGCCTTTCTTTCCAACACAAAGGAAGTCATTGCGGACACCTACGAAGGACTGTGTGATGATGGCATCTCGGGTAAGCAGCACTGGGCGTTCTTCCGTCCAACTTCTACATATTTTTTAGTTGAATTAATCTAACTTTCTTTCATGGCAACTCATAAGCAGGCCACGTCATATTTGTTTCATAGTCGATATATAATCATATTTCATGACAGTGTAACGGTTAGCTTTTTTTTACAGAAGTATGAAAGAACACAATATGTCTGTCAGAGAATGCTATTCTGATATGTCAGATGAAGAGTTAGACCAGAAAGTCAGTGTCATTAAGGCAAGGATGCCCCATGCAGGCTTAAGAATGGTCAAAGGAAGTCTCCATGCAATTGGCCATCATGTACAATGGCAAAGAGTTAGGGAGTCTTTGCAGCATGTAGATGGTGCAGGTATCATTGCCAGAATGATCCATCTCCATTGCAATGTTCGGCAAAAATGCTGTGTTTCTGCTCCCGTGTCTCTCGTCCACATTGATATAAATTGATAAGGTACTAAGATGTATAATGTCTCCATCAAATCTAAGAAGTTATTTTTACTTTTTTATTCTCACTTATTTGTAGACAAATTTTAAATGATGTATGAAATTAGATTTTTTCTTCATCAACTGATAATACATAAATAATGAATCAGGTTAATACGTTTGTAACGTTCGTCTTTCAGGGAGAGAGCCAAGACGCAGCGGGTGATAAATACATGATGATTTAATTAGACAAGACGAACACTGACACGAAAGACACTTGAACAATTTACAAAACAACAAACGACGTTAAACAGACCTGAACATGAGAACTACAATATAACGAAGAACGCACGAACAGGAAAAACGAATGAACGAACGAGACAGTACCGTGTGGTGCAAGAAAACACAGACACAGCAACAATCACCCACAAACAAACAGTGAGAACAGCCTACCTTAATATGATTCTCAATCAGAGGAAACGTCAAACACCTGCCTCTAATTGAGAACCATACCAGGCAAACCATTAACCCAACATAGAAAACACATAACATAGACTACCCACCCAAACTCACGCCCTGACCAATTAAACACATACCAAACAACAGAAAACAGGTCAGGAACGTGACAGAACCCCCCCCCCCCTCAAGGTGCGAACTCCGGGCGCACCCCTAAAACTCAAGGGGAGGGTCTGGGTGGGCATCTGTCCGCGGTGGCGGCTCCGGCGGTGGACGAGGACACCACTCCACCACTGTCTTTGTCCCCCTCCTTAGCGTCCTTTGAGTGGCGACCCTCGCCCACGACCTTGGCCTAAGAATCCTCCCCAAGGCCCCCACATGATTTAGGAGGTAGCTCAGGACAGAGAGGTAGCTCAGGACAGAGAGGTAGCTCAGGACAGAGAGGTAGCTCAGGACAGAGAGGTAGCTCAGGACAGAGAGGTAGCTCAGGACAGAGAGGTAGCTCCGGACTGAATGGCAGCTCCGGACTGAATGGCAGCTCCGGACTGAATGGCAACTCCGGACTGAATGGCAGCTCCGGACTGAATGGCAGCTCCGGACTGAATGGCAGCTCCGGACTGAATGGCAACTCCGGACTGAATGGCAACTCCGGACTGAATGGCAACTCCGGACTGTAAGGCAGCTCATGACTGGAAGGCAGCTCATGACTGGAGGGCAGCTCATGACTGGAGGGCAGCTCATGACTGGAGGGCAGCTCATGACTGGAGGGCAGCTCATGACTGAAGGGCAGCTCATGACTGGAGGGCAGCTCATGACTGGAGGGCAGCTCATGACTGGAGGGCGGCTCTGGCGGCTCCTGACTGGCTGGCGGCTCTGGCGGCTCCTGACTGGCTGGCGGCTCTGGCGGCTCCTGACTGGCTGGCGGCTCTGGCGGCTCCTGACTGGCTGGCGGCTCTGGCGGCTCCTGACTGGCTGGCGGCTCTGGCGGCTCCTGACTGGCTGGCGGCTCTGGCGGCTCCTGACTGGCTGACGGCTCTAGCGGCTCCTGACTGACGGACGGCTCTGACGGCTCGGGACAGACGGGCGGCTCGGGACAGACGGGCGGCTCAGACGGCGCTGGGCAGACGGATGGCTCAGACGGCGCTGGGCAGACGGATGGCTCAGACGGCGCTGGGCAGACGGATGGCTCAGACGGCGCTGGGCAGACGGATGGCTCAGACGGCGCTGGGCAGACGGATGGCTCAGACGGCGCTGGGCAGACGGATGGCTCAGACGGCGCTGGGCAGACGGATGGCTCAGACGGCGCTGGGCAGACGAGCAGTGCACGCGGCGTTGAGCAGACGAGCAGTGCAGGCGGCGTTGGGCAGACGAGCAGTGCAGGCGGCGTTGGGCAGACGGCCGACTCTGACCTGCTGAGGCGCACAGTAGGCCTGGTGCGTGGTGCCGGAACTGGTGGTACCGGACTGGAGACACGCACCTGAAGGCTAGTGCGGGGAGCAGGAACAGGGCACACTGGATTCTCAAAGCGCACTATAGGCCTGGTGCGTGGTGCCGGAACTGGTGGTACCGGACTGAGGGCACGCACCTCAGGGCGAGTGCGGGGAGAAGGAACAGTGCGTACAGGGCTCTGGAGACGCACAGGAGGCTTGGTGCGTGGTGCCGGAACTGGAGGCACTGGGCTGGAGACACGCACCACAGGGAGAGTGCGTGGAGGAGGAACAGGGCTCTGGAGATGCACTGGAAGCCTGGTGCGTGGTGTAGGCACTGGTGGTACTGGGCTGGGGCGGGAAGGTGGCGCCGGAAATACCGGACCGTGAAGGCGTACTGGCTCCCTTGAGCACCGAGCCTGCCCAACCTTACCTGGTTGAATGCTCCCCGTAGCCCGTCCAGTGCGGGGAGGTGGAATAACCCGCACTGGGCTGTGTAGGCGAACCGGGGACACCATGCGTAAGGCTGGTGCCATGTACACCGGCCCAATGAGACGTACTGGAGGCCAGATATGTAGAGCCGGCTTCATGGCACTTGGCTCAATGCTCAATCTAGCCCGGCCAGTGCGGGGAGGTGGAATAACCCGCACCGGGCTATGCACACGTACAGGAGACACCGTGCGCTCTTCCGCATAACACGGTGTCTGCCCGTACTCCCGCTCTCCACGGTAAGCATGGGAAGTGGGCGCAGGTTTCCTACCTGCCTTCGCCACACTACCCTTTAGCCCCCCCCCAAGACATTTTTGGGGTTTCTTCACGGGCTTCTTACCGCGTCGTCGTGCTAACCTCATTCGCCGGTATCCCTCTGCACATTGCTCCATCGAATCCCAGGCGGGCGCCGGCACTCTCCCTGGGTCAACCGACCACCTGTCTATTTCCTCCCAAGTGGTGTAACCCAGATCCGGCTCCTGCTGCCGAGCTAGCTCCTCGAAACGCCGCCTCTCTGCTTTTGCTGCCTCCAGCTCTGCTTTGGGGCGGCGATACTCCTCTGGCTCTGCCCAGGGTCCTTTTCCGTCCAGCTCGTCCTCCCATGTCCATTTCTCCTGCTTGCGCTGTTGCTGCTGCCCGTTAACCCGCTGCTTGATCCTTCGTTGGTGGGTGATTCTGTAACGTTCGTCTTTCGGGGAGAGAGTGGACCAAGACGCAGCGGGTGATAAATACATGATGATTTAATTAGACAAGACAAACACTGACACGAAAGACACATGAACAATTTACAAAACAACAAACGACGTTAAACAGACCTGAACATGAGAACTACAATATAACGAAGAACGCACGAACAGGAAAAACGAATGAACGAACGAGACAGTACCGTGTGGTGCAACAAAACACAGACACAGCAACAATCACCCACAAACAAACAGTGAGAACAGCCTACCTTAATATGGTTCTCAATCAGAGGAAACGTCAAACACCTGCCTCTAATTGAGAACCATATCAGGCAACACATTTAACCCAACATAGAAACACATAACATAGAATGCCCACCCCAACTCACGCCCTGACCAACTAAACACATACAAAAACAACAGAAAACAGGTCAGGAACGTGACAACGTTAAACATTTCACTTTTAATTACAATGCTTTTTTTCAAGATACAACATTGTCATCTTTGGTGGTATAGATGGATTTTCAAGGAAGGTAAGTATATTATTTTGCACACATATTGCATATTTCCCACCACCTAATGAACAACCACAATACCAGTCTGGTGTTAAGCTTTCTGTGCTGTATTGACGTATCCTGAAAATGACATCTGCTGCTTTAGATTGAACGGTCATATCTCAGTAATTGTTTTCATATCTGTCATGAGAATTTTTAATCCCAATGATAATAACAATCAATCAATAGCTTTGACCAATCCCCGAGGTTTGTAAGACCATGGGTTTAATAATAACTAGTCAAAGACTCAACTTATGCAAAAGGTTAGTACAGTTTATTCACGAGAACGTTCTTCCGTTCACAATACAAAGACATACATTTTATAGCGGCGCACATACTTCCACACAAACAGCAGATATCATACGCACATACGTACATACACACGAACAGTAGGTATTCTACGCACATACTGTATCAATACCCAGTCGACAAAGATTAGGGACTGTGAAAAGCACTCCCTGTCCTTTCCCAAATCTCTCAGTGGCCCCTAGCCAAGGTCGGCACCGAATCTTGCTCAGACAGTCTGTGTTTAAGATACTATAGAGGCATATTGTACAGATATATTGTTTTACCCTAATTCTGACTAAAACTACACACATCATTTATTATAATTTTACTGACTAAAACTACACACATCATTAATAATAATTTTATGATTCTAATCAATTTCATACAATTATATGGTTTCAGGGTGGAATATTCTAATCATTCATTTAAACATATAAATTCCATCAACAATATCTACAAAAAGTAAGCTATTTTCTTTAATTTCAGAGTGTGAGCTGATCAAGGGGTCGAAAATGTAGATATTGCCAGATGTATGTTCACTGTCCGAGGAACAGGCCGTGGAAGCTTTATTGCTGGCAAAAAGTGTCCATAACCTGAGGGTATTAAACTGTTCTGTGTTATGTTTCTCTCTTCCTCTCTTCCTGTCTTGTTGTACATGGAACCTGTCTCACATGCATTAACTAAAAAAACATTAAGATGCCAGCTGCTAATTTTCAGATTTACACCACATCAACACTCAGCCATTTTCACTGGACTATCAAGCCCCTGTTGCTGCCAAGTCATGATTTCCCTGTGGGTTAGCCTTGCAATAAAAAAGTGGTGAGACACATAGCCCTCTATATTTAAATGTTTCAGGTACACTCAGATAGGTGTCTGCGTCACATACAGACAGTAACCACTCACAGAGGCACACATAACTTGCATTTCTATAACCTTGGACCCACCACAGTGTTCAGTATTCATGGAGGAAGACCACAGAACCACAGAGATTAGGTTCCTGCCCCCCACAAATCCTTTTATTTCGCTTTGTTAGAGTGGAATGCTTATGGAGAGATGTTTGGAGTGCTGTGACATGTCAGTACTACAACTTGCTGCACAGTTTGGAGGAAGAATGCTACCTTGACCTGTCAAATTCTATCCACCTCTTCTGTGTGGGATATGTGTTCCTACCTCGTCTGCGGGCAGATCTGCAGCATTTCACAGAGAGTTGGAATTAATCACCCTTTAATCACCCTTTAATTAATCACCCTTTAAAACTTCTTCCGGATTGGTGTCCCTTGTGGACTTCAGGAAACAGCAGAGGGAGCACCCCCCTATCCACATTGACGGGACAGTAGTGGAGAAGGTGGAAAGTTTTAAGTTCCTCGGTGTACACATCACGGACAAACTGAATTGGTCCACCCACACAGACAGCGTTGTGAAGAAGGCGCAGCAGCGCCTCTTCAACCTCAGGAGGCTGAAGAAATTTGTCTTGTCACCAAAAGCACTCACAAACTTCTACAGATGCACAATCGAGAGCATCCTGTCGGGCTGTATCACCGCCTGGTACGGCAACTGCTCCGCCCACAACCGTAAGGCTCTCCAGAGGGTAGTGAGGTCTGCACAACGCATCACCGGGGGCAAACTACCTGCCCTCCAGGACACCTACACCACCCGATGTCACAGGAAGGCCATAAAGATCATCAAGGACAACAACCACCCGAGCCACTGCCTGTTCACCCCGCTATCATCCAGAAGGCGAGGTCAGTACAGGTGCATCAAAGCAGGGACCGAGAGACTGAAAAACAGCTTCTATCTCAGGGCCATCAGACTGTTAAACAGCCACCACTAACATTTAGTGGCCGCTGCCAACATACTGACTCAACTCCAGCCACTTTAATAATGGGAATTGATGGAAATTATGTAAAAATGTATCACTAGCCACTTTAACCTGTTTGGCGTGCAAGCCCGACGTCGGTACACTTATGACAACAGCCAGCTCAAAGTGCAGGGCGCGAAATTCAAAAGATATTTTTTTTAAATATTTAACTTTCACACATTAACAAGTCCAATACAGCATATGAAAGGTACACATCTTGTGAATCAAGCCAACATGTCCGATTTTTAAAATGTTTTACAGGGAAGACAAAATATGTAAATCTATTAGCTAACCACGTTAGCAAAAGACACCACTTTTCTTACTCCATCAGTTTTTTACTCCATCAGTAGCTATCACAAATTCGACCAAATAAAGATATAAATAGCCACTAACCAAGAAACAACTTCATCAGATGACAGTCTGATAACATATTTATTGTATAGCATATGTTTTGTTAGAAAAATGTGCATATTTCAGGTATAAATCATAGTTTACATTGCAGCTACAGTCAGAAATTGCACCGAAAGCAGCCATAATATTTACAGACACCAACGTCAAATACCTAATTACTCATCATAAAACATTTCTGAAAAATACATAGTGTACAGCAATTGAAAGACAGGCATCTTGTGATTCCAGACAATATTTCCGATTTATCAAGTGTTTTACAGCGAAAACACAATATAGCGTTATATTAGCGTAGCCACAATAGCCAAAAACACAAGCAATTTCCCAGTAGCAAAAGTAAGCGATCGTAACAAACAGGCAAAAGATATATAATTTTTGACTAACCTTGATTTTCTTCCTCAGATGACAGTCCTATAACATCAGGTTATACATACACTTATGTTTTGTTCAAAAATGTGCATATTTAGAGCTGAAATCAGTGGTTACCCATTATGCTAACGTAGCTACTATTTCCCACAACGTTCGGATATTTTACTGACACTTTTTCTGACACACATATTCTGACCAAATAGCTATTCATAAACATAACTAAAAAATACATGTTGTATAGGAAATGATAGATCCATTAGTTATTAATGAAATCACAGTGTTAGAATTCTAAAAATAACTTCATTACGTTATGCAGCTTCGGTATAGCTTAGAGTAGCCAAAACGTTGGCCGCCCACGACTAGTACACAGTTCGACAGATATATGAAATAGCATCATAAAATGTTTCTTACTTTTGCTGATCTTTCATCAGAATGTTGGACAAGGTGTCCTTTGTCCAGAACAGTCGGTGTTTGGATTTAGAACCTTCATTTTCCCTCTCGATTTAGGAAGCGCACTTGCCAAGTGGCACGGATCTCTCCAACGTAAACAAAGTCAGAGAACGGAACACGGCAAAACTCCCGAAAAAATTTCAATAATCTGATTAAACTATATTGAAAAAACATACTTTACGATGATATGGTCACATGTATCAAATAAAATCTAAGACGGAGATGTTAGTCGTCCATAACGAGAGCAAAACAGAAGGCAAATCCATGTCCTCTTTCGCGCGCTCCAGAAACAGGAAGTGGACGGTCACGTCAAACAAAGAGCTTTAATTCCACCTCAGACCAAGATAAACACGAATTTTTTTCTCTCACCGCCTCTTGACAACCAGGGGAAGGTGTATGAAGTGTATGTAGACTCTTACGTATCATGCCCATGTATAGGCATGAAGTTGAACAGAGCATCGTTTTCTGACATTCCACTTCCTGGTCAGGAAGTGTGCTGCAGAATGACTTCTGTTTCACTCAGAGAAATAATTCAAACGGTTTTAGAAACTAGAGAGTGTTTTCTATCCAATAGTAATAATAATATGCATATTGTACGAGCAAGAATTGAGTACGAGGCCGTTTGAAATGGGCACAATTTAACTGGCTACTCAATACTGCCCCTTGCAGCCATAAGAAGTTAAACAATGCCACTTAATATAATGTTTACATACCCTACATTACTCATCTCATATGTATATGTATATACTGTACTGTATATCATCCACTGCATCTTGCCATCTTTATGTAATACATGTATCACTAGCCACTTTAAACTATGCCACTTTATGTTTACATACCCTACATTACTCATCTCATATGTATAGACTGTACACTATACCATCTACTGCATCTTGCCTATGCCGTTCTGTACCATCACTCATTCATATATCTTTATGTACATATTCTTTGTCCCTTTACACTTGTGTGTATAAGGTAGTAGTTGTGGAATTGTTAGGTTAGATTACTTGTTGGTTATTACTGCATTGTCGGAACTAGAAGCACAAGCATTTCGCTACACTCGCATTAACATCTGCTAACCATGTGTATGTGACAAATACAATTTCATTTGATTTGATTCCAATGCACGGATGAGCTAATGTAGGCCAATGCGATTAGCATGAGGTTGTAAGTAAGAAGAACATTTCCCAGGACATATCTGATATTGGCAGAAAGCTTAAATTATTGTTCATCTAACTGCACTGTCCATTTTACAGTACCTATTACAGTGAAAGAATACCATGCTATTGTTTGAGGAGAATGCACAATTTTGAACATGAATAGTTATAAATAAACAAATTAGGCACATTTGGGCAGTCTTGATTCAAAATTTTGAACAGAAATGCAATGTTTCTTTGGATCAGTCTAAAACCTTTCCCATACACTGATGCCTTCTAGTTGCCAAAATCTAAATTGCAAATGGGCTGGAATAATACATTATGGCCGTTCTCTTGCATTTCAATGATGATGGTACAAAAACAATACTGTATTATCTTTTACCAGATCTATTGTGTTATATTCTACTACATTTCTTACATATTTCCATAAACTTCAAACTGTTTCCTTTCAAATGGTACCATGAATATGCATATCCTTGCTTCAAGGCCTGAGCTACAGGCAGTTAGATTTGGGTATTTCATTTTAGGCGAAATTTGAAAAAAGGGGCTAATGCTTAAGAGTCCGCTCATAAAATTTAGAGAGAACTTTCTCTATCTTGGTTTCTAGCATCCAAGAATGGAATGTCTGAGTGTTACAGAGATACTCTTGCCAAAGATATCAAACAATGAACATTGAAACAATATTTCTAACCTAAAGAATGTTGGTAATGATGACAGATTGAATATGGGAAATTAATGTATATTTTGTGATGTCATTAAAATGGTCAGAAAGACATTATAATGGAAACATTGTAACTTTAATAGCTTTCATAATGTATATCAGATTTACATCTAAATATTGTAAAATGTATATGATTAAATATGAAACTATGACACTAGCAATGTGATTTTAGCCTTCTAAATGAGAATTGTTTTTCTTGCAAAACTTGCGTCAGTCAGTAGCCACACCCAAGTGAGCTTAGAGTTCGTGTCGACATGATGGAAACGCCTTTCAGGCCAGAGTGCTTAAAATTACTTGTAACGAACGTTACGTTAGACCAAGCAGGTCTAGACTCTACCAGTCTAGACAGAGTGAGGTGGCTACACGGCTGACAAAATAGTTAAAACTACAAGACCAGAAAATGGTAAGACCCTCTGAAACTCTTGAAAAGTGAAGAAGGTGAAGAATAGACCAAACACTCTACAGCTGGGTATTGTGTAGTAGTCTAGGACAATTGACCAAGACGAACGGGAAGAACATTTCCCTCTCACCACGATGTGGTACACCTCTGATGTATCCATTCTAAGAACACTCCAGATCAAAAGAAACCTACAACTAAAAAGGACATTGTGACCTCTGGTGGACAACCAGAGACTTGGTGGACAGCCATAGACGGATGAGTGGTTTCAACTGAGAGACGACAGAGAATGACATCTACGTGTAAAGTAGTTCTAAATCCGAATGAGCGATTGTTAGGGTGCTAAATACACTGCTCAAAAAAATAAAGGGAACACTTAAACAACACAATGTAACTCCAAGTCAATCACACTTCTGTGAAATCAAACTGTCCACTTAGGAAGCAACACTGATTGACAATAAATTTCACATGCTGTTGTGCAAATGGAATAGACAAAAGGTGGAAATTATAGGCAATTAGCAAGACACCCCCAATAAAGGAGTGATTCTGCAGGTGGTGACCACAGACCACTTCTCAGTTCCTATGCTTCCTGGCTGATGTTTTGGTCACTTTTGAATGCTGGCGGTGCTCTCACTCTAGTGGTAGCATGAGACGGAGTCTACAACCCACACAAGTGGCTCAGGTAGTGCAGCTCATCCAGGATGGCACATCAATGCGAGCTGTGGCAAGAAGGTTTGCTGTGTCTGTCAGCTTAGTGTCCAGAGCATGGAGGCGCTACCAGGAGACAGGCCAGTACATCAGGAAACGTGGAGGAGGCCGTAGGAGGGCAACAACCCAGCAGCAGGACTGCTACTTCCGCCTTTGTGCAAGGGGGAGCACTGCCAGAGCCCTGCAAAATGACCTCCAGCAGGCCACAAATGTGCATGTGTCTGCTCAAACGGTCAGAAACAGACTCCATGAGGGTGGTATGAGGGCCCGACGTCCACAGGTGGGGGTTGTGCTTACAGCCCAACACCGTGCAGGACGTTTGGCATTTGCCAGAGAACACCAAGATTGGCAAATTCGTCACTGGCGCCCTGTGCTCTTCACAGATGAAAGCAGGTTCACACTGAGCACATGAGCACATGTGACAGACGTGACAGAGTCTGGAGACGCCGTGGAGAACGTTCTGCTGCCTGCAACATCCTCCAGCATGACCGGTTTGGCGGTGGGTCAGTCATGGTGTGGGGTGGCATTTCTTTGTGGAGCCGCACAGCCCTCCATGTGCTCGCCAGAGGTAGCCTGACTGCCATTAGGTACCGAGATGAGATCCTCAGAGCCCTTGTGAGACCATATGCAGACACATGCACATTTGGGGCCTGCTGGAGGTCATTTTGCAGGGCTCTGGCAGTGCTCCCCCTTGCACAAAGGCGGAGGTAGCAGGTTGGGTTGTTGCCCTCCTACGGCCTCCTCCACGTCTCCTGATGTACTGGCCTGTCTCCTGGTAGCGCCTCCATGCTCTGGACACTAAGCTGACAGACACAGCAAACCTTCTTGCCACAGCTCGCATTGATGTGCCATCCTGGATGAGCTGCACTACCTGAGCCACTTGTGTGGGTTGTAGACTCCGTCTCATGCTACCTCTAGAGTGAGAGCACCGCCAGCATTCAAAAGTGACCAAAACATCAGCCAGGAAGCATAGGAACTGAGAAGTGGTCTGTGGTCACCACCTGCAGAATCACTCCTTTATTGGGGGTGTCTTGCTAATTGCCTATAATTTCCACCTTTTGTCTATTCCATTTGCACAACAGCATGTGAAATTTATTGTCAATCAGTGTTGCTTCCTAAGTGGACAGTTTGATTTCACAGAAGTGTGATTGACTTGGAGTTACATTGTGTTGTTTAAGTGTTCCCTTTATTTTTTTGAGCAGTGTATTAATATTTACTGTGAGCATAGTTTCCAAACGTATGTACTGTAAGTCCACTCCCTTTGTATCTCCTGCTCTTTATCTTTCCTCAGCCCTTTCCATTGTGTAACCAAACGGTCATGTTTTTGTTAGTCCACTTGGGACTTCTCATTGCCTTTTGTTAGTAATCAATAACCTATACCTTAGGTGTGTGTTCATGTATTTCTGTGTGATTTTTTAGTTAGTAAATAAATAAATAAGCCAATTTGTGTATCCCTGATTCATCACTTAGTTCAGGGATCGAGCTGACTTACGGAGTCAACGTCGATCAGAATGAAACTGATATGAGGAAATAATTCATAAATTATTGACTCGTATGATATCGATATATTCTTGAGTTAATTGGGGAAATGGTAACTCATTAAAAAAACTTTTCCCGTGGTGCCCCAAATTCCTGATGAGTTAATTGTTACATTATTATTTTAATTAAGTAATAATTAAATGTAGTAGTTCATTATTTGATGAATAGCAGTCATCACATTATTGATAGTCACATTACGACATGGGGTATTGTGTGTAGTTGGGTGAGAATGTTTTTTTTAATCCATTTTGAATTGAGGCTGTCACACAACAACATGTGGAATCAGTCAAGGGGTGTGAATACTTTCAGTAGAAGGCACTGTAGATACGACTAAATAGTTGAATGTGATTGCTCTCTGGGTCTCCTGTGTTTGCTCCTCAGTACAGAGAGGTGGTGTGTTAGTAAACACAAAACATTTGATCAAACATAACCTTGTATGATAAGAACCCCTTATGTTTTTCCTTTTGATTTATGCATGCACAACATTAGCAGTACAGTATAATTTTGTGTTAGAGATTAAATACTTGTGTAATCTCATTTGGCCTTTGTCCAACATGATGGCAGAACCTTGGGAGCTGGTGAGTCTTTATTCAGCCAACTCTTCCTCCTCTGTTGGTCCTCTGAAAGACTGTCATGGAGACACTTGTGCTCCACTCCATCCTCTCTCTATTGGTGGATACCACAAACATGGTAAAGCTTCGATATCTACTGGCGTCTGAGCTCCTGCAAAAACAGGAGTGCCATCATTTTTTAAAATAGATTTTCAATAGAAATATTGAATATCATAACAGCGGTGTCAGTGTCAGCCGTATAGCCTACAGTGTTGGTTATCCTACAAAAGCCCGAAGTGTTATGAGTTGTGAAAAGTGATCATGAATGAAGTATATAATTTTGGCTCCAATCATGGAATATCGGAATACAAGGAATGTGAAAAAGTGAAAGGAGTTGATAGAAGTAAACACCATATACATGTTTTCAAAATCACCACAATCGATTGCCACAGATGAAATTCTTTACACTCATTACGATTTAAAATGGCCATAAATGTCTTCTTTTATCCTGCGTTCAAACAGATGTAAAACATAATCACACATACAGTACATTGTTAACAATAATACTGTGGCGACCCTGGTAAATAAGCGGAGATATCTATTCTGGCCAATAGCATGCTGTAATGACCTCACTAGATCCTAAATAATAGAATGTCCTTCACAGAAGATTGAGTTCTCGAATTGAATGTTGTATTAACCTGAACTCCCACAGGTTACTGTTTGGCCATGACCTACGCAAAATAAAGCAATGCACAAACATCAGGTATCCGACTCTCTGTCATGGACGTATAAGAAATAGAAAAAAAGGTACGTGGCATACATCAGAACCTGAGATGCCCAGCCCTCCATCCAGCTCCCCGCGATCCACCAACACAAGGACGCCTGTCCCCAAACATCCCTTTGATTGGCGTGCAGGTTGACTGGCACGCTGGACCCCGCAAAACCTGAAGGGCACCACAACACAACAACGCACAACATAATCTCAGCCCCGTCACAGGTTCGGACTGTACGTTCCGATGGTAACACAGCCGTCATCCCACTTGTGACACCAGTGTAATGAAAATAGGTATGGAGTATTGCGCAAACCCTCAAACCTCCGGCCCAATGCATGCTATTAGGTAGAGTCGATATCTCTGCTTGTAAACCAGGGTCGCCACAATACATGAAAATCAATAGAATATGACCAAGAGTTTATGCAACGTTGTAGTACTGCCGTCATGATTGCCTCAAATCTGAGACATGTAATTTACCTTCAGCTACATAACAGGAGTCAAACACATTTTTGATGTCAGGGTATGACTCTCCACAATCATCTCCTTTGTCTTGATAACATTGAGGGAGAGGTTGTTATTCTGGCACCACATGGCCAGGTCTCTGACCTCCCTATAGGCTCTCTCATTGTTGTTGGTGATCAGGCTGTTGTGTTGTCGGAAAACTTAATGATGGTTTTGGAGTCGTGTCTGGCCATGCAGTCATGGGTGAGCAGGGAGTACAGGAGGTGACTGAGCACGCATCCCTGAAGGGCCCCTGTGTTGAGGATCAGCATAGCAGATGTGTTGTTACCTACTCTTACCACCTGGGGTCGGCCCGTCAGGAAGTCCAGGATCCAGTTACAGAGGGAGGTTTTTAGTCCCAGGGTACTTAGCTTATTGATGAGCTTTGAGGGTACTATGGTGTTGAATGCTGAGCTGTATTCTAAAAATAGCATTCTCAAATAAGTGTTTATTTTGTCCAGGTGGGAAAGGGAATTGTAGAGTGCAATAGAGATTATCATGATCTGTGGATCTGTTGGGGCAGTATGCAAATTGGAGTGGTGAATGTTCACCTGAGCGTGATCACACAGTCGTCCAGAACAGCTGATGCTCTCAGGCACGCTTCAGCGTTGCTTGTCTTACTTCGAAGCGAGCATCGAAGTAATTTAGCTTGTCTGGTAGCCTCGTGTCACTGGGCAGATCGCGGCTATGTTTCACTTTCTTATTTTTAATAGTTTGCAAGCCCTGCCACATCGACGAGCGGCAGAGCCTTTGTAGTACGATTCAATCTTAGTCCTGTATTGACGCTTTGCCTGTTTGATGTTCGTCATAGGGCATAGCGGGATTTCTTATAAGTGTCCGGGTTAAAGTCCCGCTCCTTGAATGTGGCAGCTCTACCCTTTAGCTCAGTGTGGATGTTGCCTGTAATCCATTGCTTCTGGTTGGGGTATGTACATATGGTCAGAGTGGGTATGACGTCATCAATTCACTTATTGATGAAGCCAGTGACTGATGTGGTGGAATCCTCAATGCCATCGGAAGATGCCCGGAACATATTCCAGTCTGTGCTAACAAAACAGTCCTGTAGCTTAGCATCTGCATCATCTGACCACTTCTTTATTGACCGAGTCACTGGTGCTTCCTGCTTTAGTTTTTGCTTGTAAGCAGGAATCGGGAGGATACAATTATGGTCAGATTTGCCAAATGGAGGGTGAGGGAGAGCTTTGTACGCGTCTCTGTGTGTGGAGTAAAGGTGGTCTAGTTTTCTTTCCTCTGGTTGCACATTTAACATGCTGGTAGTAATTAAGTTAAACAGATTTAAGTTTCCTAAGACATTTTATGGAAGACACAGATGCAGTCAATGTCGAAGTAACAAAGTGTATTACTAGAACAGGTGCAGGCAAAACGACAGGTCAAGTGCAGGCAGAGGTCAGTAATCCAGATCAGAGTCAAAAGTTACAGAATGGCAGGCAGTCTCAGGAGACAAAGGGCTGTGAGACATGGGTTTGATTTTAGACACATGAAAAGTGGGATGTATACGGAGGGTACAGGGCAACAGAAGACAAATAACAGAGGGGCTAATGACCTTGGAGATGGGGAAAGGGCCGATTAACCGGGAGGAACGTTTGCGGGACTCCACTCGGAGGGGCAGTTCTCGGGTGGACAGCCATACCTTCTGCCCAAGATGATACCTGGGAGCCAGTGTTCGGTGGCGGTCCGCTTGTCATCAATACCTGGAGGTGGTCTTGAGAAGGGCCGACCAGGCTCTCTTCAAGTCGGCTTTGACTGGCCATTGGACCGGGGGTGGAACACGGAGGACAGGCTGGCCGACGACCCAATGAGTGTGTAGAACACCTTCCAGAACCGGGATGAGAACTGAGGACCCCGGTCGGAGACCATGTCTACTGGGAGTCCATGGATCCATAAGACATGCTGCACCATGAGCTGGGCCATCTCTTTGGGAGAGGGTAGCTTGGGGAGAGGAATGAAGTGAGCGGCTTTGGAAAACCCGATCCACTACTGTCAGGATGGTGGTGTTGCCGTCAGATGGGGGGAGACCCGTGACAAAGTCCAGGGCAATGTGAGACCAGAGACGGTGAGGGACAGGCAGAGGTTGAAGGAGACCAGCCGGAGCTTACCGAGGAGTCTTGTTCTGCGCACAGGCTGTGCATGCGGGGACAAACGCGGAGACGTCAGGAATCATGATAGACCACCAAAAGCATTGTCGCACAAAGGCCAGGGTCCGACAGGAGCCCTGGTGGCAGGCGAGCCTGGAGGAGTGGGCCCTCTCAAGGACCAAGGAATGGACCGCGTCGGGAACAAACATCCGAGGTGGGAAAGATGGTCTCAGATTCCGGTGTTGTTGCCGTGGGGCTATAGTGGCGTGACAGCGCATCCGGCTTGACCTTCTTGGATCCCGGTCGGTATGAGAGGGAGAAGTTGAACAGGGGTGAAAAGCAGGGCCATTCTAGCTTGCCTGGAATTGAGGTGCTTGGCGGTGTGGAGATATTCCAGGTTCTGTAGTTAAAATTCCTCAAACCTACATGTATTTCACACTATTTTAAAGATACACTTGTTGTAAATCCAGCCACAGTGTCCGATTTCAAAATGGCTTTACGATGAAAGCAAACCAAACGATTATGTTAGGTAAGAGCCAAGTCACAGAAAAACACAGCCATTTTTCCAGCCAAAGAGAGGAGTCACAAAAAGCAGAAATATAGATAAAATTCATCACTAACCTTTAATTATCTTCATCAGATGACACTCATAGGACCTCATGTTACACAATACATGTATGTTTTGTTCGGTAAAGTTCATATTTATATCCCCAAAAATTAATTTACATTGGCGCGTTATGTTCAGTAGTTCCAAATTTTTTTTAGTTCCAGATTTTGCAGAGAGCCTCATCAATTTACAGGAATACTCATAATAAACATTGATAAAAGATACAACTGTTATGCATGGAATTTTAGATCCACTTCTCCTTAACCTCTCTGGGATAGCGGGACGGTAGCGTCCCACCTGGCCAATAGCCAGGGAAAATGTAGAGCGCCAAATTCAAAATAATTATATAAAATCAAACTTTCATTAAATCACACATATAAGATAACAAATTAAAGCTAGACTCGTTGTGAATCCAGCCAACATGTCAGATTTCAAAAAGGCTTTTCGGCGAAAGCATAAGATGCTATTATCTGATGATAGCACAATGTCAACAAAGAGAATGTAGCATATTTCAACCATGCCGGCGCTACTCAAAACGCAGATATAAAATATAAAACATGCATTACCTTTGACGAGATTCTTTTGTTGGCACTCCAATATGTCCCATAAACATCACAAATGGTCCTTTTGTTCGATTAATTCCATCCATATATATCCAAATTGTCCATTTATTTGGCGCCGTTGATCCAGAAAAAAATAGCTTCCAATTTGCGCAAAGTCACTACAAAATATCAAAAAAATTACCTCTAAACTTTGCCAAAACATTTCAAAGTACTTTTGTAATACAACTTAAGGTATTTGTAAACGTTAATAATCGATCAAATTGAAGACGGGTCTATCTGTTTTCAATACAGGAGATCAACAAACAAACGCTACATTTTTTAGTCTTGCGCAACTCTCAAACAGTACACATGACGTTACTCTACTTCCTGATGGCCTTCTTCTTCATTGCACAAATGAATAACCTCAACCTATTTCCTAAGACTGGTGACATCCAGTGGAAGCAGTAGGAACTGAGACCACAGTGATTAGAAATCTGGCTTTTCAATAAAATCTGATTGAACAGACAGTGACTTAAATTTTATTTTTAATTTTTTATGGTTATTCCTCTGGGTTTTGCCTGCTACATAAGTTCTGTTATACTTACAAATATGATTCAAACAGTTTTAGAAACATCAGAGTGTTTTCTATCCAAATCTACTAATAATATGCATATCTTATATTCTGGGGATGAGTAGAAGGAAGTTGAAATTGGGCACGCTATTTTTCCCAAAGTGAAAACTCTGCCCCCTATCCTAGAGAAGTTTTAATGCAACCGCTGTCAGATTTTTTTTTTTAATTACGGAAAAAGCAAACCATGCAATAATCTGAGTACGGTGCTCAGACGACAAATCAAGCCAAACAGATATCCGCCATGTTGGAGTGAACAGAAGTCAGAAATAGCATTATAAATATTCACTTACCTTTGATGATTTTCATCAGAATGCACTCCCAGGAATCCCAGTTCCACAATAAATGTTTGTTTTGTTCGATAATGTCCATCATTTATGTCCAAATAGCTACTTGTTGTTCTAGCTTTCAGTACACAATCCAAACTCACGACGCGCGAGCAAGTCCAGCGGAAAGTACAGACGAAAGTCCAAAAGGTTATATTACAGTCCGTAGAACCATGTCAAACGAAGTATAGAATCAATCTTTAGGATGTTCTTAAGATAAATCTTCAAAAATGTTCCAACCGGAGAATTCCTTTGTCTGTTGAATTGCAATGGAACAGAGCTCGCTCTCACATGAACGCGCGAGACTGAGCTCGTGGCTCTCTGGCAGACCTCTGACTCATTCCCCTCTCATTCGCGCCCACTTCACAGTAGAAGCATCAAACAAGGTTCTAAAGACTGTTGACATCTAGTGGAAGCCTTAGGAAGTGCAATTTGACCCCATAGACACTGTGTATTCGATAGGCCAAGAGTTGAAAAAATACAAACCTCAGATTTCCCACTTCCTGGTGGATTTCTTCTCAGGTTTTTGCCTGCCATATGAGTTATGTTATACTCACAGACATCATTCAAACAGTTTTAGAAACTTCAGGGTGTTTTCTATCCAAATCTACTAATTATATGCATATTCTAGCTTTTATGGCTGAGTAGCAGGCAGTTTAATATGGGCACGCTTTCATCCAAAATTCCCAACCCTAGAGAAGTTAATGGCATTTTTCCACTCATCCCCTTCCCGTATCCGCACCAGGTGGTAGGCGTCCCATAGGTGTAGCTTGGAGAACACGGTGGCCCGCTGAAGCAGCTCGAAGGCCATGGAGATGGGTGGTAGCGGGTCTTCACTGCAATGTCGTGGAGACCTCGGTAGTCGATGCACATGTTCTTCTTCGTGGAGGACAAAACCCTGTGCCAACGGGGGAAGAAGAAGGATGGATTACCCCTGCATCTAGGGAGTTCTCAATGTAGGTCTCCATAGCCTTGGTCTCCGGACCCGACACAGAGTACAGTTGTCCCCAGGGTGGAGTGGTGCCTGGGAGAAGGTCAATCCTGCAGTCATTGGGTCGGTGCGGCGGGAGGGAAGTGGACTGGGCCTTACTGAACACCTCCCAGAGGTCCTGGTTCTCCGATGGAATGGCGTAGAGGTCCTGGGAAACTTCCGAGCCCCCAGGAAGACATCCCGGAGCAGGCTGCGCTGACTTCAGGCACTGAGTATGGCAGAATGGCCTCCAACTCATGATGGCACCAGCAGACCAGTCAATAAGGGGATTGTGTCGCTGGAGTCAAGAGAATCCCAATACCACGGGAACCTGAAGAGACTTAATGAGCAGGAACTGGATCGTCTTGCTGTGGTTCTCTGACACCCGTAGGTGTTTTGGGATGGTATTGTGGGTGACCCGGAAAACTGTGCTGACATCCCGGAGCAGGCTGCGCTGACTTCAGGCACTGAGTATGGCAGAATGGCCTCCAACTCAGGAGGCTGGTGGCACCTTAATTGGGGAGAATGGGCTGGTGCTAATGACTGGAGCGGAATAGGTGGAATGGTATCAAATACATCAAACACATGGTTTCCAGGTGTTTGAGGCCATTCCATTTGCTCCGTTCTGGACCTTATTATGATCCATTCTCCACTTAGCAACCTCCTGTGAACTCCACTGTTGTCACGTTCTGACCTTAGTTCCTTTTTGATATCTTTATTTTAGTTTGGTCAGGGCGTGAGTTGGGGTGGGCATTCTATGTTTTGTAGTCTAGGTTTTGTATTTCTGTGTTTGGCCTGGTATGGTTCTCAATCAGAGGCAGCTGTCGATCGTTGTCTCTGATTGAGAATCATACTTAGGTAGCCTGTTTTCCCACTATGGGTTGTGGGTAGTTGTTTTCTGTGTCTGTGTTTTTTCCATACAGAACTGTTTCAGTCTCGTTCATTCTCTTTTGTTGTTTTGTCATTCAGTGTTCATGTTCAGTTGGATTTCATTAAAATGGACACTTACCACGCTGCACATTGGTCCGATCTTTCATACTCGTCATTAGACGAGGATGAGTACCGTTACAACTGTATATTTGGCTTCGTGTTTTAGGTTATTGTCCTTCTCAAAGGGGAATTAATCTCCCAGTGTCTGGTGGAAAACAGACTGAGTCAGGTTTCCCTCAAGTATTTTGCCTGTGCGCATTCCATTTATTTTTCATCCTGAAAAACTCCCAGTCCTTAACGATTACAAGCATACCCATTGTATTGCAACCACCACTATGCTTGAAAAGATGGAGAGCGGTACTCAGTAATGTGTTGTTTTGGATTTGCCCCAACATAACACTTTGTATTCAGGACAAAAAGTGAATTGTTTTGCCACATGTTTTGCAGTATTACTTTAGTGCCTTGTTGCAAACAGGATGCATTTTTATATACTTTACAGGCTTCCTTCTTTTCATTGTGTCAATTAGGTTTGTATTGTGGAGTAACAACAATGTTGTTGATCCATCCTCAGTTCTCTCCTTTAACAGCCATTAAACTCTGTAACTGTTTTAAAATCCCCATTGGTGAAATCCCTGAGTGGTTTCGTTCCTCACCGGCAACTAAGTTCGGAAGGATGCATGTATGTAGTGACTGGGTGTACACCATCCAAAGTCTAATTAAGAAATGTACCATGCTCAAAAGGATATTAAACATCTGCTTTTTTATCTGCCCTTTGCTAGACATTGGAAAACCTCCCTGGTCTTTGTGGTTGAATCTGTGTTTGAAATTCACTAATCAACTGAGGGACGTTACAGATTATTGTATGTGTGGGGTACAGAAATGAGGTAGTCATTGAAAAATAATGTTTACACTATTATTGCACACAGAGTGAGTCCATGCAACTTGTTGTGACTTGTTAAGCACATTTTTACTCCTTAACTTATTTAGGCCATAACAAAGAGATGGAAAACTTATTGACTCAAGACCTTTCAGCTTTTCATTTTTTATTATTTTGTAAACATTTCAAAAAACAGAATTACACTTTCATATTATGCCCCATAATGTGAAAGTGTAATTATGTTTTTTGAAATGTGTTGGCAAGTGACCAAAAAATCTAAATTCAATCCATTTTAAAATCAGGCTGTAACACAACATTTTGAAAAGGTCAAAGGTTGTGAATACTTTCTGAAGGCAATGTTTGTGGAAAATTAGGTCTAACATGCTAAAAAACGAAATATCCCTTTAAAACTTCTTATGGCTGCAGTCCCGATATCGGGACCAATATGACAACAGCCAGTCCAAGTGCAGGGCGCCAAATTCAAAAAACAGAAAAAAATTAAAATTCCTCAAACATACATGTGTCTTATATCATTTTAACCTGTCTGGCTCTGGCGTTCCGCTAGCGGAACTCCTCCCACATTCCACTGAAAAGGCAGAGCGCGAAATTCAAAAAAATATTTTTTAGAAATATTTAACTTTCACACATTAACAAGTCCAATACAGCATTTGAAAGATAAACATCTTGTTAATCCAGCCAACATGTCCGATTTTTTAAATGTATTACAGCAAAAACACCACGTATATTTATGTTAGCTCACCACCAAATACAAAAGAGGACAGACATTTTTCACAGCACCGGTAGCATGCAGGTAGCATGCACAAAGCCAACCTAACTAACCTAGAACCAACCTAACTAACCTAGAAACAACTCCCTCAGATGACAGTCCTATAACATGTTACACAATAAATCTATGTTTTGTTCAAAAAATGTGCATATTTGAGCTATAAATCAGTTTTACATTACTGCTACCATCATAGCTACAGTCAGAAATAGCACGGGAGTAGCCAGAGTAAATACAGACACCAACGTCAACTACCTAATTACACATCATAAAACATTTCAGAAAAATATATGGTGGATAGCAAATGAAAGACAAAGATCTTGTGAATATAGCCAATATTTCCGATTTTTAAAATGTTTTACAGCGAAAACACCACGTATATTTATGTTAGCTCACCACCAAATACAAAAGATACAGACATTTTTCACAGCACCGGTAGCATGCAGGTAGCATGCACAAAGCCAACCTAACTAACCTAGAACCAACCTAACTAACCTAGAAACAACTCCCTCAGATGACAGTCCTATAACATGTTACACAATAAATCTATGTTTTGTTTTAAAAAATGTGCATATTTGAGCTATAAATCAGTTTTACATTACTGCTACCATCATAGCTGCCATCATAGCTACAGTCAGAAATAGCACGGGAGTAGCCAGAGTAAATAGACACCAACGTCAACTACCTAATTACACATCATAAAACATTTCAGAAAAATATATGGTGGATAGCAAATGAAAGACAAAGATCTTGTGAATATAGCCAATATTTCCGATTTTCTAAGTGTTTTACAGCGAAAACACAATATATCGTTATATTAGCTTACTACAATAGCTAGCACAAAACAGCATTGATTCAAGGCAAACGTAGCGATAGCACAGTTCGACAGATATATGAAATCGCATCCCAAATTGGGTCCTTATCTTTGTTGATCTTCCATCAGAATGTTGTACAAGGGGTCCTTTGTTCAGAACCGTCTTTGTTTGGGTCCAGTCCGAACTATTTCCCTCTTGAATTAGCAAGCACACTGGCAGTGCGGCGCTAACCTCTCCTTTTTGAAGAAATTCCTCCAACGCATCACGTCTAAAGTCCCGAATAAATTTCAATAATATAATTAAACTATATTGAAAAAACATACTTTAGGATGATGTTGTGACATGTATCGAATAAAATCGAAGCCAGAGATCATATTCATCAATAACGACGGTTTTCCAGGAGGCGATACCAGGTCCAAATTCGCGCCTCCCAACAAAAAATAAATGGCGGTCCTCTCAATCAAAGAGGTTGTATTCAACCCCTGAACGAGATAATCACCTCATTTCTTCTCTCACTTCCGCATGACACCCAGGGGAAGGCGTATGGCGTGTTTCTACAGTCATAAGTGACATGCCCTTTTATAGACAAGCTCTTGAAGAGAGACCTCGATTTTGGAAATCTCACTTCCGGATAGGAAATGGGCTGTAAAAAAAGTTCTGTTTCACTTAGAGAAATAATTAGAACTGTTTTAGAAACTAGAGAGTGTTTTCTATCCAATATTAATAATAATATGCATATTGTACGAGCAAGAATTGAGTAGGAGGCCGTTTAAATATCATACGATTTTCCCCAAAAGTGAAAATAGCACCCCCTGGTCCTCATCAGGTTTAAAGGTAATCTTGTTGTTAATCCCACCAAAGTGTCCGATTTCAAATAGGCTTTTCAGCGAAAGCACTACAAACGATTATGTTAGGTCACCACAAAACCAAAAATAATCACAGCCATTTTTCCCAGCTAAATATAGCTTCACAAAAACCAGAATAGAGATAAAATGAATCACTAACCTTCGATTATTTTCATCAGATGACACTCATAGGACTTCATGTTACACAATACATGCATGTTTTGTTTGATTAAATTCATATTTATATCAAAAAATCTGAGTTTACATTGAGGCTACAAGATTCACTAAATGCAAAAACATCAAGTGACTTTGCATAGCCCATCGTTTCAACATGAATACTCATCATAAATATAGATGATAATACAAGTTATACACATTGAATTATAGATATACCTCTCCTTAATGCAACCGCTATGTCAGATTTCAAAAAAACGTTACGGAAAAATAATTGCACGCTATAATCTGAGACGGCGCTCAAAGTAGCATACCACAGCTGCAAAGATAGCGTCACTATAAACAATAAAATACATGACAAATATTCCATTACCTTTGTTGATCTAGATCAGAAAGCACACCAGGAATCCCAGGTCCACAAAAAATGTTTGTTTTGTTCGAAAAAATTCGTTATTTATGTCCAAATACCTTCTTTTGTTAGCGCGTCTGGTTTACATATCCAAACGCTAATTCTGGTCAGCGTTATATCGGACAAAAACTTCAAAATGTGATATTACCGGTCGAAGAAACATTTCAAACTAAGTACTGAATCAATCATTAGGATGTTTTTAACATATAGCTTCAATAAAGTTCCAACCGGAGTATTCCTTCTTGTCTGCGTGAGCAATGGAACGTCAGTGTCGTGCATGAAGAAAAGGCATGAGCAGGGCATGGCTGCTTGATGGACACCTGACTGATTCTGCTCTCATTCTCTCCCACAACATCATAGAAGTCTCATTGGAATTTCTATTGATTGCTGACATCTAGTGGAACCCCTAGGCAGTGCAACATCATTCATAACACAATTGGATTTCTTAAGGGACTCTGGTGAATACAGACAAGCTCAGATTTCTGACTTCCTGTTTTGATTTCAACTCAGGATTTTGCCTGCCAATATGAGTTCTGTTAATCTCAGACATAATTCAAACAGTTTTAGAAACTTTGGAGTGTTTTCTATCCAATACTAATAATAATATGCAAATATTAGGAACTATGACTGAGGAGCAGGCCGTTTGAAATGGGCACCTTTCATCCAAGCTACTCAATACTGCCCCTGCAGCCATAAGAAGTTTTAAGTTTGTCTTATTTTTTAGCAGCAGAGGTCAAAACAAACGGACGCGTTTCGGCGACAGCCTTTGTCAGAGATTGGAAAACAAGAGACATCCACCCATATTTATAGAAGACGTCACATTGTATTACTTCTTCTTTCTTTTTTTCACAATCATTATATTCATATTTACATACTGTACATTTTCTATTGTTTTTCACAAGAGCTTCAAAATAAAAATTATAATAAACAAAGAAAAGCGCAACTGTTGCTCACAGGAAGCAACCTAACAGGAGTTCTTCGTTAAGGCCTCTAGAGCTCTCTGTTTGTAAGTCATGGACAGTATATGAATCTCTCTGTAACAAACATTTTTCTCTATCACCTCCTCTCTTAAGTGTCTGTACAACTTCTATGCCCTGGAACCTCAGTTGGCACACGTCATGGCTGCATTCAAGTGTTTGGCTACAGGGGACTTGTTGTTACCCAGTTCTTATGTTGCTCTTGTGCTCTGTAATACAAACTTTAAATTCTCTCAGACTTTTCAACATAATAATAGCTACGTGGACACTTCAGTAAATAGACCACAAATTCCGTTTTACAGGAAATTCTACCCGTGACATAAAGTTTCTTTCCCGTATCAGGGTGAAAAGAGAAATTACCCTTGATCATTGCATTACAGTTCACACAATTATGACATAGAAAATTGCCTGAGGGGAGTGTAGATAGAAAATGCTGAGGGGGTGCATATTCAGCTCTTACCAGGCTGTCCCTTAGGTTTATAGCACGTTACAAAGCTAATCGAGACAAATTCTGAAAAGCCCCGCCCACAGAGGGGTCCGTAGACTGAACATGCTCATGCTTTTTAATGGAAGATTTAAGAGCATGAGAGAGAGGGGAAAAAGTAGACACAAATAATGTTGATCATTAGGAGGGGCAGGCTTAGGGGTCAATAACATTTACATTTAAGTCATTTAGCAGACGCTCTTATCCAGAGCGACTTACAAGTACATACATTCATACTTTTTTTTGTACTGGCCCCCCGTGGGAATCGAACCCACAACCCTGGCGTTGCAAGCGCCATGCTCTACCAACTGAGCCACACGGGGCTCAACAGCCACAATAAGAGGTCCCGTGTACCATTACATACACTGCTCAAAAAAATAAAGGGAACACTAAAATAACACATCCTAGATCTGAATGAATTAAATATTCTTATTAAATACTTTTTTCTTTACATAGTTCAATGTGCTGACAACAACATCACACAAAAATGATCAATGGAAATCAAATTTATCAACCCATGGAGGTCTGGATTTGGAGTCACACTCAAAATTAAAGTGGAAAACCACACTACAGGCTGATCCAACTTTGATGTAATGTCCTTAAAACAAGTCAAAATGAGGCTCAGTAGTGTGTGTGGCCTCCACGTGCCTGTATGACCTCCCTACAACGCCTGGGCATGCTCCTGATGAGGTGGCGGATGGTCTCCTGAGGGATCTCCTCCCAGACCTGGACTAAAGCATCCGCCAACTCCTGGACAGTCTGTGGTGCAACGTGGTGTTGGTGGATGGAGCGAGACATGATGTCCCAGATGTGCTCAATTGGATTCAGGTCTGGGGAACGGGCGGGCCAGTCCATAGCATCAATGCCTTCCTCTTGCAGGAACTGCTGACACACTCCAGCCACATGAGGTCTAGCATTGTCTTGCATTAGGAGGAACCCAGGGCCAACCGCACCAGCATATGGTCTCACAAGGGGTCTGAGGATCTCATCTCGGTACCTAATGGCAGTCAGGCTACCTCTGGCGAGCACATGGAGGGCTGTGCGGCCCCCCAAAGAAATACCACCCCACACCATGACAGACCCACCGCCAAACCGGTCATGCTGGAGGATGTTGCAGGCAGCAGAACGTTCTCCACGGCGTCTCCAGACTCTGTCACGTCTGTCACATGTGTTCAGTGTGAACCTGCTTTCATCTGTGAAGAGCACAGGGCGCCAGTGGCGAATTTGCCAATCTTGGTGTTCTCTGGCAAATGCCAAACGTCCTGCACGGTGTTGGGCTGTAAGCACAACCCCCACCTGTGGACGTCGGGCCCTCATAGAGTCTGTTTCTGACCGTTTGAGCAGACACATGCACATTTGTGGCCTGCTGGAGGTCATTTTGCAGGGCTCTGGCAGTGCTCCTCCTTGCACAAAGTCTCCTGATGTACTGGCCTGTCTCCTGGTAGCGCCTCCATGCTCTGGACACTACGCTGACAGACACAGCAAACCTTCTTGCCACAGCTCGCATTGATGTGCCATCCTGGATGAGCTGCACTACCTGAGCCACTTGTGTGGGTTGTAGACTCCGTCTCATGCTACCACTAGAGTGAAAGCACCGCCAGCATTCAAAAGTGACCAAAACATCAGCCAGGAAGCATAGGAACTGAGAAGTGGTCTGTGGTCACCACCTGCAGAACCACTCCTTTATTGGGGGTGTCTTGCTAATTGCCTATAATTTCCACCTGTTGTCTATTCCATTTGCACAACAGCATGTGAAATTTATTGTCAATCAGTGTTGCTTCCTAAGTGGACAGTTTGATTTCACAGAAGTGTGATTGACTTGGAGTTACATTGTGTTGTTTAAGTGTTCCCTTTATTTTTTTGAGCAGTGTACTTTACAGAACAATGAATTTGAAAAACAAGCCACCATTTGTGGTCAGTTTGCCTATAAGGATTATGATAAGTTGTTGGATTATTGTCAATATTACATATACTTCTGACCCTCAGCAGCTGGCTGTAAGGCAGGCTACGTCTAGCAGTAGATAGATGGTAACTTGAATAATGCAGGAAATCCATCTTCTTGGGATACACAGTTCTTTTTCTCTCTCCTCTCACATCTGTAGGTGTGTGTGTGTGCGTGTCTCTGTCTGTGTGTCTGTCTTCGTGTGTTCGGGCATGCGTGTGTGACGATGGATCATCCAGTATTGAACTCCAACCGGAGTTAAAAGATGACACTCTTGTGGCTGCATCAGGCTTTGAACAATCAAATCTCTCGTTTTCCAGAAGAGAACACAATGAGAATAGTGATACCGCTGCTCCAACACACCTTCACACACTCTTAGTTTTGTTTATCGGAAATCAAAATGCAGCTTTATTTCCCCCAAAGCAGCGTGCAACGGCTTTGGTAGTGAGATGCAGAGGGGTTTTGTTATTATGTTGCAGCTCTTTAACAGACGAAAGGTATTTGTGTACATCTTTCACATGGGAGTAAATCACCTCTTACATCTGAACTCAACCGCAGTTCATATTCACAAGCAGACGTGTTTCTATTCATCTTGAACCATGACAGCATAAATACTTGGAAAAGCTGTGACGTGAGTAAACTATGTTATCAGGAACATGGCTCCCTCTCCACACGGGATCTTTTGCTTCCACACGACTAATCGCCTAGATACATGCGATCAAAGGGAAGTCAAGAGAGTGTAAGATAGAGTGAGGAGGAAAAAAGGAGATGGAGAGAGAGACAATGTGAGAAATGAAACATTTTCTTTCAAATAAGTGTCAGTATATCTGGTATAGTACTTGTAGTTAAACTGACACATTACAATGCTATATAACACTATAGTGTCACTGTGACTTACCATAACATGTGTATTTTCTTGAACTGGACTGGTTCCTGTTCATCACGGCTTCAACATGAGCTAACACACTCAGGTGTGAAAACAATCAGCTAGACAAAACGTCCGGATGAGCAGATGGCTTGTCAAAGTTCTTCAAACTTTCTCCCAAACATGACAGGTTTAATCAGTCATTTTAGTTTCACTGTCAATTCCTACCCCCCACTGATCCCATGTCTGAGCAATATTTCAACATTCTGAGTTTTGTATTCACGAATAGCACTGCCGAGCTTCTTGACCAATTCAATGAGACATTAACCTGTCTATCCGGAACCCCTCGCCAACAGCCAATGAAATTCAAATCAACAGAAATCTCATAAGTCAATTTTCTCAAACATACAAGTATCAGACACCATTTTAACGATAAAGTTCTCGTTAATCCAACCACAGTATCCGATTTCAAAAAAGCTCTTCGGCGAAAGCAGAACATATCATTATGTTAGTTCAGCAACTAGTCACAGAAAGAATACAGCGATTTTCCAACCAAAGAGAGGAGTCACAAAAAGCTGAAATATTGATAAAATGAATCACTAACCTTTGATATTCTTCATCAGATGACACTCCCGGGACAACATGTTACACAATACATGTATGTTTTGTTCGATCAAGTTCATATTTATATCCAAAAAGCTCAGTTTACATTTGTCTTTGCTTCCAAAACATCCCGTGAATTTGCAGAGAGCCACATCAAATCACAGAAGTACTCATAATAAACATTAATAAAAGATACAAGTGTTATTCACAGATTTAAAGATATGCATCTCCTTAATGCAACCGCTGTGTCAGTTTACATTGGCGCAGTGGTGGGCCGTCAGGGCCTGCAAGGCCTTCTCTGCTGGCCTAAACATCATCAGAATATAATTTTTTTTTAAATATACTTTCCCACAAATATGTATTAAATTATTCCCCAGAGTAAGAGTTATACTCTTCATTTCATAGCTTTCCTCTTGGTTGCACTGCTTCCAGCCCCAGGTTGAGATTTGGAGGGCTTGTCTTTATGTTAGATCTTTTATCCAATCATATTCAGCCATCATGTGTTGCCAGGGGTCTAAAATCTGCCCTCAGGCCTTCAGAATCAACAGTGCGGGCGCTTGTCGCTTATAGTGAATGGAAATGAAAATTTAGTGTCAACCAATCAGCTTTAGAGTTGGCTATTGTACGCCTGCTGGCTGGCTCCAGTGTTACACAGGAGCCAGCTAGCAGGCGTAGTGCGTGCACGTCTTTTGATTGGATTACCAATATTGAGAGGCAGGTCCTATGGAGATCTAGGAAACTGAATTTGATAAACAAATTAATTCGCGTACTACTAAGCTGTTTTTTCAACCCACAATGGCGGAAGGAGGAGAAGATATCGATTTGGTCGAGGATATAATTATAACGCCATTCTCAAGACGAACTTTTCAAGAAAAGTTAGACATTGTAAGGAGAGGCGGGAAAGGGCTTCGTTCGCTCGCCACTTTCAAAGTTTCAACTACGAGCGCTGTCAATGGCTCCTTGGCTCCGAGAAGCACTGCAAACTGTACTGCTGGGAATGCCTATTATTTGCAAGTGATCGATTTGGTGTTTGGAGCCACACTGGCTTTGCAAACTTGAGTTGTCTAACCAAGGCAGCAACGAGACACCGAAGTACGGCTGGGCACTAACAAGCAATGGTGCTTTTGAAAACTTTTGGGGACACCGGAGTGGATCTACAGCTCAAAGAACACGCGCGCAGGGCAACGGAGCTGCACAATGAAAAGGTGAAGGGAAATATTGAAAAGACTCATTGATTGTGTCATGTTTTTGGGTAAACACTGTTTACCCAAAAATGTCAATTTGTCAATTTCAAGGTGACGCAACGCCTGGTTATACTGCGTTTCTGTCTAAATGTATAGTGTCTAGAGCCATGGCATCATAATGAGGTGGATTAATTCGGGTGGGACTGTGTAATACCTCACTGAAGGCCCAGGCCCCAGGCCCACGGCACGCCACTGCATTGGCGCCATGTTCAGAAATGTCTCCAAAATATCCTGAGAAATTGCAGAGAGCCACATCAAATAACGGGAAATACTCATCATAAACTTTGATGAAAGATACATGTTTTACTTAGAATTAAAGATACACTTGTTCTTAATAGACAAATAAGAGAGATAGTGCCAAACCTCTCTGCCAATAACAGCTAGTTTTCAGTTTTCCCCTCATCATTCAGACCACACTCCCAGACAGTCCAAGCAAAATTCTTGCTTGAGAAATTGCTCTATTTTTGTTTATTTTTTAACATTTTATTTGAAAACAATCAAAGCAAGGTACTTAGTTGTTACCCAGATATTGAGATAAAAAACGGCTGCATTGAACCTTTAAGTATAAAATTATTACGACACACTTTTATCATATCTATTTTTGTTTCTTTTTGACCATCCTATTAAAAAACAATCACAGTCAGGTATTTAATTGGACACTCCCCCCTCAGAGAGAGACACAGCTTGATGTGAGCTCTCACATTTTTCAACATGTTTTTTTACAAAAGGATAGATTTGGAGTTAGATAAACTTGGATTTTTCAACAGGTACATATGCAGGATGCTACCCTCCACAGCATGGCCTTCGCTACAGATCAAAACTCCAAACCTACAATCAAATTTTTGACCAAAATTAACCGGCGAGATTACTGCTTCCAAGGTTTTATTTTTCCAAGCTATACGGAAGGTGCTCTAGCCAACAAACAGCAGAGACCTGAGCACACCGTCCCAACCTGGAACTGAGCCAGATACAAATTCAATTAGCACTAACGTGTGAAGTAGAAGGCTTTTGGGACCAACAAGTGTCAGGAGTCTTTGAAGCGTCCTGCCTCCAGAAATAAAAGCTTCTCCCAAGTGGGTGTGACACCTACTCCCATTGCTTGCTGCACTGCTGCTTGGATTCCACCTGGTGATCTGTTCACCGTTTGCCCTGGCCTGTCTCCCCCTGCCTGGTACAGGTACCTCCACCACACTCACCCCTCTCTCCCGAGCTTCCGCTTGCCTCCAGCACAAACGCACTGTTGTGTGTGACTCTGAACTTACAATGGCTAGCCCCAAGTCGTTATATATTTAAAACATTTCTTGTGCATTTTGCTATTTGCCTCATGACTCCTGCATACTTAGTTGACTACAAACTTTCTTTACCCAACCGTGGGACAGACTGTTTGTTCCCACACTCGGGACTTTGACTCTGTATTGGTTACACAGACTTTTGGCCTCCCATCCTATTCTAACCACCTCTCGCCGGCTTTGTATTCATGTTTCCTGATGAAATTGCTGTACAAAATTATCTTGTTGCCATCTGATGCACATTCAGATGTAAAAAATGAGCACTGCAGAGCTCTCCCTGTACTATGCTGGGCCTTGATTGTATTACTGTTGATGATATCTGGAAATGTGCATGTACACCCTGGCACATCTACTGTTGCCAGCACCGATTGTGCTCCGGTATCTGTTTCACTGCTTTCTGCTCTCGTAAAAGCCATGATTTTCTTCACGTTAAAACTAGAAGCTTATTACCTAAAATAGATAAATTGAAAGTGTGGGTTCACAGCTCCAATCCAGATGTGTTGGTCATTACTGAGACATGGTTAAGAAAGAGTGTTTTGAATACTGATGTTAACCTTTCTGGTTATAACCTTTTTCAGCAAGACAGATCTTCCAAAGGTGGTGGAGTGGCAATCTTTACCAAGGATCATATTCAGTGCTCGGTTGTCTCCACCAAATCTGTCCCCAAACAATTTGATTTGCTGGTTTTAACCTTTACTTAACTTCTTCTGGCTGCAGGGGCAGTATTGAGTAGCTATGATAAAAGGTGCCCATTTCAAACGGCCTCGTACTCAATTCTTGCTCGTACAATATGCATATTATTATTACTACTGGATAGAAAACACTCTCTAGTTTCTAAAACCGTTTGAATTATATCTGTGAGTAAAACAGAACTCATTTGGCACAAACTTCCTGACCAGGAAGTGGAAAGTCTGAAAACGATGCTCTGTTCTAGGTCCTGCCTATAAATGGGCATGATACGTATTAGTATACATGCACGTCATACACCTTCCCCTAGATGTCAAGAGGCAGTGAGAGAAGAAATGGAGTGTTTATCTTGGTCTGAGGTGGAATAAATCCTCTTGGAATGACGTGTCACCCATTTCCTGTTTTCTGGAAAGTGCGAGGATGGACCTGGAATTGCCTTCTGAAAAGCTGTCGTTATAGGCGACTACTATCTCCGGCTTTGATTTTATTTGATACATGTGACAATATCATCGTAAAGTGTGTTTTTTCAATATAGTTTTATTAGATTATTGAAATTTATTCGGGACGTTAGGCGTGTTGCGTTGTGTGCCTTTGTTCAGGAAGGAGAGCTTCGCGCCACTTGGCTAGTGCGCTTGCTAATTCAAGAGGGAAAAAGGACGTTCTAAATCCAAACAACGATTGTTCTTGACAAAGGACCTCTTGTACAACATTCTGATGGAAGCTCATCAAAAGTAGGACCCATTTTATGATGCTATTTCATATATCTGTCGAACTGTGTACTATTAGTTTTGCGCCCAGGTTTTGGGCACTCGCTCGCCATAACGTAAGCCTTATGTCGTAATGAAGTTATTTTTAGAATTCTAACACTGCGATTGCATTAACTTCTTATGGCTGCAAGGGGCAGTATTGAGTAGCCAGTTAAATCGTGCCCATTTCAAACGGCCTCGTACTCAATTCTTGCTCGTACAATATGCATATTATTATTACTATTGGATAGAAAACACTCTCTAGTTTCTAAAACCGTTTGAATTATTTCTTTGAGTGAAACAGAACTCATTCTGCAGCACATTTCCTGACCAGGAAGTGGAATGTCAGAAATCGATGCTCTGTTCAACTTCCTGCCTATACATGGGCATGATACGTAAGAGTCTACGTACACTTCATACACCTTCCCCTGGTTGTCAAGAGGCGGTGAGAGAAGAAATTTCGTGTTTATCTTGGTCTGAGGTGGAATTAAAGCTCTTTGTATGACGTGACCGTCCATTTCCTGTTTCTGGAGCACTCGAAAGGGGACATGGATTTGCCTTCTGTTTAGCTGTCGTTATGGACGACTAACATCTCCGGTTTAGATTTTATTTGATACATGTGACCATATCATCGTAAAGTATGTTTTTTCAATATAGTTTAATCAGATTATTGAAATTTCGGGAGTTTTGCCGTGTTCCGTTCTCTGACTTTGTTGACGTTGGAGAGATCCGTGCCACTTGGCAAGTGCCCATGCTAAATCAAGAGGGAAATTTGCCGTTCCAGATCCAAACAACGACTGTTCTGGACAAAGGACACCTTGTCCAACATTCTGACGGAAGATCACCAAAAGTAAGAAACATTTTATGATGCTATTTCTAATATCTGTCGTGCATGTGAACTGGTCGTCGGCGCCCAAGTGTTTCTGGCTATTGTGGCTACGCTAATATAACGCTATATTGTGTTTTCGCTGTAAAACACTTGATAAATCGGAAATATTGTCTGGAATCACAAGATGCCTGTCTTTCAATTGCTGTACACTATGTATTTTTCAGAAATGTTTTATGATGAGTATTTAGTTATTTGGCGTTGGTGTCTGTAATTTTTCTGTCAGCTTTCGGTGCAATTTCTGACTGTAGCTGCAATGTAAACTATGATTTATACCTGAAATATGCACATTTTTCTAACAAAACATATGCTATAAAATAAATATGTTATCAGACTGTCATCTGATGAAGTTGTTTCTTGGTTAGTGGCTATTTATATCTTTATTTGGTCGATTTTGTGATAGCTACTGATGGAGTAAAAAACTGATGGAGTAAGAAAAGTGGTGTCTTTTGCTAACGTGGTTAGCTAATAGATTTACATAGTGTCTTCCCTGTAAAACATTTTAAAAATCGGACATGTTGGCTTGATTCACAAGATGTGTACCTTTCATATGCTGTATTGGACTTGTTAATGTGTGAAAGTTAAATATTTAAAAAAAATATCTTTTGAATTTCGCGCCCTGCACTTTGAGCTGGCTGTTGTCATAAGTGTACCGACGTCGGGCTTGCACGCCAAACAGGTTAAGAACTAGTGTATCTATCATTTCCTGTACAACATGTATTTTTTAGTAATGTTTATGAATAGTTATTTGGTCAGAATATGTGAGTCAGAAAAATATCCGGACGTTCTGGGAAAAAGATGCTACGTTAGCACAATGTGTAACCTCTGATTTCAGCTCTAAATATGCACATTTTCGAACAAAACATAAGTGTATGTATAACCTGATGTTATAGGACTGTCATCTGATGAAGCTTATCAAGGTTAGTCAAAAATTATATATATTTTGCTGGTTTGTTACGATCGCTAACTTTCGCTGCTGGTAAATGGCTTGTGTTTCTGGCTATTGTGGTAAGCTAATATAATGCTATATTGTGTTTTCGCTGTAAAACACTTAATAAATCGGAAATATTGGCTGGAATCACAAGATGCCTGTCTTTCATTTGCTGTACACCATATATTTTTCAGAAATGTTTTATGATGAGTATTTAGGTATTTGACGTTGGTGTCTGTAATTACTCTGGCTGCTTCGGTGCTATTTCTGACGGTAGCTGTGATGGTAGCTGCAATGTAAAACTGTAAAACACAACATCTTGTGAATCCAGCCAACATGTCCGATTTTTAAAATGTTTTACAGCGAAAACACCACGTATATTTATGTTAGCTCACCACCAAATACAAAAAAGGACAGACATTTTTCACAGCACAGGTAGCATGCACAAAACCAACCTAACTAACCAAGAACCAACCAAACTAACCAAGAAACAACTTCATCAGATGACAGTCTTATAACATGTTATACAATAAATCTATGTTTTGTTCGAAAAATGTGCATATTTGAGGTATAAATCAGTTTTACATTGCAGCTACCATCACAGCTACCGTCACAAATAGCACCGAAGCAGCCAGAGTAATTACAGACACCAAATTGAAATACCTAAATACTCATCATAAAACATTTCTGAAAAATACATGGTGTACAGCAAATGAAAGACAAGCATCTTGTGAATCCAGCCAATATTTCCGATTTCTTAAGTGTTTTACAGCGAAAACACAATATAGCATTATATTAGCTTACCACAATAGCCAGAAACACAAGCCATTTACCAGCAGCAAAAGTTAGCGATCGTAACAAACCAGCAAAAAATATATAATTTTTGACTAACCTTGATAAGCTTCATCAGATGACAGTCCTATAACATCAGGTTATACATACACTTATGTTTTGTTCGAAAATGTGCATATTTAGAGCTGAAATCAGTGGTTATACATTGTGCTAACGTAGCATCTTTTTCCCAGAATGTCCGGATATTTTTATGACACTCACCTATTCTGACCAAATAACTATTCATAAACGTTACTAAAAAATACATGTTGTATAGGAAATGATAGATACACTAGTTCTTAATGCAATCGCCGTGTTAGAATTCTAAAAATAACTTCATTACGACATCCAGCTTACGTTATAGCGAGAGAGTGCCCAAAATCTGGGCGCAAACTAATAGTACACATGTTCGACAGATATATGAAATAGCATCATAAAATGGGTCCTACTTTTGATGATCTTCCATCAGAATGTTGTACAAGGGGTCCTTTGTCGGGAACAATCCTTGTTTGGTTTTAGAATGTCCTCTTCTCCAGTCAATTAGCACGGAAAGCTAGCAAAGTGGCGCGAAGCTCTCCTTCGTGAACAAACGCAGACAACGCAACACGCCTAACGTCCCGAAAAAATTTCAATAATCTAATAAAACTATATTGAAAAAACATACTTTACGATGATATTGTCACATTTATCAAATAAAATCAAAGCCGGAGATATTAGTCGTCTATAACGACAGCTTTTCAGAAGGCAATACCCGGTCCCTTCTCGCGCGTTCCAGAAAACAGGAAATTGGTGTCACGTCATGCCAAGAGCTTTTATTCGACCTCAGATCAAGATATACACTCAATTTCTTCTCTCACTGCCTGTTGACATCTAGTGGAAGGCGTATGAAGTGCATGTATACTAATACATATCAAGCACATTTATAGGCAGGCCCTAGAACAGAGCATCGATTTCAGATTTTCCACTTCCTGTCAGGAAGTTTGCTGCAAAATGAGTTCTGTTTTACTCACAGATATAATTCAAACGGTTTTAGAAACTAGAGAGTGTTTTCTATCCAATAGTAATAATAATATGCATATTGTACGAGCAAGAATTGAGTACGAGGCCGTTTGAAATGGGCACCTTTTATCCAGGCTACTCAATACTGCCCCTGCAGCCCAAACAGGTTAAACCACCTGACCAAGTCCTAAAGCAATGGGACTCCCTAAATCCTTCTCAGATTATCACCAATCCCACAAGGTATGACTCCAAACACCCAGAAAAGGCTACTCTCCTCGATGTGATCCTCACAAATAATCCTGATAGGTATCAGTCTGTTGTTTTGTGTAATGACCTTAGTGATCACTGTTTTACAGCATGTGTTCATAGTGGTTGCTCAGTGAACCGACCTGTCCTGATTTGTCATAGATGCTTGCTAAAAAACTTTAATGAGCAAGCCTTCCTTCATGAACTGGCCTCTGTAAAATGGTATAGAATCAGCTTGATCCCCTCTGTCGAAGACGCTTGGACCTTCTTTTTTTTTTTTTTTCAGTGGTATTGTTAACAAACACGCCCCCATAAAGAACATTTGAATTAAAAACAGGTTCAGCCCCTGGTTCGACCGTGATCTTGCTGAGTTACTCCACCTCAAGAATTGCATTTGGCAAAAGGTTCGGCAAACGCATATTCAAGCTGACTGGCTATCGTTCAGGAAAATTAGAAATAAGTGCCCTCAGGCTATCCAGAAGGCCAAAGTTAGTTACTTATAGGAGCAGTTCTCTCTCTTTGGGTCTAACCACAAGAAGTTCTGCAAAACGGTTAAAGACCTGGAGAATAAACCCTCCTCATCACAGCTGCCCATGTCCCTTAATGTTGATGATGTGGTTGTTACTGACAAGAATCACATGGCTGAGCTCTTTAATCACCACTTCATGACGTCAGTATTCCTATTTGACACAGCCATGCCTTCTAATGTGACTATCCCCAATGCTTCTCCCTCTTTTTCCCCTGTCCCGCTACAAAGTTTCTCCCTGCAGGCAGTCACTGAGTCCGAGGTACAAAACGAGCTCCTTAAACTTGACCCCAGAAAACCACCTGGGTCAGATGGTTTAGACCCTTTCTTCTTTAAGGTTGCTGCTCCTTTCATCACCAATCCTATCTCCAACCTTTTTAACCTGTCTCTCCTTTCTGGGGAGGTTCCCATTGCTTTGAAGGCAGCCACAGTTAATCCTTTATTTAAAGGAGGAGATCAAGCTGATCCTAACTGTTATAGGCCTTTTTCTATTTCGCCATGTTTATCAAAAGTGTTGGAAAACTTGTCAATAATCTACTGACTTGCTTTCTTTATATCTATAGTATTCGCTCTGGTATGCAATCTGGTTTCCGCTCAGGTTATGGATGTGTCACTGCAACCTTGAAGGTCCTCAATGATGTCACTATTGCCCTTGATTCTAAGCAATATTGTGCTGCTATTTTTATCAACTTGGCCAAAGCTTTTGATACGGTAGACCATTCCATTCTAGTGGGCTAAGGAGTATTGGTGTCTCTGAGGGGTTTTTGGCCTGGTTTGCTAACTACCTCTCTCAAAGAGTGCAGTGTATAAAGTCAGAAAATATGCTGTCCCAGCCACTGCCTGTCACCAAGGGAGTACCCCAAGGCTCAATCCTAGACCCCATGCTCTTCTCAATTTACATGAACAACATAGCTCAAGCAGTAGGAAGCTCTCTCATCCATTTATATGCAGATGATACAGTCTTATACTCAGCTGGCCCCTCCCCGGATTTTGGGTTAATTGCTCCACAACAAGCTTGCTTAGTGTCCAACAAGCTTTCTCTACCCTTAACCTTGTTCTGAACACCTCCAAAACAAAGGTCATGTGGTTTGGTAAAAATAATGCCCCTCTTCCCACAAGTGTTATTACTACCTCTGAGGGTTTAGAGCTTGAGGTAGTCACCTCATACAAGTACTTGGGAGTATGGCTAGACGGTGCACTGTCCTTCTCTCAGCACATATCAAAGCTGCAGGCTAAAGTTACATCTAGACTTGGTTTCCTCTATCGTAATCACTCCTCTTTCACCCCAGCTGCCAATCTAACCCTGATTCAGATGACCATCCTACCCATGCTAGATTACGGAGACATAATTTATAGTTCGGCAGGTAAGGGTGCTCTCGAGCGGCTAGATGTTTTTTACCATTCGGCCATCAGATTTTTCACCAATGCTCCTTATAGGACACAACACTGCACTCTATACTCCTCTGTAAACTGGTCATCTCTGTATGGTTGATACTTATTTATAAAACCCTCTTAGGCCTCACTCCCCCCTATCTGAGATATCTACTGCAGCCCTCAACCTCCACATACAACACCCGTTCTGCCAGTCACATTTTGTTAAAGGTCCCCAAAGCACACACATCCCTGGGTCCTCTTTTCAGTCCTCTTTTCAGTTCGCTGCAGGTAGTGACTGCAAACACTCAAACTGGAGAGTTTTATCTCAGTCTCTTCATTCAAAGACTCAATCATGGACACTCTTACTGACAGTTGTGGCTGCTTTGTGTGATGTATTGTTGTCTCTACCTTCTTGACCTTTGTGCTGTTGACTGTGCCCAATAATGTTTGTACCATGTTTTGTGCTGCTACCGTGTTGTGTTGCTACCATGTTGTTGTTATGTTGTGTTGCTACCATTCTGTGTTGTCATGTGTTGCTGCCTTGCTATGTTGTTGTCTTAGGTCTCTCTGTGTTGTCTCTCTTGTTGTGATGTGTGTTTTTTCAGTTATTTATATTGTATTAATTATTTATTTTAAATCCCAGGCCCCCGTCCCCGCAGGAGGCCTTTTGACTTTTGGTAGGCCGTCTTTGTAAATAAGAATTTGTTCTTAATTAACTGACTTGCCTAGTTAAATAAAGGTTAAATAAAATACAAAATAAATAAATGCAATTGTTACCCAGATATTGAGACAAAAACACCTTTAAGTATAAAATTATTACAAGACACTTTTATCATATCTACTGTAATTATCTAATTTTGCTAGATGATATCAAGTTAGGATCCCACTCTGTGAATGAATGTGACCAATTTACCATCGTCAGGTAAATACGTTTTAATCAATTTCACGTAGAGAAGATAATAATGAGCTAGGAATCATCAATTCAACCAGTTTATGGAATTGGTTCTCTCTCTTTTATCATGGACAAAATAAACATAAAAATAAAATCAATTGTATGTAAAATATTTTTGTTTACAATGTCACGATATGCGCCGATTTAACATGCACGTCATATACGTATATCGTTCATATTTTGGACGCATCTCATTTCTACGCATTCAATGTCCTTCCACCAAGCCGTTGGACTCGGATCTGTCTCGCATTAATAGTTTTATGATTTATAGGCTGCAAACAGCCTTATATACAATTATCTGCTGCTCTTGCCCTATATGAATGCCATTTTCCCCACATCCCTCCTTAAAAGAGACACAGGCCATTTGTCTAGCTCCCTGCCACCTCGCAGCGCCCAGTAATAAGCCATCTGCTGGATCGGAACATGAAAGATTAAAATGATATACAGTATGAAAGCTCTCTATTCAGTTGCTGCGCAAGATTCAGGAACGCAGAGGCCAAAGCTGTCATCTCTCTCAGGAAGAGGTAATTATCACTCTCCCTCTCTGTTCCCTCTCTCCCTCGCTCTCCGTCTCCGAATCAGGCCCCGGCCCCCGTGCTGCATGCAAACGGTAAAAACCTCACTTAGGAGGCGAGAACAATGCCCAACCAAATATCTTACTGGGGCTAATCCGCACAATCCTTTGTATTCATTGAGGGCTGGTGGTGTGGGCCTGCGGAGTGGGCAGGGCAAGGATGTGTGTTTGTTTGGGGGTCATGGGGGGTCAACTTCAAGCCCACAGTGCCACGGGCGAGTCGGATGATTAATTCACCCACTGGGGTGGGAGGGGGTGGGAGGAGGGTGGGGGATTGGGGTATGTGTGTAAATAAATGGAGGATTAGAGAGAGAGACACATATTGGATGTCTGAGTTTGATCTACATCTGAGCCATGGAGATGGAGACGCGAGGGAGCTAAATTGGGTATGGTCAGAGTGAGGTGGAGCAATGTGGTGATAACAGTGTTACTCCTTTGCAAAGTTCATTTATAACTATGCTATTCCACAGTTGTACAGTTCAGGATTGTATCTTCAGCTCATTGTGATCATCAACATTTTAGAATAAGTTTGAACGCTCAACATCGGATAACGTTATGCTCTGAAACTGTTTATTAGTCCAACTAGTCCAATTTTAGGGCACTGAAAGTTTAACTGAAGGAAAATAACTATCAGCAATCTTAGCATTATTGTGCATTATCACAAATCGTCAGGTCATTCTGGAGTAACTGAAACTTCATTGTATTTGATTAGAGAGGGATGTGAAGCCTTGTTACCCACGGTGTCCTGACACTTCCAATCTCTCCTCACCCAAGAACACTCCCTCTCAAAATATGTATATCTCCCCACTCCTCTCTCTACACTACACAGGAGAGCTTTGAAACCTCTCCCTAGTTTTTGAGTAGTATAGCAAGGCCCAGGCGTTGAGTTTCGAGCTCCATTGAGAGAGTAAATTCATTTTCCACATAGACCAGAGGGCTTAATTCATTAGTCCCTGGTGTTCCCCTCAGCCAAAGGAGCCAAAGAGGAGGCAGGGAGAGGGGGGTGAGGCAGTAAGGTAGGCAGCATTTGGCGCTCCAGCGCTACTCTCTTTCTGTAAGGGAGGAGCGTCCGCCCATCAAACATCAGCCTGTCTCCCTCATCCCTCTATCCACACATCCCCAGTAAGAACCAGCAAAAAGGCTCCCATCTCGCCTTTCTATCTCTCTAAAACACCCCTCCTCCCTCTATCCTTCCATCTCCCCCCCCCACCTGACCCATCCACCTCACAGTCAATAGAGGAAACACAGTCCTTCGTTCTCTTTTTCGTAAAACAAGTTTCAATTATGCATAAACTTGTCAATTTGGGGGCGTACAAAGAGGAGTGACATGGAAACCCAGCAGAGAGGACTGTCTCGTGGTATATCATCGAGGATGACAATGGGATGGCTAATGCTTGTCGTAGCAACTGTCCTGTCTCTCATGCTCACTATCCTATGACTGATCTCTGATTTACCAGAGATATCAGAAATATTCCAACAATTTGAAATGACATGCACACAAACTTCACCATCAGAACCTAAGTCCGTTCCCTGTATAGGTCTACCTCATAAAACATCTGCTGGTATGGAAGCTGCTACAGGGCCTCCTTTGGTTAGGCTGATTTGTGTGATGTTGCCTGCATGACAAACAGGCATTGGCCTTGGCCTGTCAGTGTCATTAAGAATGAGTGTTTTTAACGCAATGTTAAACGTACATATAGATGACGTTATAAATGTGCTTGTTATTGAAATCCACCACAGAGGATCAAAAATGACTGTTTGACATGCGGTTTGCTCGTCAAATTAAATATGTTGTATGCTGTAAGCACATACCGTACGCAGTTCTAACAAAGTCCTGAGTGAAAAGAAAAGCAGGGAAATATTTTACTTGTTTAGTAAAATGTCAAACCATGCTTTGTCATCTCAAGTACTCATCAATGTCAAGTTAGAATATGAGAGTGAAACATTAACACACAAAACCCACTCGTACCTACCTCTTTTCTTTCTTTGTTTCTTTGTTTCTTCATTTGTTTCTTTCTTTCTTCTCTTAAAAAAAAGGTTGATTCTAGTCGTACCTTTTTTGTTGATACAACGTAAGTAAACTGTTCTGTCAAGTCTCCTGAGCGGATTAGAAATGTGCTGCAATTACCTTCATCATTGACCCTATGAAGCTGGTTAACTGCAAAACTCTTGACCCTTCCACTCAGGCATTGTGTGCCCTACATCACCGCTACTGTACACACGATGGGTTGAAAATGAACATTTCAGCAAGCCCAAAAAAGAGAAAGAATAGAAAACATACTTCAAGAAAAATAGGTTAGATCTGGAAGTTTCCCCTTTTCTCAGATGTTGCTGGACATCAAACCGTCGTTTTAGGTCTAATTAACAAAACTAATGCAAAGCCCAGACCTTCTGGCTCTTGGCAAAGGCCTTGGAGGGATACGGAGCTAAAAATCCACATCAGATTTAAATAATGAATATGACACATTGAGCTCCGTGGAGAATGTAAGTAGCTCCATGTTTGGAGTTTAGAACAATGTCACTGCGAAGTGTAATGCCGTTTGTCCCTTAAATGAGCAGGAGAGACTGTAGCCACTGCATTGTGCTCTGTCATGGCGGATCAAAGGGAGCCCCCTTTGTCATGTTAATAGGGGACCTTTCAGGGAGGACGTTGGTAAAGCGGGCCTTTTGGTCTGGGGTCCGTCCCTGGCCGAGATAGGTGTGGGCTGGGAAACACTGGGCCTGGCCCTGGGGAGATGAAGCGGGGGTCATTTTATGGTTTCTAATCCTCTTAATCCCCGTTAGAAGGGGGCTTGCCGGAGACAAATCCCGTCCCAGAGGTCCTTAGGATTCAAACGCTGCGCTTGAACAACTGTATAATTTGATAACGATGACGACGGAGGATAGAGAGACAGAGGGAGGGAGAGAGAGAGAGAGAGAGATGGACATAAAGATACTGTAGAAAGAGTCAGATGTTTCTGCAGCTTTCAATTTATTATGCATATTATTATATTAACTTATTATGTTTGTGTTAGGACAGACAGATATTGTGACGTCTATTACACATACATATACACAAACACAAACACGCATGCGCGCGCGCGCGCACACACACACACACACACACACACACACACACACACACACACACACACACACACACACACACACACACACACACACACACACACACACACATGGTCTGACTCTCATGCTAATGTCCCTTATGTTGCTCTGCGGTCCATTCAGGCTATCTCTATGTCTCTCTCTTTCTCCTCAGTGGATGGACAGCATGGAAGGCTAAGACTCGGGATAATCCACTGAGCCTCTTTCACATTAATGCACTTCTGCTGCCGTAATCTGAGATGAGCCGTCTTCGTTATCACTCAATTAAAAGTTACATGAACTGGTCTCCCAGTTCACTGACCATAGAGGCAAACCAACAGGGAGAGAGAAGCCAGGCCAGGGGCAGGCGGGGTGGAATAGACTGATGATTAGGGTTGAGTAGGCCCATGATAGACTTGGTCTCATTAAGTATGTAGGCGCATAAGCGCATATTTGTGGTAAGAGGTATCTTGATACTATTGATTATTGTCACAGAGAAAATCATAGAGATTGTGTTTCTTCCTTGATTCAGAAAATAGTTGCATAACAAAGTTCAAAATCCTCCATTTGCCTTTGTTTCATCAAACTTCTAACAATGCAGTAAATGAATGAGATCTGGTTGTACAAATAGCATATTGTAATTCATTTGCATAATATACATACACAAAGCCATGAAACTTCCACTTGTTCCACCTTTGATTCTGAAAATAGTTAGATAGCCTTCTCCCACTCAGACAAATGAGCGTAGATAACACGTTGACATAGGCATCTCTTTTAATTCAAAGAGTATGAAATGGGATGGTTAGCTTGAAAGACCGAACTGTCCACGGCGTATCACAGAACCCAAACATAGCCTGGGAGCTACCTCTCGGTGGAGAATAACACAGGAAAATGTGAGTTTGTGGTCAGGCACTTTCTGAGAGGAAAACTAAAAAGGAAGGATAGACTGGAGGGAGAAGAACGTGGAAGATGTGAACATAGCTCTGACCATGCTGCAAAAGCCATGGTTTGTAGGATGACCCAAAGACCATAAACAAGTCAACCACTTTGACAGTTACTCTCTCTCTCTGTCTATTTCTGTCTTTCTTTCTTCCTTCTCTCTTTCCTTCTGCATCTCTTTCTCTCAGCATCTCTCTCACTCCTTCTCCCCCCTCTCTCTCTGCCTTTCTCCCACCTCTCGCTCTGTCCCTACTAATAGCCCCCTTCACTCCATCTCTGCTCTGCATAGAGCCTAAAGCGAGAGACTGAGGAGAGTTTATAACAACAACCACAAACCTGGTCTATCTGTCTGCAGGATGCAAGGGCTGCTTGCTGCTTGGATGTCGTGAAGACACAAGGGGCAAACTGCTGTCACAGCTGCAAAAGAAGGCCTGTGATTTCACATTTCACAGTTACAACACACATTTGGAATGTGTGTTGCAACAATTCAATGGCTCAGACTCGAGACGTATGTGGCAGGGTCGACAGGAAATCACGAACTCCAAAAAGAAAAACAGCCACGTCACAGATACCGACGTCACGCTTCCAGTCAAACTAAACACCGTCTTTGCCCGCTTTGAGGACAATACAGCGCCACCGTCGCGACTCGCTAACAAAGCCTGCGGCCCCCTCCTCTCCTTCTCAGTGGCTGACGTGAGTGAAACATTTAAATGTGTTAACCCTGCAAGGCGGCTGTCCCAGACGGCATCCCTAGCCGCGTCCTCAGAGCATGCGCAGACCAGCTGGCTGGTGTGTTTACGGACATATTTCGCTCCCTATCCCAGTCTGTTGTCCCAATGTGCTTCAAGATGGCTACCATTGTTCCTGTACCCAAGAAAGCAAAGATAACATAACTAAATGACTACCGCCCCATAGCACTCACTTCTGTCATTATGAAGTGCTTTGAGAGGCTAGTCAAGGATCATATCACCGCCACCTTACCGGCCACCCTAGACCCACTTCAGTTTGCATACCACCCCAACAGGTCCACAGATGACGCAATCGCCATCACACTGCTCTATCCCATCTGGATAAAAGGAATTCCTATGTAAGAATGCTGTTCATTGACTACGAATCAGCATTCAACGACATAGTACCCTCCAAGCTCACCATCAAGCTGGAGGCCTTGGGTCTCAGCCCCTCTTTGTGCAACTGGGTCCTGGACTTCTTGACGGGCCGCCCCCCAGGTGGTGAAGATAGGAAAAAACATTTCCACTTTGCTGACCCTCAACACTGGGGCCCCACAAGAGTGTGTGCTCAGCCCTCTCCTGTACTCCCTGTTCACCCACAACTGCGTGGCCTTGCACGCCTCCAACTCAATCATCAAGTTTGCAGACGACATAAGAGTAGTGGGCTTGACCACCAACAACAACGAGCCTACAGTGAGGAGGTGAGGGCACTCGGAGTGCGGTGTCAGGAAAAGAACCTCTCACTCAACGTCAACAAAACAAAGGAGATGATCGTGGACTTCAGGAAACAGCAGAGGGAGCACCACCCTATCCACATTGAAGGGACAGCAGTGGAGAAAGTGGAACGTTTTGAGTTCCTGGGCATACACATCACAGACAAACTGAAATGGTCCACCCACAAAGACAGTGTGGTGAAGAAGCCGCAATAGTGCCTCTTCAACCTCAGGAGGCTGAAGAAATTTGGCTTGTCACCCAAAACCCTGACAATTTTACAGATGCACAATTGAGAGCATCCTGTCGGGCTGTATCACAGCCTGGTACGGCAATTGCACCGCCCTCATCCGCAATACTCTCCAGAGGGTGGTGCGGTCTGCACAACGCATCACCGGGGGTACCTACAGCACCCGATGTCACAGGAATGCCAAAAAGATCATCAAGGACAACAGCCACCCGAGCCACCAAAGGCCATCAGGCTGCTGCCTACATTGAGACCCAATCACTGGACACTTTAATAAATGGATCACTAGTCACTTTAAACAATGCCACTTTAAATAATGCCAATTTAATATTGTTTACATATCTTTTATTACTCATATCACATGCATGTACTGTATTTTATACCATCTACTGCACCTTGCCTATGCTGCTCGGCCATTGCTCATCCATATACTTATATGTACATATTCTCATTCACCCCTTTAGATTTATGTGTATTAGGTAGTTGTTGGGGAATTGTTCGATTTGTGTGTATTAGGTAGTAGTTGGTAATTGTTAGATTACTTGTTAGATATTACTGCACTGTTGGAACTAGAAGCACAAGCAATTCGCTACACTCGGATTAACATCTGCTAACCATGTGTATGTGACCAATACAATTTGATTTGATTTGAATGGAACGCACTCTTCCAAACCTTTTCCATTTGGGTTTCCCAATGTTTGTACTTTGATGAAGAGTATAAAATAATATGACACTGCATGAGTGTATGACGTACAGGTGTTTCACTGGAACAGGGATGGAATACCATATAGTATTCGTCTAGGGATAGTCCATTTCTCTCGGTCTCTCTCTCTTTCACTTCACATTGCTTCATTCTCCGATGCATCCTCTTGAACCAAAAAATATTACTCAATGTAACACTAACACTAGAAATGTTTCTAAAGTGTCAGATGGCCTTCATCAACAACAACTTCTAAAAAATGTGTGTTTTTACTCCCTCTGTAAAATACACACAGGCAAGAAATCATGTGTAATGAGCATCGTGTGTGTGTCTATGTACAGTATGTTAGTGTTTGTGTGTGTATTCGCACGCCTGAATTCATGCTCATTTACAAAATTGGATCTTTACTGGCAGCCCAGTTGAGAGCAGCGTATGTGTTGATGTGTGTGTTGATATGTGCAAGGGCATGTGTTTATATTTTGATGTGTGCGAGTGTGTGTGTGTGTGTGTGTGTGTTGACAGCCTTTGAGCCAGTTCATGCCTTCACTAAAATGCTTAGCGCACAAAGCAGCGTTACCCCCTATGCTCCCGAGCTCCTGCTCTCTCTCTCTGACAGCAGATTAAGGTAAACACCAAAGACATCCTAACACGCTCGTGAAAGCGATTTTTGGATGGGGGAAATTGATCGCTTTACAGTGTACAAATAACAGGAAAATATCAATAGAACAGACGAGTCCGACGGGAGACACAACACAAGCCAGTTTCACATTATATTATAGCAAACAAAACAAGAGTTGATGAACTACCAAAGACCCTCTTGACTTCTACCTCTCTCCCCTCTTACTCTTCAACTAAAAATGAGACACCTAAAAATGTAATTCAAATTGAGCAAAAGAGTTTGGAGTCTTTATACACTTTTGTAACGCATAGCAGGGTTGACAGTGACACAAAATGTTTGTCCATTGAATGTATTGACTTAGGCTTGACTTAGTCTTCCACAGTGTGATGCTTATAGACTGATGCCCGGCTGTTTATTCCCAACCCTCAAACCTCTCCTTACATACAGTATGTGCTGATGGTGTCATTTATTTCGATTTTAGAACAGCACTGTCATCAATACATTCTTTATCATTTTGCATTATTTGTCTGCAACACAATTGTATTCCAAGAAAAACCTATTTCCCTGAACCTGACATATCCCCAAAAAACAACAACCCTGCTTTACATTGCATCAACTCAGTCTGTCTCTCTGTTTCTCTGTCCATCTGTGAGAGCTAGAGTCAGGCCGTAGTGATGTTTTAAACTCTCCTGCTCCTGCTGTACACCTGTAAATGAATGCAGGGGCTGAGGGGCAGGGCTTTAGCAGCTGCTGATCTGCATCTGAGACCCACTACCCTGGTTTGGCTGAGTATAGTGCGTGTGTGAGTGTGTGGAACGCGGAGGTATCTTTCGAAGGTAATGGTAAGAAAAAATGACAATTTTCCCTGGCCTCCTCCATCAGATACACCGCAGATCCCCAGATCCTGGACCGAATAATTTGTCAGCCATTTACATGGTGGCAGGTCCTGGTGAAGACTGGAATCCTGTCAGGAGCAGGTGGTCTCTCTCTTTTTCACTCTCTCTCTATTTTACGCAAACACACACACACACACACTCCCACACTCTGTGCCAGAGACAGATGTGACCTGCTGCATTCCCCCTTCCTCTACTTCCCTCCTGGGGACTTCTGGGGTTCTTTCCAAACACATCACCCTCTTTTGTCGAAAAAAGGAAGCCAACTCACCACTGTTTAGGTCTTCGGCAGTCTTCCAGACTCTCGTCCCCTCTCTCATTCTCTCTCGCTTTCTCTTTGACTGGTGAATACATATGAGCAATGGTGGTGTGCAATGGAAAGAGGATGGTGAGAAAGAGAGAAAGAAAGAGAGAGAGAGAGAGAGAGAGGCTGACAAACAGACATCAGCAGAGGAAGCAGGGAGGATATATTTGTATATGTAGCTTAGGTGTGAGGCCTGGGGAGAATACGGCGCTGTCCTTCAGCTAAGAGCTGACACACACGCACACATGCGCACGCACACACAAACTCCCATTTTATCTGATCTTAATCACTAAACACACGTATTAATTTGACTGATCCCAGGCGACGCAGCAGATTATTTGTGCACGGTTGCAGCAATGCAAAATAATTGCTGTTTACTCACTTCATTGAGACAGTCAATAAGTTGAGAACAGAAGCTAAGTGTACTACAGTCTGTGGCAGTAGAATAAACATTTTCCATTCTAGCCTCAGGACCCACTTTTCATCTGTGAAGCATGTTTTAATAATTAATCTGTATCATACACACACAGCAGCTGCTGGGTACATCTCCCATCCTCCCATTCAAACTGACTACCACAGATGCCACTGTTTGGGCCCTCTGTACAAGTTCAGAATATTTTACGCTGTTTATAAGCATACGCCCGCTTGCACGCACACACACAAATGCACAATACATGCATGCAAACACGCACACACATATCTACACCCATGCCCCCCCTCACACACACACAACGTCGTTTGAGCAATAGGGGTGAAGCCATGACAATGTCAGGGCCGTCGTACTCTCCAGTGAGTGTGCTGTGGTCAGCCGGCCAAATGGGGATACATTTGTTTTTCCCACAGCGCAGAAATGATGCCAGATTAAGTCCATGAATATATACATGGACCAGGCCTGTCCTGTCTGGAGACACATGATTTCCCTAGGGGCGTGCTGACAAGGCGGGGTGTGTGTGTGTGTTGTAGCCCCTGACAGAAAAGAGGAGATCCCCTGAACAGGTCCAAATAGAGCTTAATCTCATTCCTTATTGTGCTGTAACAAGAATGAAATTGCACAATTGCACCTTAAATCGATGAGTCCAACTGACCCACCCCCATTTCTCCACAATATTTTAATTTATCCAGCATACCCTTCCAGCATCGTCTTCACATTTTCTGCACGGATGGCGGCATGATTACTTCTCATCCTGTTTTTATCCTTGTTTTTCTCATCTTTCTTTTCCCTCCCCCAGAAGCCTCTAATAGTGTGAATTCAAACAATCAGGGGGTTAATGTGGTTATGATAAGAATAATCATAAACTAATAAGTCCCGAGAGAAGATTTTTTTTTTCAACCAATAGGGACTCCAAACATTGGGATTAGGCAAGGGGAATCAGGTGAATTATTTTTTAATTTAACTAGGCAAGTCAGTTAAGAACAAAGTCTTATTTACAATGATGGCCTACCGAGGAACAGTGGGTTAACTGCCTTGTTCAGGGGCAGAACGACAGATTTTTACCTTGTCAACTCAGGGATTCAATCCAGCAACCTTTCGGTGAATGAGGCGGATTTATGGCTAATGAAGATTGGATGCAGGTGAGCAAATTGGCATGGTCACAGCGCTATGTCCATATATGGAGTTCCTGCTCTAAGGCTGTAGTCCAATATGGAACTTAAGCCCGTATATAGAGAGCTTAAAACTCTCCTCCCGATACAGCGTCAACAGCTACACTTAAAGAGACATATGACACTGTAACGGCTGTTGGAAGGAGAGGACCAAGGTGCAGCGTGGTACGTGTCCATATTTATTTAATGAACACTGAAATAACAAAAATAACAAAGAGAACGACCGAAACAGTTCTGAAAGGTGCAAACACAAAACAGGAAACAACTACCCACAAAACACAAGTGGGATGAGGCTACCTAAGTATGGTTCTCAATCAGAGACAACGATAGACAGCTGCCTCTGATTGAGAACCACACTCGGCCAAACACATAGAAATATAAAACATAGAACAAAAACATAGAATGCCCACCCCAACTCACGCCCTGACCAAACCAAAATAGAGACATAACAAAGGAACTAAGGTCAGGGCGTGACAGACACATGGTCCAAGTACCTGCTGAATGACTAACAAATCAACATTGTGTGAAAGTGCTCTTTCACTGCCACCCAAGACACCTTCAAATACCTGGACCTAGTAGTAACACTCAAAATGATTGTTCTTTTGTACTGTAAATGCCGGAAAATGCTGTATAACAGTAGGCCTAATAATAATACTATAATGTGCACACATTTGGGGAAACTAATAGAATAGAAAGCACAATGTGTGTGCAGAGGGCTGCATGCCTGTAGTATACCCACTGGCAGGACACAACAGAGTTTTTTGCAGCGTGAGTTGCAGGCGGAAGTGGGTAGTCAGACAAGACATCAATTGGATTCAAATGTTTCAAAGTCGAGCAGATAATCATAAAACCATCATCTTTGTTCTGGAATGTATTTTTTTAAGCAACCCTCAGTTGCACTAATCAAGCGCCTTGTTCAAACCAAATCAAAGTTTATTGGTCGTGTACACAGTTTGGCAGGTGTTATAGCGGGTGCAGCGAAATGCTTATGTTAATAGCTCCTATCAATGCAGTACTATTTTAAACAATTAAAGAGTAAGGGGGAAAAAAGAAAAAAGAAAAGAAAAGAAATCAAGAACAGTGGGACGAATCTGATTAACAACCCAAATAGCACTATTTTATTAATTAAATGCAATCTATATGTACAGTACCTTCGGAGAGTATTCAGACCCATTGACTTTTTCTACATTTTGTTATGTTACAGCCTTATTCAAAAATGTATTAAATAAAACATTTTCCTTAGCAATCTAGACGCAATATCCCACAATGACAAAGCGAAAACAGTTTTTTTGAAATATTTGCATATGTATAAAAACAACAACTGAAATACTTTATCTGCATAAATATTCAGACCCTTAGCTATGAGACTCGAAATTGAGCACAGGTGCATCCTGTTTCCACTGATCATCATTGAGATGTTTTTGCAAATTGATTGGAGTCCACTTGTGGTAAATTCAATTTATTGGACATGATTTGGAAAGGCACACACCTGTCTATTTAAGGTCCCACAGTTGACAGTACATGTCAGAGCAAAAACCAAGCAGGAATTGTCCGTAGCACTCCGAGACCGGATTGTGTCGAGGCACAGATCTGGGGAAGGGTACCAAAAAATGTCTGCAGCATTGAAGGTCCCCAAGACCACAGTGGAAAAAGTGATCTGATGAAACCCAGATTGAACTCTTTGGCCTGAATGCCAAGCTTCACATCTGGAGGAGTCCTGTCACCATCCATATGGTGAAGCACGGTGGTGGCGGCAGCATCATGCTGTGGGGATGTTTTTCAGAGGCAGGGACAGGGAGACTAGTCAGGATCGAGGGAAAGATGAGCAGAGCAAAGTACAGAGAGTTCCTTGATGAAAACCTGCTCCAGAGCACTCAGGATCTCAGACTTGGGTGAAGGTTCACCTTCCAACAGGACAACGACCCTAAGCACACAGCCAAGACAATGCAGGAGTGGCTTCAGGACAAGTCTCCGAATGTCCTTCAGTGGCTAGGCCAGATCCCGGACTTGAACCTGATCTAACATCTCTGGAGAGACCTGAAAATAGCTGTGCAGCAACCTTCCACATCCAACCTGACAGAACTTGATCATCTACAGTGAGGAATGAGAGAAACTCCCCAAATACAGGTGTGGCTGGCTTGTAGCGTCATATCCAACAAGACTCAAGGCTGTTATCTCTCCCAAAGGTGATTCAACAAAGTACCAAAGTAAATGGTCTGAATAATTATGTAAATGTTTATGTTTAAATGTTTAAATGTCTAAAATTTCTAAAAAAAAGTTATGCTTTAATCACTCTACACACAAAACTACATAATGATAAAGGAAAATAAACATTTTTATCAATTTTAGAAGAAGGTTGTAACGTAACAAAATGTGTGTGTGTGTGTGAGTTTGTATATGAGTTTGTGTGTATGTGCGTGTGTTTTTGAGTATGAGGTGTGTGCGAGTATAGCTTGTCTGTGTTTTGTGTGTCAGTGTGCATCACCTGATAGATGGCTAGTGATGGCTGTTCAACAGTCTGATGGCCTGGTAATAGAAACAGTTTTTTAGTCTCTCGGTCTTAATTCTGATACACCTCTACTGTCTCCATCTGTCGGACAGTAGCCGAGTGATCAGTCTGTGGCTTGGGTGGCTAAGGTCCTTAATGATCGTCTTGGCCTCCCTTTGACACTGTGTGCTGTAGATGTCTGGAGGACAGGTAGCATGCCACCGATGATGCGTTGGGCTTCCCACACCACCCTCTGGAGAGCCATGCAGTTGAGGGCGGGGAGCAACTGCCGTACCAGGCGGTGATGCAGCCTGACAGAATGCTCTCAATGGTGGATCTGTAAAATTTTGTGTCTTAGGGGCCAAGCATAAATTTCTTTGCCACACCGAGACATTTTCATGTCCTCAGTGGACCCTGTCCATGTGGCCCCATCGATGTGGGGCATGCTCTCTCTGCTGTCTCCACTAGTCCACGATCAGCTCCTTCATTTTGTTAACATCGAGGAGGGGGGGACCCAGTTGCACAGGGAGAGGTTCAGACCCAGGTCCCTGAACTTAGTGATGAGCTTCGAGCAAACTATGGTGTTGAAGGCGGAGCTGTAGTTGATGAACAGCATTCTCAGATAGGTATTCCTCTTGTCCAGGTGGGACAAGGCAGTGTGCAGTACAATGGCGAATTCTGTGGACCTGTTGGGGCAGTATGCAAATTGTTACCTTAGCTTTCTTGGGTACAGGAAAAATGGTGGAGCAAGTCGGGATGCTTGATTGGGGTAGGGATAGATTGAATATGTCCATAAACACTCCAGCCAGCTGGTCTGCACATGTTTTGAGTACGCAGCTTGGGATGCTATCTGAGCCAGCAGCCTTTTGAGGGTTAACATGCTTGAATGTCTTACTCACGTTGGCTAGGGAGATCGGGAGCACACAGTCCTCGTGAGTGGTGGTGGCCCTTGTTGGCAGCTCGGTGTTGTTTTCCTCGAAGCGGGCGAAGAAGGTGTTTAGCTTGTTCAGGAGTGACGTGTCAGTGTCTGCAACGTGGCTTGTTTTCACTTTATAATCCATGATTGTTTGGAGTCCCTGCCACATGCATCTCGTGTCTGAGCTGTTGAATTGTGACTCCACTTTGTCCCTGTACTTTTGTTTTGCCTTTTTGATTGCATTTCGGAGGTTATAGCTGGTCTGTTTGTACAAGTCCAAGTTCTAAGTCACCTTGCTGTGCTTAAACACTTTCAGTTTTGTGCGAATGCTGCCATCTATCCACCGTTTTTGGTTTGGATAAGTTCTAATCATCACAGTGGGAACAACATCCTCTATGCATTTCCTGATAAACCCAGTCACCGAGTTAGTGTATATGTCGATACTATTCCCAGAGGCGACCCGGTACATTTTCCAGTCCGCGTGATCAAAACAGTCTTGAAGCATAGATTACGATTGGTCAGACCAACTTTGAACAGTCCTTATCATGGGTGCTACCTGCTTAAGTTTCTGCCTATAGGCGGGGAAGAGTAGGATGGAAACGTGATTTGATTTCCAGAAGGGAGGGCGAGGGAGGGCCTTGTAGCCAGAGTAAATATGGTCAAGCGTGTTCTCTCTGCGTGTAGCACAGAGTGTAGCACAAAGTTCAGTGTAGTTCCTTGAGAGCCGTCACAGTTTGGATTGGGGTGGGGGGTGGGGGGGCGGGGTATAGACCGCAGTGACAATAACCGAAAAAAAATGGTCTCGGAAGGTAATGCTGTTGGCTTTTGATGGTGAGGTATTCCATATCAGAAGAACTTAAAGACTTGAGTTCCTGTACGTTGCCACAATCACACCATGAGTTGTTAATCATGAGGCGTACTCCTCCACCTTTGTTTTTCCCGGAGAGTTCTTTCTTCCTGACCATGCGATGAACGGAGAACCCCACTGTCTGTATGGACGGGGACAATATATCCGGAGCGAGCCATGATTCCGTAAAACAGAGTATCTTGCAGTCCCTTATATCTCTCTGAAAGGAGATCCTCACCCAGAGCTTGTCTACTTTATTTCCCAGGGACTGAACATTAATGAGTAATATACTCGGAAGCAGTGGATGGTTTGTTCGCCGGCTGACCTTGACTAGAAACCCACTTCTCCTCCCTCTCCTCCAGCGTTGATGTTTTTGTGTAGCACCCGGGATGAATGTGGCTGACTCGGGAAGTCCATACAAAGGATCCAGGTCAGGGAAGTCAAACATTTCTGGTGAGTGAGTGCCGATCTAATGTCCAAAAGTTATTTTAGACTGTAAGAAATAATACTATAAAGGTTCTGAGCAAATAAATAACAAAAAAAATGTCTAGGTGCTAGAAACAGAGCGACCGTGTCTGTCGCGCCATCTTGTTGTATCCCCATAGTGGGACAGTTTGCTGTTAATTAATGCAAAAAAAATTGGGCAACAATAAGATGTTATAGTCCTCCAGTGCCCAAATATAAAATACAATACAACTATTGTTCAGCTAACAACCTCGGTAATGTGAACATTTCAATGTAAAATAGTTGCTATATGTACTAAGGACTAAAAAGCTTTAATTTCAGTAAAACACATTTAGAAAATGTTAGTGCTGTACCATCTTAAAATAGTAATGTTAAACTATTGCTGTACCTCGAAACCACCTTGGAGTGATGCCCCGATTATAAGTCAATAGAGGGCCTTATTCTTAAGTGTATATATGTAAATATATATATTTTTAAAGTATTATCTCCTTTTGTATCAAACAGAGGGTGACCTTGTATGAAGTTTGGTATTATATGTGTCCAAATCAGCTAAATAAGCATATTTATTAAACATGATCTTGCATGTTTAGCTATCAAGAGCTCTGGGGCCTGATGTCAAGTTCTATAGCAAGTCCTATGGAGACAAAAACAGTGATACCTGGCTCCATTTCCTGAGACATAACTTCTTATGGCTGAAATCCCGTTAACGGGATCGATTTGATCACATCCAGCGAAAGTGCAGGGCGCCAAATTCAAACAACAGAAATCTCATAATTAAAATTCCTCAAACATACAAGGATTATACACCATTTTAAAGATACACTTGTTGTTAACCTGTCTAGCCCCTGCGTTCCGCTAGCGGAACTCCTCCCACATTCCACTGAAAAGGCAGAGCACGAAATTCAAAAAAGATTTTTTAGAAATATTTAACTTTCACACATTAACAAGTCCAATACGGCAAATGAAAGATACACATCTTGTGAATCCAGTCAACATGTCCGATTTTTAAAATGTTTTACAGCGAAAACAGCACATATATTTATGTTAGCTCACCACCAAATACAAAGAAGGACAGACATTTTTCACAGCATAGGTAGCATGCACAAAGCCAACCTAACTAACCAAGAACCAACCAAACTAACCAAGAAACAACTTCATCAGATGACAGTCTTATAACATGTTACACAATAAATCTATGTTTTGTTCGAAAAATGTGCATATTTGAGGTATAAATCAGTTTTACATTGCAGCTACCATCAGAGCTACCGTCAAAAATAGCACCGAAGCAGCCAGAGCAATTATAGAGACCAACGTGTATTACCTAATTACTCATCATAAAACATTTCTTAAAAATACACAGCGTACAGCAATTGAAAGACACAGATCTTGCGAATCCAGACAATATTTCAGATGTTCTAAGTGTTTTACAGCGAAAACACAATATAACGTTATATTAGCTTAGCACAATAGCAAACATCACAATAGCTCACAATAGCATTGATTCAAGCCAAACATAGCCATTACGTATAAACCACCAAAAGATATAAATTTTTTCACTAACCTTCTCAGAATTCTTCAGATGACAGTCCTATAACATCATATTACACAATCCATATAGAGTTTGTTCGAAAATGTGCATATTTAGCGGCACAAATCGTGTTATACAATCAGAAAAGTAGCAAAGCTGCCAGGAAAATGGCAGGAGAAATCTTTGAAGAGGCGCCTAATCTAATCAGTAACTATTCCAAAACTTGACTAAAAAATACAGGTTGGACAGCAATTGAAAGACAAATTAGTTCTTAATGCAATCGCTGAATTACATTTTTAAAATTATTGTTACTGCGCAATACAGGCTGCGATAACGCAATGCTATACTGCAAGAAATGGCGTCTCATACATTTTACTTTTAACAACAGAACAATTAATTAAAAGCATAAAGACTGCTTACTATTAGCTGAGCTTCAATCAGAATCTTGGGCAAGGTGTCCTTTCTTCAAAACAATCGTCTTTTGGCTGAAAGATGTCCTCTTGTCCAGTCGAATTAGCCGCTAAACGTTAGCCACCCACTGGAGAGGTGCCCAACAAATGGAAGCGCATGGCATTGAAATCCCAGAAAATCGCAATAAACTGCTATAAACTGCTATAAGTCGGTTTAAATTAACTACCTTATGATGTCTTTAACACCTATAACGAATACAAACATGACTGGAGATATAGAAATACTAAAACGAAAGCGTTTGCAGGACGCCATTCTGATGTCTTCATGCGCCAAGCGCACTGTTGAAAAGAACGGTACTTCCGGTTCCACGTCTAATATAAGTTCCCAGATTGCGCAATCGACTCCATTCAAAGTCTCACCGCTTACTGACATCTAGAGGAAGGCGTATGCAGTGCATGTACCCTCATAGCTTGCATGGGGACTTATAAACTGATCTCAGAACAGGGACATGGATTTATGAAATCTCACTCCCTGACAGGAAAAGTGCTGCAGAAGGAGTTCTGTTTCACTCAGAGAAATAATTCAAACGGTTTTAGAAACTAGAGAGTGTTTTCTATCCAATAGTAATAATAATATGCATATTGTACGAGCAAGAATTGAGTATGAGGCCGTTTAAATTGTGAACGATTTTCCCCCAAAGTGTAAATAGCGCCCCCTATCATCAACAGGTTTTAACCTCTCTGGGAGAGGCAAGCGTCCCGTCCCACATGGGAGAGGCAAGCGTCACACATGGCCAACATTCAGTGAAAATGAAGAGTGCCAAATTCAAATAAATTACTAAAAAAATTTAACTTTCATGAAATCACACCTGCAATATCAAATTAAAGCTACACTTATTGTGAATCCAGCCAACATGTCAGATTTCAAAAAGGCTTTACGACGAAAGCACACCAAACGATTATGTTAGGTCAGTACACAGTCACAGAAAAACACAGCCATTTTTTCAGCCAAAGAGAGGAGTCACAAAAAGCAGAAATAGAGATAAAATTAATCACTAACCTTTGATCTTCATCAGATGACACTCATAGAACTTCATGTTACACAATAAATGTATGTTTTGTTTGATAAAGTTCATATTTATATCCAAAAATCTCAGTTTACATTGGCGCGTTATGTTCAGTAATGTTTTGCCTCCAAAACATCCGGTGATTTTGCAGAGAGCCATATTAATTTACAGGAATACTCATCATAAATGTTGATGAAAATTCAAGTGTTATACATGGAATTAAAGATATACTTCTCCTTAATGCAAACGCTTTGTCAGATTTCAAAAAAGCTTTACGGAAAAAGCACACCATGCAATAATCTGAGTACAGCGCTCAGGCACCAAAACAAGCCATACAGATACCCGCCATGTTGTGGAGTCAACAGAAGCCAGAAATAGCATTATAAATATTCACTTACCTTTGATGATCTTCATCGGAATGCACGCCCAGGAATCCCAGTTCCACAATAAATGTTAGTTTTGTTCGATAAAGTCCATCATTTATGTCCAAATACCTCCTTTTTTTTCGTGCGTATCTTTCACAAATCCAAATTCAAGAGGCGCAGGCACTTAGTCCAAACGAAAGGCAAAAAAGTTATATTACAGTTCGTAGAAACATGTCAAACGATGTATAGAATCAATCTTTAGGATGTTTTTAACATAAATCTTCAATAATGTTTCAAGCGGACAATTCCTTTCTATTTAGAAATGAAAAGGATCGCAGCTCACTCTCACGTCCGAGTGCACGACTTAGCTCATGGCATTCTGCCAGACCTCTTAGTCAAACAGCTCTTGAAACAAGGTTCTAAAGACTGTTGACATCTAGTGGAAGCCTTAGGAAGTGCAATCGGACGAAATTGTACACTGTATATTGGACAGACAAAGACTTAAAAACCTACAAACCTCAGATGTTCCACTTCCTGGTTGTATTTTTTCTCAGGTTTTTGCCTGCCATATGAGTTCTGTTATACTCACAGACATCATTCAAACAGTTTTAGAAACTTCAGAGTGTTTTCTATCCAAATCTACTAATAATATGCATATCTTCTGGGCCTGAGTAGCAGGCAGTTTACTCTGGGCACCTTATTCATCCAAGCTACTCAATACTGCCCCCCAGAAACACAAAATCCACATACACAATGGTACTGAATAACAATGGGCTAGTACATCTGTCATGTGCTGACAGCCATCAATGTAAATATGCACAAAGCTTATGATGAACATTAGCCACAGCACAAAAGTATAGCAATAGTACAAAGTTACATAACAAGTAAAGTACACTGTGCACGTCAACATCATCATAAAAAATATGCTGACCAAAATCATCTACAGCAATGTCATCCTCACCATCATCAACCTCCCTTCATATTAGCATCATCATCCTCATTGTACCCATCGTATGACAACCAAGGACAACAATACCAGTTACAGACTAGCCTACCTCCTTCTCTTCCCTGTATTAAACGGGCAATGGCCCCGTCATAGGGGTAAAGAAGTGTTTGTACCGGTTGGTCTTGACAGTGGGGGATCTAAACCTGGAGCCAGAGGATAGCATCTGGAACTCATGGTGGATTCTGCCTTCACCACTTGTCTATTGTACAGGTCAGACAAACTACTCTGCTGTACAACAGACAAGTGGTGAGGAAAGCAGAATCCATATTGTCTGACTGTGCCCACCCTTAGCACGTGAGAAAGGCATTCCATAAAGTTATATGCTAAACCACACTACTGACACCTTACCATGTTCTATAGGTCAGCGTTTCCGAAAACTCGAATCTGGGGACCTCAAGGGGTGCACACTTTTTTCTAGCATTACACAGCTGATTAAAATGATCAAAGCTTGATTATGAATTGATTTTTTGAATCAGCTGTGTGGTCGTGGTAGGGAAAATCCACAAAATGGCCACCCCTTGGGGACCCCAGGACCGAGTTTGGGAAATGCTGCTATATGGAGCTTGACTAGTGGGGAGTTACAGTAGGGTCCAAAAGCAGCTGGTCAGTAGTAGAACAGGCCAAGCAGGGTCATGGTTCTATGTTGACTCAGAATGGACAGATCTATGGGAATAGTAGGAATAGAATAACAATATTGTGTTAGATGTCAATTCGGCAGCACACACCACTTGTACACATAACAAGACATTTGAAATAGCATGTCATTAACCTATTTTATCAAATTATAAACAGGAGTTACTCAATATATAAGGGCACAAGGCGAGACCCAAATGCAGACACAGGAGGCAGGTGGTTGAGCTCCGATATGTATTATGACAAAAGGGGAAGGCGAAAGGCAGGTCGGGGACAGGCGAGAGTTCATAAACCAGGTCAGAGTCCAAACAGTGCCAGGCGATAGGCAGGCTCGAGGTCAGGACAGGCAGGGGTTCAGTGAACAGGTCCGAGTCCAAACAGTACAAGGGGATAGGCAGGCTCGTGGTCAGGCAGGCAGGTTCGGCGTCAGGACAGGCAAGGGTCAAAACCAGGAGGGCTAGGGAAAAACAGAGACTGGGAAAAAGGAGCTATGAAAAACCGCTGGTTGACTTGGCAAAACAAGACGAACTGGCACAGAGAGACAGGAAACACAGGAATAAATACACCGGAGATAATAAGCGACCCCTGGAGGGGTGGAGACAAGCACAAGGACAGGTGAAACAGATCAGGGCGTGACACAATAAAAGGAGGCAAGAGGACCACATGCTGAAACCCAAGTCAATATCACACGGTTGCTGTTCCTGACTAATTGTTTACTCCTTCCCTGTGTGTGTAAATAAATGACAGGGTGTGTCAATGTGTGGGAATCAGTGCATGTTTTGTTTCTGCACTTCAATGTGGCATCACTGTGCACTTTTACATATTCATAAACTTGATTAAGCTGTCACAGGTTTACTTTTAATTGGTAATTTGATACTTCAATGCATTTCCTTTATAACAAGTATCAGATTATCTTGAACCATCATCATAACATGCCCAGTGCATTGTTACATAATTATACAACGGGTGGGTCTTATCCTGAATGCTGATTGGTGAAAACCACATTCCAGCCGGTGTCTACTCGATAAGTTACCACCTGCTAAATCTATGACGTTAAAATGCCTATTTACTATTTTCCATCTGACTGCACAATCCACTGTCTCATCAGCCCAGTCAGGCAATTTATATACTTGATCTCAACTATAAAAAGCATCTAGACATTATCTCACATTTCTTTAAGACTAACATTTCGTTTTCAACAGCGGAGATTTGCATAAACCTTGCTGTCTGTCTCTCCGACATTTGCAACATTCTTTAAATATTCAAATTAGATCTCCAGCTGTCGCATAGTAATGAACGTGTTGTGAGTCGGGATGAGACAGACAGGCAGGCAGATTTTCTCAGCCAGTAAAAATCATGATAAATACAAAGAAATATCAATAGAAATCAAGTAAAAACGAAACGAAGTCCAGCTAGTTTGCTATCTTTTCAGCTTCAGTTTGAAGCGATCATGTTAGCTGCGGAGCATGTGAGCGGAGCTGAGTGGTTGGAAATCCAGCTTGCTCACAGCGTCCATGTCCTTTCCTACAACTCTGCTAAAAACCACTCTGCACTCACAGGGAAAAAAACTCCTGCTCCAAAATCGCTCCATTCATTAAAATCACAATTTAACCAACACCCATCTATTTTTCTGACTACCTGGACCTACCAATGGTTTGTAGTGTTGAAACCAAACCATATGGATTTTTATGAAAAGTTATTTGAATAAACATGAAACGGTGAATTTAAGAAGCTAACATTATTTTGAATAGGCTACATATTAAACAGCATATAAACACTCCAAATAGGTCAGGAGCCAGATAGGGAGCCTGAATTATTAAGGCTATATTATTTCAATTATTTCAAGGCTATAGCCTACAAATAAATACGTTGTGAAGCATTTGCGAGTGTGACAAAATAGGCTGGTAGGGACATAGAGCGCTCCATATTTAAACAACATGCTGTTGAATTAAATCGTTAATGTCTATTACTTGCGCATATAGGCTGCGACTTACATAGAATTAAAAACAAATGAAACTAAAAATGAATTATTAGTGCCTTTGAATAAAACATTTTTAATGAGATTGGCCAGTCTGTGGCTTCAGGCTCATGTGATGGTGCCGGGAGAGCCGGCCTGCAGCGAAGAATATCCTGTCAACACTTGCAAAGCCAATGGGGATGCTAAACCAATAGCACCTACCTCTACCTTATCTGCCACCCTAGACAAACTTCAATTTGCTTACCGCCCCAATAGATCCACAGACGATGCAATCGCCATCACTCTGCACACTGCCATATCCCATTTGGACAAGAGGAATACCTATGTAAGAATGCTGTTTATTGACTATTGCTCAGCATTCAACACCATAGTACCCTCCAAGCTCATCATTAAGCGCGAGGCCCTGAGTCTGAACCCTGCCCTGTGCAACTGGGTCCTGGGCTTCCTGACGGGCAGTCCCCAGGTGTTGAAGGTAGAAAACATCACCTCCACTTCGCTGATCCTCAACATTGGGGCCCCACAAGGGTGTGTGCTCAGCCCCCTCCTGTACTCCCTCTTCACCCATGAGTGTGTGGCCAAGCACGCCTCCCACTCAATCATCAAGTTTGCAGACGACACAACAGTAGTAGGTGCCTGGATAACAACCTCTCCCTCAACATCAACAAAACAAAGGAGATGATTGTGGACTTTAACCTTTTATGGCTGCAGGCCGGTGTCGGGCTCAATATGACAACAGCCCGTCCGAGTGCAGGGCGCGAAATTCAAAAAATATGTTTTTGAAATATTTAACTTTCACACATTAACAAGTCCAATACAGCAAATGAAAGATAAACATCTTGTGAATCCAGCCAACATGTCCGATTTTTTAAATGTTTTACAGCGAAAACACCACGTATATTTATGTTAGCTCACCACCAAATAGAAAAAAGCACAGACATTTTTCACAGCACAGGTAGCATGCACAAAACCAACCAAACTAACCAAGAACCAACCAAACTAACCAAGAAACAACTTCATCAGATGACAGTCTGTAACGCTCGTCTTGTGGTGAATGAACGGACCAAGGCGCAGCAGGTGAGGAATACATAATATAGACGAAGAACGCACGAACAGGAACAGACTACCTAAAATGAACGAACAAACGAAACAGTCCCATGTGGTAAACACAGACACAGGAACAATCACCCACAAACAAACAGTGAGAACAACCTACCTTAATATGGCTCTCAATCAGAGGAAACGACACACACCTGCCTCTAATTGAGAACCATACCAGGCAAACCATTAACCCAACATAGAAAACACATAACATAGACTACCCACCCCAACTCACGCCCTGACCAATTAAACACATACAAAACAACAGAAAACAGGTCAGGAACGTGACAGAACCCCCCCCCCCTCAAGGTGCGAACTCCGGGCGCACCCCTAAAACTCAAGGGGAGGGTCTGGGTGGGCATCTGTCCGCGGTGGCGGCTCCGGCGGTGGACGAGGACACCACTCCACCACTGTCTTTGTCCCCCTCCTTAGCGTCCTTTGAGTGGCGACCCTCGTCCACGACCTTGGCCTAAGAATCCTCCCCAAGGCCCCCACATGATTCAGGAGGTAGCTCAGGACAGAGAGGTAGCTCAGGACAGAGAGGTAGCTCAGGACAGAGAGGTAGCTCAGGACAGAGAGGTAGCTCAGGACAGAGAGGTAGCTCAGGACAGAGGGGTAGCTCAGGACAGAGGGGTAGCTCAGGACAGAGGGGTAGCTCAGGACAGAGAGGTAGCTCAGGACGAATGGCAGCTCCGGACTGAATGGCAGCTCCGGACTGAATGGCAGCTCCGGACTGAATGGCAGCTCCGGACTGAATGGCAGCTCCGGACTGAATGGCAGCTCCGGACTGAGTGGCAGCTCCGGACTGGGTGGCAGCTCCGGACTGGGTGGCAGCTCCGGACTGGGTGGCAGCTCATGACTGGAGGGCAGCTCATGACTGGAGGGCAGCTCATGACTGGAGGGCAGCTCATGACTGGAGGGCAGCTCATGACTGGAGGGCAGCTCATGACTGTAGGGCAGCTCATGACTGTAGGGCAGCTCATGACTGTAGGGCAGCTCATGACTGGAGGGCAGCTCATGACTGTAGGGCAGCTCATGACTGTAGGGCAGCTCTGGCAGCTCCTGACTGGCTGGCGGCTCTGGCAGCTCCTGACTGGCTGGCGGCTCTGGCAGCTCCTGACTGGCTGGCGGCTCTGGCAGCTCCTGACTGGCTGGCGGCTCTGGCAGCTCCTGACTGGCTGGCGGCTCTGGCAGCTCCTGACTGGCTGGCGGCTCTGGCAGCTCCTGACTGGCTGACGGCTCTGGCAGCTCCTGACTGACGGACGGCTCTGGCAGCTCCTGACTGACGGACGGCTCTGGCAGCTCCTGACTGACGGACGGCTCTAATGGCTCGGGACAGACGGGCGGCTCTAATGGCTCGTGGCAGACGGATGGCTCTAATGGCTCGTGGCAGACGGATGGCTCAGATGGCGCTGGGCAGACAGATGGCTCAGATGGCGCTGGGCAGACAGATGGCTCAGATGGCGCTGGGCAGACAGATGGCTCAGACGGCGCTGGGCAGACGGATGGCTCAGACGGCGCTGGGCAGACGGATGGCTCAGACGGCGCTGGGCAGACAGATGGCTCAGACGGCGCTGGGCAGACGGATGGCTCAGACGGCGCTGGGCAGACGGATGGCTCAGATGGTGCTGGGCAGGCAGGCAGTGCAGGCAGCTCAGACGGCGCTGGACAGACGAGCAGTGCAGGCGGCGTTGAGCAGACGAGCAGTGCAGGCAGTTCAGACGGCACTGGGCAGGCAGGCAGCTCAGACGGCGCTGGACAGACGAGCAGTGCAGGCGGCGTTGGGCAGACGGACGACTCTGACCCGCTGAGGCGCACAGTAGGCCTGGTGCGTGGTGCCGGAACTGGTGGTACCGGACTGGAGACACGCACCTCAAGGCTAGTGCGGGGAGCAGGAACAGGGCACACTGGACTCTCGATGCGCACTATAGGCCTGGTGCGTGGTACCGGCACTGGTGGTACCGGGCTGGGGGCACGCACCTCAAGGCGAGTGCGGGGAGAAGGAACAGTGCGTACAGGGCTCTGGAGACGCACAGGAGGCTTGGTGCGTGGTGCCGGAACTGGTGGTACTGGGCTGGAGACACGCACCACAGGGAGAGTGCGTGGAGGAGGAACAGGGCCCTGGAGACGCACTGGAAGCCTGGTGCGTGGTGTAGGCACTGGTGGTACTGGGCTGGGGCCACGCACCATAAGGCGAGTGCGGGGTGCTGGAACTGGAGGTACTGGGCTGGGGCGGGAAGGTGGCGCCGGATATACCGCACCGTGCAGGCGTACTGGCTCCCTTGAGCACTGAGCCTGCCCAACCTTACCTGGTTGCATGCTCCCCGTAGCCCGTCCAGTGCGGGGAGGTGGAATAACCCGCACTGGGCTGTGTTGGCGAACCGGGGACACCATGCGTAAGGCTGATGCCATGTACACCGGCCCGAGGAGACGTACTGGAGGCCAGATATGTAGAGCCGGCTTCATGGCACTTGGCTCAATGCTCAATCTAGCCCGGCTAGTGCGGGGAGGTGGAATAACCCGCACCGGGCTATGAACACGTACAGGAGACACCATGCGCTCTAATGCGTAACACGGTGTCTGCCCGTACTCTCGCTCTCCACGGTAAGCATGGGAAGTGGGCGCAGGTTTCCTACCTGCCCTCGCCACACTACCCTTTAGCCCCCCCAAAAAAATTTTGGGGTGAGCCTCTCGGGCTTCCGTGCTAGACGCGTCCCCTCATAACGCCGGTTCCTCTCTCCGGTTGCCTCCGCTCTCCGAGCTGCCTCCAGCTGTTCCCATGGGAGGCGATCCTTTCCAGCCAGGATCTCCTCCCATGTGTAGCAACCCTTGCCGTCCAAAACATCCTCCCATGTCCATTCCTCCTTCGTGCGCTGTCTCTCTCTCCCGTTACACCGCTGCTTGATCCTTTGTTGGTGGGTGATTCTGTAACGCTCGTCTTGTGGTGAATGAACGGACCAAGGCGCAGCAGGTGAGGAATACATAATATAGACGAAGAATGCACGAACAGGAACAGACTACCTAAAATGAACGAACAAACGAAACAGTCCCATGTGGTAAACACAGACACAGGAACAATCACCCACAAACAAACAGTGAGAACAACCTACCTTAATATGGCTCTCAATCAGAGGAAACGACACACACCTGCCTGTAATTGAGAACCATACCAGGCAAACCATTAACCCAACATAGAAAACACATAACATAGACTACCCACCCCAACTCACGCCCTGACCAATTAAACACATACAAAACAACAGAAAACAGGTCAGGAACGTGACACAGTCTTATAACATGTTATACAATAAATCTATGTTTTGTTCGAAAAATTTGCATATTTGAGGTATAAATCATAGTTTTACATTGCAGCTACAATTGGAAATAGCACCGAAGCAGCTAGAACAATTACAGAGACCAAATTGAAATACCTAAATACTCATCATAAAACATTTATGAAAAATACATGGTGTACAGCAAATGAAAGACAAACATCTTGTGAATCCAGCCAATATTTCCGATTCTTTAAGTGTTTTACAGCGAAAACACAATATAGCATTATATTAGCTTACCACAATAGCCAAAAACACAACCCATTTATCAGCAGCAAAAGTTAGCGATCGCAAGAAAACAGCAAGAGATATATAATTTTTCACTAACCTGGACAAACTTCATCAGATGACAGTCCTATAACATCAGGTTATACAATACACCTATGTTTTGTTCGAAAATGTGCATATTTAGAGCTGAAATCCGTGGTTATACATTCTGAAAACTTAGCATCTTTTTCCCAGAATGTCCGGATATATTTCTGACACTCACCTATTCTGACCAAATAACTAATCATAAACGTACTAAAAAATACTTGTTGTACAGCAAATGATAGATACACTAGTTCTTAATGCAATCGCTGTGTTAGAATTCTAAAAATAACTTAATTACGACATACAGCTTACGTTATAGCGACACAGCGCCAAAACTCAAGGCGGAAAACACAACAACACATTTTCGACAGAAATAGGAAATAACATCATAAATGGGTCCTACTTTGGTTGAGCTTCCATCAGAATCTTGTACAAGTGGTCCTTTGTCCAGAACAATTGTTGTTTGGATTTAAAATGTCCTTTTTCCCTCTCGAATTTGCAAGCAAAACTTGCCAAGTGGCGCGAACCTGTCCATCGTCAACAAACGCAGAGAACGGAACACGCCAAAACTCCCGAAAAAATTTCAATAATCTGATTAAACTATATTGAAAAAATATACTTTACGATGATATTGTCACATTTATCAAATAAAATCAAAGCCGGAGATATTTGCCGTCTATAACAAAGGGCTTTTCAGAAGCCAATGCGAAAGTCCTTTCCGCGTCTTCCTGAGCAAAGGAAATTGGGGTCCTGTCATTCCAAGCTCTCTCTTTTGACCATAGAAAGAGCTAGAGACCCCATTTCACCTCTCACAGCCTATTGACATCTAGTGGAAGGCGTATGAAGTGCATGTATACTAATAGATTTCAAGCAAACGATTAGGGAGGCCCTGGAACAGAGCCTCGATTTCAGATTTTTCACTTTCTGACAGGAAGTTTGCTGCAAAATGAGTTCTGTTTTACTCACAGATATAATTCAAACGGTTTTAGAAACTTGAGAGTGTTTTCTATCCAATAGTAATAATAATATGCATATTGTACGAGCAAGAATTGAGTACGAGGCCGTTTGAAATGGGCACCTTTTATCCAAGCTACTCAATACTGCCCCTGCAGCCATAAGAAGTTAACCTCAGGAGGCTCAAGAAATGTGGCTTAACACCTAAAACCCTCACAAACTTTTACAGATGCACAATTGAGAGCATCCTGTTGGGCTGTTTCACCGCCTGGTATGGCAACTGCACCACCCACAACCGCAAAGCTCTCCAGAGGGTGGTGCAGTCTGCCCAACGCATTACCGGGGGCAAACTACCCACCCTACAGGACACATACAGCACCCGACTGTCACAGGAAGGCCAAAAATATCATCAAGGACATCAACCACCCGAGCCACTGCCTGTTCACCCCACCATCATCCAGAAGGCGAGGTTAGTACAGGTGCATCAAAGCTGGAAACGAGAGACTGAAAAACAGCTTCTATCTCAAGGCCATCAGACTGTTAAACAGCCATCACTAGCACATTAGAGGCTGCTGCCTATAGGCATAGACTAGGGAACACTGGTCACTTTAGTAATGTTTACATATCTGGCATTACTCATCTCATATGTATATACTCTATTATATACTATTCTACGTTATCTTAGTCACTTAACGTTTACATATCTGGCATTACTAATCTGATACTGTATGTGTATACTGTTTTCTATACTTTTCTACGGTATCTCATTCACTTAGTAATGTTTACATGTCTTTACTCATCTCATATGTATATACTGTTTTCTATACTATTCTACAGTATCTCATTCACTTAATAAAGTGTACATATCTTGCATTACTCATCTGATATATATATACTGTTTTCTATACTATTTTATTGTATCTTAATCCATTCCGATCTGACATCAGTCGTCCATATGTGCAGTTGAAGTTGTACGTTTACATACACCTTAGCCAAATAAATATAAACTCAGTTTCACAATTCCTGACATTTAATCCTAGTCAAAAGTCCCTGTCTTAGGTCAGTTAGGATCACCACTTTATTTTAAGAATGTGAAATGTCAGAATAACAGTAGAGATAATTATTTATTTCAGCTTTTACTGCTTTCATCACATTCCCAATGGGTCAGAAGTTTAAATACACTCAATTAGTATTTGGTAGCATTGCTTTTAAATTGTTTAACTTGGGTAAAACGTTTTGAGTAGCCATCCACAAGCTTCCCACAATAAGTTGGGTGAATTTTGGCCCATTACTACTGACAGAGCTGGTGTAACTGAGTCAGGTTTGTATGCCTCCTTGCTCGCACACGCTTTTTCAGTTATGCCCACACATTTTCTGTAGGATTGAGGTCTTTGGGGCTTTGTGATGGCCACTCCAATACCTTGACTTTGTTGTCCTTAAGCCATTTTTCCACAACTTTGGAAGTATGCTTGGGGTCATTTTCCATTTGGAAGACCCATTTGCGACCAAGTTTATCTTCCTGACTGATGTCTTGAGATGTTGCTTCAATATATACACATCATTTCTCTCCTCATGATGACATCTATTTTGTGAAGTGCACCAGTCCCTCCTGCAGCAAAGCACCCCCACAACATGATGCTGCCACCCCCGTGCTTCACGGTTGGGATGGTGTTCTTCGGCTTGCAAGCTTCCCCCTTTTACCTCCAAACATAACGATGGTCATTATGGCCAAACAGTTCTATTTTTGTTTCATCAGACCAGAGGACATTTCTCCAAAAAGTACGATCTTTGTCCCAATGTGCAGTTGCAAACTGTAGTCTTGCTTTTTTATGGCGGTTTTGGAGCAGTAGCTTCTTCCTTGCTGAGCGGCCTTTCAGGTTATGTCGATATAGGACTCGTTTTACTGGGAATATAGATACTTTTGTACCTGTTTCCTCCAGCATCTTCACAGGGTCCTTTGCTGTTGTTCTGTGATTGATTTGCACTTTTCGCACCAAAGTCTGTTCATCTCTAGGAGACAGAACGCGTCTCCTTCTTGAGCTGTATGACGGCTGCATGGTCCCATGGTGTTTATAATTGCGTACTGTTGTTTGTACAGATGAGCGTGGTACCTTCAGGCGTTTGGAAATTGCTCCCAAAGATGAACCAGACTTGTGGAGGTCTACAATTTTAATCTGAAGTCTTGGGTGATTTATTTTGATTTTCCCATGATGTCAAGCAAAGAGGCACTGAGTTTGAAGCTAGGCCTTGAAATACATTCACAAGTAGACCTCCAATTGACTCAAATGATGTCAATTAGCCTATCAGAAGTTTCTAAAGCCATGACATCATTTTCTGGAATTTTCCAAGCTGTTTAAAGACACAGTCAACTTAGTGTATGTAAACTTCAGACCCACTAGAGTTGTGATACAGTGAATTATAAGTGAAATAATCTGTCTGTAAACAATTGTTGGAAAAATGACTTCTGTCATGCACGAAGTAGATGTCCTAACCAATTTGCCAAAACTATAGTTTGTTAACAAGACATTTATGGAGTGGTTGAAAAACGAGTTTTAATGACTCCAACCTAAGTGTATGTAAAGTTATCCCAAAAGCATTATGGTGTACTCACTATGTGCACATGCTAAAAGAAAGGAACGAGGTGGGTCAATAACTGTGTGTGTCATTGTAATCCACCTTGAAACTTCCTATAGAGACTGTAAAAAAGGTGGCTTTCCACCGAGTACACAGACTTGGAGCTCGGAGCGACAAGACCAAGGGTCCCTGACCAATCATCGCAAAATTTGAACACTACCAGCAAAAGGAGCTGATCAAAAGCAGGGGAAGGGAGCTTAAAGGGACCAAATTCGGTCTTAATCATCAATTTCATAGGGAGATAAACAAACGTCGTAAGAGACTGTATCCGGTACAAATACAACAAAGGGAGAATGGTATGCGTGCCTTTATCATTGTGGACAAACTCTGTATAGATGGACACCTATTCTGAGACAGCTCCATAACACAAAGGACATCGAGGACAACTGAAATCATAACAGCAATGTCAACTGTATATGTTTGTGTGCATGTCTGGCACTATTACATTTATGTGTGTGTTCTTGTATGTGTTTATATGAATGAGAGTGTGTGTATATGCATGTGTACAAACACCTACACAGCATCAGCCTCAGGCAAACCGGCATTAGTTGTAAAAACACTGCCTCTTAGTGTCATTCAAATGTACTTTTTATTATGTTTTATTTTGACTTTTATCTTTGACCATCATTCTATCTCCCACACAGAAACTCCACTCCCACTAGTCTCCAATTCCACATACCAACCCTCAGCTTCTCTCAGCCCATCCCATCTATCTCTGCTGGTCACCCACTTCAGGTTTCTACACAACACATATCTTTCAACTATGCTGTGATGTTTAACGTACAATTTCAATATATCCAATCAAATAGAATCCACAGATTGCGAGTTGAAGATAAATACTTTTACTAAGAGTATTAGTATATTAGTAATTGACTGACCCGTTCACTCCAGATCTCCTAACAGTACTTTTTCTAGTGTCAATTTTAGTCAGCCATTCCTAAACCTGAGACCAGAAACAGGCTACCTGAGGGCAATACCAAAATAAATGGTTTATTGATTCTGTATCCTCACAACAAAATCTGCAGAGCTTTGATGATTTTATGCCCCAAATATTCAACATTTTGTTGGTGGCAATAATTCTATATAAACATTTTAGCTGAAAAGCACGAAGTCTTGAATCTTGCGTTGTTTTATATATCAACTCATACACCCTTTACCATGGAATCGGTACATCAAAAATCTCTTCCCAACTATTTTGCAATCTGTATGGCACAGTTGTCAACATCCTGGTCCTCAAATGAAACTGGTATACTTTCCTATTCATGCTATTTTTATTCCTCCGCCAGTTTTGATCCTTTATATTGGGCAGACAGACCAGTTCCCTACCTCCTCCTGCTGCCACCTGCCCTCCAGAGAGGATATCAAATACAGATGTTTGATGTTTATAAAAAAAATATCTAAAATGTCACGTGACTCGTTTCAGGAACCTAGGCGTATGTCACACGTCAATACTTCACAGGAGAGCCGTTTGAACGTAAACTTGAAAAAAAAATCTAAATTAGTTTTTTGGCAGAAATGCCTTCTGGAACATGTGAACTTTCATGTGCCTTAATAACATACTTGTATGCCATCTGTAAATACAAATACAACTGTTAAATTATGAGCCTAGTTGGTTTAGCCACGGAAAACGACAGGAAACTTCCCGGTAGCCATGATTGGCTGAGATAATGTATTGGCTGGACATGCCGAGAGATGAGTTCAGATTGGTCTGCCATGTAGACGCTTCTGTTTATAACATGAGCTGGTCAGTATGTGTAGGTAATCCTTTCTAACACGCTTTTTTTAACGTTGTCACATAGTAGAATTACAACTAACATTACGTGTATGATCTGTCTAGTAATATTATTCGTACCTCAGAGCCTTTTGCATTGCTAGTTATAGCCAAATATTAGCTAGCTAGCTAACATTGAACCTGGTTGGTTAACTATCTGCCGATTCATGCATGGTAGTAAGGTTATGAGTTGGGATTATGGTACATTGTTTAGCTAGCTAGCTACATGTCTAAACAAAAGACTCCAATATGCAAGTAACCATTTCAATAGAATGACATCACTGCGACAACTGTCGTTAGACGTAGGGTGCGTTCGTAAGTTCGCTCTGGCTATCTACTCTGATTTCAGCGCACTCTCGCACTCTCGTCAAAAAGCAGCATAGTTACAGTCACCAACACTCTGGATATCAAAAACAGCCTAACCAGCTCAGCTAGGGTGAGTAAAATGGTCAGGGGGAGCTGTTCATTTGTGTCTGGAAGTAGCTAGCAAGTTAGCCAGTTAACTTGGGTAGTTGACTGCTGTTGTTAGGTCAGAATGCTCGGATCAACCCTACTCCTCGGCTAGAGCGTCCAGTGTGCGCTCTGAACGCTCCGAGAGCGAAACGCTCTGAATTTACAAACGCACTCTGAGCGCACTCTGGCACTCCAGATGGAATTTTCAAACACACCCATACTATAAACCAGCCTTTAGTCTTGAAATCTTTGGTTGTTTAGTACATGGCCTCACATGTGAATCCTTAAAAAGAGGGTGTGAACGATGCTGAATGGGTGCAGACCAAGAAGAGCTCTCCAGTAGGTTTACCAAAACATTCAAGGGCCATTTTCTCAAATGTGAGTTTACAAGTTTATCAACTTTCAAAGCAGAATTACTTTCCCATTGTTCCTCAACTGTAGTGTATGATATACCATTTTCTAGCTCTGCGTCTATACTTTTATCCAATGTAAAAAACACAATTTCAGATTTTGCTACATTAGACCGAATCAAGCCGGTCGGTCACATATACGGTTTTTCTTCACAAGGGCTCAAATGTTGCTAAGGATGCACAACAAATGACTTAGCTCGCAAGCAAGCCTACATGAAGCAGAAAACAGCTACCTGTATTTGTAACGTTTTTAATCAAATAATGTTACAATGTGTTACAATAATGTTACAATGTTACAATTTCACCAGTCGAGAAAGAGTGTTTTGTCCTGCAAACAAGTTACTTGCCCTGTTTAGTCCCTAAAAGAAAACAGATTCATTGAAAAATATGATTTTCAACATTTCTTATTAGCTGGCTAGCCTGATAGATCATCAATTCAGTATTTTGAAACGAATTGACAAATTCTAAATGAACAATAACTAGTTAGTTTAACATTGGTTGTTCGTCTAAACGTTAGCTAGAAATAGATATAAATGTAAAGGTAATTTCCGATTGAGCCGACATATGCAGCATTGACCGTGAATGCAGTCTCCGCTAACGTGGATGTGGATGTTCTCATTACGGCTTGTATTGAAAGGCCTTGTTACCGATGAGCTACTTAGTAAAGCTGGTGACCTACACACCACACACCACACACCGACACCCACAAACAGACACACAACCAATCACACATACACACTCACTGGCCGAGCTGCTACCAGGTTGTCAAGGCCAGAAATAATTAGGCATCAAAATGAGTTTCCCTCATTTAAAAAAATATATTATTCATGTAGTGGTCCTCTGGAGACTGGATAATGCAGTTAACATGCTCTCATCATGAATTTTCATTACACCATTACATGGGTACATTAAAGAGCACAACAGAGCAGAGCAACTGAGAGCACCTCAGGGATATAATCAACACGCATGCACACGCACGTTCACACACACAGAAACAAATACACACATAGACACACACACAGAGACATACACTTCCCTGTGCAGTACACACATATACATAGTAGACACATTTCTGGATAAACAAACCTATGGCTCCTTCCAAAGGGATCTTTATCCAAGCCCATCGTCTTTCCTCTCCAACACCTATTGTTTTCATAATCATCCCTGTTGTTATATTTTAATCAAGTAATGTAAAGTTATTTATGTGACAGGTGTGTGTGCGTGTGTGGGCGTACATGCATCCATATAGTGTGTGTGTGTGTGTGTGTGTGTGTGTGTGTGTGTGTGTGTGTGTGTGTGTGTGTGTGTGTGTGTGTGTGTGTGTGTGTGTGTGTGTGTGTGTGTGTGTGTGTGTGTGTGTGTGTGTGTGAGTGTGTGAGAGAGAGAGAGCGGTATAAATACTCTGAATGATTGGCTATGAAAAGCCAACTGACATTTACTCCTGAGGTGCTGACCTGTTGCACCCTCGACAACCACTGTGATTATTATTATTTTACTTTACTGGTCATCTATGAACATTTGAACATCTTGGCCATGTTCTGTTATAATCTCCACCCGGCACAGCCAGAAGAGGACTGGCCACCCCTCATAGCCTGGTTCCTCTCTAGGTTTCTTCCTAAGTTCTGGCCTAGGGAGTTTTTCCTAGCCACCGTGCTTCTACACCTGCATTGCTTGCTGTTTGGGGTTTTAGGCTGGGTTTCTGAACAGCACTTTGAGATATCAGCTATTGTAAGAAGGGCTTTTTAAATATATTTGATTTGATGTGTGTGTGTGTGTGTGTGTGTGTGTGTGTGTGTGTGTGTGTGTGTGTGTGTGTGTGTGTGTGCGTGCGTGCGTGCGTGCGTGCGTGCGTGCGTGCGTGCGTGCGTGCGTGCGTGCGTGCGTGCGTGCGTGCGTGCGTGCGTGCGTGCGCATTAGGGATGTGATGAGTAGTCAAACAAAACGAGTGTCATATCAGATATGGGCAAATTTCTGGATATGATAATGATCCAAGTACAATTTTTGTCATTATCTGTGATTGGAAAAAAATATATTTTCGGATGCCAGCAAGCATCTTTCGCATTTCACTCAGTCACAGAGTTTCTAAACCATAATGTAGTGTCTGTGAGTCAGTAATGTGCATGGTCTAAATAACTCAACTGGCTAGTTTACCTGTCTGTAAAGTGAAGGGTGGACTGTACGTTGATGCTGCTGCTCTGATTGGATAGAGTGAAGGTGTATTTCTCTGTCCACTTGCTTCGTCATTTTACCCAATCATTTAGATTACTGCTGCCTGCTACTATGATAAATCACATCACCCACCCCTCCGTGCATTGCTCCTAATCTGCAGAGTAACATGCAGGGAGGTTTTATACCAACATCTATTTAGGCATATTAAAATACTTATTTTTTCTCCCATCAAGAGTATCATTCGATCCGATCTGACTATCAACTGTCAATTTACTGATATGATTACGAATACGAGTATGACACATCCCTAGTGTACATGGATTGGAGGGGTGGGGTGCAGCCCTCACCTCCTGTGATCCTGACATTCCTTTCTGCAAAGTGTCTGATATTGAAACAGATTGCTTTCATGCCTACTTATTAAGAAACATCATATGCTTCACATCAGAATATCCTCTGGCTAACTGGGCTCCCACTGTACGACAGCGCTTCAGCTTTACACTGCATGTGTGTGTGTTTGGTCAATTATTTATTTCTGTGATAGGAGACGTACTTAGCAGCACCCATCAGCACCAATTCGCTTTAGGTCAGGACACGTCCCATCAAGCATTGTATGTGTGTGTGCATGCGTGTGTGCATGTGTGTGTGAGTAACACTAGCCGGCGCATGGCAGCGCGGTGATGTAGCGTTTTTTATCACGCAGTAAAACATATTTTATATGGCTGCTCAGCTCATGCTCAATTACCCAGCCTCCTTTGGGGTTGGGTGGTGTAAACACACATCAGCTGGGCCTGACTTATTTCACTGTCCCTCTGAAACCCAGAATTAGTATACACACACGCATGCATACACATACTTACACATACACACACTCAGCTGAGCCGGTATGTAACAAAGAAGACTAAACTATTTTACTGTACATGTTTGTGGACACTCCACTATGTTGGGGGGGACACACAGTCAGAGATGTCAAAATTACACTCTAAAGAGGACAATCCAGTGTTCTGACGTCTGATTTTAGGACACATACACAGGGAATATGTCTGTCTGTTTGGCTGTCTGTGTTTGGCTCTCTGTCTCTCTGACCTACTGCCTATCTGTCTGTGTCCAACTGTTTGTCCGCTGTCCGTCCATCCGTCTATTCACCTGTCGGTCTGCCTATCTGTCTGTCCGTACTTCCCTCCGTCTGTTGGCTATCATCCTCTTTCCTGGCGTATTTATTGATTCTTATGAATAGACTCTTGACTGGGAGCGTGACCCCATTAGATCATCCTATCTAAAGCCAGTCATGACACCAGCACAGGATCCCAGGGGATAGGCCAAGACACGTCAACCATAATCACTCAGAGAGGGGGGTAGGGGGTGGAACTGGAGGAAAGAGGGCGAGAGTGAAGGAGGGAGGAGAAAAAGGAGGGAGGGAGGGAGAGGAGGGAAGGAGGAAAGGAAAGGAGAGAGGAAGGAAAGAGAGTAAAGGGAAATAGTTATAGGAGATATAGACACTTGCAGGGGAGGTTGGGAGAAAGAGAGAGAGAGAGAGAGAGAGAAAAGGAGACATGGTAGAGTAGAGATAGAGAGCTAGATAAAGTCAAGAAATGTACATGTACATATACAATGGGAGGAATCACTGGTTTGTGATCAGTAGGCCCAAGTCAGAAGAAAACAGCCCAAACCAGAATGAAACAAGGACTTACTACTTGAACTTGTCCAATAACAAATGCCTGTTTTTGTTCCCTTTCAGTCGGTCACTCTGTATAACATACTATGGGGAGTCAACAACCAATCATATTCACCTGAGAAAAACTGAAAATCTCTCCCAACGAGCCAATGGATACCCAGCCCGCCCTCGGAAGCCCCGCCTTCCTGGTTATAATACCGAGGCTCGCATCCATTTCCTCTATTCATTGCTTTTCAGCTCACCTGAAGGAAGAATGTGTCCTGCAACTTGCAAACTTTTCAAGCACACAAAGACTACAAGATTCGACTCTGACTTAGATGTCTGTTAGTGGGGATAGCGTACTCATCCCCCTAGATGTTTTCGGTCTTGGTATCGTTTTTTTGTGTTTGCTAAAATCTAACAACTTTCTGCTCTGCTTGTGTAGCTAATCTTTCCTTGCTTGGGTAGGATTTGTGTTAGCTAAAAACCCACTACTTTCTGCTCTGCTTGTGTAGCCAGTGCTTCCTTGCTTGAGTAAAAGGGCCAGTGGTAAGAGTAAGTTTCAAAAAGGCTAACCAGCTGAGTTTGAACCTCTGACCGTGCACCAGGGCTTGTGGTTTCACAATGAAAATGAATGATACTCACGAGTGCTGTCCTTTTTGCATGGGGTGGAAACACGCTCAGGAGGCTTTGGCTCAGACCAGTTCATGTGACTTTGTGAGAAAGATTGGGCCTGCTGGACGAAGGGTCTTCCGATGAAGCAATCTCAGAAATTGGGTTGTCCGATGCCGGGAGAGAGCAGAAGTGGTGGTTGGAGTTGATAGGGGTGTCATCCCAGCCGAGGGAGGCTCATTCCGGCTTCTTTGGCAGTGTCCGGATTCCGGGGATGATATACTATCCCTGGTTGGCTCTGGAGAGTTTTCAAAGTGTAAATTGAATGACTTTGGATTGGCTGGGGAAAGTAAACCATTAGTGCTTAATGTGCCTTTATTGGAGCTGTGTCGTAAGGTGGCATATCACCTGGGGGTGGATTGGCCATATTCTCCCCCGTAGCGGTGTTCCTCGAGGTTTGAGGGAAGGTACATGTCCCTGCAGCGGTCAAGCGTTGCTTACCCATTAAATATTTCAGTTTAAATATTTCGCAGATGAGCTAAAGGCGACCTGGGATTCCCCTCATTCAGCCAAGCTGGTACTACCAGGTTATGGTGAGTTCACGAATATAGAGGGTATGGATGAGGAGAGATTCCTTTGCATTCTGCTGATGGATGGAAAACTGTTGAGTTACTTAGCTCCAGAGGTTTACAAGGGGGCTAATCCTAGCACGGTGCTTCCCGAATAAACAGCATATCAGTTAGACAAAGTTGACCAGGTTTAGGATTTGATTCCTTAGAGGGACAGGCAGATGTATTTTGATGAGCCAGGTTCACCAACAAGGTTCTTTGGCTCGGCTATGGAGTCCTTACAGGCCCATTTCGAGGAAAAACAAAAACTGCGCAGCTCTACAGGTCCTTTTCCCATGAAAATCCTTTTCGGTGGGCGGCTCAGCAGTTTCCAAGGCGTGAAAGAAAGAGTCCAGGCCAGAGGCCGGTTGCTAGGGGACAGCTTCAAGGATGGTTTTTGACCATCTTGGTGCTTCTGGACAGCAGCGGATGTTTTGGCACAGACACTGTGCAGGGTCGAAGGAGAGTGGGCGAAAACGGATTCTTCCGCGGTGCAGGGGAAGGAGCAGACTTCGCGACCCTAGCGGGATGCCGGGAGAGGGAGTGTGTTCTCTGGGCCCTCCTACCCAAGCATTTACTGTAGCTATAGTTCTCCAAAGTGGCTCGGTCAATGGGGGCAAGTTTCTGGTTGCCGAAGTACCCGAACCCGGTGTGGGCCGTGTATCAGAATGGCGGTACCACGAAAACATATTGTTCAGGGGTATTGAGAGTGCGGTGTTGTCCATGTGTAGGCATAATAAACACAGTTCCTTCCCCATATT